>NW_027206222.1:0-609330 GCF_024711535.1 Dipodomys merriami | reverse complement strand
GAGGGAGAGAAAGAGGGAGAGAAAGAGGGAGAGAAAGAGGGAGAGAAAGAGAGAGAGAAAGAGAGAGAGAAAGAGAGAGAGAAAGAGAGAGAAAGAGAGAGAAAGAGGGAGAGAAAGAGAGAGAAAGAGAGAGAAAGAGAGAGAAAGAGAGAGAAAGAGGGAGAGAAAGAGAGAGAAAGAGGGAGAGAAAGAGAGAGAAAGAGGGAGAGAAAGAGAGAGAAAGAGGGAGAGAAAGAGAGAGAAAGAGGGAGAGAAAGAGAGAGAAAGAGGGAGAGAAAGAGAGAGAAAGAGGGAGAGAAAGAGAGAGAAAGAGGGAGAGAAAGAGAGAGAAAGAGAGAGAGAAAGAGAGAAGGGTGGGGGAAGATGAGGGGGGAGGGGTCCCATTGCTCTGCATGTTGGTTTGGCCTGTTGGGTCCAGATAAGGTAGCTCCTGGGTGGTGTGTGTTCATGTGGGCTGGTAGTTAGGAGCCTGGAAGAAAGAGGGAGGGGGAGGGGAGAGCCTGAATTGCAATGAGCTGACCTTTCCTCCCAGACTAGAGAGCCAGTGACCACCCTTTCCTCCCCCAACTATCCTACCCTTTTCCATGGTCCCATTTGAATACTGGCTATAGATCGCTCCTGTTTATAAGGCCCTGGGCAGGCCTGGTGCCCTACAGGTCCAGGACTAGCTGAATAGTAAGGAAGTGCTCAGCAAGTGTTTGGGGACTGAGGGAATTGAATTCTTGTATAGTCTATGAAGGTTAGGGGGATGAAACCACCAGCTGAAAAGGAAACTGAAGTTTAGAGAAGCCACACAGCCAATTGTGGATTTTATTCCTGCAGCTTTTTCTGAGCATTTGTAGGAAGGTGGGCTGGGTACCAGGCACAGGGGGACGTGGCTGTAAGCCAGGCAGTGCAGTACCCATGGGCTTTTGCACTTTCTAGCCCTTCTTGTGGATATTATTCCTCTATGTTTGGAATACTCCTACTCACCCTAGCAGTCTCAAGGGAGAAATACTTCCTCTGGGAAGCCTTCTCTGGTCTCTAAAGATTTCAGCACTACATGTGGCCCTGGATGAAGGCATATCTATCATAGGACCCCCAACTCTGGCCATGAAGGGGCTGGCCAATCAGGACTTGGTGATTTCCTTGTGATTGGTTTGGAAGTGAGCATGTGACCCAAGCAAGGGCCAATCAGCATTTTCCCCAGATGAATATATAGCAAGGGGGGAAAACAAGCTCCTTACCATCCCTGACCCCCAGATGCTGAGCTTGATGTCCGTAAGTCTGAGGTGCAGAAAGGGGTGCCTTTCTCAGCTACTTCTCAGTCTCCTGGGGTAGACATGGCTTGGTATGTGTTCTTGGGCACATGTCTCTAGGACTCCATTTGTCCCTTTGTCCTTGGAGAATGATGGTGGTGAGAACTTGTCCAGTTGGATTTGCTGGCATGACAGCACATGCACATCTCCCTCCTGTTTGAGGGGGCCACTCACTATGGCTGGCCCTGTTAACTCCCATACAGATGTTTCTTCTTTCAGCAGAACACGGTGTCATCACAGTCTCTGTCTGCGGGGCTGTGACATTTCTTTACCTTTCTTTTATTTGGATTGGATTCAGGGCACGTTAAGCACGTGTTCCAGTATTGAGCTATTCTCCACTTGCCCAGGCCATTGTGACATCTCTTCATGGTCCTCCAGGAGCCCAGATGTCAACTTCTTCATGTTTCCCGGAGCCCTCTGTATACACGTGTCTGTCCCAGAACCAAGATGGACTGAGAAAAGGTTACAATCTCTTTGGAATTAAATCCTGGCCCTTCTCTACAGTGCGAGGCCCCCCTCCATTAGGGTGGCTCATCCTGCTCTGCAATCAGCCCTGACTTTTGAGCCATCTTCCTCCACTGGGAGTGGCTCTCAAGGGTCTTCTTCATCCGTGCCTTGATGCGGGTAGTAAATGCTGCTGGAGGGACTTTGTTGGGAAAATGAGCTTGTGGGAAAGAGACCAAAGGCTTCTCCCTCCACCTGAATTTCTTCTTCCTTTTCACTTCGTGTGGAACATGTTTCCTCTAAAACCAGATCCTGCCCAGAGCCAATGTCCAGGCTTCAGAGTCTAACTAGCATCTGGAAACTCAAGCTATTTCTTCATCATCCCCAGGAATTCTGTAGGTTGAGTGTGGTCACCAGAGGCAGGGAGTGTTATCTCTTCTTCCGGGCTTCTTGTGGTTCCATCTATCCTTATCAGCAAGCCTGTGGGCAGGGAGCCATTGCCAAGGGCAAAGTCTGCGTTCTTCAGGTAAGGGAGATGGAAACCCCATTCAGGTAGAAACAGGGCTTGAAGGAGGCAAACTCAGGAGGAAAGAATAAAACTCAGGTAGGGAGACACAAGCAGAACACAAAAAGAGATACAAAAAGTGACGTATATGTTGACAGACACCTGGACTGCACACACATGTATGTATACACATAGATGAGGGGCTGCTGAGGTGTCTTCCAAGGCTCAAGCTCTGTCCAGGCCCAGGTTCCCCTAAGTTTCTTTTTTTTTCTTTTTTAAATATATTTTTATTGTAAAAATACTGTACAGAGGGGTTATAGTTACATGAGTAAGGTAATGAGTACATTTCTTATTTTGTGAAAATACTATACAGAGGGGTTACAATTAGATGGGCAAGATAATGAGTACATTTCTTATCAAGCATTGTAGCCTCCTCCTTTGTTTCTCCTTCCCATCCCATCCTCCCCTGGTCCCCCCCCCAACCCTCCCCCCCCAAAGTTGTAAAGTTCGCTTTCGATATAAGACTTGTACATCTCATTGTTGCAATGGGTCCACCTGTATCCCTATTTAAATGATTTTTTCCCTTCCCCTCCCCAAATTATAACAACATCAAATACAGTGAAAGCAGGGGTTATACCGTGGGGGAGGGACATACAAAACTACAAAGAAAAAATCCTATAAATTTGTTAGAAACAATAGCATGAAAGAAAAAAAACATTTGAATACATATCTTAGGGTTCATTTCCCTAACATCAACTTATCTGACCTTTTCTGCTTGACTCAGACACATACTAGAAAGTGCAAATAAGGGAAACCATGGGACCTATGTTTCTTTGGGCCTGGCTTACTTCACTTAATATAATTTTTTCCAAGTCTTTCCATTTCCTAACAAATGGGGCAATGTCATTCTTTCTGATGGAGGCATAGAATTCCATTGTGTATATATACCACATTTTCTTGATCCATTTATCTACTGAGGGGCATCTGGGTTGGTCCCGTATCTTAGCTATGGTAAATAAGGCTGCAAAAAACATAGTCGTGCTGGTAGCTTTAGTGTGGTCTTGTTTGTGAACATTTGAGTAAATGCCCAAAAGTGGAATTGCTGGGTCCTAGGGGAGCTCTATGTGGATGGAGTCTTTTGAGGAACCTCCACACTACTTTCCAAAGTGGTTGAACAAGTTTACACTCCCACCAACAATGCAGTAAAGTTCCCTTCTGTCCACATCCCCTCTAGCATCTGTTGTTATTAGAGTTCTTGATTATAGCCATTCTAACTGGGGTGAGGTGGTATCTCAATGTTGTTTTGATTTGCATTTCTTTTATGGCTAGAGAGGTTGAGCATTTCTTCATGTGTCTATTGGCCATCCTTCTTTCCTCCTCAGAGAAGTTTCTCTTTAAGTCTTTAGCCCACTTATTTATTGGGCAGTTGTTTCTTGGAAGATTTGTTGTTGGGGGATTTAATTTTTTGAGTTCCAGGTATATTTTAGATAGGAGACCCTTGTCCATTGTATGGCTAGTGAAGATCTTCTCCCAATCCATGGGCTTTCTATTGATCTTGCTAGCTATGTCCTTTGCCATGCAGAAAGCTCTGCAATTTCATGCAATCCCATTTGTCCAACCTTTCTTTGATTTGTTGTGTTTCTGGATCTCTATTAAGAAAATTTTGGCCTGTGCCAAGGAGATCTAGGGTTTCTCCTATTCCATCCTGTAATGTTTTCAGAGTGTCTGCTTTGACTCTGAGGTCTTTGATCCATTTGGAGTTGATTCTGGTGCAGGGTGATATATAAGGATCTAGCTTTAGTTTTCTACAAGTCGTTAACCAATTTTGCCAGCACCATTTACTGAAGAGGCTGTCTTTCTTCCATTCTATTTTTTTAGCTCCCTTATCGAAGATTAGATGGCTATAGGTCTGTAGTTTCAAAAATATGGAACACTTCATGAATTTGTGTGTCATTCTTGAGCAGGGGCCATGCTAATCTTCTCTGTATCGTTCCAATTTTAGTATATGTGCTGCCTAAGTGAGCACTCCCTAAGTTTCTAGTCATCTCCTAAACCCATCCTGGGCCCCTGTGTTTGGGCCCCAGTCCTATGTGAAGTGTGAATACACCCCCTTTCCCATCCCCCCTAACTCTCCCCAGTACTTCCAAGCAACTATTGATTATGTCACTAACACAGAGAGTAAACAGCAAATAAATCCATGAGCAATAAGGCTGGCAGTAGGGATAATTTGTTCCAATGACATTTGTTTTCCATTATGCCACATTCTCATTTTACTTGGCTTTAATGGTTTTCTCCACCTTGACCAATGGTAGCCTTGCTGGGCCTGCAAGGCTCTGAGGACTTTTACTCCCGAAGTTCTGGAATGTTTCCAAGAATAGGAGGACAAATAGCCCGTGTCAGGTACTATTCTGCAATTCCTCATTATTTTATTTTATTTTTTTAAAATTTATTTTATTGTAAAGATGCTGTGTAGAGGGGCTACAGTTCCATGAGTACGGCAATGAGTACATTACTTGTCGATCATTGTTACCCCTTCCCTTGTTATTGACCCACTATCCCTTCCCTCCCCCACCTCCCCACTTCTCCCTCCATCCCCACCCAAAGCTGTAATGTTCATTTCCAATATACTTTCCCGTGGGAATCATTGTTGCAATGGGTCATCCTGTGTCCTTGTTTCACTGTTTTGTTATTCCCCTTCCCCTCCCCAGATTAGACAAATGTATATACAAGATGCAGGGTACTAAAATCAAGTACAGTAACAACAGGAGATATATTATAGGGGGAAGAACATACAAAGGGAACAAAAAGACAGACTTCGTGTCCATACTTGAGGTTCATTTCACTTAGCATCATCTTAAATGATCATATATACCTAGCGTTTGAGCTTTTCAGCTCATCTAATAAGATTATCCTATATGTATGCTAATTATTGCAAGTAAGAGAAACCATGGGACCTAAATTTTTTTGGGACTGGCTTGTTCATTATTTTAATGAATTAAATTATGCAGCAACTCAGTGAGGAAGCTGGGGAAACTGAGGCACAGGGTAGTAAGCTATGAATAAGAGGAAGAAAAGACTGCAGAGGTAAACCTAGGCAGTCTGTTTCAGAGATCCACATTCTTTATATTTTTTTTGTACTGGTACTGGGACTTGATCTCAAGGCCTGGGTGCTATCTCTTTGCTTTTTTGCTCAATTATGGTGCTCTAGTATTAAGGCCTACCTCCATTTCCAGATTTTTGGTGGTTAACTGGAAAAAAGAGTCTCATGGACTTTTCTGCCTGGGCTGTCTTCCTTTGATCCTCAGATCTCAGCCTCCTGAGTAGCTTGGATTACAGGTGTGTGTGCCCCTGTGTATGGCCAAGAGCCCATGTAGGTTGGCATTTTTGTGTAAAGGGTCAGACAGTAAATATTTTGGGCTTTGTGGGCCATTTGTTCTGTCATGACTATTCAGTTCTGCCACTGGTACAGAAAAGCAGCTGTAGACAAATGGGAAAATGTGGTGTGTTCCAATAAAACTTTATTTGTAAGTACAAGTGATCAAAGGCAAGAATGTACCCCAAACATAGCACCTGGCACCGTAGAAGGGCTCCGCTAGTGAAAGGTATTGCTAGTGAAGCCAGCCTCCTAACTCTTTCCCCTGGAAATGCCCCTTGTGCCTTCAACTGTCTCTCACAAATCCTGCTAAGTTAGAAGAGGAGGATGTATGTTCTCTGACTTGAAAATTGGTACTTCTAGATACCACAAAAGCAGCTAGAAAAAAGGGGAAGACATTGCCCTTCTCTCCATTGTCTGAGGAGGCAGAGTGAACTCAGGGGCTAGAATTCTTCAGATCCATTAGTGCCAGAGGTCCTTGTGAGTTACCGAGTTCTCTTTGCTGAGAGCCTTGTTGTGAGTCAAGAGAGAACTAACTGGGGCAGGGCGGGGCTTCCCACTACATCTGAGGTCATTCCCTGGCCACAGGAGGCCTGCTGTTGGCCTTTCTAAATAATGTCATCAGGTCAAACATGAAAACATACACCCACCTAGTGGACAATTCTGTCCCTTCCCATCAGAAGCAATTAGAACTTAACTTTTTTTTTATTAAAAAAGTTATGGCTTTGTTATGGCTGCCTCCATAACAAAGACTCTTTGGAATAAATTAAGAGAAAAACATTTCACCTAGAGTCTATAGGATTCAGGTTTCACTGAGGAAGCAACCTTACCAGTAATCCCAGTAGTGATTTGCTACTTTTGATCCCTGTGTCCTTTAATTGAAGTTACCCAACTGTCTTATCAGGTGTGTGTGTGTGTGTGTGTGTGTGTGTGTGTGTGTGTGTGTGTGTGTGTGTGTGTGTGTGTGTGTGTGTGTGTGTGTGTGTGTGTGTGTGTGTGTGTGTGTGTGTGTGTGTGTGTGTGTGTGTGTGTGTGTGTGTGTGTGTGTGTGTGTGTGTGTGTGTGTGTGTGTGTGTGTGTGTGTGTGTGTGTGTGTGTGTTCTGAACTGTATATAGTAGGGAGGAAACTGAAGCTTGGAAAGAATAAGCATTCTCTGGCTTCAGGAGTGGTCTCATGGCCAGGCCTCTCTGAGGAGTGTGCTCTTCCTTTTGATCACAGAGAGAGAATCAGATGTGGGCAAGTGGCTCATTCTAGAAAGATCAGATCTCTCTCCTGAAACTTTTAGGGACATGCAAGGAAAGAGAAGCTACTCTCCTGCTGGGCTGATTCAAGATTCAAAAGTAGGGACATTGATGCGTATTGCTGCTATTATGTGAAGAAAACCTGCCTGCTTCTCAGAGATGGAGACAGAAGTGGCCATGTCATTTGAGCCCCAGGATCTATCCATGCTTAAAATCATAATTATGTATGTTCTTTTGTTGGACTAGTTTGAGTTGTTTTTTCTTAGTGGTACCCAGAAGAGTTGTTCCTGATATGCAGGGAGTTTTCCATCTCAAACCACAGTTACCTGGGCAACAAAGTCTCACACTACCCTTTCTCTCTTGAGGTTTGATCACCATGTTTAGTCAGCCTTCCATATGCACTGCTTATTATGTTGATTGCTGTTTGGATGGAGTACATTAGAAGTTGTACTCATCTCTTGTGGTTTGGATCTGAAATGTCTCACGAAAGCGTAGGTATTGAATGAAATCTAAAACAGCTATGTTCAGAGGTGAGACCTTTAGGAAATGAGTAGATCCTAAAGGCTCTGACCTCATCAATGGATTAACTCAATGATGAACTCAGTTGAATGGGTTATTGGGAGGTGGTAGAAACTTTCAGAGGTGGAGGCTAGTGGGAGGAAGTGGGTCACTGAGTATGCCCTTGAAGGTTTAGTTCATGTCTAGCACCTTCCCCTTGCCCTCAGTCTTTGCTTCCCAGCCACTATGAGGTGAAGAGCTCTACTCCAGCACACATACCCTGCCAAGATGTTCAGCCTCCCTATAGGCCCAGAAACATTGGAGCTTAATGACCATGGACTAAAGCCTCTGAAACCATGAGCCAAACCAAACTTTCCCTTCTCTTAAGTTGATTTTTTTGGCATTTTGCTCCAGCAATGGAAAACTGGTTAAGAGTGTCTCCCTCCCTCCCAACCACCCTGTGGCAGCCTGTGAGCTTCCCGAGGTAATGCTTCATTGTTTCTAAAAGCTCCAGTAGGCACTCAGCTTTGACAACAGCACGGTTCCATAGTCTTCACCTATGATGCATTGTCCTTTTCAAAGTCCACATTAGTCAAACCCCCACATTTATTAATACTCCTACTCTATTGGGATAAGGGAGTTTAGATATAACCACTAGATGAGGCAACTGACCCAAGGAGACACAGGTGAGCAAAACACAGACACCAAAAAGTAGGGTTGTTTCCCCCACAATCTCTTTAGTCTCTTCAAGCTATGCCCTGACGTAGCAAACTCTGGTGTTTTCACCCTGCCTTCCAGAGCCTTGAACGTGAGGGACTGGTGCCAGTCAAAGAAAGCATGGGTACAGACTCCGAAGGGCCTGCCCTATGGGATTTCAGGCTTGGCAGGGCTTCCGGCCTGTCTGCTGCCCACCAGAAGCCACACCAGGATGGTCAGTATTAGATGGGCTGGTTTTGCTTCCGGTGGATCGTTCCCATTGCCCAAGGAAATGTTGGCAACTCATGACTTTATGGGTCCTCTCTCCAGGAAAACTAGTGAGGAGGTTAGGTGCCTCAGCTCTGCAGGCTCCAAGGCTCCTATTAGAATGTAATTGTTGAGTAAACAACTGGACCTGTGTGCAAACATAGAGTGGAGCTCAGAAACAGCTGTGTAAATAATGACTGGAAAACAGAAGCCCCTAAACCTCCAGGTGTACAATAGCAGGCAAACCAATGACAGACTGGGCAAAGCCAATTCCCTTCCACAGCTGAGCTTGCCAGGGCAGGACAGTCCCCTGACCTCACCTTCTGCCAACATCTCCTTCCTAGTCTGGTTGGATTACCCTCTTTCTTCCCTCCTTCCTCTTCCATTTAGATTCTCTACTGTGCTCTCCAATCCTGTCCTTTCTCTTCCTGTTCCCAGAGGTCCTAGATGGGCTTAGCAGATTTCATCTCCTAGGAAGCATCTGCTCTGACTGTCAGCCAGCCCATGTCTAAGGCCTATGACAAACTGACCTGGAAATGTCTATTTAGGCAAGTTGTGTTTTGCTTGCTGGCTACAACTATGTATGCATGTTACTGCCTTGTTAACCACTTATCCCTGTTTGCCTGACACGTAGCAAGTGCTCAATGAATGTCCAGTGAATGAATCATCTTCAAGGACATGCCAGTACCCAGGCTGCTTGCTTCCAGCCATGGACTTGGTTTCTGGTCAAGACACCTCACTCTACAGCCATGCTGCCTGGCAATAACAATACATATTCCCCACTGAAGTGATAGGAAAGTGACATGTATTATGATGGAGAATATTTGGCATATATTAGGTTCTATTTTATGCATTTTTGTGATTATGATCATACATGTCTGGACAGAAATGGACATACTGATACAGGATGTTTAAACTGTCAACTGTCACTCTTATTTTACAGATGAGAAAACTGATTCTTAGTGAAAGGAAGGGACCAGCTCAATATGACACAGGTAGAAAACCTCAAGACTATGCATCTTTGCCATAACTTTTCAGATCATTATTTTCAGAGGAAAAATAAGATTTGTAGCCAAAGAGGAACATCCCTTCTTTACTCATCATTCAAATATTTGTGTGGCAAACGAACACACTGTTTTTTTTTTTTTTTTAGTGAATAGATGAATGAATGGCAAAATGTTGAGAGACCCTGTGGTTAAAGAAGAAAGAAAGGAAGCCCAGTGTGGGTTATCAGATCCTTTTGTGTGCCCCACATCTTATCTTTGTGCTAATGGCAAACATAACTAATCAATCGTGGCATGCCTTTGCACTGAGCCTGAACTCAGCCTTTGAAGCCTTCATATCACAGCCCAGCTCAACTGATCATAGTTGGGCCCTCAGCTGAAATGTATTTGCTTTCCTTAGTCTGCTCTCAGAAATCTCTTTGGTTATGTGGTTTTCTTCCTCCTTTTATCTATGTCTCTCAGGCTCACCCCCATTTCCCACCCTCCCCCCTTCCATCGTTCTTTCAGTAGTATAGACCCAGGGTAAAACACTTTCCAATACAGCAGACACATACCTGAAGGCTCAGGGCTCCTACTTCTTTGCTTCAGTGGAGAAGGTGAGATGGTTCGTCTGGTGCCTTGAGTCTTTACCTAGCCAATGGCCACCTTGGCCCTGCTGCTCCTGGTTTAGCCTCCTGGTTCTCAGAGGGGTGGAAGCCTTCCTGGTGCTTCTACCATATGTGACAGCCCGGAGGGAGAGATCGGGCAGCCCCTTGATGGGGTAGCTATTCCAGGCCCTGCCCAGGTATGGCCCTCCTTAAAGAAGGCTTGTCACAAACTCCCTGCTTGTTAAACAATCTCACCAGGAAGGAGGAAGTTTAATCTTAAGAGCTCACAGAGGAGGAAATGAGTCTAAAGTCTTGAAGGGCTGGCAGAGCATGGTGAGGGCTGGGCCTGTTTTCTTTCCTATATTACTGCCCAGCTGTTCCAGGAGATGCTTGAGTAAGGGGTTAAATGACTCAGTCAAGAGTGAGGTACCATGATCTGCCTAAAAAAAGTAAAAGTAAACTCCAGAAAATTGTCAGCCCTGTGCTAACACCTCTCTAGGTCCTGGGGTAGAAGTGGGGTAGGAAGAACAAGTTGATGTAGGCTCTGTCATCATTTGTCACCTAGGAAGGCCAGAGGTTGCTGGACACAGAGATAGGAGGTAAGCCTGGGTAAGATAAAGGTCAGCCAAGGAAGGGGTGTTCAAAGATGATGCTAAGAGATGGAACTTTCTGAATTGATAATGAAGAAGAGAGGGAAAAGGAGTTGGTTTGAAGAAATGATTCTAGACTTGGGTTGGAATGCATTGAGTGAGAAGTTACAGCTGGAGGAAGAAGAAGAGAAGGGGATAAGAGAGATGGAGGATTTTGTTGGATCTTTAGTGAGCACAGTGCTCCTCCCAGAACTAGCTGCGTCAGTAAGTGCCCAGCATCCCCTGCCCCGTCTCCCCAGCCTCCATCAGCTTTATTGCTAATCATGACCTTTCTTCCCGAGCCTTCTTCCCTTATGTGAAGTTGCTATGCCAAAGACACTTGAGACCTTGGGTTTGCAGGGTCTATTGACCCTGCCTATTTCCACAAAAAGGATCTGTTTTCCCTTTGCAATGAATATCTTGGGATATGACATCCAACAGCTGGTGAGGGAAGAGCAGGCCAGGGCTCCAGCCTGGGGTGGCCCTCATTGCTGCTGCTCTGGGGTAGGCAGGTGGCCCTTCGGCGTGCAATGCTGTCTGGCTCCTTCCCTCTTACTCTTTGCTGGGATTGGTATCCTCAAGGCTGTAACCTTCTTATTATTCAGATCTGCCCTTTAGTGTCACCACCTCTAGGAAGGCTCCTCTCCTGTCCCCTCCCAAGTAACAAGCAGGTCCTTTAAAAGTGCCACAGGTTCTGGAGTGCTGGCCTCGCATGCACAAGGCCCAGGCAGGGTTCAATGCTGGGGGTGGTGATTTGGGCAGGGGTAGGTGACAAGGTGATAAGTACTCTGAAGAACCTATGAAGGAGACTACCTGAAGACAAGAACTTTCACAGGTTGAGTTTTTCAGGGTGTTGTATTGAACTACCACAAATGTGGTAGTTTAAAGCAACTCATATTTATTATTGTACAGTTCTGGGGGCTGGGAGGGCACCATGGGTCTCGCTAGGCTAAAATCAAGTGTAAGCAGGGCCACATTCTTTTTTGGAGACTCCAGAGGAAAATCCTGCTTCTTTTCTAGAAGCAGCTGTGAATTCTTTGGCTTGTGGCCCCTTTCTTCTATCTTTCTTCCTTTACCATTTTAACTCTCCCATAGCCTTCCCTCTTTCATTTGAAGAAACTTATAATTACTCAGAATGCACCTGAAGAATCCAGGCTACTCCTCTTGTCTTAAGATCAGCAGATGAGCAAGCTGACTTCTGTCTGCTCCCTTAATTACCCTTTGCCCAGAAATTGTATCATCTGCTCACTGGCCAGGGGTTAGTATAAGGACATCTTTGAGTCATTTTTCTATTAATCACAAATGTGACCTTCACTTATATCCTGCTAAGTTATTTCCTGACTACAGTAGAGGCAGAAAAGGGATGATGGTGTTATTTTTCCCGCCCACCATAAAGGTCATGTCAGACACACTTATAACCAAAGACAAATTAACCAGAGAAAGCATAACCAATTTATTAACCTACACATGAAAACTAGGACCATATAAACTCTGAAAACTAAAAGGGCCAGAGGGTTAAAGCTTTAATCCCTCTTATTGAACAGAGGGAAAGGGGCCAAGGTAGGGGGAGGCTGTTACAGGTAAGGAAGGAATCCAGGGTATTTCTCAGCCCTGGCCTTAGAAGCAATGGCCAGGTATGACAATCATTTTAGATTCGTCCTTTTTCTCCCAGAGTTCAGCATTTCTGTTTATTTGATGAGATTCCTGGGGAATTTAAGACAATCAGAGTGTGTGTGTGTGTGTGTGTGTGTGTGTGTGTGTGTGTGTGTGTGTGTGTGTGTGTGTGTGTGTGTGTGTGTGTGTGTGTGTGTGTGTGTGTGTGTGTGTGTGTGTGTGTGTGTGTGTGTGTGTGTAATTTTGTCAGATGAAGGGAATTCAGTGATTCCTGCTTCACCTATTTACTTGGGGGGATAATACAAGATCACTGCTCTCTGGAATCTGAAAGTGTTCTTCCACTCCGCATGTGAGAATGCCACATGTTGGGATGTGATTTTATGAGCCCTAGTGATGTTCTTTCCTTGTTGCTTGTCCTGCTCTGTTAATGGAAAATGAAGCCCAAGAGGCAGGGAGCCCACTGATATAGTTCACTGGAACAGTGCCCACGACTCAGCAGGTGCTGGGTGAAGACTTGTTGAATAGTGACTGAAGCACGAACAAGTTCCAGGTCATTCTGGTATCAGTGTCCACACAGGGGGCCTATGTATGGGAGCCAGGAGCTGCCAGTCCCATGACACCCTACAAAGACCCATGATCTGGGGCGTCCTGCCTCTTTCAGAGTCTTGGGCATTCTTCCTGGTAGGAAGGGAGCACACGGGTGAGCCCCCTGAGGACTTCACACCTTGAAGTTCTTTAGCATCATGAGGTCACCTGCTGCTTCCCTCTCAATGGCTACTGTCCATCTAAGGGAACATTAGCCGCAGTGTTTTCTTATAGGGGAATCAGCTGGGTTGGCATTGCTGCTGCTTGCAGTATACATCTTACCAGAAGTTCATCACTGCCTTGGTAGAGAACATGGGCCCTGGGTCACACAGGCCTGGGTGTGTGACTTGATTGACCCTGCTGTTTAGTTGCTGGGCTGCCTGGAGTGATGGCTTCTTTACATATCCTTCTATGAGGTAGGGGTAATCCTTAAATGATTATCTGGGGAAGAAAGTAAGAATGCATTTGAAGGCCTGGCACATAGTAGAAGCTCACTAAATGTTGACTATAATCCTCACTTCTCATGGGTGAATTTGACTTTCCTGCTGAGAGGGACACTGTATATAGACTACCAAGTCTGTATACACGGTTTGGCAGACACAGCAGACATGTAATAGTTATAATAATGGTTGATTTCTCATCAACCCTGGGCTGAGTTTGGTGGCAAAAGCTAAGCTCATGATGAGAAGAAAGGGTAACTGTTGCCATGCTTCGTGTGGCCAATTGACCTGGGACACTGTTGCCACTGCCAGCCAGTTGCATATGCTCAGGGAAGACATTGAATGTAAAAGCTTATTTCTATTACCTAATTTATGCAGATAATTCAGTCTCCCATGAACATTTTGGAAAATGCTTGGTGCTTGTGGTTCATGTTGGTTCAAAGCCAGTCCAGGCAGAAAAGTCCATGAGACTCTTATTTCCAATTAACCATCCAAAAAGCCTAAAGTGAAGATGTGGCTCAAGTCATAGAGCTCTAGCCTGGAGTGAAAAAGTCAAGTGAGAACAGGAGGCCCTGAGTTCAAGCCCCAGTACTGGCACATACACAACAATTTGGAAAACTCTGAACAGTGTGAAGGGAAAGGCATCAGGCAAGTGTCCACTGGGAGGGATGATTCTGCCTTGACCCGATGGCAGACACTTTTCCTGGGCGTCCACACTGTAACTGTCTCTTCTCATCGTTCCTTATGGCCGAGGCACTGTGCTATTAGAAATGTGGACATGCAATTTCCTAATGGCTGCACACAATCACACTCAACAAAGCACCATCTTTATCTAGTTTCCCAAAGGCTGGGCATTTAAATGCTTTTGTGTGTGTGTGTACAGGGTGTGAGTTTACAAATACCCTGCAGCGAATTTTTGGCAGGCCTCTCATCCAATGTGTCTCTGTGTGTATTTATTTATTTCAGTGGTTATTCCAGTATCCCACAACATTTTCATGAGGCTCAAGAAAGAAAAGAAGTGAAGTGTCAAGGTGCTTTGAAAACCATGGGGGAAATGAACCTTCCAAGTGGAAAGTCACATTGTGGTGGTGGTGGTGGTGGTGGTGGTGTGTGTGTGTGTGTGTGTGTGTGCTTCACCAGCAGGAAGATGAAAAATTGTGGAACTATTAATATCAATGTTCAAAATCCACAGAGTATTATACAAAATGTATGCATAGGGCTGGGAAGGTGGCTCAGTGGTAGAGCGCTTGCCTTGCATGCATGAGGCCCTGGGTCCGATTCCCCAGCACCACATAAGCAGAAAGAAAAAAAGCTGGAAGTGGCGCTGTGGCTCAAGTGGTAGAGCACTAGCCTTGAGCTGAAGAGCTGAGGGACAGCGCCCAGGCCCAGAGTTCAGGCCCCATGACTGGACCCCCCCCCCCAAAATATATGCATAAATGTTATTACATCCTAGCTACAACCTCTGCTAAGAGAAGTACTACTCCTCCTCACAACTTAGAAATGGGGAAGCTGAGGCCTAGAGTTAAGTACTTTGCCCATGGTGACAAAGCTATCCAGTGGGAAACACACACACACACACACACACACAGAGAGAGAGAGAGAGAGAGAGAGAGAGAGAGAGAGAGAGAGAGAGAGAGAGAGAGAGAGAGAGAGAGAGAGAGAGAGAGAGAGAGAGAGAGAGAGAGAGAGAGAGAGAGAGAGAGAGAGAGAGAACCTAGGAGGTGCAATCAGGACTCCAGAACAGGGCAGCCATCAGCGGTTTCCCTGTGGTGTCCAGAGTTTCCTGAAGTGAGATACTTTCTGTTTTTGTTTTAGGTTTTATAGTTTCATTTTCTATTGAGCATAGGCTAGTTTTCCTGTCAAACAGACAAAGTATTGGCAAGGTTGTTTATTTCCCCAAAGCTGGTATAATTTCTAAATTTAAAGGAAAAAGTACAGAGGGTCAAATCCCTCCACTGGCCTGTCTGAGAGCAAGGGGCAAAGAGAAACTAGCCCCTGTGCACCTGAGTGCGGCTCCCTGCAGCTGGCATGTGTGAGATGTGGGTGTGCACATGTGTGTGAATACACATAGAGACACAGATGTGTGTGTTTGACCTGGAGCCCAGACATGGGAGAGTTGGCTCATCAATGTGGCCCAACACTCCAATGTCTCTAGTTCTAACTGTAATGAGAAGCTGGACCAGGACACAGACAGGCTTTGTGATCATTCACATCAAGTGATCTTTTTTTCATAGTATCTGGGGGCCTCAATATCCAAAGGAAGTTAAGGAGGGAGGCCCAGGGAGGAAGGCACAATACATTGCTTCACCATGTAGGATCATCAATAAATCATCAACAAGTTACAGTTTTCTCACTTTACTAACTGACCTCATCCAGCATGGCCACATACGCTTTATGCCCTGATTTGTTCCATAATAAAATTATGGCCTTGGTATGAGGGATATAGTTAGGGATAGAATACTAATCAAGTTAAAGTTTTCTCTTGCAAGCACTAATAACTTATCCCTCCATTCAGTGCTTTTGGTGGTACTGCATGGTTCCTTCGATAGTAGTCAACAGGAAAAACAACTTTATCTTTTCCAGCTTCTAGGTCTCCCTTCTTGGCATGTGGCCCCTTCTGCCATCTTCAGCATAGCTCGTGTAGTTGCCTCTGACCATTTTTCCTTCCTCACCTCTCCCTCTATTCCTCCCTTCTACTTTTCGGATGTGGTCACTGCACTGGGCCCATATGGATAATCCAGGCTCCTCTTGTCCTAACATCCATTGATGAGCTGAACCCCCTCTGCTATCTTTATTATGGTTTAAATGTGAAATGTCCTCAAGGCTTATATGTTGAATGCTTGGTTCCCAGCTGGCAGTGCTGTTTTGAGAGGAGGTGATGCTTTAGGAGATGTGACCTAGTTGGAGGAAGTAGGCCTCTGGGGATGGCCTTTGTTTCTTCTCTCTGCTTCCTGGCTGCTGTGATGTGAGCTGCAAGCTGCTTTGCTCCACCACAGCGTCCCTGTCATGATGGACTGAAACCTCTGAAGCCAGGAGCAAAGTAAGTCCTTCCTCCAAGTTGGTTGTCTCAGGTGTTTGCTCACAGTGGTGATAAATGAGCCACATGCCTACTTTCCCTCTGCTCTGAAACATGACATATGCATCATATATGAAGTGGGAAAAAATCACTGTAGAATTATAAAAGAATTATATAAGAATTAAAAAGATGGGCTGGGAAGGTGGCTCAGTGGTAGAGCACTTGCCTTGCATGCCTGAGGCCTTGGGTTTGATTCCTCAGCACCACATAAGCAAAAAGAAAAAAGCCGGAAGTGGTGCTGTGGCTCAAGTGGTAGAACACTAGACTTGAGCTGAAGAGCTGAGGGACAGCGCCCAGGCCCAGAGTTCAGAGCCCATGACCAGACCCCCCCCCCCAAAAAAAAAAGAATTAAAAAGATGATGCTTGTTCATGGTAAAATGTTTATAACAGTGCAGCACTATATAAAATACCGAAATGTCCTTTTTCCCCTCCATCTCTGAGGTGGAACCAGTGTGTAGTTTTTAAGTATCCTAGAATTGTCTCTGCATGTATAATCATACATGTGTATGTCTCCTCTCTTTCTCTTTCTCTTTCTCTTTCTCATTCTCGTTCTATTACTCTTTCTTGCCAAACTTTTATCCATCCATCTATTTATCTGGATAAGTTTCACTCTATACCATAGATCTAAGATATGTCATAGTTCTTATTTGTCTAGATCAAGTTAATTTTCATTCAAACCTCTACATGCCTGGGCGGGGAGAACTTCAGTATCCACTGTAGTTTAATTTCAACTTTAATCATAATTTCAGAGCTTCCTTCAGTCTTTCTGGGGTGGATGAGAGGGACTTAATGAAGTTTGGAAACAAGAGCTTCTCCTCTTCTCTCATCTTGTCTCCTCTCCTATTCTTTCTGAAACAAATTTCTAAGTAGCATCTGTGAATAATTCCATTGAAAACAAAGTGAATAACACACATAGAGATGATTGGAAATGGGATTGTGGTGATTTTAATTCTTCCCTCTCCCCGCCCATCCCTTCCCATCTCTTCCCCTCCTCTATCCTCCTCCCCTCTCCTTCCCTTTCTTTCTCTCCCCTCCCTTCCTCTTGGCACTGGAATAGATCTCAGGGCTTGTACATGCTAGGCAAGCACTTGAACACTGAGGTACATTTCCAGCCGAGATTTCCCTTTTTATACTACTCTTCCTGTTTTTATAGTGAACAGACATTACTTTATAATCATCATCATCATCATCATCATCAAGTTCATTTGAAATACTCTGTCACTTCTCTAACTGCCTTTCCCTCCAGCTGAGTGTTTGGCAGGCTCCCCACAGGATGAACCTTCCTGGGTGTAGGTACGGATTTAACCATGTGGCTGGTTTTTTTGAATGTGAACTGGACCTAACCACTCCCTTTCTGGGCTTTGGGGGAGGGGTTGGGTGGGTCAAGGATACGGATGGTCTGGAAAGGAAGTAGCTAGCTTTTATGGCCACCTTATAAGTTTTTCTAAATTTTAATTGGGGTTCATATCTATTATCCTTTCATTCCACTGGAGAGGCCTCACCTTTCCCAGCTTCTAGGCAAACAGGCTGTCTCTAGTCTGGCCTTCCACAGTGGTATCACAGGCTTAAGATAGACAGATTCAAATGGGTGTCCCGGCACTTCCTTCTTAGCAACTGGGCCCTGAGTAGGTGGGCCAGTCGGGGATGTGGGCTGGTGCCTCTTTTGGAGCGGACAGAAGAGGTCCTTGTGGAACACACTTCAGATTTTCCTTATCCTGGTTGTCTTGTTTGACCAGGGAAGAGAGGCTGGTATTTGAGTCTGACCGATCCTAATGGCATTCAGATCCTAATGGCATTCATCTGTCCAGCTGTTCATCAATAAATATTTACTTATTTTTAATTTTCTAACTTTTTAGATTAAAAATTTTTTTGTTGTAAGGGTGATGTACAGAGAGGTTACAGTTATATAAGTCAGGTAATAAGTACATTTCCTTTTGAACAGTGTCACCTTCTCCCTCATTCATCAATAGATATTTAATGAACACCTTCTCTGGGCTAGAAACCAGGCTGTGGTCTGTGAAAGCATTGAGAAGCTGACACAGCCCTGCTTCCTGATGGATCAGAGGTGGATGCCAGCAGAGGGTCTTTGCCATTGTTTCCTCTTGTCTGTCTTGAGTGTTGGTGTCTCCCCTTGTCTATAGTTTCTTTTTGAGTCTTCAGTTACCAATGGTTATTCTTAGTTTCAAAAACCCTTAAGTGGAAACAGATATTGAGAGAGAGAGAGAGAGAGAGAGAGAGAGAGAGAGAGAGAGAGAGAGAGAGAGAGAGAGAGAGAGAGAGAAGAGAGAAGAGAGAAGAGAGAAAGAGTGTGTGTGTATGAGAGAGATCATAGTCACATGACTTTTACTATATGGTGCTGTCATAATTGTTCTTTATTATATTTATTTTTGGCAGTCATAGGGTCTGAACTCAGAACCTTGTACTTGTTCAGCAAGAACTCTGCCACTTGACTCATACCTTTAGCCCTTTTTGCTTTAAGAAAATTTCAAATCGAATCTCACATTTATGCCTGAGCTGGCCTGGACCATGATTCTCCTATTAGACTTCCTGCTTATCTGAGACAGCAGGTATATGTCACCCTATCCAGCTTTTATTGATTGAAATGGATATTTTTATATACATACATAAGTATGGTATGTATGTACATACATAAGTATGGTATGATCTAAATGACATGTAGCAAATCCACATGCATAATTTAAATAATAATGAATTATACACACAAAATTCCACCTAATCAATTGACTTACAGCATCATTTATTTCTTGTAGAATCCATTGTATGGTTGCAATTTAATCTTAATTTGACAAAATTAGACTATGAATACATATTAATTAGGTTCTGATCCAGCACAGAAGTCTCCTATACCATTACACGACTTTGTGTAGTGCTGTCATGAATACTGGTTAATAAATTTGTGTGTGTGTGTGTGTGTGTGTATGTGTGTGATCTATATATATCTATATATATCACATGGTATATATACACAATGGAATTCTGTGCTTCCATCAGAAAGAATGACATTATCCCATTTGTAAGGAAATGGAAAGATGTGGAAAAAATGATATTAAGTGAAGCAAGCCAGGCCCAAAGAAACACAGCCTGCATCATTTCCCTGGTTTGTAATAACTAGAATATGTCTGTGATATTCTTAGCAGAGGATCAGAATAGCTCAATAGCTAGGTGCATAAGACCATATAAAATGAAGCTTATTGAAATGAACTCCAAGAAACTAGAGGGTTTTATAATGTACTGTTTGCAGTTATTTCTTTTTTTCTTTTTTCCTTTGGTTTATGCCCTGTTGTCACTGGTTTCTGTACTCTACATCTTTTTTTTTCCTTTTTTTTTTAAATATATTTTTTATTGTGAAAATACCGTACAGAGCGGTTACAATTACATGGGCAAGATAATGAGTATATTTCTTATCAAGCATTGTTGCCTCCTCTTTGTTTCCCTTTTCCATCCCTACCCATCTCCCACCCCACTCTATGTCTTATGTATAAGTTTGTCTGATTTTCAGAAGGGAAGGGGAATCACAGAAACATCAGGACAAAGGGTGAACCAATGTAACAGTGACACTCACTAGACATTATGTTGGAAATGAACGTTACAATTTGGAGGGGGAGGGGAGGTGGGGGGAAAGTAGGAGAAAATGAAGGGGGATAACACTGTTCAAAAAGAAATGTATTCACTACCTTATATAAGTGTAACTCCTCTGTACATCACCTGTACAATAACAAAAGAAAAAAAGATAAATTTGTGTTTGAGTAAGATGACAGGAAAATGAGAAAGACATGTCATAGCTCCATTCTATGTTCAATGGCATGAGTGAATCAGGTAACAGTTTTTAAATACTAGGAGAGTATTTTCAATGTCTTTTTATGTTCACAAAATGGTTATGGACATATTTGTATGTTTAATCTGCACTGCTAATGTTTTCTCCATCACTTTCTTTATATCTTTCTTCCCTTTCCTCCCCTCCCTCTTCCTTCCCTTCCCTTCCTCCTTCCTCAACTTTATCTTTCTTTTTCTGTTCCTCCTTCTCTCTCTCTGTCTGTGTCTCTGTCTGTCTCTATCTCTGTCTGTCTGTCTGTCTGTCTGTCTGTCTGTCTGTCTGTCTGTCTGTCTCTCTCTCTGTCTCTCTCTCTCTCATACACACACACACACACACTCACATACTATGTAACCCTGGCTGGCCTTGAACTCTTGTTTAGGCATGTGCCACCACACCTGACGTCTATCACTAGTCCAAGGTTTAGACAGCCAAAAAGCAATAAATGCAGCTCAGAATTGTAGTGTTTGACCCTTTCTGTGGTGTGAATCCACACACTAGGGCTGATTTCAGGCTACCATTAAGTCACTAAATGTGCAGTTGGGAAGACAAGTGAAGTAGCATTCCATTCTATGGTATTTATTATCATAACTATGCAATATACATAAGAAACTGTAAGAGCTCAGGGAAGAGCAAAATATACACAATTAGGAGCTGACAGCTTTGACGTATTGCCTTTGCATTTGAATATATTTTGTTTCCTTATAAACTTTACATAGGGCTGGGAAGGTGGCTCAGTGGTAGAGCGCTTGCCTTGCATGCATGAGGCCCTGGGTTCTATTCCTCAGCACCACATAAGCAAAAAGAAAAAAGCCGGAAGTGGCGCTGTGGCTCAAGTGGTAGAGCACTAGCCTTGAGCTGAAGAGCTGAGGGACAGCGCCCAGGTCCAGAGTTCAGGCCCCACGACCAGACCCTCCCCCCCCCCAAAAAATAAACTACATAATTTCACTTCTAATAATGGCTGTGTGTAAGAGGTATCTGAAGCTTCCTGGAGATTGAACAACAGGCTCTGATGAGCTGGTCTGAGCTGGTTCACACGAGCCCCTGAGGCTCTCCCCAGTGTGACTGACACACAACTGAGCAGGTCTTTCTCCTTTGGTCACAGTGTGTAGCACAGGGCATGCCACACAGTCAGCCTTGTGGAAATCTGTGCTAATGAGGAGCGGTGGGAATCAGCTGTGGGCTGTGTGCCCTCCTGACCTCCAAGCTCCTAAGAAGAAACAGCGTGTTCAAGTCATTTAGTCTTCAACACAGGGTCTGAGCAGTGTAGGTGCTTAGTAAAGTGACAAAGAATCATTTTTATACCCTGAAGTGCTTGTGTGGGAGCCAAGAAGACCTACAACGGTTACAAGTATCATAGAGGCTGGGTGTGGATCAATCTCTGGGTGCAGTTTCTTTCCTTATTCTCCCTGGGATCAACTCATGTCACTGTCTGCTTTGCTTGTCTGTTGCCATCTAACAAACTGCTGCACTTTTTTTTTTTTCAGTTGTAAGAACTGAACTCTGGGCTTTGACCCTGTGAGGTAAACACTCTACCACTTGAGCCGTGCCTTCAGTCCTTTGCCTTTAGTGTGTTTTTCAGAGAGGAGGGTCTCACACATTTGATGAGGTCATGGACTAGGATGATTTTCCTACCTCTGCTTCCTGAGTAAGATAGAATTACAGGTATGAACTACCACACCCGGCTCTAAGCTCTTTACACATTTATGCTCTCTTGGGCCTGATGTTGAGGTAAATCCTGATATGCAGTATGTGACTAAGGACTCTCATGTCTTGTGGCCACTGGCCGGAGGTCACCAGTTGAATGCCAGCGTCAGACGCTAGAGGCTGCGACGTTAGTTCTAGGCCTGTACACAGGCTCCTCACAGGCCTACTGACTTCATCCAACCAGCAAGGAACACGTCTTCCTTAAGGAGAGTGCAGTCCCTCTGTGAAGGGCATTCCCCAAGGAATTCAGGCCCACTGTGCCAGCTTGTTTGGAACTAAATCCAAATAACCAGGTATGGATGGTAAATTGGAAAAAGAAAGCTTCACCTCTGCATATTCACTTATCTAGAAGCAATTCCCAGCTTCCACCCATTCACGGGGGAGGGGATTATAGTGACTGAGTACACAGTGGAGGAGATTATATTGATGTGTACACAGCAGAGGAGATTATATTGAATCTGTGCCCGAGGTGGCAGAGATCTTTAGAGGCCACCTCAGGGTCTGTTTGCCACATTTCTTCACATCCTGTCCCCCATCATGCCTCACGGTAGCCATAGCTTTAGCTCTTGAGCAGAGTCAGTCAGCGATGCCTGTGTGCCCTTAGCTTAGGACAATTTGTTTTTCCCCTTGTTGAAGTCATTGACCTGAATTATTTAGATATTTATCTAATGCTGATGTTGGACTAATGGCAGAGGCTAAGTGGTGTCCTAGGTGCCAAAATGATGTTTGTTTCGAGTCAGGTCCTGACTGTCCTATGATGTCTGGCAACCTCAGGGATAAAAGAGAGATCGCCCAAACCAAACACCCCAGAGGCAGAACTGGAGGCGTGCTGGTTGGAACTGCAGGCTGGCTCTGCCCCCTGATTTTATCTGGGATTGTCACAGGAATCAGAAGGAATGGTAGGGCAAGGAGATAGAAAAAGTGGGCTTGTTTTCATGGCTAGATCTCCTTTGGTATGTATTCCATTATCAGCAAAAGAGGGGTTTTTCATACTACTTCCATAGAGATACCATAAAAGGCCTCATGGTGGTACCAGGGAAATTATTCGTATTGAGTTCAATTTGCTTATTGTCTTCCTCTTTCCTTTTCTCCTGCCCCTTTCCCTCCTTCTACTTTCTCTTCCTTCCTTCCTTTCTCCTTCCTTTCTTCTTTTCTTCTCTCTTTCTGGCTTAGACTCTAAAAGCAAAGGTTATAGGCATACACTCCCATGCCTGGCTGCTTAAGATTTTTTTTTTTTGGTGTGTGTGTGTGTGTGTGTGTGTGTGTGTGTGTGTGTGTGTGTGTGTGTGTGTGTGTGTGTGTGTGTGTGTGTGTGTGTGTGTGTGTGTGTGTGTGTGTGTGTGTGTGTGTGTGTGTGTGTGTGTGTGTGTGTGTGTGTGTGTGTGTGTGTGTGTGTGTGTGTGTGTGCGCGCCTGCGCATGCATGCCAATACTAGGGCTTGAACTTAGGGCCTTGTAATCCTGCTTGACTTTTTATTGCCATGCTCTCAGTTCAAGTTTTTGTTAGTTAATTGGAGGTAAGAGCCTCTCAGACATTTCTGCTCAGACAAGCTTCAAACCCAGATCCTGAGATTTCAAATTTCTGAGTAGCTAGAATTACAGGCACAAGCTATCGGTACTCAGCTTCTTGGGCTTTTTATTTTTATTTTTTATTTTTTGGGTCTGGTTGTGGGGCCTGAGCTCTGGGCCTGGGTGCTGTCCCTCAGCTCTTCAGCTCAAGGCTAGCGCTCTACCACTTGAGCCACAGCGCCACTTCCGGCTTTTTATTTTTTGCTTATGTGGTGCTGAGGAATCGAACCCAGGGCCTCGAGCATGCAAGGCAAGCGCTCTATCACTGAGCCACCTTCCCAGCCCTCTTGGGCTTTTTATAGTAAAAATTTCCAACTTAAGGAGCCCTTGTTCTAAAAAAAACAAAAAAAACAAAAAAACACAACAAAAATGATGACTAGATGCCTGGTATCACTCTAACTGCAGTAGTGGGGAATTTGACTCTTTTATCTTGAAAAATTTTTTTTTAAAGTTTTAAAATTTTATTGTAAAGGGGATATACAGAGGGATTACAGTTATATAAGTCAGGTAATGAGAGTACATTTCCCTTTGAACAGGGTCACCCCTCCCTCATTCTCTCCCAGATTTTCCCCTCCTGACTTCTCCGCCCCCAGGTTATATATATATATATATATATATATATATATATATATATATATATATATATACACACACACACACACACACACACACACATATATGTATGTATGTGTAGTTCATTTCCAACACGGTGTCTAGTGAGCATCACTGCTGAATTAGTTCCCCCTTTTTCCTACCATTTCTGTGCTTCCCTCCCCTCCCCAAATCAGATAAACTTATATACAAGACAAAGGGTACAGAAATAAAAAACAGCGACCGAAGGGAGTAAACCAAAGGAAAAAAGCAAAGAAAACAAACGGAACCACAAACAGTACAATTAAAAAAAAAAACACTCTTGCTTCTGTTTCTTGTAGTTCATTTTGATAAGCATCATTTGATATGATCATATGCACATACCTATTGATCCCTTGTGATCCTCTCCTAAAAATAGCCTCCTTTGTTCTGTGTGAATGTTTAGACTGCTGTTTGATTAATCATGTCCAAGTGTAATTATTTGTCTTTTACTCTCCATTGGGCTTATAGGCACTTTCTATATTACAAATGAGGAAAACTATGCAGTCTGTTTCTTTGAGTATGTTACTTATTATAATTTTCCCCAAAGTCTTTCCATGGATTGCCTCTTTACTAGTCAAGTTTTGGTGTCATTGTAACAAAAATACCTGAGAAAAGTGACTTAGAGGAAGAAAGATTGATTTTGGCTAGTGGTTTCAGAAGGCCAAGTCTATCATTGTGGGGCCAGTATGGTGGATCAGAGAGAGCAATTCACATCATGGCAGCCAGGAAGCAGAGCCAAGACAATATAGGAAAATATAAGCTAGAACACATATAGGCCCTAAGGCTTTGTTTGTCTAACTAGGCTCTATCTCCTACCTTTCACTACCTCTTAATAATGCCACCACATTATTAATTCATCAAGGAATTAATTTAATCAATATATTAGGTCAGAAGCCTCATGATCTAATTGTCTCTGGAAACACTCTGACAGATATACCCAGAAGTATGCTTTTCTAATCTCCTAGGCCTTTCTTAATTCAGTCAATTTGACAAGATGACCCACTATATCCATTTCTAAAGCAAACGCTTATTGACTCCCTCGCTATGTGTCAAGCCCCAGGGATTGGGTAATAGGATAGACACCAAGCTTGCTCTCAGAGTTTCCAGTCTAAAGAGTTTCCAGGTAGGAAGACAACAAAGAAATGATAACAAATGAACTCCAAAGTGTGAAACAGTGCTTTGAAGGAAACAAAATGACAAGGGAAAATAATATACAGTATGCTACTTTAGGTGGCATAGTCATGGAAGTCTTCAAGGGAAAAGACACTGCAGTTGAGAAAGGTGAGAAGACTTCAGACACTCTTCCTGGCTGGGGGTTGAACATTGTAGGAGAATGCTCTCGTATATGTCAAGTCTAAGACCAGAGAAGTCCTTGGTGGGGTTTCAGCACTGTGCCTAAGAAGGAAAAGGAGTCAGGAGACACATGGAACACATCTATTTGGGAGACAGAACTGGGGAGATGTGATGGATTGATTTTAGAAGATGAGGGGAAGGCAGGCCTTCTCAAGTACTCAGATTATCATTTGGGAGCTAGGAAGAGCCACTGGGATTGCTTCTGAGAGCCACCCCAAATCCCTGAAACTTTCCTTTGGTACAAGCCAATAGCATGCGGAGCCAAATAGGCTCCTCCTCTTTCCCCCAAAGACCTGATTTGTAGCATTTATTGATTTCTGCTCAGCTAATAGCCTTGGCATGGCTATCTTCAAGCCATTAGTCAGTTCTCAGGAACTCCACCTAGTTCATCAGATCTCGTGACTCGGTAGGACCCAGCTCTCGAACAAAAGTCACTGCAGCATCCCAGCACATCCCTTTCTCAGGAACCTTGGCCAGAAGGTGGCATTGGCATCTGAGAGTTCCTTCTCTACCTTCTACCTTGTTTCTCCTCCTCCCCCAGCCACCTTGGGTGACAGCCACAAAGGAAAACATAGTGTCTCACTGCTAACTGCTCGCAGGGAGCTTGTTCCATAGGTTTTTAATGACAATTGTCTAATTATATCTTTGGAGCTCATTCTAGAAAAAGCTGATAGACAAATTAGTGCAATTAATTGGTCTTTATAAACCATTTAGGAAAAATCAGCCTGTCATAAGAAGCCTTAATTGAAAACTCACATCTAGTGGAAACTGTTGTGAATGGAGAGAGCAGAAAAGAATTGCATGCAGCCCAGAAGGTGGCTCTGGGTTGCCCAGGCCAGCTTTTAATTCATGTTCCTGTGGGACCTCTGCCACATTGTAGCTCATGTCAGACCATAAGCACCACCCACATATGTTTCTTCTTAGACATTTCCATTCCCTTGAGGATACTATCATTATCACAGTCTCTGAACCTCAAAGCCTGTAGACAACTTTATCCCAGCCCCTTTCTTGTCTGCCATGTACAAATCAGTAGATCTGGATGTATCCCATATGGTATTTCCCCCCCCACCCCCCCCCACATGTGTGTTAGGCTTGAACTCAGGACCTGTGCTCTAGTTTGTCTTTCTCTGCTCAAGGGTTGTATTCTACCACCTGAGACATACCTCTACTTCTAGCTCTTTGCTGGTTAATTGGAGATCAAAGTCTTGATTTGTTTGCCCCGGCTGGGGGCTGGTATCAAACTATGATGCTCTCATCTCACCTTCCTGGGTATCTAAGATTACAAGTGTGAATCATCAGTCCAGGCCTGATCCCTGCTTTTTTATATGTATGTTCACTGTTTCTTTTATTACTTTGAATCTCTAGCATTTGTTACTTGGTCTCTCACCCTTTCTGTTCATTTCTGAGTGGAGAGAACAGTTCAGGATCCTTCCAGGGACTTCAGGGAAGACATTCACATTACTTATTCCCAGGCCTCTGGCCTCTGGAACTTTTGCCCCAGCCTGGGGAAGCCCTGGGCACCTGCAAGGCACCATGCATGTTCTCTCTTACCAGCGTGCTTTCTTGTTTTCCTAGAAGAGTTGTTCTTTCCTATTGGATTAGTCAGAATCCAGGTCTGTTGAGTGGTGGTAATAAACTGACCCCCAGATTTCAGCCACTTAACACAATCATGACTGTGAGGTCCAGGGTGGATCGGGTGGTTTTTCTCCATGTGGCCATATCTTACCTAAGATCATTGCTGCAGAGGCAAAGAGGAAAGAGCAGGGACCTTAACCATCACTGACTCAGCCTAGAAGTGGAAAGTTTCCCAGAATTGGTCACATGGCTCCAAGATCCTCACCAGGGAGGCTGGGTAATACTGTATGTAGAAACACATGGAATGTTTGGTGGGTGAGCCCCACTGCCAGCGCTGTGTTGTTCTCTTCTTCTCACCCATTCTGCAGGTCTCTGTGAGAACACCACTTCCTATGAGAAACCCTCCTCCCGCTTAGTCAAGGGGTTCACTTGTATCCTAGGTGGGCCCTATGCACACTGGGTCCTGGCAGCTGCTAAACCCTACTCAGTGCTGCCATCCCCTCAGGAGACTATGGCATCTGCCATGAGCCGGGGCTTAGGGGGCCATTCCTTACTCTGGCAATCAGCACTCTCTACACATTTGGACCTACTCCCATACTTCTCCCAGTCCTCTCAGATGCTCTGGAGTTTCATGTTTTATGCATAATGGATTTTGGTCATGGAGCTCTGTATCTGATTGTCAGGTTGTTCCAGAATCCTAGACAAATTGTTTCCCTAACTGGAAAATGAGTTCTGTTGTAACTATTTCATTGTAGGGATTTAAAGAAAAGAAAAGCTTGCTTTTACTATGATTATAGAATATGGTAAGAACCATTTTTAAAACTTTTTTTCTTGGTTTTTGGTGCTGGCTGATACAGAGGCTGAAACTCAGTGCCTCATACTCTTTTTCTACCTTTCTTTCTCGCAGCTGGGGATCTACCATTTGAGCTATGCCCCTAGTAAAGCATTTTGTTGGTTAATTTGAGATAGAGTCTCACAGACATTTATGCTCCAGCTGGCTTCAAACTCTGATCCTCCGTTCTCAGCCTCTTGAGCAGCTAGGATTTCAGGCATAAGCGATCATTTGCCAGCTTCTTTCTTATCTCTTTAACATATCTGTAATTGGGATGTGTCTTACAATTGCTGTTAAGAAAGCACTGTGCCATTTTTCAATTATTGGCTCTTTTGAGGGGGGTAGTATGTTAATTAATTATGTGACCTAGATTGCATGACACATGAGTTAAAAACTGGTCATTTATATCAGTTTTTTTTTTAACCACCTCTTAAAATGTCTTCCTCTTCTGATATATTTTCCTCTACAGACACTTCAGTCCTTTCAAGCTTTATGATGGAAATGAGTGTGAAAATTCAAGATCCTCCCATCAGCGCCTATGGCAATGGACAGACATTCGTATTCATGTGTATCTCTTTACTCACGAGGCTCCTCTGCCCCATCTCCTATGAAATTTCTCCCAATGTAAACCCTATCCAGAGTGTACCTGGGACATTTCAAAGAATTAATTTCCTTAAAATCCATCACATTCAATTTGAGAGGGGCTGAAAATCTGCAGGCAGTCTTCAATGGGCTTTACATCTTCACAATGGGCTTTTCAATCTTCACAATCTGAGAAAGTTACTCTTTGTAAGAAGAGGACATTGAGGTATAAGGTATAAGTGGAGAAGCTGAGACCTAAGTGGCCTGTGTCTACTGGGCTATTGTCCCAAATAGCTTGTATATAATATCACACAGGCAGGGCTCTTGGTAGCTTATTTGCTGCAAACAGGAACTTAGAGGGACACTTTGGTACCATTAGCAATGATATCAATGGTACTTTCATTTTTCGTATCAAAAATGTTATTAGGTTCTCCAAGGAGAAAAGTCCTACTAGTTATCACACCCCTTGCCCTACCCACCGTCATCCTGCTCCAATCTTCCATCCTTGTCATTTGAATAGACCCCCCCCCCCCAACTACAGCCTGTGTGCAACAGATCAGCTGCTCCAGTTTTTGTGAAGTCCACTCAGCTGTTTCTGAAGCATCTCCAAGAGGCAGCTGGTACTGTTGGATGGCTGCCCAATAGCACAATAAAGCCAGGGCACACTTCAGAAAGCATTGAGACTTGTCACTCCCGCCCCTAAATCCAGCCTCACCAGACTCATGAGGGCAGAGCCAGGAAGAGGGACCTGGAGGGAAAATGCCAACATCAAGTTCTTGTTCTCTGTAACTCTGGTTTCCAGAGGCAGTTTTGTGGAGGCTGTAGTGGGCTTTGGGTCTTTATAAATTTGATCTTCTGTTCCCTTCATGTTCGTCAACCCACCCATGGATGATCTTTCATCAAGCTCTATTGGAGATGAGTGCTTCTATCTTTCCATTCTTGATAAATACTGTTGTTGACTCCTCTGATTGGCCACCCTTCCCCTCTTCTATCCAAGATAGATTCTGCCATCAGTGCCCAGTTCTCAGAGCTTTTGTTATACACAGTCAGGAGAGAAAAGGGAGGACTTATTTGGAAAGGCTGAGCTGAAATAGGATACAAGGTCTAGAGATGAGGTGGAAGAGTGAGAAGGGAAGAAGTCCTTGAGGTCAGGGGTGAAGAGAGTTGGGAATGTGTTGTCTAGGGAGGCTTCTGCTGATGAGAAAATTGGGGAGAAGAGCAGAGAGCATTTGAGGGATATTAACAGGCTCCCCTTGAGAAACTCAAGTAGAAATGGGAAGGGGGGGGCGAGGGAGAGGGAGAGAGAAAGGGAGAGAGGGAGAGTACCAGTACTGGGGCATGAACTCAGGGCTTGGGAGCTGTCCCCTAGCTTTTTCACTCAAGGCTGGTGCTCTACCACTTGAGCCACAGATCTACTTCCAGCTTTTTTTTGGTATTTAATTGGATTTAAGTGTCTCACAGACTGGGCTGGCTTTTAATCTTGATTCTCAGATCTCAGAATCCCCAGTAGCTAGGATTATAAGCTTGAGTCACTAGTGCTAGGCAAAACTAGAATTACAAAAAACAAAAACAAAACAAAAACAAAAAACAAGGAACAACCCAGCCACTTTCTCTTTTATGCTGGACCACAGTTATTTGAACATGACCTCAAAGATCAAGTCTAGGATGGTTTCTTAATCCATTAAATTGTACAACATTCTGCCCTATGCTGGAGCAAAAAATGAGTGAGAGACCATGTGTTGATGGACTTATGGAGTTCCATGAATCTATTGGGTGGATTCTTATATTATTATTTCAGAATTCCATTTTGCTGTAATTCTCTACCCCATTGAGAACATTTCCAAATCTTGAGTCAAGGGCAGATTTGTGTGTGTGTGTGGTGGTGGTGGGGGGGGGCGGGAATGGCAATCTGTGACTTATCTTCTCTCTATGTGGAAGAGTCTGGGCTCTGGATATGTCCCTAGAAGCAAACCTTTGCGAGAGTCCCAAATCAATGCAGAGAAGACAGTCCCTTGGAGAAAAAGCTCAGAGTAGTAGGCCCATCCTTCTGGCTCAATTTCTCATCTATCTCTCACTCCTGGCTTCCATCTCTAATCACATTTGGTCATAGTGTATAGGGTCCCTGTTTAAAGGACAATGGCTTGGTAGCTTAACTAAGCCCTTGTACTTTGATGAGAACTGGTATTCAGAGAGAATATCAAGTGAGGTTTTGTCTTTATCAGGAGTTCTAAGCTTATATAATTTGTTCTCATCCGTCTGATAATCTTTATCCCCCAGAGGCCAACAGAAGTGTCCAAGATCACAGCAGAAAGAGAAATAGGGCCTAACTGAATGCATATACTAACAATCTGTTTGGGCTTAGTATTAGTCCCTTTTATTTATATTTAGCTTTCACTCATCTGCCAATATTTTGGTCTACATCATCTTGCCTATATATATTTTTTTTTATTATTTTAGCTTTTATTTCTTTGGTGCTGGAGATTGAATGCAGGATTTTTCTTGCTGATATGTTTGTGTACAAACTCGTATACTTCGGACTGGTAGTAAAGAATGTATAGTGTATTGCTTTATCATCCTATTAGATATAATAACTATGATGATGATGATGATGATGATGGCAATATAATATTACACTGTATCTGATCTATTACACTGCACCCTGAGGTTGACCTAGTGGTTTCATTTGTATTAATCTTTTTTTTTTGGGGGGGGGGTCCAGTCGTGGGGCCTGAACTCTGGGCCTGGGTGCTGTCCCTCAGCTCTTCAGCTCAAGGCTAGCATTCTACCACTTGAGCCACAGCGCCACTTCCGGCTTTTTTCTTTTTTGCTTATGTGGTGCTGAGGAATCGAACCCAGGGCCTCAGGCATGCAAGGCAAGCACTCTACCACTGAGCCACCTTCCCTGCCTCTCATTTGTATTAATCTTAAGACAGTATAGTCTAGTAGTTAGGAGTATATGTATTGGAGTCAGAGACCTGAGCCAAATCCCAGACTAGTTTGATTAGCTGTCCAGGTAAGTTATTTAACTTTCTTAACAGCTCTTAGGGCTGTGGGAATTAAACAACTGCCTGATGTATGGTTAATGATAAAAATATAGCAGTGTACTGTATATTGTATAATGATTCTTGTTCCTGTTTTACAGATAAGGCACAAAGAATTTAAGAGTTGCTCATAATCATGTACTTCTACTCCTGGTATTTCCGTTGTATGAGGCTACGTGGATTTCCCCCACCAGTGTATCTGGAGGCCTGAATTCTCTTGCCATGAAAGAGGTTAGTACTCACCAAATGTTATGGAAGAACCAAATGTCATGTGTTGAATGGAATTTGTCTCTTTTTGCTCTTGGTCAGTGGTTAGAACTTGTTCTTATCTCTTGCTACACTAACCAAAGCTAACCAGTGCTTGGCTGAGACCCATCCCATGTGCCATGACTGGAAGTGAGTTCTCTAGCCTCTTTCTTTGCTTTTCTCTGTCCACACCCACAAAATTTATACATGGAAAACAAACATTTGCCAGGATGCTTGTTCAATGAGTTACAGTGAATACTCATAATCCTTGTCACATATATATTTCTGGCTTAATTTCCTCCTACTGAACATGTTTTATTGCTGGGTATACTTTGTTCACACACAACCCACCTTTGTCAAGACCATGGCTTTATCCAGATTTTCACAAGGCCGTAGCCCTCTGCCCACAGGTGCCAGTGCAGAGCTGGAACAGAACTGGGCAGGAGAAGATGAGCTGTTTGGACAAGGGGAGGGTTTCATTGTGGTTTAAAAAGGCTGCACTCTTCCAGAGGGCTAGGAGGCTTTAAAGGCCAGGTGTCCTGGCTGAGAACATTGGAGGAAACTTCCAGACCTTTCATGTTGCCTAGTAAGGAGAGTGCCAATGCTCTTGGGCTGTTCCATCACCTCTCCTCCTCTCACCGCCTCTGGCCATCTCAGAGGCCAACACTGAGTTCAAGGTACTTGACACAAACCAACTTTATTGTGAATTTTGAGATCTGCTCACCAGGAAAACACAAAGAGCAGACACCCAAAGTTTGTTATACTCAGACTTCAGATTTACTATGAGTGTTTTCTGCAATGTATCCTACCATTTCCTGCCAGGAGCAAGTTGGCAGGTGATAAGGGCTAGAAGGTATGATGCACACAAGGCACTCACCTATTCTTTCCCTGCTGGTTTAATTAATGGACCATTTGGTGAATCAGCTTTGCTGTTGCAGTTATCTGTTGCTGTATAGCAAATTACCTGAAAACTTAATGGCTTCAGAAGACAATATGTGGGCTGGGAAGGAGGCTCAGTGGTAGAGCGCTTGCCTTGCATGCATGAGGCTCTGGGTTCGATTCCACATAAGCAAAGTTCGGCACCACATAAGCAAAAAGAAAAAAGCCGGAAGTGGCGCTGTGGCTCAAGTGGTAGAGCGCTAAGCCTTGAGCTGAAGAGCTGAGGGTCAGTGCCCAGGCCCAGAGTTCAGGCCCCACAACCGGACCAAAAAAAAAAAAAAAAAAAGAAGACAATATGTAATTATTAACTCTCTCTGTATGGTTAGGAACTTAGCTGTGTAATTCAGGCTCAGAGCAAGAGGGTCTGAAATGAACTTGTAAGTTAAATGTTAGTTGGGGCTAAATCTGAAGATGTGATTAAGGATCACATTCCTGGACAATTTGGGCTTCTTACTGGTAGAAGGAATCAGTTCTGCATTAGGGTCACTCTAGATTGTGCCTTAGTGTCTCCATGACATGGCATGGTAAGAGGTCTTTACAGAGAGATTGATTGAAAGAGAGCAATGTGCAAGCCATGATGTCTTTGGCCTTCAAGGTCACATGCCATCATTACTGTAGTGCATGACAGTTTCACAGGTCAGCCCTAGTTAGAATGCAAGGGACATATACCTGGGCATGGATTTCAAGAGACAAACATCACTGGGGACTGCCTTTGTAGCTTACTACCACTCTTGCTCTGAACATTTGAACAAGAGCTGTCTTCTCCATCTTCTCATTGGCTTACTGAAGAGTGAAAGACTTGTATTGGATTATACCTCACAGACTTTCCTACTAAGGACTCTCTTGGCACTGCAGGATTTGTAAAAGAATTGAAAACGTGTCTGCTCTCTTCAATGTGGACATCTCCAGGTTTCCTTGCTGACTTATTTGTTGATGATGGAGGCATGTTATAGATCTCCAAGAAAGAACAAAAGACTATGACATTGCCTTACCATTTTTGCACATAGAAGCTTTTCTTTGCTCTTTTGAGTACACCATGTTGAGAAACATTGAGCTAAATCACTCCTCACAGAAGAAAGGAGCCATTTAATTATTTTCACTTTGGAAGCAGATGTTTGGCTTCAGGTACTGGATTGGCTCAGCCTTTTGTAAGGAACTTAGTGGAAGAATAGAAATCATGTTGGATCTCATTGTATGGATGGTTGACGTTTATATCCTTTGGATTTTTCACTTTGGAGAGAGTTCTTCCTCTTCTCTTCCTCCATTCCTGAGGGTTGGGATGCTGTTGATCAGAAGTGTTTTAGCTTTGGATTGTGCTGTCTCAGGAAACTGGGAAATTCTGAGGGGGTCTGGGCCAGGAACATTCTAAGATGTATCTCCAACTTGTACGACATGTTAAAAAAAAAAAAAACACCTGCAAACCTTCCCTGTTCCCCATGTGGACCTCATATAAAGCTGCTGGAATGTTCTCCCCATACGGCATCCGGACTTCTTCCCCAAGTAAGTTATCTTAGTCATTTCTACAATATTTTATTGGTCACACTATCTCTAGTCATCCCTCATCAGGTTGGGAGGGATCATATGTTCCAGGATGCAAAACTGATTGGAGGGCCACTTTGGAAATGGGCTTCCACGAGTGACTTAGCCAAGAATGAAATGAAAACTTTTAATTTTAGCGATACACACTCTCAAATGGCTAAAGACACAGCTAGAGAGTGACTCTAGAGTCACTCTAGAGAGTGACTCACTGTCTTTCTTACATTAAAAGAAGCATAATAGAAAAAGCAGGCCACAGTCCCAGTTTGCACATTCTTTCTGCAAATGTTTATCAACTTTCTTAGTTAAGTAGTTGTACAAAGGGGTTTTAATTGAACATGTCAGGATCAAATGTTTATTGTGTCCCTGTGAAGCCCGGGTGGCTTTGTCCTCTTCCTGTGGGACCCCTCTAGGGAAAGTATTCTAGAAGCACAAACAAGAAACAGACATGGCATGATTTCTTCCTGCCTTGATTTATAACCAGCCCTGAATATTTGTCATTCATCCTAATAATTCTTCTAAGTAGAGGCCTCAAGTAATGGCGCCAGTCTGAACATCACTTGTGCCCTTTGTTTGTTTGTTGGATAATGACTTCATTTCACGTGTTCTGGTAAATGGATCGTCTGCCCTCTCCCACCTCTCTCTCTCTGCTCATAATTCTTCCTGTTCCCATTTCATTTGGAGACAGGTGCCCTCCAAACCACACTCCCCACATTCATCAAAGCTAAATAGCTTCCTGCCGCCAGCCCCCATATTTCTAAAAGCAAACTCCTCTTAGCTTACACAGAGAGCGTAACATGAGATGGAAACTTGATTAATATACAATTTATCTCTTCTCCGAGGTTATTTATGTCTTAGTCAAAATTCTCAGTTGCCAGCAAGAAACAGATACTGACCATCCTAGGCAGAAGAGAATTTATCTGCAGCACATGAGAATTCTCAGAATTGGGAGGTGGCTTAGAAATAGGAGATAACTCAGGGCTTTTGTGATAATGCACTTCACCTGTAATTCTTGAGCTCAACTTGAACCCTTAAGACCCACAGTCTTGGACCTGGCCTTTTTTTGATTACCTCCATCCTGAGAAAAAGCAAATATCTTTCATGTTTCTTAATTCCCGAAATTGCTCTTGATTTGTCATTTGTCACCATGTCCTTCAAACTGTACCTTTGCATTACTCAATAAGGACTCATTTACATCTTGGTGCTCGGGATCTACCTATCAACAAGCTTCTATCCATAAACAAGCTTCCTAAACTTACCAAGGCATACAGGAAGTGCTTCTTTTGGATAGGCTGTTCATGTCCTAATTTTCTTCAAATGCCATTTATTACAGAAAATTAGATGAATTTAGTGCCAGCAGGAAAATATTGATTGCTGCTGCCTGGATTTTTAATATAAGCATTCAATTTGTAAATTTGTTAATTAGGGCAGCAATGTAGTCTGCCAGCCTGAGTGCTGAGGATTATTGTGACTTTCTCGCCAGCTGTTTTAGGTAATAATTCATTAAAATGAATGTCTTCTTGGGTCCAGTTTTATGTCTTGTTCTAGCAAGCAGCCCCATTGCATGCTGGGGTGGTGGGTGTCTTTTTATTTTTATGTTTCAGTTCCTTTTTTTTTTTTTTTTCTGATCTTGGGGCTTGAACTCTGGGCCTGAGCACTGTCCCTGAACTTCTTTTGCTCAAGGCCATCTAGTGCTCTACCCCTTGAGTCACAACACCACTTCTGGCTTTTTTGAGTAGTTTATTGGAGATATGAGTCTCACAGACTTTGCTGCCGAGACTGGCTTTAAACTGTGATCCTCAGCTCTCAGACTACTGAGTAGCTAGGATTACAAGCCTGAGCCACCAGCACCCAGCTCAGTCCTTCCTTCCTTTCTTCCTTTATTTATTTATTTTTTATTGTGAAAATACTGTACAGAGGGGTTACAATTACATGGGCAAGATGAGTACATTTCTTATCAAGCATTGTAGCCTTCTTCTTTGTTTCCCCTTCCCATCCCATCCTCCCCCCCATCCCTCCTCTGCCCCACCCCCCCACCAAAGTTGTAACAGATGTGCAATTTATTATGTCAGTCCTTCATTTTTATTTTATTTTATTATTTATTTTAAAACAGAAGTTTTATTTTATTTTATTTTATTTTTGGGTCCCGTCGTGGGGCCTGAACTCTGGGCCTGGGCGCTGTCCCTCAGCTCTTCAGCTCAAGGCTAGCGTTCTACCACTTGAGCCACAGCGCAACTTCCGGCTTTTTTCTTTTTGCTTATGTGGTGCTGAGGAATGGAACTCAGGGCCTCAGGCATGCAAGGCAAGTGCTCTACCACTGAGCCACCTTCCCAGACCAGTCCTTCATTTTTAAACACCCTGCTTGACCTGTTTGATTTGTACCTTGCTCTGAGATCCAAAGAGCATGGCATTCTAGTTGACTCTAGAGGCCTCTGGTTGTCCAAATATCTGTCCTCAAAATATAACCTCTGGCTACCTAGTAAATATCAGGAACACAAAAATTACTTACTAATATTAAAAGAATGAGAAAATGATCAGACTGTCTTAGTCTGTTTGAGCTGCTATAACAAAATACTATAGCTGCATGGCTCTGAAACAATAGCAAATTATTGCTCACAGCTCTGGATCACTGATTTCTTTGTCCCCCCAAGTGCTCTGTGTGTGTGTGTGTGTGTGTGTGTGTGTGTGTGTGTGTGTGTGTGTGTGTGTGTGTGTGTGTGTGTGTGTGTGTGTGTGTGTGTGTGTGTGTGTGTGTGTGTGTGTGTGTGTGTGTGTGTGTGTGTGTGTGTGTGTGTGTGTGTATGTGTGTGTATGTGTGTGTATGTGTGTAACTCAGGGACTTGGTACTTGCTTAGACAGGTATTCTACCTTGAAGGCATGCCTCTAGTCCTTCTTTGAACTGGCTATTTGTGAGAAAGGGTCCTTTACTACTTCTCTGGGTCTGGACCTGGACCAGGTTCTGCCTGTTTTATGTTTATGTCATAGCTGAGATAACAGTGTGGGCTGCCACACCCAGCTCCTTCCATTAATATAGAGTCTGTCAGATTTTTTTTCTGTATGAGCTGGCCTGGAATCCTGGTTCTCCAGAACTCAGCCTTCCACATAGCTAGGTTAACAGGTACTTGCCACTGCAAAGCTAGTATGGAGAAGGGGCCTTGTGTGTCCAGGCTGATCTGGAACCATAATTCTTCCAGTCTCAACCTTCCAAGTAGCTAGGATTACAGGTGTGAGTCATTGATGCCCAGTGACCACTGGGTCTTAATAGCGGTGAGTTTGCCCCTCTCTTCTTTTTCATTAAGGGAATTTGTCAATGCCTGGAGATCATTAGATTTTTTTTATTATTACAATGGGGTCAACTGTGTAGATGTCAGAGATGCAGCTATACACTCTGCAATGCACAGAACAGCCCGTATCTTCCATAAGAATTATCTCACCCCAACTGTCAGTAGTGTCAATCTGGAGAAACCTTAATCCAGTCCATTAACTGAGAAGTAGAACAAGCCTGCCTTCTAATCACACACTCCTCTCTCTCTCCCTCTCTTTTTCCTTCTCTCTTCCTTTCCCACTCTTCTCCAGTCTTACTTTGTAAAGAGAGAGAATTATGATGGAGACTAAAGAGACAGCCTTTTATTTCACTGTATCTCTCTTTTCTAACATCTCAGTGCTCACAGCCCCCCTCCAATCTGCCCAGGCCACTTGTACCGTGAGATTTAAAATCTGTGAGATTTAAACATGTCCTCAGAGTTGCCTTGTAAAACACACTGAATAGGATGTGACAAGGTCCTTTCCCAACGTCCTCTTCGGCACCAAATCTTCAGTTAGTAATTCAATTTCAGGGGCATTCTTCTATTCAAAATATGTGTGTGATACCATCCTGATCCTGAACTCTGAAGTTCTACCTTGGAGTTAACACTGGGCATTTTCTTCTCTGGCACTAGATCTTATTTAATATAAAATGATCTTTAAAGAGCATCTATGAAGACACTATGGTACTTTGAATGGTTTTGTTTGTCTTGGAAAATGGGAGGTGTTGCATTAAAATGGTAATAATCATTAAGTGGGTTCATTCTGGGGCAAATGGATTATTATAGCACTGTGGCAAATGATTTCCCAATAAAATGCTGAATTTCATTTTTTTTCTCAATGTTCTCTTTCTCTCTCTCTCTCTCTGCCATGTGTTTGTTTTTGGAAGATGAGCAGATCCTAGACAAATGGGCCAACAGAGCCTGCTGTGTTTTCTTTACTATTTCTGACTCTATGAAACATATCCTGGGCTGCATTATTATTATTAAGCTGTACTGGTATTGGTTACTTTTCTCTTTCTTAGGAGAAAGGTTGTGGAGTCATTCTGGGACTTCTAGGTTTCTAAAATTGGCCATTTCTACCAAAGCCTCAAGTTGAACCTATTGGCTTGTAATGGCTTCAGTCACTAATGGCAGTCCTTCTCAGTTCATGGCTCATTCATGAAGATGGTTGAGTATAAGCCTGATGTGCTAATGGGCAAGCTTTAGAGAAGCATTGCCGTTGGCCAGTGCTGTCACCTCAGCAGTCATGTCTGGGTGCTGAGTGGTTTCAAGATGGAACTGAGGAGATCCACAGCCTGCAGTGTGACACCCCTGCCCCACTGAAGGCTTTTTGTGAACAGCCACAGGTCAGAAAGTCAATTTCAGAGTATGTCCAGAGCACCAGCTGTGGGGTAGATGCAGCGTGAGGTCCTGGGAAGCAGAAACAGAGCAGGCTCTTGCCTACAATCTCTGAGTCTGTGAGCTTGTACTCTGTCGCATGCTGCAGTAACACAGGAGGCTGGGTTGCACCTGTAAGATCCAAGATTTTACATAGGTCACATTTTTATTGACAGCTTTAAGCATACTATTGGTTGTGGAGCACAGGTGAACAGAAAGCCAAGGCTCTTCCAGTGTTGTTTCCTGGGGCACCACTTACCACATCAGGAAGCTTCCATCTGGGTCTACAGGTAAGGTCCCTATGCCAACAATTACAAAGGTTATATGACATCTTCCCGGTAAACATCTATGAATTCCAGATTTGTTTGCCATAAACAACCCAGATGTCTTGCCCAAAGCATTCTATATGTAAGGATGGAATTCTTAGTTTTGTTTTCTAGGTAGTCTGCCATTAGCATGTTTATCAGGAAATCTGACTGGGTACTTATCTTTTCTAAGACATTCTTAGGGAGGGGGACTCAGAGAGCAAGGCAGTAAAAGAAGAAAGGGTGGGGAGGAAATCTGGACTTCTCCCTCTTGATCATTCTGACCTCTCCAAGTGCCATGATTGACTAGTATGTCTGCCATAGGTAGATGTGGCAGATGTTGGAGAGTAGGATGGCAAATTGGTGCCTCTAAGCATCTCTGAGCCAATCTGATCTGCTCCTTTAAGGCCTTGAGGAGACAATGAGTTGCTGTGGGCTGTGACTAGGTATGGCCAGAAAAGAGACTCAAGTCTAGAATGCCAGGATTCCAGGGCTCTTAACCAATATTCTTGTCTATCACAGTAGTTAGCAGTACAGTCTGCCGTGAACACAGCCCATGTTCTTTACTTCTCACTGGCAGCCATTGTTGCCCAATCTCTTTATTTGTTGTTGTTTTAATAGAAATTCTGAAGGGGAAAGGAGATTGCCAGTCTCTGATCACTCTTGTTCTGGGTTAGGTGCTGAGCTGAATGCTCGTATTTAGTATCTGACCGAATCTTTGCAACCTTCTGGTCTGAGGCTATTCTTGTTCCTATTTAACAGAAGTTAAGTCCCAGAGAAGTGAGCTGGTTCAGGCACATATGTTAACAGTGCAGAGGGGTTAGTGAAACTCAGGCCGCTCCTCCCCAGGGCATTTCAGTCACGCCTGCAGTTTGATTGGAGAGGCTGTCTTTGCCAAAGTGGATTCATCTAGCGGGCAGTCATCATCTCTAGCCCACCTCCATTTTTGTAGGAAGCAGTATGATTTCTTCAGTGGTCACTTAATCACTTTCTATACTGGGAATGGTAACTGCTATTATATGTTAATTACTTTATTGTTGTTTTGTCAACTGCTACTTAAACCTTCTAAGACAAGGGTTTTCAACAAATGGAAGGAAAAACAAATAGAAGATAATGGAAGGAGTTGAGAATACGATTTTACCTGTCATGACATGGTTGAAGCAACACTCCTATGGGATTCTTGCAAACAACCTTGTTTGCAGGGAAGCTACTAAACACGGCTGCTCCTCAGTGAGATCTTGTAGCAATGAAAGCAACCTAGCAAAAACAGTACACACCCTCCTAGCCTCTTGGTCCTGGCCCATACCTCTTTTACCTTCCCACCTTTCTCCTCAGGCCTCTGTTTCTCTGTCTGTCAGATAAGCTGACCCAAAGCAGGTCATCTTAGTCCAGCTAGCTCCCATCCCCTAACGTTGGCCATTTGTGAACTGTGAAAACATGAGTCTCTGGGTTGTGTCTGGGATGGTCTGCCCTTTCCTTCTCAGGGTCTGCTTGTTCTAAGGTCAAGCACAGAAAGTTGATTATTTCATCACTGCAAATGATGAAGTGGTTGTCAGTGCATCTCTCCAGGGCAGATGTTCTGTTGTGCAGGGGAAAGAGTGACCTTTGCTCACCCTGTGGATGTGACATATTGTTTCTTTTGGCTTCCCAGAGGGCTTATGGGAGCCATATCACAGGTGCTAAGAGTCTGCAGCATGCACAAATGGCTCTGGGCAAACTGGCAGTCATGATAAAGGCAGGTCGTGCAGAGGTTGGGCATGTCAAGCTGGATAACCATCAGAGCACAAATCACCACAGCAGGAAGACATAACGTCAGCCACCATAAAGCATCTGACCCGGGAACCACCAGCATGGCTCCAAAGGAACCTTGCCTGAGGATGAGAGCGGGGCAGGGGGAGGTAAAGCCTCCATTACTTTCAAAACCTTTCAGGCCCGAGGGACCACATACTCACTAGGAAGCTGTTTTCCAGCTCATCAGTTGGATGCTGACCTGTGAGTGACATTGAAACGTGGATTTTTAGACCCCCAGGTCTGAAGTCCAGGAGTACCAAATCTAGCTACTCATCCTCATATGCCAAAGAGAGAGAGACATGGTGAAGGGCAGAGAAAGGGGATTTATTAAATGACAGCTATGGGGAGACAGCACTTCAGTACATCTTCAACTGTCTTTCGGGGCACAGACATAGTCTTCAGGTTAAATAGGGAGAAATGGGGCAGTGGGTGAGGAGGTTATTCGTAGCTCTAACAGTCCCATGCTACAGCTGTGGCCTGGCTGACCATTATCTCAGTCCCTGTTCCTGGAGGATTTCCAGAGAAGTTATCACTTTATTACTGGAACAGAACAGGCACAAGATGATCTCCTGAATTGTTGGCTGTTTGCTTTAAGATGTTAAAAAGACACTCAGTGCCTGTTTGAGGGGTAGTTTGCCTTCTACAAAAGATGGTTATCACTAAATCTTCTCTTGCCTCCTGGAGACCAAGATTGCAAAGGGACTGAAGAAGAGAATAGCTCAGACCAAAGGGCATGCACACAAAGTTGGGAGACTTCTGTTAACACCCAGCACCCAGCAAACACATTCAAGTTGATTCAAAGTTCACTTGCCTGTATAAGATCTCCATTTACCCCCAGCTACTCCCCTCTTCTTACTCCAGAGCATGGGGAAAGAGCAGGGTTCCTCTCCATGGCCCTGAAGAAAGTGGGAAGCTAGGGGAAAGTCAGCTTCTAGATCCCCTTTGAGTTTCCACTCTGCATCCCACCCTAGGGTATCTGGGGGCTTAAACCTGGGGTAGAACAGCCAACATGGCCTCAAGCAGGGAGTGGGAGGTGGTGGATGAAAATGAGTACCCCTGGGGTATGATGGCATCCCTCGGTCTGGAGGTGAAAGACATATTCAGGCTCTTCATCCATTCCCTCCATCTCTCCTCAGTGGTCTGAACTCCACTTCTTTTTATGATGTAGCCACAGTTCTCTCTAACCTGACAATGTAGGACCACTCTGGTCTAGTATTTAAGCAAGATTTCATTAGACAACTGGTCTTTTTCAGCTGCAAAAAGCAAGCCAGGAGGCTCATTTCCTTTGGGGCATGAGAGCTCCTAGAACATAGGATTCAGGTTAGTATTCTCTATGAGAAGATAGTGTCAAAATCTTGAACTCAGGGCCTAGACACTATCTCTGAGCTTCTTTTGCTCAAGGCGAATGCTCTACCACTTGAGCCACAGCTCCACTTATGACTTTTTTCTGTGATTAATTGGAGATAAGAGTCTAACGAACTTTCCTGTTTGGGCTGGCTTCCAACTGGGATCCTCAGATCTGAGCTGCCTGAGTAGCTAGGATTATAGGTGTGAGCTACTGGCACTCAGCAAAAGCCTGGTTTTTTTTTTTAAACACTATTTTTCTGATTCCTTTTTTGATGCAAGATTATTATGCCCTGTGCCTGTCTATTCTGAGAATTATTGAGGCAAAAATTATGTTCCAACCGAGTAGAGTCCTAGTTTATCTGGACCTAGTCTAGAATTTACGAGTTTACTAGTTAGTCTAGAACTTTACTGTGCATCGCCCTGCAAGTGGGGGCTGACTGGATCCTGTGCAGCAGCTTTGGGAACCTGCCTGGCACACAGCATAGTACTGATGCTTTATAATATTATTGAAATGAATAAGCAAAGTGTATAATGGCTCACGAACTGCAAATAGTTCACTCTGCAGATATGGAAGGTCCTGTTCCCTGCTTGAAGTCTTCATCCGTAATCCTTCAAGAGTCCTTTGACTTAAATATAAAATAAAATGATTTCCTGGCTGGCACAGGGGTTGAAGAACCTATTTCCCTCCAACTCACAAAATCACTTCATAATATTCCTGGTTTGATAGCTGTATCTCCCCAGAAGAGAGGATTCTACTGCTTAGATTATCTCTCCCCAGAGAACCAGCTCTAGCTTCCCTGTGTTGTTTTTTCTGGGTAGCAATCATGGCAGTTATGATGACAGGCTATGGGGGTGCAGTACAGGTCTCAGTGGGGACCCAGCACTGATCTGCTGAAAATTATCCAGGCCTTTCCTCTGGCCTTGAACTTGCTAAGCACAGTCTGTCCTCAGTCTTTTGTAGCAATTTTTCTCTAGCTGGAAACTTTCCCAAGAGCTTCTCCCTCCTCAGCATTGACTGGTCCAATGACTAACTCCTTGGGAGGGCTTTTCCTAGCCACACTGTTTAAGAAGAAGCCCTATTATAAGTTCCTAACTAATGTGGTTCCTATTTTCTTCTTTTCAAGCACATTTCACTGTGAGTGGCTTTCCACATGTTTAGATGGATTCTCCACTGGACTTAGTGCCATGGAGTTATGGGCTTTGACTGTGTTATTGGCTCTTGAATCCCCAAGTGCTTAAAAAAAACACCCCATAGAGAGCCATCCATGGTGTTGCATGCTTGTATTCTCAGCACTTGGGAGGCTAGATAAGAGATCCTGAGTTCAAGACCAGTCTGAACAACATAGTGAGATCCTAGCTCAAAATTACCTTCCTTCAAAAAGAAAAAAAATACAAAAGGAAAAGGGCCTGATACAGAGCAGGCATTAAAAGCCCATTTGTCGAGATGAATAGAAGATGAATTCAGCTGTTCTCTCATCCTCAGTTTTTCCACCTAACATATAGGATTTCTCAGAGTGGCCGTGGAGAAAGAAGGTTCTTGCATGGAAGGGATGGCCTTGATTTGAGCTCTTAATAGAAGATGGTGATAAGGGTCACTTATTGAGTGGTCTTAGTGATGCTGGGTTGCCAGGTTGAAGAAACACCTTGCAAACAAATTGCTTAAAGGAACAGCTTTGTCACTTGCACATAACTGTTATTTTAAAGCTGGTGCATGGAGGTATTTGGAAACAATTTACTTGGAGGTATTCTTCTGGCGAGACATTACAGCTCCAACTATAATTTCTCTGTAAAAGTGTATTTCTCTTTAAACAGAGGGTCATTAAGTTTAACGGTGTCAAAGTGCTCTCCATGTTAATGCAACTTAATTAGTGTGCAAGGCAATATTGAACAGCCCATTCACATTGAGAAATATATTTATGCTTCTCTTTCCTTGGCTTATATTGATTTATTCTGCAACACAAAGAAATGCAAATTACAAAGGAGTAATTACTTTCTCCTAAAACCAAAGAAATGGAAGCCTGTGTGCTCACATGACTGGCTGGGATGGAATAACATTCAGAGTGGCGAGGGGGTGAGGAAAAGCGCTTGGTGAAATCTCAGCCTTATTTCTTTTTCTTTTTCTTTTTGTCAGTCGTGGAGCTTGAACTCTTGGCCTGGGAGCTGTCCCGCAGCTCTTCAGCTCAAGGTGAACGCTCTACCACTTGAGCCACAGTGCCACTTCCGGCTTTCTGAGTGGTTTATTGGCGTCTCATGGAGTTTCCTGCCTTATTTCTTTAAGGAAGCATTCCCAGCCTGTCACCCTAGCTACACAGGAGGCTGAGATCTAAGGATCACCATTCAAAGCCAGCCTGGGCAGGGAAGTCCATGAGACTATAATCTCTACTTAAGTACCAAAAAGCCCCACATAGAGCTGTGGCTCAAGTGGTAGAGTACTTTGTCTTGAATAGAAAAGCTCAGAGACAATGCTCAGTCCCTGAGTTCAAGCCTAGAACCAGCACACAAAAAATAAACAAACAGAAAGCCTTTCCCAACTTCAAGGCTCACTTTGGTTTTCTACGCCCTCCCTTTTTAAACACCAGTCCTAAGGCTTTATCTGTTTACCATCTCTTGAGTCTAGAAGTGGTTTCCAGGAGTGTGGGAGTAGGATTATCCTAGAATACTCTGGGACCATGCCCGATGACATGAATGGCAGAGAGGAGGTACTCAGTAACTGTGTAAATCTGTTCCAGAAAGTTTTATTAACCCCCTGGTCTGGGCCAGGGGTTTGTCAATTGTGTGGGTATGTAGTCTGGATGTGGTGGAGAGGGCTGGCAGTTCACTGGAATCAGTTATTATCCTCTCGGAGTTACAGTCAAAGTGAGGAAATCCATATTAGCTATGTATAACATTACCACCATGACAATGTATGGATGTTTAGTTTGGAGGTCTGATCTAAGCAGAGTTTAGGGAAGTTTCTCATAAAGAAGCTATGCTTAAGGTACTATCTGAAGGTTACCAAGGCATTGATAAAGCTGAAGAGGGGAAGGAGTAAGCTAGAGCAGAGGAACTGAGGGACAAATGGGAAATCCAGAGATCACTGGGGCTGGAAAGAGGTCACGGTGTCTGGAGGGAGGGAAATCCTATGTAACACAGAACTTGTGTGGCCAGGACACATGCTATTTAATCTGCAGGATGGATAAAGACATTTCCCAAAGCTGTCTGTCCTGTTCTCTGAACACTTCATTTTCAGAGAACCAGGGCAGGAAACCACAGTGGAGGCCACCATGCAGTGGCCCTGTGGTTTCTGAGTTTCTTTTTTAAAGATTGTGATAGCAATAGCCTCTCTCCTGTGTGCTATTTGGTAATGCCACCTTGCCGCAGTCCTCTTGAATGAGGGCTGGTCTGAATTCTAACCAGTCCTGTGCCATACAGTGGAAGAGAAGCTGTGTCTCCTCTGATACCAGTTCATACAAGGGTGGCTGCACTCTCTCGGGGCATTCAGAGAGAGAAAGTTCCATTCTGGAACATTTGATGCCATGGTGGTAGTGACCCAAGCCACCGAAGATGCCACATGTAGATCCTCCAGTCAATAGTCTTAGCTAAAGCCTGAACCTCAAGTCTTCCCAGTGTGGGCTTCTCTCTCTCTCTCTCTCTCTCTCTCTCTCTCTCTCTCTCTTTCTCACACACACACACACACACACACACACACACACACACACACGAAACTTCCAAATAATTTCAGTTGACGTTCAGTCACACCCATGTCACTCTTCCAGCTGAAGCCTTAGACATTGTGAAGTTGAGTTAAACCATCACTGTCTCTGAGCTTTTGTGCTCAAGGCTATTGCCTTACCACTTCAGCCACAGTTCTAAGTCTGGCTTTTCATGATTAATTGGAGATAATAATCTCACAGGCTTTTCTTGCCAGAGCTGGCTTCCAACTGTAATCCTCAGACCTCAGCCTCCACAGGCGTGAGCCACTGGTACCTGGCATGGTTGTGGTCTTATCTGTATGTGGTTGTACATAGGGGTTTCAATTCAACGTATCAATCTGTGAGTATGATGCATCTGAATGTTACCCCTTCTGCTGTTTTCTCCCATCTCTCCCAATCCCATCCATCCGCTGACATTACCTTGTTCCATTTTACATCGAATAGTACGAGTGCATTTGCCCGCCCTTCCCCTCTTCATTTGTCAGCCCTCTCCCCTTGAACTCCCTGCCTCTTGACAATACATTTCCGCTTCCTGGCATTCATTTTGTTAAGCTGTATGTTACTTCTTGTGGTCTTATACCACTTGAGTTTGGGGTATGTGTTATACCAAGATAAATAACCAGAACACAAGTTAAAGGAGCTAGGATAGCAATTTTGCCAAGGGCAGCACAGACAGGGGTGGGGAGGGGGGTCCCCTAGTCTACCAAAAGCCTTTGGCCTCCTAGGATCAGATGAGAAGTCCTGCTTGAAGGAGTCAAGTTGACCTTTGTGATGGGGTGGAAGACTGGGGAAGACATCATCTGACTTCTGAAGCGCACCTCTCTCCTCTGAGGCAGGTCTAAGGCAGGTGAGGGCTTAGAGAAGCGGCTCTGTCATTGCGAGTTTCTGTCTACCTCTCCCAAGTGTGAGCATCATGCTCTGGCTGTGATTTTCTGCTCCCTTCCTTATTTAATTGTTATTTTGGGATCAGTTGTTTTAGAAAGATTCCTCCAGCTGATACACACTGCTGGTATTTTGCCAAGAGAAGATAAACAGTCTCAGCTTGCTCGGCAATTGAATTCAGCGTGTGCAAAGTGGAGCAGCAGCTGTGTCCTAGCAGAGCCTTCTGCCCTGGAAATAGCTGGGAACGGTCTGATCTAAATTCACCTTTCAAATCTTTACCTTGTTAATTTTGAAAGTGTGCAGCTGCGATGTTTGTGACCAGAGAATCAAGTTTCCATCACCTTAAAACAACTGAAATCCCTAAGACATGGGGGTGAGCAACCCATCTTGATTGCCTCAATACCAGTAATTGTCTTCTTTGAGCAAAACCTGGTGCTAAGCAAATGCTCACTTTTGTGGTCTTTAAAAAATGTCATGAATTAAATTGAAAATTGAAATTTCTCAGCACAATAATAAATGCTTACCAAGTGTTGTTATTTTGCACATCAGGTGGTAAAACCATAACGGAATAAATTGCTTATAGTAAGATATTCTCCCCCTTTAATGTTGAAGCAGCAGATGGACTAATAAATATGCAACACTTTGTAACGACATTGGCAATTTCAGGGAGGTAAAGGTTCACGCCAACCAAATGCACAATCATCCTGTATTCTCCTTTTTAATGGAAAAATTCAAGTCATGTGATGTAAGCAGTACTCTACTTCGGATGATTTTACTAGTTTAGCAACATTTACAATGAGAAAGAACCTATCAACTGGCATTCATATTTCCTCTTTGCAAGAACATTTTCTTCTTTTCTTGGCAACTTTTTTGACTTTGAAAATGAGGGAGTTTTTTTTTTTTTTTTTAATTTGAGGCAGAGTAAGTTTCCCTATGTAGACCATGTTGGCCTTGAACTTGCAATCTTACTATACCAGACTCTTGAGTGCTGGGATTACAGGTGAAAACCACAATGCCTGACAAATAGGGAGAATTCATCTACGTTTCCTGGCAGCCAAGGACCGTTGTATGGTCCTGTTTGCTTTGGAGCGTGAGACAGTGGAAGTGGTGATGATTATAGAAGCAAGTCATGGTGACAGGCAGGTCTCTGTGCCTCAGTAGGTATAGTGGTTCTGAGTTTTGTATTTTCCAGGTGCAGTATAAGTGGAGCCTTCCTTTAGTGTTAATGTGGAGACTAATACCTGCCTGGAATGTGCCAACTGTTTGGTTTTATTTTATTTTTTCCCCCCTGTTCCAGTACTGAGGTTTGAACTCATAATGCACTGTCCTTTAGCTTTTTTTTTTTTTTTTTTTGGTGAAGGCTGGCACATAACCACTTGAGCCACAGCTCTACCTTTGGCATTTTGGTGGTTCATTCCAGATAAGAGAGAGTCTCATGGATTTTCTTGCCTATACTGCCTTTGAACTGTGAGTAGCTAGGATCACAGGCATGAGCCACTGGCCCCTGGCACATGTCAAGTCCTTGATATTTACTGTTGTTATGACTAAGATAGCTGAGTGGGGTAGAATTTAATGAAAAATAGTTTTTGTTTTGTGCAGAAGGACAATACAGTAAAAAATGTTAGTGCTAGTGCTGGTTGCCCATGCTTGTAATCTTAGCTTCTCAGGAGGCCAAGATCTGAGGATCCAAGTTTGAAGCCAGCCCAGGCAGAAAAGTCCCTGAGATTCTAATTTCCTGTTAGCCAGTATAAAGCTGGATGTGGACCTATGGATCAAGTGGTAGAGCTGGTGCTCCACTTCCTTGAGGAAGAAAGCCACACACTGCCAGCAACCTTTAATAGAGGTCAGGCACACCTATTTTGTTGTTGTAGTTGATCTAACATGAATAACATGTATATACGGTGAGTGCTTATTTGCTGTTCTCAAGAAGTACCACAGGTCAGAATGCTTCAGCAAACAGGCTGAGGTTTAGTCCTTATGAAAGGAGGGAGCTCTATGCTGAGAAGGCCTGGGGATTCTCAGGGTGTTTCTTGTGGACAGGCAGGCTTTTCCTTTCCCCTGCCAGGCCCTACACAGGGATGAGATGTCTCCATCACCACACAACCACACTTGTTGGTCCAGGAATAGTGAGAGCAATGTCTCTGGGAAATCACTATGGAAGGAATGGTGCCAGGAAGCTGGTGGGGGTCTGGGGCTAAAGTGCCATAAATAGCACATTGAATAGATTAGCAAAGCCTGTAAGCACTGCTAGTGGAGTCCCAGAAAGAGCTCGGCAACTTAATTACTTACAAATAATTGTATGAAGGGTTTTACTATGATGCGTTCATACATTCATATTATGAAGTCTGGTCATATCCATCATTCTCTCTCAATACCCCTCCCCCTTTTTGCAATGGAGTGATTTGGACTGTTTTTGTATTAAGGATTGTGGTTATTGTTGGGGTTTACCCAGTCTCCTTCCCACTTTTGCTAGCATCAGATCATATCCTACCTTCCTCTTAGCTCAGGGTGGACACGTGACTAGGCTTAACCAATCGGAGTTGCCCATTCTTTGCTAACCACAAATGGATAGTTTTATCATTTCAAGATGGGCTGGAAGGAGCAGACACGTTCTGGGGTTGATGGGAGCTCATTTTGTGGGTCCTGGGGCTTGAACTCAGGGCCTGGGTACTGTTCCTTGTTCCTTCCCTGTGCCTTTTTGCGCTCAAGGCTAGCACTCTACTAAATGAGCCACAGCACCACACTCCCAGCCTTTTCTGAGTGGCTTAGTGGAGATAAATCTCATGGGCTTTTCTGCCTGGGCTCGCTTTGAACAGCAATCCTCAAATCTCAACCTTCTGAATAGTTAGGATTTTAGACGTGAGCTACTGGTGCCTGGCTCTTGTGACATTCTTAATCACCAAAGTGAAACATGTGTTTCAACATTGTGAAGTTTGATGGAGAATATATAGTTTTAAAGATAACACCTATCATTCTCTTGTGTCTGGTTTCTAGCGTATTTGGCATAAATGGATATAGGATTTTAAAATTCTTTTCCTTTTTGTGAATGTGGTATATTTCTGAAATAAAGGTGAGTTCATCACGATGTTGTGCTTATGACTATGTACAAATTTTTAATTTCTTTTCCTATTTTGTCTCTGACATTTCTCTGGTGAAGGCTTGCTAGCAAGACAATGCTGGTCTCAGAGTATAAGTTTAGCAAAGTGTTCTCTGTGTTTCATTTTCTGAAAGAACATGTATAGGATTTGTATTTTTTCCACTTGAAAGAATATTTAGAATAAATGACCCACTTGAACCCAGATTTTTTTTTGAGATAGGATTTTGAGAAGTAGTCTAGATGGGCTTTGACTGACAGTCCTTGTGCCTCAGCTTCCCCAATGCTGTGACTAGTAGTATATGCCACCACATCCAGCTAGCTTGGTGTTTTCTTTCTGAGAAAGTTTTACATGATCAGTATTTAAAGTGTTCTCAGTTGGGATGGAGATGTCTACGGCTGGGAAAAGACTGTGAATGGAGTTGGTTTGGTGAATTCTGTTTACATTTTAAAAATTAGTTATTTTATTCTCCACATCTGACAAATGCAATGTAACTGAGCTGTTCATAAATTAACTATGGGTATTTAAAGAAGGCAAATCATCAAACATACTGTATGACAAGCAGTGTGATCCAGTAATGAGATTTAAGTTCAGAGGCGAATGATAGCCGTTTTCTCTGCTGGGGACTGTTGTGGGTCCCTGCCAGGGTACAAGGGTATGTCTTCTTCCACTGGGAGATAATGTAAATCCCTTTGAGGTAATGAGACGCAGCTCAAATGACTCTTCTGCTTCTGCCATGACAGGCTTGGAGCATGGGACTTAATTAGTTACTATGACAAAAAAGCCTGGTTTTATCCTGTTCTGTGAATGGAAGGCTAGAGGCTCTCCAGGGGAAAAAGAATACTGAGCTTAGGAAAGATGAGTTTCTGTAACTTTCCTTTTTCAGATGTGGCTGTTTTCTGGCTAAGTGTAGGCTTCATTGTATAAGTGGTAGGTGATGGTAATCGATTCGAGGGGGCTCAGGTTGATCTTTAGAACTACCATGGTTCTTTATTTTAGTTATGAGGTTAAGAGCTGAGTCCCTCAAGGCTGTGGATTCTTGATATTTTTCACTCCTCTGAACATGTGACTGTAACTCAAGATAAATGCTTCAGGTTCTGTTAAACTCCCACACTATCTGTTGTGTCATGAATTGGAGGACTCATTTCAGAAGAAATAGAGGGCTGATTATAAATGATCCTTTAGTGCCAACCAAAAAGGTGGTGGCTGAAGATACCAGGTTACTATAGAAACGCTAGGAAGATGGGAAGAACATGAAAGATGCTGTGTGGAGAAGAAATAGATTTTTGGAATGATACCCGCCGGTCATGTCAAACATTTTCCTCTTATTAAATTCACAGGTAATAGGGAGAAAGTTCCTAATATACAAAAACTATCCACAAACTTTGAATGTATTTAGGAGAATATAAAAGTAAGTTCTCCATGGACTAACAAACTGTAGATTGTTTTTAAGTATAAAGTGTAGTACATATATAGGAAAGCAGTTTGTAAGGTTCTACTGTGGAGCTAGCACCAGATCAGGAAGCAAGATGCCACAATGAACATTTCATCAAGAAGCAATATGCCTTTGGTCATTATTAGAACAATTGTTTGACCGAGTGCCACCAAAAGTTAAGTCCTGAGGGTTGATATTGTCTGCATTCATTTAGTTACCTGCATTTCTACTCAGAAAATTCCTGAACCTATTTGTGCTTCAGCTTCCTAATTTATAAAATGGATTAATTCTTATCTAAGAGACACTATGAGGATTTCTTGAGAAAAGGTATGTATGCAGTTCATTGCAATGACTGGGAACACAGGGAGAGCTCAATAAATCGTTGGATTGATCATAAAGATGAAGATGGTCTTTTACAACTTGGATTTCTGGGGTAGAATAGAGCATTGATGAGAGTTGTAGTCTAAAGCCTACCCAAATGACTCATTAGGTCAAATTATAGTGGACGGTCTTGGAGTTATAAACTAGTGGTATTTGTCAAATGCAAGTATTTGTCAAGTGCATTAAAAACTACTGAGCTTCGCACATAAGCCTGAAGTAGTGATAGTTATGATGGTGCTTCTATTGTCTATGGCTTGTGGCCATGTGGCAGGGTGACAACAGAGCCCTGGATGGTCCAGGATGAATCAAGAGATGCTACAAATGCCTTTTATCATTTGAAGTGGATGAAATAACTTTCTGGAAGCATTAGGAGTAATTTATAGTATTCACTATTGTTGAAGCTGATATGTACATTTCTGTATATAGCTTGGTATTGGGAATGGAAATTAATAGTGCTGGAATTAGTAGGAGACTAAAGACAGGAAAAAAACCTGCTTGTTACTTTAGTGAGCTTATAACACCCCACTGGGGTGGAAACAGCTCCCAGCAGGCTGTGAATTCTTCCACCCTCCCAGTTATGTAGTGTAGCAGACACCTCTGAGCAGGATGGCTGCAAACTGTGGTTCTGTGGATAACTTGTGGATAGAAATATTTGGGGAGGGGCTGGGAAGGTGGCTCAGTGGTAGAGCGCTTGCCTTGCATGCATGAGGCCCTGGGTTTGATTGCTCAGCACCACATAAGCAAAAAGAAAAAAGCCGGAAGTGGTACTGTGGCTCAAGTGGTAGAGCGCTAGCCTTGAGCTGAAGAGCTGAGGGACAGCGCCCAAGCCCAGAGCTCAGGCCCCACAACCAGACCCCCCCCCCCCCAAAAAGAAATATTTGGGGAAATATTAGTAATGGTTAACTGGCTTTCCAAATAAAAAAGACAAAACTGTATGGGATTATTATTTTTTTGTTCATACAATCTTACCCAGTCATTAGAAAAACTTCATTGATTCGAGCTATGAAGAAGAGAACCAGTTTGGAATTAGACTACATTTGATTTTTTTAGCTCTATTTAAACAAGTATTTGTTAACTATTTAAAATATGAATTATATGCTCTCAAATAAAAGCCATATTAATGTATTGATAGTTAAAACAAGATGATTCAGGGCAACTTTACACAGTACTATGAAAAATAAAGCAAGAAATCTTTAACATACACGGGTGGCCTGCAATTAGTCATTTCTGAAGTTTGATTTTGGATTTTTTTTACTCAGAAATAAAGTCCTGAAAATTCATGTTGGAGTCAATTGTTTGAGCCAAATGGATCAGATGTGAATTATTACAGATTCTGAATAAATAGTTGCTAAGAATTTCTAAAGTGCTTATTTTCTTACATGGCCCCAGATAGTAAGTTTTTAACTATGGGTTTTTCTGTTTCTCTAATTCTTAGGGAAGTACTAATTTTCTCAGAGCTTCTTGGATGAAGCTGATATTCCCATTTTCTCCCTCAATACTGATAAAGCATTAAAAAAGATAAAAAGCTTAGTCTTATTGGTCAAAATATTAAACTCTGAAAATATATATGGAAAAGTATGCTCATGTCCATCCAAGCTTTTAGAAATAATTCCACAGCCAAGGTACACCATAAGAGGTCCTAACTTTTTTTTTTCAGTACTGAAATTTGAACCTATGGACTTTTGCTTGCTGGGCAGGCACTCCATCACTTGAACCATGCCCCTACCCCTTTTTAAAAATAGGCATTTTAGTGCTAGACCCTGATTTAAAAGCCCAGTACTGGTGTGTGCACATGCACATGTGCACACACACACATCACATTTCTAATTTTCCACACATACACACCCATTTCTAACTTTTTTTTTTTTGTCGGTCGTGGGGCTTGAACTCTGGGCCTGGGCGCTGTCCCCCAGCTCTTCAGCTCAAAGCGAGCACTCTACCACTTGAGCTACAGCGCCACTTCCGGTTTTTGTGGTAGTTTATTGGAGATAGGAGTCTCACAGTCTCTCCTGCCCGGGCTGGCTTTGAACCGCGATCCTCAGATCTCAGCCTCCTGAGTAGCTAGGATTACAGGTGTGAGCCACCAGCGCCCGGCTTCTAATTTTTAATATAGTTCAGGGCAATAAAGTATTTTAAAAACATGTAATTTTTAAAAAACAGGGCCTGACTTTCTTTCTGGGCCAGGCTGGATCATGATCTTCCTATTGATGCTTCCCTCATAGTTAGAATGACCAGCTTGCACCATCATGCCCAACTTTTAATTGGTTGTGAAAGAGTCTCTTAGATTTATTTGCCCAGGCTTGTCTTGGACCTTGAGCTTCCTGAGCTCAGCCTCCTGAGCAGCTAGAATTATCGGTATGAGCCACTGTACCTGATTAGGAGGTCCAGACTTGAAAAGTCCTTTGTCTAATAAGTCCAAGCACTGTAATCACCACAACTGGAAACAGTCACTAAGTGCTTACTATGTGCTGAGCCTTTTTAATGAGTAGTTCATTAGTCAGAATCGCTTTTAAGTTTTCCAGCTAGCAGAGATCAAATTGTCCTTAAAGGTTTTAGAAAAATAGGTTCTCATCCTCAATGGTTATCACCCAGTTTGCACACTGCACACATCCTTGGCTCCTCCAAGTCCCCTCTGACTTGATTATTACCTGGCTGTTTCCCTTCACCCATCTTCCTGCTCTTGTCCTCTTTTCTGTGCCTTGTCTTCTATTGTCTAAAATGTGTTCATTCTTCAAAGCCAGAGTACTTCCCATTTGAGATTGTGCACTATAGATTTGACCCCAAGGTTTAGAAGCCTGAAGTGGTGATTTAAACAGGGCTTTTAATTTTCCAGAACCTTTCCTCAGTTCTCACATATAGAAGAATGCTATAGCCATATGTCTACATTTTTGCTCAGATTGGAATAAATGCATTTTGATGTGGAGGGAAAAAAGATCTATGAGCTACTGTAAATAGAAAACCCCAAGCTTCCTAATAGGATTTGACTTAATGTAACTAAGAATTGAATAGTTTTGTGACTGGATAATCCTAGTCATAGAGTAGTTACTTTGTGCTGCCTTATCTGGGAGGGACACTCTGTCTTTTCTGTACTTTCTGTTACCTGTAGTTAACTGAGGTTTGAAAATATGACACCAGAGAGAACACATTCATACAACTTCTATTACAATATACTGCCTAATCATCCTATGTTTACTGTGTATATGTGACTAATTTATAAATTAAATCCCATCAGATTTTATGGATACATAGGAATAAAAGGTATCATCTTCAAGGTTTGGTACTATTCAGTTTGAGGTATCCACGGTGTGTGTGTGTGGGGTGGTTCTTGAGACCTATCCCCCAGGATAAGGGGTAACTATGTATTGATTCTAGTCTGAAACAGTGGCTCCCATCACTTTAATTTGCTCAGTTAATCTTCCTCTTTTGATCAGTTTGGAAGTAGAAACACAGATATGACTGGCAGGAGAATGAGTTGTTTAATTTGAACTGTATATACCATGAGACTGAAGAGTGCAAACCCAAACAGTATTTTTTTTCTTCTGTTCTAACAATCAGCAACCACATGGGGCTAGAGTAAGTCATCTGGACATTACTAGATTGCCCACAGATACAATCTGTCAAGTGATGCTTAGTTTGCTGATTGAAACTGTTGGATGTCATAGATACCATGTCCTCTTGGAAATATCCAAACTGCTTATGCTAAGCACCATGCGAAGTCAAAAAGAGAAGGAAAGACAAGAAATGATAGCAGGTTTTGACTGTTACATCTTAGCCTTGTCTATACAACAGGATCATTTAGGGGAGCTGTTAAATATCATTCTGCTCACTTCACAGTCTAGACTGGAGGAAGGATAAGAATCTTCATAAAAATCTTCATATGAAAATTTCTGTAGAATGCTGTTAGATGCACAGTGCAGTCACTATTGACAGTCTCTATATTAGACTAAAAATAACTGGCCAAACAGAAAGAAATTCCCTAAATTATATAAAAAATGCTATATGATGGCAGACCATTGAAAATGTATTAAAGAAGATTATAGCAGAAATCTCTGAAAATATTCTTTTTCTGTTTCTCTGGGCTTTGAAGCATGAATGGATTCTTAAACTTAGCTAAAAGAGAGCCAGTTTTATGGCTAGAGGCTGGCTCAAACACCACTAAAAATAAAAACAAACAAACAAGCACAAACCACTTTAAAATATTCTTGAGAGTACCTAACATCTAACATAACTCTTGAAATAGTTAGAAATATTATAACTAAACTATTCTGACATAGATGTCTAGATGAATTTTATTTTCTTCTTTTTTAATTGAATTTTAGAATTATCTGGATATTAAAAGTCTAAGATAAGGACTGGTGTGTATGTGTGTGTGTGTGTTTGTGTGTGTGTGTGTGTGTGTGTGTGTGTGCGTGCGTGTGCACACATATGTGTGTATGTTTCTGCACATGGGCAGATATTTTGCTTACTAAATTTAGCCTGCATTTGGCTGGGGATTATGACTCCAGTGATAGAACAAGTGCCAGGCTTTGAGTTCAAACCCTGGCACAACAAATAAAAATGAAAAATAAATTAGCCCATGATAGATACAATTGATTTCTTTGACCAATCAAAAAGAAATTAAAGTGGTATACATACACAATAGAATTCTATGCTTCCATCAGAATGATATTGCATCATTTGTAAGGAAATGGAACGACCTGGAAAAAACTATATTAAGCGAAGTAAGCCAGACCCAAAGAAACATAGGTTGCACAGTTTTGCTCATTTGTAATAATTAGAATATGCCTATAAATCTACAAGTAAACCCAATGGATAGTAAAAGGCAAAAAGTTTCACTTGGTCATGACTGATTAAACAGGACTCTAAACATTCAGAGACCAACAGAGGATATTCTTAGGAGAGGATCACAAAGGCTCAATAGCTATGTGTGTGTGATCATATAAAATGATGTTTATCTAAATGAACTCCAAGAAATAGAAACAAGAGGTTTTTTGGTTATTTTGCTTTTTGTTTTTATTTTCTTCTTTGTTTCTGTTTTTGAATTCCGTATTTTATAAATATGTATGTAAGTTTATCTGTTTTGGGGGAGTGTAAGGGGGGAACAGAAATGGTGGGACAAAGGGTGAATTAAGTCAGCAGTGATACTCACATTGTGTTGAAAAGGAACTATATAACTTGTGTGGAAAGCAGGTTGGGAGGGAAAAGCTGGGATAAAATTAGGGAAGAGGTTCAAAAAGAAATGTACTCATTACCTGACATATGTAACTGTAATCCCTCTGTACATCACCTTTACAATAAAATAACTAGACTATGTCTATATATACTTATTAGAAGATCACAATAGACCAATCACTAAGTGCATAGGACCATATATAATGAAATGTAGCAAATGAACTCACAGAATTGGAAATCAGAGGTTCTTATTATGTCCTGTATGCAATTATTTCTGCTTTTTCTTTCTGTTTTAGTTTTCTGTATCTATGTATCTATGTCTTGATCTGACCCGTGGAAGGGAAAGGAAATCACAGAAACAGTGGGACAAAGGATGAACTAATGCAACAATGATACTCACTAGACACTATGTTGAGAATAAACTTTACAACAGGAGGGAGGGGAGTGGGAAGTGATAAGCTAGAGATGATGAGGGAGGGGGTAACAGTGTTTAAAAAGAAGTGTACTTATTACCTTACTTATGTAACTATACACCTCCTGTTCATCACTTGTACAATAAATTAAAAACATAAAAAATAAAAATAAAGTAACACCCCCCAAAACCCAAAAAGAACTTAAAGGAAAAAGGAAGCCCTTTAAAAAGCCAACTCAATTCAATTGGCTAAAGTGTATAATTTTCTGGGGTTTTTAAATGTTTGTAAGCATTTTTGCAATTGTAGCATGGTGGAATGTCCCCTAATTCTCTGAGTAGACTTGGCTTCCCAAGAGAAGCTGCTATGATTCCTGTGGAAGCTTTAAGAGGTAGGGTCTAATGGGACCTCTTTAGATCAAATGGGAACATTCTTTCCAATGTAGTTGTCACGGTTGTAAAAGCCTGAATTTGGCCTTGTTTTCTATCTGCTCTTGGTGTGGGATTATAATTACTGCTTAGCGCTTTTGAGATCCTTGCTATAAGGTAGTGTAGATAAGAGGTGGGCCTCACCACAGTGTAGATACTGGGTCATTTAGACTTTGAACCTCCAAAATTGTGTGCTCAATTCTTCATGATATAAGTGGCTTGTATCAGATATTTTGTTGTGTGTAAAGTTGACTAATACAGAAGGAAAACCAAATAATGAACTTTTGACTGATTTTCTTTTAAAGATAATCTTGGTTTAGGAAGGTCTCAAGCAAAACTGGGCTAATTTCAATCCCATCACATGATTCATTTGTTGTAACTCCATCTTTAGTAGAAGTTATCATATAGAATGGCATATGATCAGAAATTAACCAAGAATAATTTCTCCTTCCAGACTCAGGTTAAATACTCACAGATAACTTTCAACTATGAAGATCCTATGGACCTTCTTTTCCCAATGTTTAAGATAAGTTTTCACTATAGCAAATTAGAGGTAATTTCTTCTGATCTGCAGATTAAAATATTGACAATACTTACTACTATTAGGAACAAGTTTGTATGCTTAAATCTTGCCAGGTTCAGCATAAACCCTGACAATGATAAGTTGGGCTGATAAAAACCAATCAATACTATTTCCCACATTTCACTTCTGTAATGCTTCACAGAATTACAGGTGATTAAGTACAGAAGAATATGTCAGCAGTAGAAATTAGTGTTATCTGTGGCTCATGTTTACTGGTAATTTAATTCTTATAAGTCAAATTATTTTGACTTAATGTGATTGTAAATTATATTAAAGTCACACAAACCAGAACCAGAATATTCATTAAGATATAAAGCTCAATTATTCACAATGAACCTTCACTTAGATTTATCCTTTGCAATGAGTTAACTATATTACTTATAGTTATACAAACTTATAAGTTCATATAATTAAATATGAGAAAGAATATTTTTCATATATATTTTTGAGAAAGATTTTTTTTAATCTGAGAAAACCAAAGCCCCAGATATAGGTAATATTCAGGTTTCAATATGACCTGTTTTGGGAGAAAAGTGAGTCTGAACAATAATTTTGCTACAGCCTGGTTAGAGATCTGTGAAATATATTGGCAAAGTAGACCATGGGGAAAAAAGGCAAAACAACTTGCAACTCCCACTTAAACAATATAACAACTCATCAAGCACCAAACCACACAACAAGCAAACTGGAGGACATTTCTTCCAGTGCCTGTGGGAGTCAGAATTCCCAGGCTGCAGACAAGCGATGGTCTTCAGTGGCACTTCTCAGCAGTTCTGTGGGTGGATAAGATTCTGAGATGCTCCAGGGGAAAAATGCTCTGTAGATAAATGCATTTGAGAAGTCCTTGCAAATTCCACTTCTCCCTTGGAAACTTCTTGGGTATGTTCATTTAGTAAAGCGAATGAAGCTTTAATGGGTACTGGTGGTTTATGCCTACAATCCTAGATACTAAGGGAATGAAAACCAGAGGACCATAAGTTCATAGGTCCAGGCAGGTAAGTCTCCAAGACTCCATTTTCAAAATAATAACGAAACTGCAAGACTAGGGGTATGGCTCAAGCAATGGATACAAAAAAATAAAACAAAAAAAAAGAAGAAGAAAAAAAGCCACCGAAACCCTCTCCAGCAAAGACGAATGACCAGCCTATTTCTCCAGTACCTTCCAACTTGGACCATGGACCTATTCTTCACTCCTGCATTTATGAACAGGCAATGGAAATCTTGTTTCTTGGAATATATGATGGACAATGCTGAACCTTGTGGTATAAAGGATGGCAATTTAGGGAAGAAAGAACTGGCCCAGAGAGAAGAGAAGGAAATGCTGAGAGCCACATATCTCAAAGTCCTACCTAGCAGCCTGCTCTGTGCGAGAGTGGGGTGTCCATCTGAGCCTGTCATTGAAATTCTCACCTTAGTTTCCCCACAGTGGGAGAAGCAGTGTTTCAGAAGTGAGGAATCAAGGATTCCATTTTGCTCTCTGAAACTGAATGCCTTTGGAAAATTAGCTTCCCAATCTGAATCTCATTTTTCTCAATTGTAGAGTCCGAGGATTGAAAGAAATGTTCTTGATTGTCCTTCCTAGGTCCAATTAGATGATTCTATCTCAACTATTATACTGGGAGAAAAAGAGAAAATAGGATTTGCTTGACAAGAATTCTCTTTATTGCCTAGCTTTCCTGAAATGCAAAAAATGAATGATGTATGAAATAGAAGTTACACAACCATACATGGTTTAGCAATTCTTAATTTTCATTATTCCCCCAATTTTTGATTACAGTTTAAGAGTCATTGGCTGTGACCTAGAATAAACTAAGTTTTGGTGCCATATTTTCTGTCATACCAAAGCTTTAAAAATAGTCCCAGCAACTTCCAGCAGCTAGATCAGTGATTGAAGCCACAGGGCAATTTAAAAATTAGTTATTTTAATTAATTATCCTTGGGGTTCCACATTGTGTGACTATACTATACTTAGTTATTAAACAGAGTTTGTAATTCAAAAACAGGAAGATGGGTTTAAAACAAATAATTTAAATGAAGCCAGTCTAAAACTATGGAGAAATACTACAGAGCATGATATTTTACAAAAGTATGTATTTTGCATAAGTTGACTATTTAATGGAAAATAAAAATTCATTGAGAGAGAAAACTTATGAACTCCTAGGGAAACAAAATCATTGATCTAGTACCACATAAAGCTGACCATTATTTTTCATAGTTCCTATTAATTGGGTTATGTAAAAATAACAATTTATAGACTGATGACTGAAAGTCATCTGCAAGTGTTGACTACACGAGAGTCAGTTTGAAAAATTATCTTAAGATGTCTTTCCCTTCAATAGAAAGCCCACAGATTGGGAGAAGATCTTCACTAGCCATACAATGGACAAGGCTCTCATATCTAAAATATGCCTGGAACTCAAAAAATTAAATCCCCCAACAACAAATCTTCAAAGAAACAACTGCCCAATAAATAAGTGGGCTAAAGACTTAAAGAGAAACTTCTCTGAAGAGTAAAGAAGGACGGCCAATAGACACATGAAGACATGCTCAACCTCTCTAGCCATAAAAGAAATGCAAATCAAAACAACATTGAGAAAAGGAACTAAAAAATAGAATGGAAGAAAGACAGCCTCTTCAGTAAATGGTGCTGGCAAAATTGGTTAACTACTTGTAGAAAACTAAAGCTAGATCCTTCTGTATCACCCTGCACCAGAATCAACTCCAAATGGATCAAAGACCTCGGAGTCAAAGCAGACACTCTGAAAACATTACAGGATGGAATAGGAGAAACCCTAGATCTCCTTGGCACAGGCTAAAATTTTCTTAATAGAGATCCAGAAACACAACAAATCAAAGAAAGGTTGGACAAATGGGATTGCATGAAATTGCAGAGCTTCTGCATGACAAAGGACAATAGCTAGCAAGATCAATAGAAAGCCCATGGATTGGGAGAAGATCTTCACTAGCCATACAACGGACAAGGCTCTCATATCTAAAATATACCTGGAACTCAAAATATTAAATCCCCCAACAACAAATCTTCAAAGAAACAACTGCCCAATAAATAAGTGGGCTAAAGACTTAAAGAGAAACTTCTCTGAGGAGGAAAGAAGGATGGCCAATAGACACATGAAGAAATGCTCAACCTCTCTAGCCATAAAAGAAATGCAAATCAAAACAACATTGAGATACCACCTCACCCCAGTTAGAATGGCTATAATCAAGAACTCTAATAACAACAGATGCTGGAGGGGATGTGGACAGAAGGGAACCTTACTGCATTGTTGGTGGGAGTGTAAACTTGTTCAACCACTTTGGAAAGTAGTGTGGAGGTTCCTCAAAAGACTCCACATAGAGCTCCCCTATGACCCAGCAATCCCACTTTTGGGCATTTACTCAAATGTTCACAAACAAGACCACACTAAAGCTACCAGCACGACTATGTTTTTTGCAGCCTTATTTACCATAGCTAAGATACGGAACCAACCCAGATGCCCCTCAGTAGATGAATGGATCAAGAAAATGTGGTATATATACACAATGGAATTCTATGCCTCCATCAGAAAGAATGACATTGTCCCATTTGTTAGGAAATGGAAAGACTTGGAAAAATTATATTAAGTGAAGTAAGCCAGGCCCAAAGAAACATAGGTCCCATGGTTTCCCTTATTTGCAATAACTAGTATATGTCTGAGTCAAGCAGAAAAGGTCAGATAAGTTGATGTTAGGGAAATGAACCCTAAGATATTATTCAAATGTTTTTTTCTTTCATGCGATCGTTTCCAACACATTTATAAGATTATTTCTTTGTTGCTTTGTATGTCCCTCTCCCACGGTATAACCCCTGCTTTCACTGTATTTGATGTTGAAATAATTTGGGGAGGGGAAGGGAAAAAACAAATCATTTAAATAGGGATACAGGTGGACCCATTGCAACAATGAGACGTACAAGTTGTATGTCGAAAATGAACTTTACGACTTTGGTGTGGGGGAGGGGTGGGAGGAAGGGGGAGGAGATTGGGTGGAGGGGCAGGGGGAGGATGGGAAGGGGAAACAAAGGAGGAGGCTACAATGCTTGATAAGAAATGTACTCATTATCTTGCCCATGTAATTGTAACCCCTCTGTACAGTATTTTCACAATAAAAAATAATAATTAAAAAAAGATGTCTTCCCTATTGAGCTAATCCATTTATCCATTTTTCTGGTCCATTCCAGAGATATAAATGCTTTACATTTAATAAGAAATAGAAATTAAGGTCTTGAAAATAGAAACTATTACTATAGCTTCTTTCCCAAAGGTATATATAGTATTAAGCAAAAACACTGTCCTCATATCAGGCCCAACCTATAGTAAGGTTCTCAACTTTGACTGCAATTCTCAACCTTGAATTGCTAGAGGAAGTTAAAAAAAAAAACTCCAGAGCTGGGAAGGTGGCTCAGTGGTAGAGAGCTTGCCTTGCATGCATGAATCCCTTGGTTCGATTCCTCAGCACCACATAAGCAAAAAGAAAAAAAGTGGTGCTGTGGCTCATATGGTAGAGCGCTAGCCTTGAGCTGAAGAGCTGAGGGACAGCGCCCAGGCCCAGAGTTTAGGCCCCACGGCCGGACCCTCCCCTCCCCCCCCAAAAAAAACAACAGAACTCCAGAAGTCCAGGCAGCACTTAAGACCAGTCAAATCTATCTCTGTTGGTGCAGCATGGGTGTCGTTTCCCTGGAGATTATAATCTGTAGCCAAAGTTGAAAACCAGGGGGTACACATAACCTCTTAAATGAGTTTCCACCTAGACTAATTGCACTAGTGGCAGTGTAGTTGGGTGCTGGTGGCTCATACCTGTAACCCTAGCTACTTTAGGAGGCTGAGGTATGAGTATCACATTTCCAAGCCAGCCAGGGCAGGGAAGTCTGTGAGACTCTGATCTCCAATTACCTACCAAAAAACCAGAAATGATGTGGTGACTCAAAGTAGTACAGCACTAGTTTTGAGCACCAAAGCTCAGGGATAGCATCCGAGCTCTGAGTTTGAATCCAAGAATTGGCAACCCACTCCCCCCCCGAAAAAAGGTGGTAATGTAAAGTACATCTGTTCCTTCTGTAGAAAACTGCTCAACAGAAATAAAGCTGTTTTAAATGGCAAACAAAATGTAGAAAGTATCTAAGCTTTATGTAGAAAGTGCCTCTGGAATATCTACTCAGTTCACAAGAAATTTTTTTGTCTACCTCCCTCTCACATTCGTAGAAGAGGGTCCTGGTGGCTAGTAGATCAAACTAGGTCAAATGAAATCCCAACTCCAGTACTTTTAAATTGAAATTGAGTTGGTATGACCCCTCCCTCCAGGGCTAAGAGTGTCCAAGCAGTCTGGACATACTGAAGTCTGTTGAAAGGGATCATAAGTGTGTTGGATGGGTGTGTTAATATTAACCTGTGTGTTACTATTTCTGAGTGGTTGGATATATGGGCTGTGGAATAGTTAAGTGTTCTGGCAGGAGGCCTGAGTAGCTGACAAAGTTATAAAGAAAGAGAGAGAGAAAGAGAGAAGGCAGCAAGATCACTCAGAGGTGTGCAGCAGAGAACACTTCCAGATTTCTAAGGTAGACACTTTTTGTTTGTTTAGCATCCTGTAGGATACTGTCAGCAGCACCATTTTCTTCTTCAGGGACTCTTTCACCTTCATTCTGTATCGTCCTGGGAATACCGGAGAAGTTGGCCTACCAACTTCTTGCAGTTTGAGAAGAGACTGGAGACAACAAAGCATAACACAGGCATTGGTGTTCTTCAATGGTTGTGAGCAACTGTGAGCTGCCTGCTCCAGGGATCCCTGCCCAGATTCCTGGGGCCTCTGGAGCCTTGTTGTTCTGGCTATCTTCAAATTCTGGGATGGGATGAAGGATATCTGTACTTACAACTCAAGAATCCAAATAGAGTTCTCTATCATCATTGAGGTCCTAGCTCAAATCCATCTGTAGCATTCTGCACTGGGGTTCACTTCGTACCCTTAAGTTGTTTGCATAAAACAGCTCAAGGTATTTTTTGGTATTTATGAGTTTTAACGAACACAGACTTACCTGGTTTCTCTATTTATGGGGATAGTCCTGAGACTATTTAAAGCAGAAGAAGGCCTTCCTACTGGACTCCAGCCTTCAAGGTCAACATCAAGAAAACCCAGCTCATATTATTCTGCATGCATTGTGAAGCCTCATTTGTGGATTTTCATTTTGTAAGTATGACGGGCTTAGAAATTCATAATAAAGGTATATTTGAGAAGAATAGGATTAAAAGCTTATCAAATACAAACATGGTTCTACATAATGTATGATCCCTTGAACAGGAGCCCAAATCTACTCATGAAAGTAAAAGCTATTATTTCCTCAATCGGGCAACATTAAATGAAATTATAGTACTACCATCAAATTCAACTGTACACCAATAATTTTTCATTTCCTAGGGTATTCTTTATTAAAAATCTTTATTAAATAACAAAATATGCCTGCTAATACAATAAGTACTTCCTCGAGCTCAATATTAATGACTTGGCACACAATTCAAGGCTGTCTCCCTGAATGTAGGAAATACACAACTTTTGCCTTGTGATTCAGACCAAAGAAAGCTTTCCAGATTTTTCTAAGGCCCAAGTCACAGGTATGCTGTGTTCAAAGGGTGAGTTCTTGTTAAATCTGGATCCACAGAGTTAGATGCTAAGAACTCCAAGATAATTGGTAAAAGATTAAAGAGTAAAACAAGCACAATGAGTAAGTAGCTCAAATGATTAACATTGCTATGATCTTTGCACACTCTGGATGAACTAAAATGAAATGGAAATAGTGGGGCCAGTGCCAATAAAATGTGATTGTGAAGTCTGACCAGTTTGTTTTCTTTTTTAAGTGTCTATCAGTAAGAACTAGCCTATGGGAGTTCAGTGGTAGAGTGCTTGCCTCACATGCATGAGGCCCTGAGTTCGATTCCTCAGCCCCACATAAGCAGAAAAAGCCAGAAGTGGTGCTGGGCTCAAGTGGTAGAGTGCTAGCCTTGAGCTGAAGAGCTGAGGGACAGTACCCAGGCCCAGAGTTCAAGCTCCACTACCGACAAAAACAACAACAACAAAACTAACCTAGGAAAGACTGTATGGTAAATAGAAAAAGGCAGTTTAAAAGATAATCTTTAGACTGTCACACTTTATTTTTTAATATAAATACTTCATAAAACTAAAGGTACCAGATATCTTTTAAACAAGAATACATTTTCTGTAGTATATCAAGCCCATCATTTGATTAACACTGCAAAAAATTTGAATGAGTAACTCTTAATTTGTGTATATAAAATACTTGAAATAAAACTTATAAGATGAGAATAAACAAATAAGAACCAATTTAAAGTCCTAAAAGTCCTAAAATCTTGTCTTTGGGTTCCTTCACAATTTCAAAAGTCACACATGTCTACAGAAAGAATGTAGGTATTCTTAACATTGAACATTATTTACAAAACAACTTCACTTCTCTCTATTCCTTTTGATTCCTTGGGCCCATGTAGCCAAAACACAGGCTGTGGTACCTTTTCTACAGACTTCAAGCTGTTATTCTGCACTGACTAGGTGGCTACTCTTAAGCCTGGGTGAGGGAATCATACCAACTCGTAGTATTTCCCAGTCTGGGGGTCAAAGTAACAGTTTAGACAAGGGTCGTACAACAGAGTCAACACTTCCTCATCCTCTTCCACACTCAGATCTTCTTCACCTGCAGAGAAGGAAAGGAGAGCCACAGATGCGTTAGCTGTACACCGGGCCTAGATGCCTAAATGCCACATGAGAAGGATGATGAGGCAGGGATCACCATTTCTCCTGCAGGATTTTTTTTTTTAAAACCAAGTGTTTTGTTTTTTAAACCAAGGCTGGGAAGAAGGAATGTTGTGGAAATGTTGACACACCACATAAGCACTGTAAGATCTAGAAGAAAAGCCAGTGATGGAAAGGGCCAGCTTCACAATCAAAAGGACAAAAACAACATGGAGACTTTTTTCTTTCAATGCAAGAAGAAAGGCACAGAGCCAAAAGACTAAACAGTTATGTTCATTAGGATTAGGGAAATAGAAAGGATTCAAAATTAATTATCAGTTCTAAACTTGCACATGGGCCAAAGCTATATAGAATTCAATAAAACTCAGATTCAATGGCAAAACAGAAAGCCAGTTTTCATTCCTGCATCCCCCAAAGGCTACTGAACAAATACAGATTAAGATAATGTCATAGACAAATATAAGATATATAAAGGAGAGAACACATTGGAAAACTGTCTGCCATGCCATCTGCGATTTTAGTGGTAGGGATGGTCTACATTTGCTGGGGACATAAACATGGCCTGGTTTTTCTTGTGATGGTGATTTAGGCAGATTGGATGAAGAGAACACTTACTACCTAAGTAATGAACAGTTTCAGTAAATGACATGAAATTCAAAGCAATGTTTTAGGATTGGGGATGTAGTTCAGTGGTAAAACAATTTCTTAACAATGCTCTGGGTTTCATTCCTAACACTACAAAAAAAAGATTGTTTGTTTTTTTAAGCAAAGATGCTTCCTGAGATCTCTGATGTTCCCAGTACTTTGGTCTTTGAAAGTGAGCCCTCCAGAAAGTCTCTGTAGAAGGAATTCAGGGGCTGAGGTTCTGACCTCTAAGCCAAAGAGAAGAGTAGTAGAAGAAAGGTAAAGGGGGGTAATTAGCAAAAACACTCTTTCCTACAGGAAGCCTATAGCTTGAGTCCAAGGCCCAGTTCCTGAGGGCTTGGGCAGTAGGCATAAAACAAGGCACTGCAAGTAACACAGGCTCAGCAAAATTGTTTCTGCAAAGTGTGAATAAACAGCCTATGTTCTAAGCAGGCAGGGCATACATCTTTCATTGCAGTATTCAGGAAGCTGAAACAGAATAATACTAGGTTTGAGGTTAGCTTGACTATGGCAAGACTGTTTCTCAAAAACAAAAAAACCCAAAACCCCATGATCTTAAACTTCGTTGCTCAGAGTAATGGAAGGTGGCAGTGATTGAGTCTCATTTTACCTGGTGCTTGGTCATCATTAGGGCATTGACAAACTAGAATTAGGTTCAAGAGCATGACCAGGTGGTGAGGGTTTGAAACCCAACCAGAGCCATCCTTCTTGTGATGAATGAAAAATATATAATGTGATCTTTCCTGGAACCAGGCATTGAGCTATGTGTCAGGGATATAAAGATTTCAAGACGTCGATCTTGTACTCAAGGGACATGTACTGAAGCGGTGAAATGTGCCATCAGGGGAGTCACATTTCTTGGGAAGTGGCTTTAAAAGGGGTACCTTGCTTGCTGTTGTTTTATTGGTAGAGCCTCGATGTTTCAGTATTTCCTCACACACTAGCTCCTTGGACACTGAGGAGCCTGTGGAATAGGCAGGTGTTACTGTCCCTCTCTTACAGTGTGAAAGATGAGATAGCTCATACAAGGTTGCCTGGTGAATTCAATGCAGTGTTGGGGGACAAACTCAGGTTTCAGTGTCCTTTGTAATGTAATATGTAAAAAAAAATTGAGAAGCATTAATCTGGGCTGGCTCTGGTGCCTTGGGTTCACACATAATAAGCAAGCAGAAGACCAACTCAATATGAATAGTAAAACAAAACTTCAGCTCGATCAGAAGCTGCTAATCTAAGCTCTAACTAGGGATTGCCACTTTAACCAATTACATGTATCTCTTGGCCTAGCTGTCAAGTATGTGTCATAAAAGTTTCCCGGCTAGTCTCCTTTTTAGTGGAGCCCCAGCACTGTGGTCTAGTGATAAGTGATTCATGAGTTGTGTGCTCCAATAAACTCTTCAAAATCTTAATGCACCTAAAATTATCTTTTGACACCATGCCTGATGTTTTTGTGAAGGGAGTGGTGTAACACATTTAATTGGGAGCTATTACATTAAAAGATCTTAAGCATAGCAAAGAGTAAAAAAAAAGTGTCCTACATATTCAAATATCAGATTTGGAAACAAAAGAAATTTTATTTCCTACCTATCAGAAATGATTGGTCAGCATGACACAGTCCACATGAATGAGCAGAGGCAGAGTTCATTAAGTCGAAAGAAACTGGGCTAATATTATGAACTCCAGAAAGGAGAAAGCTTGGGAAAAGTGACAGCAGCCTTTCTTCCTTCAAGTAACATATAGGAAGTTAGGAAGAGTTTACTCAGAAGTAGAGTTGACCAGCAAATGGAATATAATCTCTATAGAGTGTGAAGCAGTAACTGAGGCAACCACTGATGCAGAATTTTGTAGATAAACCTGCTTAGGACAGGAGACCAGATGATTTTCTGTGCCCTTAGCTATGATGGTTTATATCCTTGAAGTATGACAGGACCACGATGGATTAATAGTATAGCTGACCCGAGCACCTGGCACAATTTCTAATTAAGATCAGGAAGGCAGAGAAGATTGTTCTTTCCTTTCCTTTCATTACTCTAAGAGTGGTCCTGGAGGCCTGCTTTCTATACCTCTTCCTCTAGGTGGAGAGCCTGCAATCGCTTTTCAAATGTGCAGTCCATACTAGAGATGACCGACTTCCTTTGGGTCCCCTTTGCACATCAAAGGAGACCAGGTATGCTCTTTACTTTCAAATACTAATGCCATCATCCTTTTAACATTTGAGTGCTTCAGAGAATGGAAAGACTTCAGTTCCTCAATAAATCTACTGTGTGCTCCCAATGTGACAGAGGGAGTCATGGCTGGTTTAGATGAGAACCATCCATATACAAAACAAAAGCAGCCACTACAACCACTACATTTCACTAACAAGTAGTGAAATGGGGAGTCGATACTGCAGAGGTGCTGAGAGAAGCTGCAGGCCCCAGGTTCGATCTGTCTGAGGACAAATGGGAGCTCTGTTGTGTGCTGCTTGTATGACTGCAGATCTGTGGGTTAATTCACCTCAGTGGACCTAGATTTCCTTATTTATGAACAATGCCTATTTTATAGGGTTTTGTGGAAGTTTAAATTGAACCTTTTGATAGTCATCACACAGAAGTGGTTCAATAAATGATAGTTACAGTTACTATAAAAGCTACTATTACTATTATTACTATTACTACTACTAAAATAATCATGAGGAATAAGCTCTAACTTAATAACTCAAAATATCCAGCAGTAGTGAGAGAGCTTAAAGTATGAATTGGGAAAGGCTTTCTTCAGGCATGTGACACAACAAATGTAGACAAGGGCCAAGGTCGAATCCAAATCCCATGTTTACCACATTGATGCTGTAGGACACTGGGGAAATTCATTGCTCTGAGTTTCCATTTCCTAAGTCATGTTATTAATAGTAGCTGTCACAGATCTAAATGGGACTAAGTAAGATAACCTTCATCACACTGTTAGCACCCAGTAAAAATAATTATAATAATCACCATGGAAAATGTAGTGTATCCAAGGTAGATAGAGTGGTATGTTCATTTACAAATTATTCCCTTTTCCCAATTATCTGATTTTTTTTAGTACCAAAGGGAAAAAAAAGTAGAAGTAGTTTTGAAGGAAACCAAAAGCCCCCAACTAGTTTTATATAAAATACTCTGATGGTGATGTTGTTGTTGTTGATGATGATGATGATGATGATGATGATGTGTGTGTGTGTGTGTGTTGATACTGGGGCTTTAACTCAGGGCCTGGGCACTGTCCTTCAATTCTTTTAATTCAAAGCTAGCATTTTATTATTTGAGCTTTTTGGTGTTAATTGGTGATGAAAGTCTCACAGACTTTCCTGCCTAGACGATCCTCCAGATCTCAGCCTCCTGAGAAGGTAGGATTATAGGTGTGAGCTACTGATGTCTTGCGGGTTTTTTTTTTAATGGTACTAGGATTTGAACTTAAGAGGTTCATACTTGCTAAGCAAGTGCTCTACCACTTGATCTACTCCATCAGCCTCTGAATTCCTCTTAGAATAAAAATAGTCCTTACACCAACAATGATATATTCTTCAAAAAGTACAATTAATTTTTTCCATCAGGTAGAATGTTTAAATCACTGGGGTAGATGATTGTAAGTCTCTTTCAGGGATCTGATATTAGAGTTTCTGTCTTTACATCAACATTTGGACAAACTAACCTCTAGCACATAAGAAATAAATGCTATATACTTCTTTTCTACATTCTGTGCTTTTACAAAAAAATACACATAAAAATTTAACCTGATGCTAGTAAATGAGATAACTTGCTGCATTTTCCAACCAGTCAGGAATCTTTCAAGATAAAAATAACTGTTCTAACAGGCCCTGGGTCATTATCACCAACTGCAAAGGGGTCAAGGCGAATCTAATTCATTAGTAGCGCTTCTGCTACACAATGCATACAAACTGGAGCTGTGACTGCTGTATAAATGCATTTGTTCCATTGCTATAGAACTCGAACCTCATGCATTGTAACCACGGGACTAAGATAGGTTCTGTGGCTGTTAGAACCAAAACTTTAAATGGATGGATTAAAAAACTACCAGCAATGACATTTGCACAAAAATTGGGTGAGATTGTGTATAACTTTACATTGAGATAAGTGCTTTAAACATACATAAAAGGTTTTGTTTTCATTGTAACTTAATTTTCAAAGGCTCAAACTTACATCATTTTGCCAGTGCAGTCCCTACGTAATGAAATTATAATATCATTAAGCAATTACCACTATGATGTCAAGCATTGGATATGTTTTGAAAGGTAATTATCCTGCATGGGTATGGGGTAATTTTCAATTATATTCTTGGATGGTGCAGAGTTTGTTTTTGCTCAAAATGCTAAATTGCTCTATTTAAAGACTGGCTACAGAAGCTCTAAAAGGACAAATTAACAAATAAAAACCATTTTCTGCTACCAGGCTAAAAGCATCTGGACGGGGGTCCAAATTACATTTTTACTCTTCTCCACATCAAAAAGCTATTCCTAGTGAAATAAAATTACCTTTCAGATACTAATCTATTTACAAACTTTCAGCCTCATCCCCTTTGAAATTGGTTAACAGCAATAAAGAGGAAAATCCAACAGAGCCAGACCAAATGGAACAATGCTGCCTGTTCCTCCCTTCAAATCAGCTTGAGTAAATCACCCTTCTGGTTCACCTTTGAGAGCCAATTAATTGAAATGTTTAATTATCTATATTTATTGTATTTTAACTGTGGATAATTAAAAAAACCTATATGTGCAAAGCTAAGTCTTCATGTCTGAAAATAAACCATGTGGCACCAGTTTGATTACCAGAGTTAAAAAAAATCTCTGAATCAAGACAACTGTACTTGATTTTCAATTTTCTTATGTTGCCATCTAAAAACTTTTTTTAAGTTAATGCATTATCTCTCTCATATAGATCTTGAGAACCAATTGACTGTATTTTTATATGCATACTAATCAGCTATTGTTTAAACAATTCACTGGTGAGGGATCACCTTGTAGAGCCATCAGCCTGAAGATCGATAAAGAGGACATCTAAGATAAGATTCAGCTGAGGACTAGGTGCTTGAAAACCATCCCCAGCATCCCTCATAGGAGGGCAAAATGAACTTGCACTTAAATCTGGAAGGTCTACCATGAAATGTTGAATTTGGATCTCAGTAAACACACATCTTCAGATAGGAGAAAAATAACAAACCAGAAAATAAGAAATGAAGATACTTTCTACAGGTGCAAAGAAAGCTATACTGTTTCTGGAAGGCAAATAACATGTTTGTGATTATAGTTTGTGGGCCACTGGGAAATAAGAACCATTTGCAAAAACTAGAGGCTGTGTTTTATTTGGAAGATGTCATTTTAAGGGTCATGTTGAGGGTCTGAATGGTTAATTAGGGGTTCTTGCAATCTCACTCACGCCAGGTAGTCTCTACTGCAGTGAATTCCACTGTGGTCTTGAGAGTATGTGGTTTGTGGCTCTAACCTCATTTTGTCACATGTAAAGGAAGGTCTCTAGCCAAGCGATGGGGGCTCAGAAAACTTATGGTGGCTAAGAGCCTGATTTGGTGCAAGGTGTCAACATTGAGAAAATGAAAATGCATATGAAGTCTATCAAGGAAAGCTGAGCCCACATCCTGGGCCAGGAACTCTTCTGAATTGCCTGTGGTATCTGGAGGTGGAGGCAGGTTTAGAATGGAGGAAGAGGGAGCTGCAGGCACAAGCAATATGCTGCCTTGGTGTTTGCATTACTCTGGGAGAGGTCATTTATAGTATCCCTGAAACAAAGGCCTCTCTACTTAATGTTGATTTCCTCCTCTCATCACTTTCTCTGCAGAAGAGACCCATGGAGTCCTAATAGTTATTTTTATCTCTCTTCCCTAAACTTAAAAGGAGAACAAAAGGTAACTAGATGCCTACAGTGAAGAAAGAGGCACTTCATTCAACAATGGCCTAAAGATTATGAACCACTTTATAAACTAGGAGTCTAAGTGGGAATGCCAGGGGTCTAAATAGAGTGTTTAGCACGGTATGATTTAATCAGAAAGCTTATTAAAAAGAATCACAGTGAACTTTTCAGTCATGTGGTTCTTATTAACCTGAGTAGGAGTTCTCTGGTCATGTTGCAGTGTTGGATGTAGGGGTGCCAATCTCAGGCAGGCCTGTGGCAGCATCCTTCTTCATACTCATTGGGTCTGTGACTCAAGCTAGCTCCTTTACCTTATGGTAATGTGGGAAAAATATATTACCTCATGCTGGGAAGTGTTGGAAAAAGCTATCATGGGGTAAAACACAGACAAACTCCATGCAATGACAGGCATACAACAGTGCCACATCACTATTAGCATTTATTATTAGTTTTATATCACTATTGTAAAGGTTAGTCATCTTCTTTGCATCTTTTTTCCCTTTATTTGAGACAGTGTTGCTATCTAATCCAGGCGGAGCTTGAACTTGCAATCTTTTTTGCCTCAGCTTCCTGAGTGCTAGTATAGGTGTGTACCATCACACTTGGCTCTGCTTTACATCTTAAGTAAATCTTTGAGGTACAAAGATGATCTAAACAATAGCTCAAATCATCCTCAAGTCTCCCATTGGCCAAAAACTCATTCACTCTTTAAATATTATAGAGTTTTGCTCTGTCCTTGATACCATTTTAGGCTCCAGAATCAAAGATGCTTAATGAAGCAAGACTTTTAGACCTTTATTTTTGTTTTGGTTAATGTTGGGGCCTGAGTGCTGTCACTGAGCTTCAAGGCTAGTACTCTACCACTTAAGCTACAGGGTCCACTTCCTGCTTTTTTTTAGTGGTTAATCTGGAGATAAAAATCTTATAGAAGTGGTGCTATGGCTCAAGTGGTAGAGTGCTCACCTTGAGCTGAAGAGTGCAAGGATAGCACCCAAGCCCAGAGTTCAAGCCCCACGACTGACCAAAAAAAAAAAAAAATCTTACAGATTTGCCTGCCTGGGCTGGCTCTGAACCGTGATCCACAGAACTCAGTCCCCTGAGTAGGTAGGATTACAGGCATGAACCACCAGTGCCTGGCTTATTTTTAGACTGCTTTAGGCAAATGTCAGGGAGTTATGTAACTGTAAACAGAATGACCATGAAAAGACTCCTCTACTGTGGTGGAACAACTGCCAGACAATCCTTTCTTGAGCTTGCTGTGAGGACTTGTGAGCCTTCTTTATTAGTAATTTGGATATTACATCTAAAAAGAAGCAATCACTGCCTGTTTGTATCCCCTGGAAACCATTGTTCATAAAGGAATATCTTGTGTGGCACTGTTGTAAAGACTGTACTAGAATATTATTTTATGAGACTCGGGCAAATCCAAAACTGCTTTGGATTGTCTTTCTTACTCAAAATCTATGTGAACCACAAGAGAGGTCTACAGGCTGAAGAGAGAGGCCATTATTATTCCATTTTGGAGCCAGTAGGCATGAATAATTTAAGGGTCATATCGGTAAAGGAACAAATGTCAAAAACAAATTGACAACCATTCTTTGAGCAAAGTATGGTTCATTTTCAAAAGGTCAGTTTGGTAGTTTCCTTGAGTAAGTTCTGAAATTTTAGCTTCCATTTTCACATTTCGCATGAGCTCCAGGAAAACACATTTTTTAGTAAGTGTTAAGGGCACCCTTGGCTCATAGTAATTGATATTCAGCAAGTATATTACAGCCCAGGAGGAACTGTGAAGAGCTGGCAGTTTCTCCATCCAGTTGGGTAGCAGGGATCAGAGTGTGACATCGTTCCTGTCGACTGCTCTGCTCACTTAAATGTGGCATTTACACTTGAGACACTCTGCCTAAGCAGAAACTGACTAGGACACACACTCCCGATTGTATAAAGTAGTGCTAGAACCACTGGCTCAAGGGCCCGATGTAACTCATGTGCTTTCTTTTATCTGTCCTGGGAAAGTTTTCTAGATTTATTTATTGGTCAGGCCATCTTTCTCTGCTGTTAAAATGCAATTCCACCTCCAGCTGCACCAGTGCATTTTTGGTCTCCATCTCTGATGGAATAAGATAGTTCACTGCATCTCTTCACTGATCTAAGTGAATTATGTGGAGGTTAATAACAGTACTCACTGCTTGTAGTCCGTGGTGAGAACTGACGTGCACATATAAGCCCAGACAGAACACAAGAAGGAGGAATTAATGTTAACTTCGTTTTATTTTGAGACAGGGTCTCAGTATATAGCCCAGGCAGGCCCTGAACTCATAAGCTTCCTTTCTTAGCCTCCTGAAGGCTGGGATTATAGATGTATGCCACTAGGCCCAATATAACTGTTGTCTCTAACCTAAGACTGAAAATGGGTGGTCCAATTTCTCTGTTAATTAGCCCACACAAATCGTGCTCACAAACCAGAGAAATGGTTCAGCAGAAAGGCATGGTGTCCTAGTTTGAGCACTGTCTGGACATTTGACCTTGGTTTAGTTACTTACCTCTTTAAGCAAATTGAGGACACTAGTATTTGTAACTGGTTCACTAGAGGCCCAGGGCAGAGTTGTGAGATCTTAACTCTCCCTTTAGTCTGAAAAGCTCAGCTTTTATCTCTTTTATATTAGGACTTCATAGAAGATTTTGCTTGAAAAAATCCTAATATATTATAAAATTCTGCTTATAAATGAAGTTTAAGACCTGTTGCCTCACATCATCTTTAACTTTCTAATTGCTAGAAATGTATTAACTTAAGGCCAATACTGATGTGTTTGGACTCTAGAAATATGTCAACTGTATCACAATGAGAGGGCAAACTGAAGGTTACATTTCTATGATCTTCCCTACCTTTTTTGTTTTATGGTTGGTATAAGAGATGGCCAGTTAAAGAATATTTCTTACCACCCTTCCCTCCCTTTCTGTCCTCTGGCTTTCTTCTGAGAATTTAGAAATTCTAATACATGCCAGCAGTTGCATCAGGACTAGAGATCCATCTCTGCTCTTAAACTCAGGAAGAAAGACAGAAACCAATAAAAAAAATCAAGATTGACCACCTGTGAAAATGTTAGAGAGTGAAATGAGAGGACACCATAGATGTTCTGAGCAACTTAGATGAGGTTCTGTGGGAAACCTAGTGTAAGGAGATTGCTACATACGAGGACCGAGGCTGGGTAGAACCATGGTTCAATGACTGGGCTTTATTCAGCCCCCCCCCCTTTGGCTATGGCTGGTATCGTTTCAAATGTGGCTGTCATTTCTAATAAGCAGGAATGTCCAGGGCTGAAACAGTAACAGCTGGTGTCTGTCTGTCTGTCTGTCTCTCTTTAAGAGGTAGGCATTTAGCGCTTGAGAAAAATACCTATGGAAAATATGCTTTCCAATCACTAGTTTTATTTATTGTTCTTTGAGGAGGTAGTCTATCAACTTGGTTCAAAACTCAAAAATATAGTTGTTGGGCTCTGGGGCCAGGCTGCTTGAGTTCAAATCCTAGCCCCAGGTTTCTGCCTTTGTAGTTGCAGGATCTTGGGAAAGTGACTTAAAAACTTTGTGCCTCAGAAGTGAAGGGTAAACAAAGGAGGAGGCTGCAATGCTTGGTAAGAAATGTATGCATTATCCTGCCCATGTAATTGTAGCCCCCCTGTACAGTATGTTCTCAAATAAAATAAAATACAATTAAAAAAAAAACTTTGTGCCTCAGTTTCCTCAGCTGTCACACAGGTACACTGGAGAACATATACAGGGTTATCTTTCTTATAGTGATGTTGTGAGGGCTAAATGTAACAGTTTAGCACAGACTCTGGCATACAGTAAGCACTAAATGAATGGTGCTGTGCAACAGAAACTTGAAGGAAGAGTCAGACTGCCCACAACCATACTTCCCTTTCCCTTTTGATGATAAGAACTGGAAATGTGAGCCATTATTTTTGTTTGACAAACACTTTATAGGGATGGAGGAAAACTCTATCTCAGTGTATAGGTCAGTACTCACTGCACTAGGCTGTATGACGCATGATTAACCAAATAGGAAACAGTAGTTTTTGATGGTATAAATGAACTACAAACTACCCAAGCACATGAAAAAAAGGACAGGGGCCGATGAAAAATTTAAGGGTGACAGACAGAAGGGTCTTCTGATCTGATTAACACTGGCCAGAACATTTCCACAATCCTCTGAATATAATTTGTTCTCAGAGGAAGTTCTGTTTACCTTCAACATAGTGGAGCTCGTGCTGCCAGAACGGAGCTTTGAAATGGAGACTTTAAGATATTCTTCTAGCCACTTATTACTAATATCTATCTTGGGTGCCTTTACTCAAGGACCACACTCTCAGTTGCTGTGGCTTATTTAGGACACTTAACATAACATATTATTTGTTCCTTCACAGCAAGGTCTCCTCCTGACAGCCAAGATTCTATTTTTCTGTCATAAGTAATTATAAATGTGCACCTCTACAAAGATTCCCAATTTGAGGGGCATAATCTATTTCACACAGTAAATCACAGAGACATCTCCATCCCCTGGGTGACCAAAATGTGCAACTCAGATGTATGAGCTCTCACTTGGAACTTTCCATACTTGAAGAAAAATGGGGAAGCTCCACTTCCTCCTTGGAGCAGTTAAGAAAAATAACCAAAACAAAAAACAAACCCAAACTCGATAATCTGGCACTTTTGTTGGACATTTTCCTGTTTTTTAAGCTTTAGGTATTGTCTAAGTGAATCCTGCTTGAGGTAATTTGTTATTCCAATTATAAACTTGACCTCACCCCTGCACCTCCCCTCTCAGCCCCTCAGTTTTCACCAAAGATTCTTTTGTGTTCTTCTACCTTGTATTCCAGACAGTAACCAAGCCCCTCCTCATAACCAGAAGCTAACTTCATCTTCATGGCTCTTGCCCACAATGGGACACTTTCCTTACTGCTTCCATCTGGCGTCTACATTGCTACTACTTATCATATTGATGTGATAGCTTTACTTCAATGAACAAAATCTGTGTCTCTGCATTATGGAAAACGTGTACAAGCATGTGTCACTTAATGATGAGGATATGTTCTGAGAACTACAATGTTACTCAATTTTGTTGCTGTGTGGCTATCATAAAGGTGGCTGCTGCTTATGGAAACCAAGAAGTTATATTTCAACCACACGACGTGGTGAATTGAGTCTGCTGCTGGTGTGGCATGGCATATTGGTTAACAGTAAACTTCTTTGTTGTGGAAGTAGTAGTACATTCTAACATAATGACAAAAGTGTAGCAGTGACAGTCATATTATCATCATGTGTCATGTGCTGTACATAATTATATGGTAATGTAGTTTCTTGCTACTGGCAGACAGCTCTGTTTATAACAGCATCTCCACATACATGTAACCAATGCAGGACAGTGTGATATTATGATGGCTATGCCATCACTAGGTGATAGGAAATTCTCAGCTCCAATAAAAGCCTATGGGATCATTATCATATATGATGTTGGCTGAAACATCATCATGCTGTGTGTGGCTGTTTCTCAGTGATGTGGAAGACTGGCTCTGCTTTATAATCATTCCAATAAGTAGAATCTGGTAGGCACTATTCTAAGAGCTCACACAGTAAAGCATCATTAATACCTCACTGAATCTTCATAAGAAAGTAGCAGATGGGAACTATCTAGTATTGGTATTATTTTACACAGGCAATAACTCAAAGTCCTAGAGGTCACACAGTGGGAATTAGTAGAGCTTGAATTCAATTGAAGGTCATTGAAACCAAAGCCAGGAATTTATGCCTTAGATGATATTTTACCCTAGGATCAACTTGTAGAAGAACACTAGCAATTTCTTTATATTCTATGTAGGGAACGAACTCACCACTCTAAAAAGTGAGTCATTTTGGATGTATAAACCTAAGTGATCAACATTAATGAGGGCAGTGGCTTATTTTCTCTATTTAGAGCATTGTTTTTGTATGCATACAATTTTTCATATTCCTACCTTGAGCACTCATACTTCCAGAGGAATCCAGGTTCTGCTCTGCTGACTGCTGGCTGGGAGGAACAATTGGTGGGCTCAACATGCTTAACCAGTCCCTAAAAATAAAGTAAAATAAATGAACAACACACTAATTCCTTATATAGCTTTTGTTTTTCCTGCAATTTTACTACTCTTCCTGAAGCTTCTGCAGAGAAATATTTCTTCATCCATCTGGACACCCTTCAAGAAGTCTAAGATATTATTATTCCATCTTATAAATTGTTAATATGGAGATCAGTCACAACTAGCCAGTTGCTTGATAAATTTATTAAATGCTACTATTTCTGTTTATTACTATTACATTAAATAGTAGCATGATTTTTTTCTTACATAAAAATTATTTCAGTAACTCAGAAATAGAAATAGTGTTGCTTATGTTCTTTGGGTAAGAAAGTCTGACAATGGTCCATGTTAATGTGGCATGGATGGCAACATTCCCCACATAACTCCAGTCAGAAGTCAATCTTGGAGTTGCCATGGAATTACTACAGGGGCTCGGGGTGGGGAGATTCATATTAACAGTGGGCTGTAGAACAGCAGAAGGCAACAGAGGGGAAGAGGGGGTTGTTGGGCCTCAAAGAACTCATTAATGTAAAAGTTCTCCTGTAAGCCCTTCCTGCATTCCCTGCTCAAGCTTCCAACCACATGCTCTGATCTCTTAACTCTCCTTCCCTCTCCATTTTCCCAGTCTCTTGTTCCCTTTAGGGAATAGCATAGGTAGGCTTCCCAGGTTGGTGACTTCCAAAGTCATGTTACTGTGTGCTCTGCTTCCGATCTGTAAACTTGCTCCTCTGAGCTTCTTAGGTGTAGAAGAGTAGGCAGGGGAATATATAGAATTTTCCAGTATGAATTCTATTTCTTCATGGATACTGCAACCTGCATTGTTTACTTGTTTTTTTCTTGAAAAGAGCATGTCCAAATCTGTCTAAATTTCTGTATTTCCTATTCTTTATCTACCGTGAAATATATTCCCAGTCAAGAGCCAAGAACACAAGCTCTGAAGTCCAAGGCAGACCCCAAGTTTCTAAGAGTAAGAACTTGGCTAAGTCACTTAATATTGCCATTCTTCACCTGCAAAAGGAAGATAATGACAATGCTTCAGAGTGTGGTTGTCAGGATTAAGTGGATGTCAAACATTTGGTATGGGTCTGGATACACAGTCATCCTTCAGTAAATTTCAGTTATGGCACCATTTTCAGTGAAGATCACTGGTCTTACCAACAATGATAAACTGAAGTAAGGTTTTAGGTATTTAAGACTTACACCAGTAAAGCACTGAATGACTACCAGCTCATACAGCTGAATTTTCCTTGCAAGCCACATTTGTCAGTATAAAAAGTACTTCACTATAAAAATTACTCAATTCCTATTTGCACTATTTTTGAGACTTTCATTCATTGTTCACCATAGCCATCACTAGATTATGGCTGGTGAAGTGAGGGGTGAGCATGCTGTGTAATTGAATTTCATCATAATACATGAAGGGCAGCAGAAGGTATTTGTCACTGACTTACTTCCAAGCTAATAGGGCATTTTCTGATAAGTACCTTTTATTTCATCCATTTAATTGGAGCAAGCAAAAAAAATTCCCACATTATAGAAAATTACGAGGTCATATACAAATTACCAGCCAGGACCTCATCACTCAATAAAAAAAGAAAAAAAATGCTATCATCTTATGACAACTCAGCTACGGCACAGGAACTCTACATCATGGCAGTAGGTGTGCCTAACTCTCTTGGTCCACAGAGTGAGGGATATACAGGTGACTATTGTGAACGTGTTATGAAAAGCAAAATAGTTACTTCTCAGGGCAATGATTTTGTTAGGGTTATTCCTCCTCAATAATAACTATGGAGAGTACAGGTTTCTCTTTTTCCTGTGATTAAATAATCCCAGATTTATAGAGAAGTGTCAAGATTAAAAAGACCTTCTGTATATCCTTCACCAAGATTCCAATTACTCCATATTTGTTATGGAGTTAGCAAGTCATTAAGTGTTGTCAACTATTGCATAGTCTGAAAATTAAACATTTACATTTAAATGATTTCTTTCTTCCTTTCTTGCTGGTTTCTATTTTAAAAGTGGTTGTATACATAAAACATTAACAATTTAAGTTAAAAATACACAGAAAGGTATATTCAGGCAAGAGTCATATTATGCAAAAAATAAGCACATGCATTTCTTTAAAAAATTTGTCTTCTTATGCAAAAGGTAGCATGCTATAGTAATTCTTTTGTACTTTCTGTTATTTGCTTTTAGAAAAAACATAATTTTATTGTTATTATTAAGATGTACAGAGGGGTCACCATAAGTTAGGTAAGTACATTTCTTTTTGAACAATGTCACCCCTTTCCTTTTCTTTCCCCAGTTTCTTCCTCCCATCCCTACCCACAAGTTGCATAGTTCATTTTCCACATAGTGAATACTCTGTGTAGTTTCCTTCTGCTATAGCTTACAAAATACCCTCCAGAGAATTCCACAGTAGTTCATAGAACTTCCTCAGTCTTTGTCCCATCTATCTATTGCTCTACCATGTGGATATACCTTGATTTTTTTCCCTCACAACTGCCCTGTTTGGACATCTTTACTAATACTTGGTGAGACTCATTTGGTTACTCCTCATGAGAGAAATCTGAATTTTAATCACTTGTAATCATACTGTTCTGGCTTCATGTAGTTCTTATATGAACCTATAAATCAATTGATTGTACTAGGTCTTCCCAAACTAGATCTGAAAAACAGAGGCAGTATTCCGATGAAGATGTAGCTGAAAGAAGTGAAACTCCGATGCTCCTGGTGACCATATTTCCTGTCACACGAAGGAAGCTAGTTTAAAAAAGAAAACAAAAGACTTTTCAGTCTGGATACAGGGGTGGGGGAGGGGATGAAACAGTAGAGACACCAGTGAATGAAATGTGGAAACAGGGAATGAGATAAAGTAGAAGTTTGACACAAGAAGAGTCTGAGTTCTTAGTAGTACAAACATGTGCTAGAAATACTGTATTTAGGTATCTATTACTAAGTCCTAGCCTAAGTTCTCAAATGTGTTGGTATATTTCCAAAGCCATCAACATCATCATCGTCCTAGTCCAATCCTCTAGCACCTCTTGCTTACTCCTTCCCAATCCAGAGTGAACTTGAAGTAAAATCTCAAAAGTCTTGGTTTAAAGCCTTACATGCTATAGTCTTTACTATGTCTCCTCCCATTTTCTTCCTTCTCCTCACTGTTACCACAAATGATCCTCAGGCTTCACAAGGAAAACCATATCCTTAGTCTATTTTTCTTACAATGTACGAGTTGACTCTCTTTAGCCTTCAGCTTTCAGCTTACCTGTTACTTCAGAGATTGTTGCTTGAGTTCTAGGCCTCCAGTGGACACCCTAGCAGGAAAAACTTGGCATACTCAAATTAGGATGACTTAAGAAAGATTAAGAAAGGACTCATTATAAAGGTGAGCAAGGTATAGGGAAAGCACAAAGGATAATATAGACCACCAGGGTGGTTGCCCCCTCTAGGCTTTAAAGGATGAGGAAAGATGATCAGAATCCAGAAAGCAAAAGATTTGGAGGGCCTGTTTGAAAAAGCTGAGATTTTGGGCCAAGGTTTGCAGTGAGCCTGAGTTAGTTTTATACAGAGGGAACATAGGAAAAGCAACCCTAACTTCCTTCTTTGTTCTCCTCTCATTTCCATTGGCTGAAGCCCATCAGAAGCAGAAAGCAATGGAGTTATTGATATAGTTATATGCCCAGTAGCTTCTCTGGGGGCAAAGAGAAGGATGTAGAATGTAGGACTATAGACCTACAGAGATGAAAGAATGTATTTGGACAAAATCCCTTGTGATTTCTTGACAGTCATCTCAGTGTGTAATTATCCACTTAGCTGTGTGATTGAGTTATGTATATCTTTCCACCAAATCTAAGCTCACAGAGCAGGCAGTCTTGTCTGTCTTCTTTAAGTATTAGATTCTCAATTTTTGCTGAATGAATGAATGAATAATTGTAGGAAGGCCAAGGCTACAAGAGAATGGCATATGAGAGCCAGATTGGACAGCTGATACACTCTGAAGAAGATCCTATAGGAAGAAGGGAAGGAGAACATGATTTGAGAGCAACAGGAGGAACAACAAAAAATCTGAAAAGGCAAATAGTTGGGGATGCCATGAGAATTATGCTTGCCAAAAATTTCTTCTCCTTCCTGACTAAAAGTACTCCCAGTACATGTTTACATTATGGTAACATCTGTAGTAGACTCACATCTCTTTCAAGTTGGAAAAGATATGCATAAACAACTGCAGTATTTTCATTTCACATCAATCCAGGTTCGTTTGGAGACATATAATAAGCACTCATACAAATGGGAAATCATTCTCCTAGCCTCTATACAATCACTTCTCCTGCCCATATCTTTTGTCAGAAAATCTATAAAGCAAAGAGGACTGAGCTCCCAACAAATGCTCTATGCTTCAAGAAATCACAAAAAGCATTAACTTCTTTATACTCATTTAAATATGCTTTATGTTCTCTGCAGAACTGAATATTTTTCTGGCTTGACAGTATTTCCCCTTGGGTTAAGAAAATATTGATGACATAGCATCATAGGATCATTTTCTAGACATTGCCCCATTAGATATGGCAGATAATTCAACTCTAGGGACACAAATCCAGGCATCAGACATCAAATTCAACTACAACACATGAACAATAATACCTACTAGAGACAGCATAGAAGACAGTTTTCCTTCTCTATTCTATTCTATTATCAGCTCTTTTATAACTTTAAATTTAATATATGTTCCCCTGTAGTGTTGCAGACTTTATGTTGAATATTGAATACGATAAGACATAGTTCCTGCCCTTGAAGAATTCACCTTATTGGAATAGATATTTGGACCAAAATTTATAAGAGTAAAGTAAGTGTTAATTAGGAATTGGTCCAGGGAACATAGGGATCTGGGAGACTAGTCCAGGGAAGGCTGACTAGCAAAAGTCAAGAAAGGGTTATTCCTGAAGGATGAGAATGTGGCAGCAAGGTAAAAGAAAAGACACACACTCCCCACAGTACAAAGGTATAAGGGAGCTTGGGTACGTAAAGCAGTGTGAAATGATGATGGGAACTGGTATATATATGCATTTAATGAGTCAGTTACTGAAAAAAGCAGGAGGTTCTGGAGGCACTGGAGATTTAGTGAAAGGATTTAATCCAGAAGAATCAGTTCTAAAGTCTGATTAAACTCTGAGTAAGACTGAGTTGGGCTACTGTGCACTGTGAGTAAGACTATTAGTTGGTGAATGACCTGATATCTATTGTTTTGAGCAAATGGTTCCTCTACTACAAAAAAATTTATTATAAACACATATTTTTCCAACTCACAAAGATATGTGAGCGAGGATGTTTATTACAGCACTATCTACAATAAGAAAAGATTGGAAACCACCTAAACGTCCATTCACAGAAAGTAGACTGAATACATTATATATATATATCTAAATGGGGACAAACTTTCTAGAAGCTAAAAAAAAGTGTGGTCTGTTTATATGTGCGAATTCAGAAAGACACCTACGATTTGTTCTGGAAAAATTTATAAGTGGGTTGTGGAACAGAATGATCTTACCCCTTTATGTTAAAAATGTATATGAAATATATTTTTTGAGTTCTAATACAAACATAGGAAACTTGTGAAGACCGGCCAAGAACCTTTTAACCATTTTCACACCTGCCAGTAGAAAAGTTGGGGGGGACGGTACAAAGTATAAGACTTGGTTTTTACTTTGTACATTTTGAAAGTGATTGAACACTTTGCTTTTGTTCTACAGTTACTATTTGTTTTGGTGTGGATGAAACTCAGGTCTTGAACATGCTAGGCAAGTACCCTACCACTGGCTAACACCCCAGCCCTAGAGACTTTATTTCTAAAGGTGGAATGTCTTCCTTCAAACGCTTCTAATGGAACAAGCTCTACCAGACTTCTGAAGCACATTTTAGAACTATCTAAAACCAGTGTTTTAGGTGGTAAGTGATTACTGGCCATAGGTGCTAGACTGGTTCCTCAACCAGTGGGGGAGAGGAAGAAAAGAAAATAGGTTGTCTTCCTCAGTGTCACCTAGTACCATCTAAGTTGATCCTAGTACCCTTCTCCACTGCAGAAATGAACTCCATGATGAAGGCTGAATATTTTGGGTCTTTACTAATTCTAGAAGTGTCAGGTTTTTATTTGCATGAACAACAGTGGCTTTATCTATAGGTATGACAAAGAAAAAAAAGTGGTTGATTTAAACAAACACACATGTCTTCAAGAAACTAGTTATTAAAGGACAATGGATCCTAGGCTGAACTCTCCAATGTTAGATATGACAATTCTGCGACAAGAATGGTTGCTGTGAGAAGTTAGAAGACAACTTTCTCCTTTGCCACAGAGAAGAAACTGGGCAAAACTTCTTTCTGTAAAAAGACATTTAATATCTTTCAATGTCTTTCAAAGGACCTTCCACCCCCCACTCCTCCTTTTCCTTTTCTAGTAGCTGGAGGACAAAAGGTCTCAGCCTCAGAGAAAACTAGGCAGTGACTCACTTCTCCTTTACCTTTCACAAGAGAGGAATCATTTTAGGATAAAAATTCTCAAGGAAGTCAGTTTATCTCCTCAAAACAGAAAAACCTAATCAAGCATTGTCTGATTAATTAGAGACACTAGGAAAAAAATGCTATCAAGGCCTACAGCTGTAATCAACTTAATCAACATGCAAAGAGCCAATCTATGGTTTCCTTGATTAACAAAGCAGAATGTTAAACAGGGAAGTGTGACATTGTAGTGCCATTTGCTAAAGCTGCAAATTGAGAATTTTCCTTAAATATTTAAAGTCAGGTCAGGATAAAGTACAAAAATCTTTTATATTTGATTTCTTATGATGGATACCATGGATGTGGACATTTCAATTCAACTTTCAAATTCAGACATTTAAGAAGTAGAAATGAATAATGACTACATTCTCCAATGAAGACACACACAAAAAGTCAACTCTTGCTGCACACTGTCATGCGGTGAATTTGCCACAGGTACTAGTTAGTTATTATTATTTGAAATGATAGAAAACTATTCACTGTCAAACATCTTTATATAGCACCTTTTTCTGAGTTCTAAGACAACTGCATGTTAAGTGCTTTGTAACTGAGTCATTAGCAAATCAAGAGTGGAAAACTTTGCAGCCTTTTCTAACTTTATCCAGAGAATAATTGCCTTAAAATTAGAATACAAAATAAAATTATCCAAACCTTTCTGTGAAATGATGACATTTAATAGGGCAGGAAGAGGAGGTGGGATTTAACTTAATGCTTTAATTTAGCTTTCTGGGCTTTTGTAAAGAATAACTACAGGGTATCATTTTCATCATTAAGTGTGTCAGATTATTAGATATCGTATTTATGTTCTGATTTCCAATTTCTTCTCTAAGTTTGGTTATGCCTTTATGTTCAGTAGTCAACTAAAACAATGATATGCTAAAAAGAAACTTTTGTGAAATGAACGACAATTTAATTTCCTCCAGTATTGGCTGGTTGCACAAGAAAATAAAGAACTGGAGAAAGTTGACAGGCTATACAGTTGACTAGATTTATTTCCCAGCATTTGCAGGGTGTATTGCTGCATTTCAGTTAATAAAAAATATTGTGATAGAACACTGATGTGGGTGATAAGTGGACTTTTAGACAGACATGGTGTTTTAAAACATCTAGGAGGAAATAATCAGAAGTCCTTTGTTGTGTGGACCATCCTTGTAAGTAAAATGAGCTTTCCAGGGATGCAGTAATTCTTTCTAGTCGCCAGGCTACTATGGCCATCATAATTATTCAGCATTACTCCAGATGCTTTATTCAACCTAAATACAGTCCTCACTCTATAGAAAGCTTACATGCTGCATTATCAAAAAGGTAAAAGGACATGAAGACATTGTAGTAGCAGAAAGAGCATACTGTAGCAAAGTAAGAATTACTAGAATGACTCATACTAAGAAACTTTCATAAAAGTGCAACATTCCCACATAAAAGTAAATAGACACTAAATGTAAAGCAATGAATGACTCCAAAGTGACCATCACCAGAGACAAGACAGATGTTTCTCTCTTCTCCTTTCCCAATTATTACTTTCTCTTCTCCACAAATATCACCCAGATGGTGACACTCCAGATTCGTTTGCTGGTTGTTGAACTTTATACAAATGAAACATACAATATGGATTCCTCAGTTGTCCATCTTCTTTCCCATACATTGTATTTGCAAAATTCATTTATGCTTTTGGGTACTAAGTAGCATTCCATTGTATGAATATATCACAATTTCCCCCCTCCAACTATGGAAAGATAATGGGCCAATAATGGTCCATCTCAGTTTGGGGCCACCACGGATGGACGGATGTAGTAAGGAAAAACTTTCCCTCTCCTCGCTTGGGTCCAGTGGTTCAGGGTCTACAAATCAACTGACAATAGACAGACTATCAGGAGCAGAGACAAAGTTTTTTTACAGCACACTTGGGAGTCGATCAAGTTGGAGTTGTTCCTTTATCTCTGATAAAGGATTATTTACTAATTTAAGAAAGGGAGGGATTTTCAGGGATTCCATGGGAAAGTTTAGAAGGTTCCATTGGGGCTTTTGATGCTAATGGAATGTCTGTGTTCACACTGCTTGCCAAATTCACAGGAAACGTCTTGTGGAATAGCAGCTGTATCTTTGAAAGGCTCTGCATAGGTCAGGTAAGAGAGATTCAGATCAAATTTCTGCATTTTCTATAGCTCAAATGCCTTCACTTTAACATAACCTTAATATCCATTCTGAGGGTTAGAGTGGTTTCTCACAGTCTCTATCTGACTCATATATATGCTTTCTACTGATCATATATCTAGAAGGGTAATTAGTTGTTGGATATGAGGGCAGAGTATATACACCTTGTATAGAAGCTGCCTAGACAGTTTTCCAAAGCTCTCTTATCAGTTTTACTCCATCAGCACTAGCAGTGTGCTTCAGTCACTCCATATCCTCACCCAAACTGGAATTTAAATCTTAGTCATTGTAATGGGGGGCAGTGGACTCTTCTTCTTCTTTTTTTTGGCTCCTGTTGTGGGGCCTAAACTCTGGACTTGGGCGCTGTCCCTCAGCTCTTCAGCTCTTCAGCTCAAGGCTAGCGCTCTACCATTTGAGCCACAGCACCACTTCCAGCTTTTTTCTTTTTGCTTATGTGGTGCTGAGGAATCGAACCCAGGGCCTCATGCATGCAAGGCAAGCACTCTACCTTCCCAGCCCCGACTCTTCTTATCCTTTAAACTTTTTTGTGCCAATCCTGGAGTTTGAATTCTGGGCCAGAGCACTGTCACTGAGCTTTTGTACTCAAGGCTAGGACTCTGCCACTTGAGCCATGACTACATTTCCACCTTTTTTTGGTAGTTAATTGGAAATAAGCATCTCATGGATTTTCCTGCCCTAGCTGACTTTGAACTGCAATCCTCAGATCTCAGCCTCCTGCGTAGTGAGGATTACAGGCTTGAGCTACCAGCATAGGCAAAATAGAAAAAAAAATCACACTATATTACTTAGTTCCATAAGGGAGAGTCTTCTCATGGCATTTCCATATAAAGATATGATGTATCCTGATCAAACTCACTCTTATCTCCCTTTTACCCTTTCTACTGGCTCCCCTGTTCAGACTGATAACCCCATTCCCCCATTCTCCAACAGAGCCTGTTTTACCTCTCTCTCTTTCAAGTATGTGTTAATTGCACCGTGGAGTTCAGGCATGCATATATTACATTTTAATCAAACTACACTTCTCTATTACTTTCTCTTAATTTGCATTTCTCTGATGTTTAATGAGTTTACACACATTTCATGTATCTTCCAGTCTTTTGGATGTCTATTTTTGTGAAATGTCCTATTCAAGTGTCTTAGCTATTTTTCCTTTCTTTGTGTTGCTTCTTTTTTTCTTACTGACTTGTGGTTCTTTATGTATGTTGTATGTGAACCTTTCCTCCTATTTGTTTCCTGTATAGCTGAGATGACAAGAATATGTCACTGTGCCAAGCTCTTTGTTAAAAGATGAGATGGGTTCTCTACAACTTTTTGCCTGGGCAGATCTTGAACTGTGATCCTCTGAATATCAGCCTTGCAAGTAGCTAGGATTATGGTATCAGCCACTTTACTTAATTTTAATATAGCTGAATTCATGTAGAGATGTCAGAAAGTACACTTAGCTGAATACATCAATATTTTCCTTTATGGCTAGTGAAATCTGAGATCTTTAAGAAATCTTTTCCCACCCCTGATCATTATTTTTCAGTGTTCTAGAATTTTGTTGTTCTATGTGCTAGTCATTAGTGGCTACTGAGCCTTGAGATGGTTGTAATTTAAAACGCTATTTTATTTTAAGGGCTTAGTATTGAAAACAAATGCAAAATATCTCATTAGAAATCCCTTGTTAGTTATAGAGACTAAGATAATCATAGAAACTATATTAAGCTGAAACAGGTAAAAATTAATTTTTATCTTAATTTCTCTTAACTGACTAAAGTAAAACCTGAGATGCTAATTCCACTCCCCATTGGATATATCTAGTTAGAGGAGAAATGACCTATATTGCCTAGACATCTAAAGGATTTTTTAACAGCTTTATCACAACCTTCATTCTTTCCCACTGAAGCCCTATCTCACTTTGCTTATTAAGTTGGTGTGTAAACCTTTACCCTAGCTGGTTGGAGAGCAACTCCTTACGGAGTACACCTATATACATAAACTATATATACACCTATATACATAAATTCCTGTGTCCAGTAAATTCACAGAGCCTGATCACCCCTAAGCTGATAGAAAAACCTAAATTGGTGGATTTTTAAAACTTTTTCTCCCAGCCATTACATGTTGAAATGATAATTTTGAATATGCTGGGTTAAGTTAAACATATTATTAAATTCTATTTCACTTGTCCTTTTACTTTTAAGTGAGGTTAGGAAATTTAAAATTATATATCTGTGACTCACATTCTATTTTGAATGAATTGAAGAACAGTTTTCTGTGAAATATTCTTCTCTGGATGGGATTCCTTTGCTTTTGGTGAGAAATTATGCTATGGTATGCTAGAATTCGAAATCTATCATTTAATTCCCTAGCCCACTCTTTTAAATAAGGTATACTATTTTGAAACTTATGACTGGTCTAGATCTTCGTAGGCTCCATAGATCTTATGTCTCCAATGTTGATATTGAAGGATCAGGGTCTCAGCAGCTGGTTTCTGGAAGTAGTCCAATCTGCAAGGCTGCCTCTTCTTGCTTTGTCTCTTGGATCAAAGTCTCACAAATTCTCATTGCCTCGGAAGCTCTGAGTGGCTTCACTCAAATATTTTTCATTTTTTGTCTGCCTTTTCTGGTTCAGAGGGGAAGTTCAGTGTGGAAACAAACAAGTCTGCCATTGCTAGGTGCAGAAATCACATTAATTGAAAAATCTATCATACCTCCATCATTGAATGTTACAGGGTTCTGATCACTGCTGATATGGAAAATGGAGTCAGAGCTATGTTGAAGGACTATGTGGAAGGAGCAGTGCTGATCCCAATTCAAAATTTGATAGAAGAGGCAAGAGGATGATGATTACATTAGGAGGTGTTAGCAAAATGCAAATTCCAAGGTTAGAGAGAATCCTGTAGGGCAGGGAATAGCTTGCCTGATAACCTCCCCAACTAAATGTATGGCAATTCTAGTTCAAAGAAGACAAATAGTCTATGAGTCACATCCCAATTGATACTACTGTACTACTTACTGCCTGGAGTAAGTTATGGAGAAGTATTTTATGTTTATATTGGTACTCAGAGATAGTGACTCACCAGCAATGTCTCCCAAGAACAAAGGTCAGGGATGGCTACAAAAAGCTGTGAATTGTATCTCAGAAATAATGTTAGTGACTGTGTTAATGTGTATCAGATGTATGATAGCCCTGGACTATCTCGTCATATTCTCTAGGATCTCTGATTCCTTTAAACTGTGCTGTCTTTGGGGGGAAAACTTATTCCTAATATCCTTTAATTTTCTACAGATTAATGAAATGCACATGCAAGTCCATGTGCAAAACTTGTTACATATATTATTTCAGTCCCTGCAATAAACTTTGCAGTAAGTAGTAAAATGCATTTCCTACTTTTAGAGAACTAAATTGGGGTTTGAAGAAGTTAAATATTTTTCTAAGATTACAAAACTCAGCACTATGACTACAGAATCTGCCTTTTTTTTTCTAACCTGGGTCTTGAACTCTGGGCCTGGTCACTGTCCCTAAACAACTTTTGCTTCAGGCTAGCATTCTACCACTTGCAGCTTTTTTTGTGATTAATTGGAGATAAGAGTCTTACAGACTTTCCTGCTTGGGCTGGATTGGAACTGTGATCTTCAGAACTCAGCCCCTTGAGTAGCTAGGATTACAGATGTGAACCACCCAGAATTTGCTTTTAACCAATGTATTATGTATTCCTAAAACCTTTTAGTTTACATGTCAATGTTAAATAATGACAAGCCATTTTGCTTCTAATTTAATGATTAGAATTACTTGGGCTGGTTGGTTCCACCTAAGAACTTTTGTTACAAATGTGTGCTTAGAATCTGAGGAACTGGGAGTGTTTAGCAAATAGTATTAAAACTGCTACATATGATGAATATTCAAGTGTGCCAGAAACATACAAATAAGTTTTGCTGTATTTTGCTATATTTCAGAATTTCTAGCAAGAGTAATACTACCTCCTTACATTAGCTTATTTACTTACTCCAAGTTGCAAGCATTAATGTTAGAAGAGGGAAAACATGAAACATGCTGAATTTTCTATGTCTTCACTGTATTTGTAAAACACAATTTGAACAATAATCATGTCTAGAATTCAAAATATTTGCACTTAGGTTAGCTACAAGCATGTATTTGTATGTAATTATGTAAGGCCATCATTGGCATACTGAAAGAAGAGAATATGAAATGATCCAAGCTTTTGTTAAATTGGTTTTTGAATGTGAAGATGTTAGAATATAAATAATTTAAAGGAATCAGAGAAACTTTATTCTGAAAATTCTTGTCAATGCCAATCCATCCTTGTCAACTGAACTAAAAGTGTGCTATTCATATCTTGAATTTATAGATGTAAAAATATAAATTTCTTCAAAATTTTGTTTTCTCAACTATTTGCAATACAAACCCAAGCAAGTAATTCATCTTCTTGCTATGATTCAGAATAGTTGATTAAAATGTAACCTACTTTTATCCACTATCTGTAGAAAAAACATGGTAGGTTTAGTCATAAATATTCCATATTCTCAACTACCAAACTAAAAAACACCACCAATGAAAACAAATCAGTAGTGTCTTTTAAGCATTTCACTGAAAATAGATATTAGAAGATAATTTCTTGTGGTGATTGAGATTCCTGAAGAAAAACTACATGGAGCATTAGTACGCTTAGAACATAATTAACACTGATGCTACTTTAGGAAAGAAGAAATTTTAAAAGCCAGTGATGCTTCCTGGAAGGGCAGAATGAAGGTATTTTTAATGATGCTGTTTCCTAATTTAAAAGCTACATATCTTAACAGAGAATAGCCTCTAATGTTTTTAAGGTCAAGCCAGAAATATGTTGATGATTTAAAAAATGCAAGCCAAGTGCTTTATTATATTATACTAGCAGAATGTTATTGTACTTTAAAAATATCATTAAATCAGCACAAACCTGCACTTACCATTTCCTGCCCATTTTTCACACGGAGCTGCCTTCTGACTATGAGTAATCTGTTAATCTGCTCTTGGCCTCACAATCCGTCAAAATGACAGATTCATTCCTTCCCTAATACATAAGATCTTCATTTACTGTTGCCTGGCTGTAACTTTCTTTTTTGCTAGCACTGAAATGTGGAAATTCACAAGCAAATTTAGAGAATGTCACATGAGTATTGTTTCTTACTTCTTCCATTATTCTGGGAGGAGAAACTAAAACTTTCTTGGACTCCCAATGTGAATGAATAGTATTTCTAGAAGCCAGTTTTTGGTTTCAGTAAAAGTGCTGTTAAAGAGGTTGGAAAGTGTACACTTCACCAAGTCAGTGGCCATCTTGGAATTTTCTTTGAATTCTAGTGGCTAGTGAATGGATTCTTACCTTTCACTCTCAATCCTTCATACAAAGAAAAAGATCATTTAATAGTTTAAGGATGAATTGCTCCCATGAAAGATGAAAGCTTCATTAACATAAACACCATTGTTTAATTGAAAGCAATATTGTGATTTCATTTAAGCTGAGCTTTTCATTTTCATCCTTATGTGAGTGACCTCAGGCCAAGCAATATCTCAGGGTTTTTGGTTCCCTGTCAAAGGGGTAATACAAAAATGATTCTGCTAAAAAAATGATTAGATCAGTATAAAAAGTTTTGCTTTTCCTTTCTAACTTGTATTAAGTAATCAAATGAAAGAACAAAAATCATGAGAATATATAAAATTCCAGCTTTCTTATTATTGTATTATATAAGAGATTAACAAAGTATATCAACTACAAATCACCATTAGGCTTCATGAATTATAGATTCAAGTGTTCAGGTAATAATTTAAAGGTCACTGTAGTTAATTTGCAAAATAAAAAGCAAAAAAGCTGTTTATAGCAAAATATGAGAAATACTAATCAGTCTGTTTCAAAATGGTTATGTATATAATCCATAGGGTATATTTGTAGCTTTATGGTATCTCTATGGTATCTCTATGCTATCTATATGATGCATATTTTTCTCATTAAGAAAGCCAACATTTTTGTCCTGATCCCCAAGTTGCATCTGGGGTAAAGGATTTTTAAAATCACTGGGTAAGAAAGGAGTCAATAGAACAATAAGGTTTATGTTAATTCAATCAAATCAAATAGAAGTTGTTTGTCTTTTCACCTTGTAGTCATTTTAAAGAAACTGCACATTTGACTTGTACAGTATTTGACTTGTCTGAGTGTGTTTTTATGTGGTAATGAACAGCATAATGTGAAGCTGTAAATGCTGGCAAACATAATATATTGCTAAAATGAAAAATTGTTTTAACTTTAATCATTTCAAAATATAGTGTTTTTTATACTAGCCATAGAAACATAAAAGAAATCTAAGGAAATAAAAACCAACTACTAACAGACCAGGTGAAGAGCTAAGACCCAGTAGCCCACGAGAGACAGGTCATAGTGATGGCAGGCATCTCAACTGAGGGCAATGGAGAGTGATGTTGGCTGGAGCTCAGGCAGGCAGGTCTGAGAGTGAACAGTGAAGCAAAGATAAAGACATCTTGCAAGATGGACACCTACTCTTCTTCCATGATGGCTGGTTAGGGCCCGAGACAGGTAGGGGCAGGTAGACAATCTGACCAGACTTGCTCAGGTGAAACAATGGATCAGAACCAAGACTGGAAGTGGGCTGGGCAGATCAGCAAGTGGCAAGGGCAGAGGAGGAAGAAGTGATGGGACAGGGTACTGCCAGATGCAACTCTGTCCATTTTCATGGTTAGTTGGTGGGTCCCCTGTAGCCTTCTAGAGTCATGTAAGACAGGGGTCTTGGGTAAAGAGTGGTTAGAGATGAAAAGTATATGATTTGGGAAATTAATTTTGCTGTTAGGTATAACTAAAGCTTTTCTGGGACTAAGCTGGAAAGCTAGAAAAGCCATGCTGGGAACTGAAGTGGGGAAGGGCTCAGGTGTTTTAAAAGTATTTCAATAATGAGGCAGGTGGAATCAAGCCTTCTTTATTAGCAGGAAGGGCAGGAAGTTACTTGAATTTAAGAGAGCAGCAGGTTCAGGCTGTTGCCTTTCTCTCTGTACATATGTCATATATACACATAGTATATACACATATATACACACACATATCCATTCATCCATCCATCCATCCATCCACACAAAGCTTTCCCTTCTTTTCTCATTTCCCTATCTATATTCTGTCAGCCTCGTGAGGGTTGATGTGACAACCCAAGCAGATGTCTACAAGTGGCCCACTGACTTCATGATAGACATGAACAGGCTAATACCGACAAGCAATTTCCAGTAAGAACACAGCAATTAAATTATGACAAACTATCTATTTAAAGGTTTAAAACGATATATTTACCAGAGACTTACGATTATGGCTAACTTCCAGTGGACATTTTAAACTCAATTCCTGGAAAAGGTTTTACTTATTAAAATAAGAATAGGTCCAGGTACTGGATATACTGAAGAAAGAAAATAATTGCAGTGCACATGCGCTCCAACTAGCAGCTTATCACACAGAGATGTAGCTTAGGCAGAGAGATGGGACACTTGGTTTTGTGAGGCTAGTTCTAATGATTTTAACACAGTTCTTGAGTGTTTGCTGTGTGGGGGGCATTCTTTGAAACAAAGATAAGGTTCTAGCTCATGCATTTTACATTTTTGGCTCCAGGTAGGAAAAGAAGTGTGCAGAAAACAAAGAAACAAAGAAAATATCAGACTGTGGAGTACTATGGTCAAAATCATCAAGACAGTGTAATGAAAGTGACTGAGGGCCTTCTCTGATGAGGTAATGTTTATCTGAGTAGGTAAAAGGAAGCAGTTATGTAACCCTCTAGGGTAAGAACTCCAGGCAGAGCTCCAGAGTTAGAACAAGCCTAGAATATTTGAGGAAAAGAGAAGCTCATGTTGTTTAGTAGAAAGATACATAGTGACTTGAAATAGTTTGAGAAGTGAACTTAGGAATTAGATTCAGGCTTAGTTGTAATAACAGCCTCTCATAAAAACGTAACTCTACTTGGTTATAAACAAGGCAATATCATTGTCTTCCTATTTTCAGACAAAGGAAGGACAATTCTTGATAAGACTGACAAATTTAACTGGCTACTATTGAAGATGAAACATTTCAGTGGTGTCTGCATATGAACCTACTGCCTTTCTCTCCTTCCCGCTCCCCCTGCCCCCCCGCCCCCCCCACCCCACTTCCATCTTCTCTTAACTTGAATGCTGATGGAAGCTGGGCATAGAGGTTCATGTCTACAATCCTGGCTAATCAGGAGGTGGAGATTGCTCAAAGACTGGGGAAAAAGTTAGTGAGATCCCATCTCAACAAATAAGCTGGGGTAGAAGGGGGTCTTCCCTATGGTCCTAGCTCTAAGGAGCAGGACTGTGATCTGTAGATAGCCCTGAGGAAAAAGGCAAGAAGACCCTATCTGAAAAATAACTAAAGGGAATATGAGCTAGTGGGGGTGGCTCTAGTGGTATAGCACCTGCCCAGCATGCATGAGGTCCTGAGTTCAAACCCTGTAACAATTAAACAACTGATGGAGTGCCTATTTTCACCATATATATATATATATATATATATATATATATATATATATATATATATATATATATAAAACACAGGAACATAGATTCAGCTTTCCATCTCCGTGATAAGTTGTTAAAATTAACAACTTAAACTGGGCATCAGTGGCTCATGCCTGTAATCCTAGCTACCCAGAAGGCTGAGATCTGAGGATTGCAGTTGAAGCCATCCTGGGCAGGAAAGTCTGTGAGACTCTTATCTCCAATTAACCACTAGAAAACTGGAAGTGGCACTGTGGCTCAAGTGGTAGAGTGCTCAACTTGAGCTGAAGAGCTGAGGGACAGCACCCAGGCCCAGAGTTCAAGCCCCATGACCGATGCCCTCTCCTGCCCCCCACCAAAATTAACAACTTAGAAGGAGAAAAGATTTGCTCATGGTTTCAGGGGCTTCAGTCCATGGTTGCTTGGCTCTTGCTCTGGCCTATGGAGACGGAGTGAGTTATGGTAGAAATATATGAAAGGCTAGTTCAGCAACAGCAGCCAGGAAACAATGAAAGAGGAAGGGTCTGAGATCCCTATAAGATCCCACCCCTGAAGACCTAAGAACATCCAACTAGGCCCACTTCATAAAGGTTTTATCCCCCTGAAGCAGTATGGGGGCCACACTTTCAACACATGGTCCTTTGGGCTCTGCATGGAGAATCAGTACCCTCAAATGAATGGGTGTGAATTTGTGGGACTAGGATTATGAGTTCCTACTCACAAGACTGGCAAGTAGGGCAGGAAAGTTAGGGAGACTCTTATGTCCAATTATGCACCAAAAAAAGCTGGAAACAAGGCTGTGGCTCAAGTGATAGAGCACTAGCTTTCGGCAAAGAAAGCTCAGGGACAGCACCTAGGTCCTGAGTTCAAACCTAAGACCAGCATAAAAAAATGAAGTCCTGATAAAAAGAAATGATAAAAATAAAAATCAGTACCTTTGGTTATACAGGCAAAGTGTCAACATAGAATTCAGATGATCAGTTAACAGGACTCACACGTGCTACATTTAGAGGAATGAAATGTTGGCTTAGGTAAGAAGGAAATCCTCTATTGTGCTTTTGTCTCAAGGAGGAAATCCAACTTGCTCAAAAATGATCCAAATTAGTCATTTAGAAGAGCAACATCAAATACGAAGTTTATAGACGTCATTTGTCTATATATCTTCTCTCTTTGGTGATAGAAGAAGCTTAAGCAACCGAAAAGATGACTATGAAATTGAGAGTCTTGACAACTGGAGAGAAAGAAAAATGAAGCCACTGTGACTGGTCTGAGTAGTGCATGCAGGTTACAAAGACAGCCAGCTTGCCTCAGTCAGGCTGGCTGAGCTATTGGGAACTTGAGGTCACTGGTTATTAATCATTTATCAAAGTCTGAAGGACTTTATCAGATAATTATAGTCATAAGTATGTTTATATCACCCAAACATGTGGCAGTGCTACAGAGGATTCGGGCCCTAACACAATCTGCCATAACATTTAAGAAAACTACAGATAAGTGATAAATCATAAAGCAAACCCTTTACAAAACCATGCCATTCACTACTGCTTGGGGATTCTAGAATTATTTTCTATACATTTTTTATTTCCATAGACATTTAGAACCTTACAAAGCCTGTGACTATATTTCCTCCTCACCTTAATTTTTCAGTGAGTGTAAAACAGCAAGTCAAATCATTATTTGCAATGAAAAAACTGGTTATTAATGCAATCCATCTGAACAGACAAGAATGTAATGACACCTAATTTCCTAAAATTCATTTCTGAGCAAAAAATACCTTGTGCTGTTCTGAAGAATCTACCTAAACATATAAACAGATGTGTCTAAGGGACAGCTCTAACCCCACGAACTAATAGATGGCATTTTCAAATAAATGACTCAAGGCTGCAAAGGGAATCCATTTTGCTCTGTTTGCAGCATGCAAGTTTACATGCTAGGAAACATTTCTCAACATGAATGAACTGTGAAATTGTTTCCTCCAACCCTCCACTCCTCTAAATCGTATTAGATTAGGTTAGCCATTTCTGTACTTTGTCCTCAAGGCTGTCAGTGCCCCAAGAGGTAGCACCAGTGGATTGGGAGGCAGGAGCTCTGGCAGCTGAGATACTGCCTAAATAACAGTGTGTTAGCAACATATAATGAGAAACAGCACCCCTTGCCCAACAATGCATGGGAAAATGGATATTTTGCAAAGCTAGCCATACCAGGGATTGTGATGAAGTGAACCATACACACACACACACACACACGCATGCACGCACGCATGCACGCACACACACACACACATTCCTAGATTGTAATCTTCTCAGGAAAATGATTACCATTACACCCCACCTTGCTCCACTGTCAAGTACTGCCCTGTGAGTATAAGTAAATGGCTTTATTGTGAAGAAAACAGTGTATGAATGCATGCAGTGTTTTAGGTGTTTTCATCTGAGAGCTAACTCTAAACCTAAATTTATCTTCCTAGTACATTGCACTGTACCTTTATTTAATACTGAATATATGAAATGAAGAAGCTAATGAAAATCTTTTCAGAGCAAAATGTAAACGAAAGACTTTGGGGATATTTTGTTCTGTTACATTAGTGAAGTGAGTTGAAGGCTGACTCCCTTAATATGTATATATATATGGCTCATGAGTATGTGTAATTTAAGAATGCTAGATTCTTCATTGTTTGGTGCAGATGCATGTACTTCACTGAAGCTAATGCAGTAATCCACTTGCCAGAGGGCATATCTTGATGTCTTCTTAGTGGACATGTGTGCATATACCTCCCCAATCACTGCTGTGTTATTACTCATATTACAACCACCAGTTTTTCTGGTATTAAGTTCTGGATATGAAAACTTCCAAAAGTCTTTTTATATAAAAGTTCCCATCTAGGATTCATGTTAAATGTTTATCCAAGAAGGTGTCTTTAGAGGCAAATCTTTTTCATGTTAATTATCAGGGTATTTAATTTTAATTTTTAATGTAAAATTATAGAGTTTTATAATGTGAGATATAAAGCACAGTGTATTATTTGCAAGAAATATACTAAATACACATCTTAAGAAGAACCATAGTGCTGAATTACACATATGATTTAAGCCACTTTATATGATGATATATGCAGATCTCAGAATTTCATCATCTCTGCATTTATGGCCCAACAATATGTTTCCATCAATTTTCCAAACTACTGATATACCAAGCCTGAAGCCAAGGCATGTAGTTGGCAGTTTTATAACACTTTTCTAGGAATCTGAGGATAACCTGATAGCAAATGAAGTTTGGATCACATTTTTGTTTTGCATTAGTATTTGTCCTTTTAGTTTCATTATATAAAAATATAAATTACTTTTTATGAGGAGTATGAACATTTAATTGGTTTCATAAAATATATTGTCTGTTCGATTGTAAATTTTCTTACATTCTTTTTGATATTCTATCTTTGGGGATTACCTTGTAAAATAGATACTAAAAGTCATATACTATCACATGCATCTAAATATTCATTTATTTATTTACCTATCTAATATTTATGAGGATTAATTTTGAAACAGTTCAGTAAAACAAAGTTAGGTAGTATTACCATTCAGTGGTAGGATTGGTTTATCTAAGTGAAATCTAAATGAATCTCCATAAAAGGAACAGAATCATAAAATTGGAATTGACTTCATAGAGCATATCATTCAGGTTCTTTCCTTTACACATGTTGATGTTCACATTATGAAATGCCATCTGGGAAGGTTGAAAGACTTGTTTAGATCATATACTATGTTAGTGGAGAATGCAGATAAGGATTAGGCCACTATCTCCTTTTAGTGAAGGCATGGTTTCATTTTCTAATACCTCTTATTATCATTATTATGTGTTGAGACTAAAAATTCTGAAGTTATTATAATTTGGACCAAAGTTGGGTTTCCAGTTACTTAGAAGGCTTACTCAAATATGGAAAAAAATATCAGATAAATCTGGATGAGCTTCAAGGTTGCAAGTGACAAGTTTGCCTACCAAGAGAGATATGATTTTAAGAATGTTAAAATACCTTTTTAAATATAAAAAGGAAGAGAAGGCTCACAGTTTCAGAGGGTTCATGGTGGTTTGGTACTGTGCACTTTGTACTTGGTGGTTAGAGTATGTGGAGGAGGCTCATGGCAAACAGAAAGCAGACAGTGAGACAGGAAGGGGCCAGGACCAAGATACCCCCCAGTGACTCACCTCCAGTGACATACTTCCCCTGTGTCTAGGCCCTATGCTAAACTTTCCACATTGCCACCAGCTAGGAACCTAGGATTTAACATAAGAGCCAGTGGGGATATTTCAGAGCCAAACTGTAACATCAGGCTAAGTAGTTTGATGATGAGATTCATTCTAGTAACTAGTGTTCAAGATAAACCAACTTTTCATTCAATTGCTAGTGTATTGCAGAGATTAAGTGATATTAATTTAAATGGACAAACTGATTTTTATAGCTATATAATAGATACATATGTATAATCAGATTTGCTTATTTTTACTCTATTTAAAATTATGTTTTTTTCTCATAACTGACAAATGATTCAGATGCCAGTGATAGTTCTGAAAGAATATTGAGATTTCTGGAAGAAATGACCACTTGAATTTTTATTAGCTGTCTTGATAAATTTAAATTTAAGGCATGTATAATATTTTGGCCTAAAAGTGTTCTTAACATCAAATACTTATTAAAATGCATTATTTGTACTAATGAAATAAATTAACCTTTAGCTCACCATGTGCTAAGAACTTAACTGAGAAGTTTTTATACATTAGCCCATTCGAATGTCCTTAAAAATACCTACCATGATGTGATTACTTTGCCTGAATTTCTTCATGTTATATGACATGCTCAAAACACCCCAGCTAGGGATTTAAACCTAGGAATACTTATCATTACTGCACAGTTGGAATAAGAAAAATAGATGACGCTAGGTGCTGATGGCTTACGTCTGTCGTACTAGCTATTTAGTAGGCTGAGATTTGAGGGATAGCATTTGGGATCCTTCTAGGGGGAAAAGTTTGCTAGACACTGTCTCCAAAATAACCAATAAGAAGCTGGTCTAGAGGTAGGGCTCAAGTGGTAGGGCAGTGCCATTTGAATGAGTATGAGGTCCTGAAAGCATGAGTTCAAACTCTGGAACCAACAAGGAAGAAAAAGAGAAAGAAGGGAAGAAGGAAGGAAAGGAGGGAAGGCAGGAAAGAAAGAAAGAGAGAAAGAAATAAAAAGAAGGGAAGTAAAAGAAAATGAATTAAGACTTCCAAAGCTCCTTGGAACTTTTGTATATCAGTTTCATAAAACCAAGAAAAAAATGTAGTCTTCTAAATATGGTTTTAGAAATTTTAGATTATTAGTGTTCCTTACCGTGGGTTAGAAGGAGAAGGTGGGTTCATTTCTTTCTGATAGTGGCGACCCTGGTTGACAGGCTGTAAAAGACAAAATGTGCGAGGTATCAATCAGCACAATTCTTAATGTATATATTTACATGCATTTTCAGTTCTGTAATTGTTTTCTGAGGCACAGACCAAAGAAGGGTCTGGATTTATTTTACAGATCAGGTAAAGGCTTTTTGGATGATCTAGTAAAAAGCAGAGTGGAATAAAGAAAGAACACAGACTCTTTTAATGGCCAACACTGGGCTCAGTTGCATCTATGGTGTAATTAAAGGTCATGTGTTAGTATCTTCCCTTTTGTAGAATCCTTATGCCATAAAAATGGTTGAAGATGGGCACTTATAGCTCATGCCTGTAATTCTAGTAACTCAGGAGACAGATTTAAGGATTGTGGTTCAAAGCCAGTTTGGGCAGGAAACTCTGAGATTCTTTAATTAACCACCAAAAAGCTGGAAGTGGAGCTATGGCTCAAGTGGTAGAGCTATATCCCTGAGCAAAAAAGCTAGTCAACAACACCCAATCTTGAGTTCAAGCCCCAGTATAGGCATAAAAGCAAACAAATCCCAATGATCAATATTTCTAGACAGAGCAAAATAAAACAAGATATCCTGCGAACTAATACTGCCTTGTGAGCATGAGTAATAATACAGAGACAATGAAAATATGTTTATGTTTCACTATTAATAACTTTTCAAGATAACATGTACTGACGTTAATGAAAATGACATATATAAGTCTAGGTGGCCATTTTTCCCAAGTGTACAATACAGATCTAAGCAGCGATTGGTGAACTGAGGAAAACTGACGCTAACACCTAACAAGAATGTGAAATTTCAACTTCTCCTTCCACAAGAAACCTTTCCATTGTTATTTTGTAACAGTTAAAAACAGCACCCTATGTAACCCTAAACTCTGCCTGTAATGGAACTTTCCCTCCTTTGTTCTACAAATGGAGAAAATTCTGTTAGTTAATGTAAATTTCTCTTTTGAATATCAACTCCAAGTTTTCCTCATATGGTTCATAACAGTATAATTCTTTTTAGCATTCTTGTTTTATTACATGTTAGAATTTGGTACTTTTTTTTTTGCCGGTCATGGGGCCTGAATTCTGGGCCTGGGCGCTGTCCCTCAGCTCTTCAGCTCAAAGCTAGGACTCTACCACTTGAGCCACAATTCCCCTTCCAGCTTTTTCTGCTTATGTGGTGCTGAGGAATTGAACCCAGGGCTTCATGCATTCGAGGCAAGCACTCTACCACTGAGCCACCTTCCCAGCCCAGAATTTGGTACAATTAAAAAATTTTAATCAAAATGTGACTTCCCTACCCAAAGAAGTTAAGACTTTGACACCTATTATAATGTGGACCACAGTTTTGACCCCCAACCATGGCAAATGGTGTGGCAGGGATACCTGCATAGAAAGATGTCCACATTCCTTACTTCCTACATTTTCCTTATTTTAATAGAGCTTAAAGTATTAATGACACAGGTGATAGAATTCTTGAGAATAACTTGTCTTTTTCCATGAATGATCTCTTAGAAGTGATCCTTTAAATCAAATATCCCGTTTGATAATCACAGTCAGTTAGCCTGACTACCTGTGATGCACCATGAATTTAAATGTATTCAGATACTTTGGTAATTGAACCAATATCAGTGCATCACCATTTCAGTAATAAGAAACAACAGCTGGGAGAATAGTGGAAGGAAAAACATGTCATAAGGCATATTTGATCTCACTAGAGAAATAAGACTTGCAGCAATTTGAAAGTGAAATTTACTTCTATGTTTTAGGCTTTATTGTTTCACAGCAAAAAAAAAAACAAATTAGCAAGCAAAGGGCCTTATAGGTTTTCTAGATGAACTCACACTGGTGAAGAAATATTCCTGGTAATAAATTCATTGGTATTCATTCAGTATTTCAGCTATATGCAGGCCTCCAGTGAATAGACTTCTGCCTATTTATTTTCAGAGACATTTCCATAACTCTCTAAGAATCATAGCCCTGTTATTCAGCCAAAGGTCCATTTCTTAATTTTATGCTACTAATTCTATTTGTCCTTATTTCAAGCTCTTATTCCAAATGACTTACTCTATCCCTTGGAAAATGGTTATAGTGTTGGACTCAGCTCACATTTTGGACTCCACTGAGAGGATCCTGTCCATCTTTGCTCATGTTTATAAACACAGATTTAGTTATGCAATGAAGAAAACCTCCACAACTCAGTGCAAATTTCCTTTTGGACAATATCACCCCTTCTTGTGTTCTCAGAGTGATTCTTAAGTGCTGCAAAACAAAAAATATCTAATGGAAGGTTTTCAAAGTAATAGAACTGCTAACATGGACAGATAGAAGGATGAATGATTGCTTCTGTGAAGTCAGGTGTCCTCACATACACATGGATATTGAGAGGGTTCAGGACATGGTACCTTAAAATGTCACTTTGAAATGGCAGCAGCAGCAGCAGCAGCATGGTCACCTCCACCTTCTTTTGCTCTTTGAACCTGAAGCAGCTCCTAAGACCCTTGTGTGAGAGGTGCCCTCCCCATCTCCCCATACCCAGAAGAATTGGAACAGCCTGCCTCTGAAAACTGTCTCAGAGAAGAAATGGAAACAAAGGTCATGCTAAGTTTTTTCTAGTTCATTTCCATCAAGTCAAATCCCTTTTGTCCCATCATGTTTCTCCAGGACTCTTCACACCCAGCCAAACCTAGCATAAAATTTCATACGTTTAACCATTTCTTCACTTTCTATGAAGAAGGCTTATGTGGCACAAAAAACTTATGATTAAATAAATTTGTATGATTTTCCGTTATTACACTGTCTTTTGTTATAGAGACCACAGCCATGAACCTAAAATGAGTAGGGAAAAGATAACTTTTCCAACCATACTCTGTTTCTGTACTTAGGTTGCAGTAAATCTATTCTTAGGTAGGTAACATCCTATGACAGCAGCAGTAAAAGAAAAATTTTTTAAAATGGATTTCAGTCATATGTGGAGGATGCTATAAACAGATACAGAGAGATGGCAACCAATATATACATGTAACTATGACAAGAATAATTAACAACAGTAAATGATATTCCTTGAGCATTTACTCCATGCTAATTTTTTTTGTTGCAACAGGTCCACCTGTATTTTTATTTAAGCGACTTGTTTTTCCCCTTCCCCTCCACAAATTATACCGACATCAAATACAGTGAAAGCAGGGGTTATACTGTGGGGAGGGACATACAAAGCAACACAGAAATAATCTTATAAATGCGTTAGAAATAAATGCCATGCTAATTTTTGATAGATGTCTCATTTGTTCCTCAAAGAAATTCTATAAACTCCACAGAACCAACAGCACCATATAATAGAATAGGACACTCAGAGACTAGGCATCAACTATTCCTGATATAGCGGAGCCAAAATTTGGACACATTCAGTATTATTGTACATCTCACCCTCTTAACTAGTTAGTAGTACTTAATCCAATGTGACAATTCATACAGTGTTGAATACCAAGATTTTGGACAATAATTATAACAAAATTGAATCCATTTATGGCAAAAATGAAAGGTGGCTATGAAATCAATAGATCTGAAATATATGACTACTTCTCTAGTATAAATTAAATTCATTTGATTTAATTCTGACATGTCACTATATATTTAAAGTTAATGAGGTTTAATTTTTTTGTACTGTTAAATTCAGGACGAATGGAAAATAAAATAATACTCTGAATAAACAAAGTTTATTTGGTAGGGCAATTTTCATAGTCACTAAACAACTTGGACATTTCAGTATTTTCTCTTGACAGCACGAATAGTACACTGGCTCTGACTTCAGTTTCTGTATATCTTTTTTATAGTTGTAAAACTATATCTTCTTATCTGATTTATCTATGACTTAGCAAATCAACAACTTACCTTTTTGAACTTATTAAAACCTCATACCCAAAGGGAGTCAAGAAGCTAATAAATCTGCAGATGAGAAGGAATTAAGATGTAAAGCACCTGATTTGCCAGTATATAATGTTTTGGATCCTCAGGAATCATTTAAGAACACCAATATGATCTTGAGTTAAAAAAAAAAAAGATTCAGCTCCTAGAAACCTGGGACCTTCCTTTTGGTGGTGCTGTTGCTACGCAATACTGCCAGGAAAACAGCACTCAAAATCTTATCATCAAATATAAGATACTGCTTTTCTATGATCACACTGCTAGAAATGTTGGAGTGAGAGAGATATATGAAAGCTAAATGGAAGAACAAGAAATAAGATGATCTTGCTAAGTTAAAAGGTAAAGACAATATTTTAATATTGTTATATAAGATCTATGAAAATGGCAATAATGTGACAAGGTTAATCAAGACCATAAATAACTTGTCTGAGAATCTTACCATATGTTTGTAATTTTATTAAGTGCATCTTGCATCAATTTTTTTCTCCAAATATGATCTGCAATATGCCATGTTAGATGGATGTCTGCAATGAGCATTTTAATACTTTTTCTAAGACTTATGTGCTTGGGGTATGTGCTCACATCTGCATTTTAGGCAGGCTTTTCTTGAATCTAGGTTCTTGGAAGGTCAAGACAATGATGAAATCACAAAGAGTTGATCTCTAAGGCTCTGTGATGGCCAGTCTGGATGCCAGTGTTTAAGCTCATATTGAAATAAGCATAAAAGCATCTCTGCCCACCCCTACAGTCCTCTACAGCTATAAAAGCAAAAGAATCCTAGAACTTTTCATGTCACTCAGTGGCCCTTTGAGGAGAGCCATTTGTAGTCCGTGTGTGTGCTCACTCTGCAGCAGGGGCCTCAGGCACATACCCCCATGCACTCACTTAGGTCACACAGTGGCAACATGAAGAGGTCCTCTTATTAACCCCATCTTGAAGGTGATACCAGAAAATGGCAGAGTTGGGATCTGGGCCCAGGTGGAATTTATATTCTTTTGGTGATCACCTGAAATTGTATCTACTAATAACTGTTCCTTAGGAACACACACACACACACACACACACACACACACACACACACACACACACACACACACACACACACACACACACACACACACACACACACACACACACACACACACACACACACACACACACACACACACACACACACACACACACAATTGTATTGTGACTCAAAATTACTCACTTAGAAATTCATTATAACTAACTCCTAGCTTCCCTTGCCAAGGCTGCCTACAGCCCCGTGTCTGAATGTCTCGTGAGGGCTACTCCTAACAGAAACCTTCAAAAATTGATTACTTGTAGCCTGGTTTCCACAGAAGTTGTAAAGTATTGTTTTAATTGAATTTGGTTCTAAGTTAGAAACTGAAAAATTTGTCTGTCAAAGGCCAATGTATTTCTCAGTAGGCTTGATTTATTTAGCATGAGATGCCTACAAAAGGCAATTTTCTATGAGAAATATGGTTACACTTAATTACACTTTAAAATGACTAATTTATTATATCTAAACACCTTTTAAACAGTACATATTATTCTGAACTGTATAGATGCTGCGGAGAGCAGCATGTAAACACAACAGATTTTGCTGAAGACTTCAGTTCACTTGGTGTCAGCTTACTAGTTTCAGACTGTAATGTGTGTAAACTCACCAGGTAAGATACTACACTGAATGTTATCAGCTGACTAGAGCTTCCTTCCTTTCCACCCTTTCTTTCCTTCCTCTCATTTCTTTTTCCCTTCCCATCTCTCCTATCTCATCAGGCCTTGAAGATTTTTCCTCAAGGTATACACTTAATATTCACTTATCAGATTTTGAATATAAAACATGTTCTATACTACTAAAGATTTTAAAGCAAAACAAAGGTCATTTTTTATTCTGGAGTTTTGAAAAAAAGTGCCGTCCTTTGTGTGTTGTTAATTTAAGGGGGTCAGTGAGGAAACTGTGTACGTGACAGTGAGGACTGGAAAGGGCCAAAGAGGCATTAGAGCTGTTTGAGGGGTAATTGGATACAAGGTGTTAGGATATGTACAGAGTATATTTAAGAAATTATAATTAGGATGGAAGCATGGAGTGAAAGGTGAGGAGCAGTGCGAGATGAAGTAGAAATGGGGGCAGGTATGAAATCATGGGGATCAGGGTGCCAAACTACACAGTCAATGGAAGCCATTGAAGGCCTTTATGAAGGGGAGAGGATCAGATCACAAATCTGAATAATAGTTATAATAACAATGATAGCGAATCTTTATTAAGTTCCAGATACACGTGCAGTGTTTTACAAGGTCATAGCTTGGATCAGAACTGTGACACTCTGGCTTCTGAGAAGAGGCTTCCAGCCATCAGGGTATGGTGCCTGGGGGGCAGGCATAGAGGCACGAGGGACGATGTTAGGAATTTAGATGAAAGAATAACCACCATGGCTATGATATTAGGAAGTGAAAAGAGAGGAGCCTCAGAATTTGGAGGCCAGTTGGACATGGGGGATGAAAGTGTGGAAGGAGATCCCTCCCAATTTCTGGTTCAAGTGCCAGGGTGGATACTTGTGCCATTCACTGAGATATAAGAAGAGTAGGTTATCATTGTGATGAGACTGTGGGTTCTTTTGTTTCTCCTATCACTGTCGTTGTATAGTTTCTGAACAGAGCTGGATGAACTCACAGAAATTCCATAGTGATGCTTGCAAATTGCTCTATTTAAACTCTATATGCGTTCCGGGTGCAGAGTTCATTAAGGAATGTGGTTGTTGATAGTTCCAGTATTAGAACAGATTGAAATGGATGCTATAATAAACATACCTTATGAATACCAAAGGTAGGATCTCCAATATTTTCTGTCTGAAAAAATAGACTTTTCAGTTTCTCATTTAGTTGAACAGAGGGGTTATTAAGTTCATTCCTAACAGTGTTATTTTTGGCTGTGTACTTCTACGGTGCAGTAGTTGTCATGCAGGAGACTTTAGTCCTTGCCAGAACAGGACAGTGATGAGAACATAGTATCCAGGGCAACCAAGAGTTCAGACTTCTCAGTCCATAAATAATCATTCCTCGGCTTGCCCTCTGTCGTGCTTGTGTCTGAACTCCTTCATGGCAGAATGAGCTCCATCAGGAGGCAACTGTTGTCTTTCTCACTTGTGGGTTAAATGAGTGCGGAGGAATACTGTGTATGAAAGGCAGTGTTTCACTCCTATCACAAAGTGTGCTGGCAAAAATCTGCAAGTGTCTCTTACAATTCAGGTTACTAGAGCTACAAGGAGGCTCTGTAGCCAGAGTAATCTGAATATGGATATTTTCCTGAGTAGATGGATACTCTTGTGGCATTATGCATGTTTGATAGCTATATGTAATGGGAACACAACTGAGGCAAGAGAAACCTGGGGAATGAGCAGGTGGGAACAGACACACTAATTAGAAACTGCTATCACTTTTTCCTTTCACATCCTCATGGAGCCAATTAGAATTCTTCCTTCACAAAGACTTATAAATTCTCTGCAAATTACAGAAATCATACCTTCCACTGGAAGTGTGTAGTGCCCATTTGACAACTGAGTTATATACCAAGAAGTCACCATACCATGGAGGTTAGGAGCTCAGGCTTAGGAGTAGGGCCAAAGGAGGACTTCCTTGCTTGAGAGTTTCAATATTTTCATCTGGAAATGGGAACTATTTTGGTGCATAGAACTATTTTGGGGGCAGCTAGAAGGAGTAGTTTAAGATGACATGTGTGATATTAGGTGTTGGAGACTATTAGGTGTCTCCAAGACTTTCAAGATTTATAAAGATGTTGAAGCCCCAGAAAAAATTTAATTTACAAAAGTAAATTGCAAAACTAACAATTATTTAGTCTATATGTAAAGCATAGCATCCTCTGAATCGTACTACAAGTTAATGCTTAGGATAGAGTTATATATAAACATGAATCAATTATATGATTAAAAAGTTGTATTTTCTTTAAATTATATTGTTCAAAAGATATACTTAAGGTTGAATGAGAACATATTTTAATATGCTTGATACATTAAACATGATATTATAATTTGGAGCTGGAATGCATCCCAAAGGACCATGTGTCAAAAGCTTGGTCCTCAGTTTGTGACGCTTTTGGGAAATTGTAGAAACTTTAATAGTTGTAGCCTCCTAATTAGTAAGTGGAAGGAAGGAAGGTCACTAGGGGTGTGCCCTTGAGGGAGGATATTTTGACCGACTGCCACCCTTTCCTCTGTCTCACTCTATCACAAACTCCTTGCCATGATCTTCTGTCTTACCACAGGCCCAAGAGGAAAGGTCGTCCAAGTGACCATGGACTGAAACCATGAGCCAAAGTAAACCTTTCCTGCATTTCAGTTGTTTTCTCAATTATTTTATCACAGTAATGGAAAGTTGACCAACATTTGGCTTTTATGTAAACATCCCTTGGGCTTATAGGTATTTTAAGATGGCTCTAAATGGTTAAGAATATAGTAGCACTCATTAGGATTATAGCATTTTTAAAAATGATGCATTGGATGTCGAAGTTTATGATTTATTTGTCTAATTAAGCCTTAAGATCCTAGAGAAAAACACTGTAGAAAATGGATTGAGTCAAAATATTGTCCCGGATCCACCTCTGAGCTGATGTAGAAATTTAGGCCCAAGATTCTAGTCTGTTCATTTGAAAAACAGGAAGACTAAGACTTGTTCCAACTCCCTGCTGGGCTATGGTGATGCTGATGGCCATGCTTAATGTGCTTAACCGTGTTAACAAGGGAATGCAAGCCTTTGAAATAAGCATAGTGCCTGTCAAGGCTACTTGCACACAGGGAGGCATCAGTCAATAAATGCCTAGTGACTTCTACAAAAGGTTCCTTTCCACATTCAGATCGAAGCAATACTTATTATATGTTTATAGTCTTTCCCCTTTTGTCTATTTAATGAATGCTTATTTAACAAATCTAAAGTCTCCTCTACGATTAGGAATAAAACTAAACACTCATCATCTACATGAAACTATTCTTTCTTCTTTAAAGGGATGGGTTTATATATTGCTATGATTTCAATGTATTCCTAAAGTATTTTTGTTTAAAAGTTCAGCCGTCGAATGAATAATATTAAGAGAGGTGATTAGATTGTGGGAACTGTCTTCAGGAAGGCTGTGGAGGAGTGTTAGTTATCATGAGGATGGGTTCCTGAAAACAGTATTAATTCAGCCTCCTACTGGCACATGTACTTGTTCCTCCCCTGTCTTCTTCTCTCCTTCCTCAATGGGATTATGTAGAATGAAGGTCCTTGCCAGATGTAGGCCCTTCGACTTTGGACTTCTCAACTTCTAGAACTGGGACTTTTCTTGTACATTATATTTATGAATAATCCAGTCTTGTGCATTACGTTAGGAGTAGCACAAATGAGAATAAGATGGTTGACTATACCATGCATACTTTCTGACATTAAGTAAATATAATTGAAGAAAAGACAATGGCACCACCTAATTGCTGCCCCCAACCTTAAAATGTTATTTCAGAAAGAGCTCTAAGTATTTCTGGCAGTGACTGTTCTCATTTTAACTCTAATTTTCCAAGTCAAAGCTAGACTTTGCTTGAAAACTTGCTCCTTTTTGAGGTCATGGAATGAATGCAAAGCACAGTACTCACAGGTGGCAGGCAGGAGTTCCAGGTGGTTGTGTCATCACTGCTGGTACTGATGCTGACATTACAGTTGTCAACCTGGGATGCACTGAGGCCATGGGGAGCCCCAGTGTCTTCCAGTTCTTCATTCTGTTGCCGCCGTAGGCTTGCCAGCATCTGCAGCTCAGATTCACTCATCTGGCTGGGTTGATAGTTTCTCCAGTTGTACTCCTCCTGACCGAGAGAGAGGAAAATGACAGAAAGGGGCACTTTGTTTATAGGATCTTCTTAATTTTATAGGTTACCTACAAATGATACTCCTTAGCCTTAGCCATTATAATGGTTCCCTCACTGACAAGAGGCCAAAATCCTTCACAGATTTTCATGAAATGCCTACCTAAATCTCTCTCATCTTTTCCTCTTGCTCTTGATGGGCTAGCCACATTATCCTTCACTGAGTCCTCAAAAACATCAAAGTTGTACTTGCCTTAGTTCCTGTGCACATGCTAGCACTCCCTAAATCTGCTAACTGGTAGGCATCCTTTAGGTCCCTGGTGATATGGCCTTTCTTCAGGGAGGCCTTTTTTTGACAGTGACAAATGGGGTCAGGTCCTTTATTAGGTGCTTTCATGAGTTTAAGCATTTTCCTTTTTAATGTCTGTATATGTTTACCATAAGAGGTCTAACTATAAGTTACATGATCTAAGGTTGTTTTAAATCTATGAATTCCCAATCTGCAGATAGGGAAAGCCAACTCCATATTACCTGTCAGACCTTTGTAATAAAATTAAAGTCAGCAAATTCAACATACAAATTTAAACAAAGTATAGATGTGAAATATTTTATAAAAGTATATTCTAATGTGTATTCTTTTCTTATTGTAAAACATGAACTTAAAAAGGATATGCTTTAAATATGTAAGTGTTGTGTTAATTCTATATCATACATTCATGGAGAAAAGAAATCACGTTTGGTCTTACTAGGGAAACTTCTCCAGAAAGAATATTATTCCATTAAAGATAAATTAGAACTTAGTATATAGTCTATGAATACAATGAAAATGTCTATTTCCCCATAAAAATGTTTACTTTTAGCATTTACCACAACTGCACTTGAGTGGCTGTGAGCTCTGCATTGATGAGCATCATGATTTCCTTACTCCTCCTTCATTACATGTCTGGTGCTTAGAAGGTGCTCAGCCAATATATTTTTTCCTTTGCTTATCCTGGGGCTTAAAATCAGGGTATTGTTCCTAACTACTTCTGCTCAAGGACAGCACTCTAACACTTGAGTCAAAGCTCTACTTCTTGCTTTTAGGTGAACTAGAGGCGAATGTCTCATTGACTTTCCTGCCCAGGTTGGCTTTGAACCATTATCCTAAAATCCTCCTAAGTAGTTAGGATTATAGGTATGAACCACCAGTGAATGGCTCAACCAATATTTGTGTTCTTTTTTTTTTTGTATTGGTGCTGAGGTTTGAATTCAGGGCCTTATGCTTGCTACACAGGTGCTCTACCTCAGAGCCACTACTCTAGTGCATCCATTATTTTTATGAAAATATAAAAATTCAAAGAAGTTTTTAAAACAAGAAAAACAATTCACTATTTACAAAGCACAAATTCATAAGGGATTTCCCTTATGAATCAGTATTACCTTATGGTAATACTGATAATGTCTACTATCATCAAAAGATGTCAAATATTTGGATTCACATTGGAAACATATGAGGTATGAAAGCCAGAAATCACTCAGAGCTAGAATAAACATCTTCCCCAATGTAGAATACAGGTCAATAATTTAATGTATAACCTATAAAATTAAGAAGAATGAGGGAAGAAGGTGGGTTGGGGAGGGATGGGTGAGAAGGTTGAAGGGGATGACATTGATCAAAATGCACTATACGCATAAACTTTCTGCTAAATGGCAACTTCTTGGAAAACTATTTAAAGATAATATAAAAACCTGAAGATCAACAGAACAGACTAGAGGACCTAGAAATAAAGCTGCATAAGTACAGTCAGTAGATATTTGACAAAGGAGCCAAAGACATACAGTGGAAGAATCATAACCTCTTCAACTATTGGTGCTGGGAAAACTGGGTGGCCACATGCAGAAAACTGAAAGTGGACTCTGACTATCACCATGCACTACATCAACTCAAAATGAGTTAAAGACCTTAACATCAAACCTGATATTCTGAAACTACTGCAGGACAGAGTAGGAGAGATACTTGAACTTATAGGCACAAGCAGGAACTTCCTGAACAGAGGCCCAGGGTCACAACAAATTGGAGAGAGACTGGACAAATGGGACTACCTTAAAATAAAAAGTTTCTGCACAGACAAAGAAATAGCAGCCAAACTAGAAAGACAGCCAACTAATTGGGAAAAAATATTTACCAGCAAAATATCAGACAATATCCATTATATACAGGGAACTCAAGAAACTAACCCCTCACAAGTCTAACAAACTAATCATGAAATGGGCAAGGGAACTAAAGAGAGACTTCGCAGAAGAGATAAAAATGGCAAAGAAACACATGAGGAAATGTTCATCATCCCTGGCTGTAAAGGAAATGCAAATAAAAACAACACTGAGATACCACCTTACCCCAGTCAAATGGCCCACATCTTAAAGTCAGCCAACAACAAATGCTGGAGGGGATGTGGAGAAAGAGGAGCCCTACTGCATTGCTGGTGGGAATGTATACTAATACAACCACTTTGGAAAACAGTCTGGAGATACCTCAGAAAGCTAAATATAGACCTCCCCTATGACCCAGCCATACCACTCCTAGGCATCTACCCTGAGCAAAAGGAACTAGTATACAAAGACACATGCACCTCCATGTTTATTGCAGCACTGTTCACAATAGCCAAGATTTGGAAACAACCCAGATGCCCCACTGCTGATGAGTGGATCCAAAAATTGTGGTACCTATATACAATGGAATATTATGCAGCCATTAGAAAGGACAAAATAATGGCATTTGCAGGAAAATGGAAGGAACCTGAGCAGAATATTTTGAGTGAAGCCAAGAACAAAGAGACAAATGGCACATGGTCTCCCTGATATGTGGATGTTAAAGCCAAAATATAAGAAGATATGACAGAGTAACAGGACTCAAGAAACAAAGGACAGCCACACATTTTGTCATATCTTTGCGAAATGACTCCATGTTCTAGAACATATATATGGTAGATATATGCCCTCAACAGAGGGAAGACAGGAGGAGGAAAAAATAACTTGTCAAAGCTCATAGAATTCATAAACTGTATAGACCATGATAATGACAATTTTCCTTACGAAAGTTAAAATGTGTTTGTAACTAACTATCACTATTCCACAATACTACCACTATTCCACAATATGTAAAACTTATGTAATCACCTAATCTCAATTAAAGAACAAAAGTGAGAGAAGGGATAGGTTAAGAGAGATGGGTGACAATGTTGTCAGGCACTATGTACTCATGTACTGTTTTGAAGAATGGGAACTTCCTTGTACAATTACTTAAAGATAATAATAAAAATAAAGATAATATAAAAAAAGATTACTACAAATCTTTAGAGTCTAATATAAATATCAGCTTAATGTATAGGGCAAGAATTGTTATGTGAAAGTTTTAAAATATTTTATTTCATTCCCCTTTAGACCAAATCAGATTTGAGAGGAAGTACTAGTTTCAATACTGCTAAAATGTCAGCACTGAATTTGAGCAGTGTGATTTACACCCAGCACTGGCATATTACTTAAAGCAGTTTTACAAATGCACATTTGGAACTAATGGTATTAGAGTCAAAAAGATCTTTTCCAGGAGATACTAGAATTTTTAGTTATTCAAATCTCTATATTACTTATCTTGAAAAGCCTTAGAGAGCTACTGCCTTCTCTTGCCTTCCTCCCCACCCCTGCCCATAAGATGTCAAAAGAAAATGTAATTTTGAAAACAATTCTTAGAGGTCCTAAGACATTAAATGCTTTTTAATAAAGCATTACCATCATCATATTTTGAGGATTCTTAAAGCTTATTATCTAATAATGTGATGTGGAGACTTTCTGGGAAATTGCCAATGGAACTTCAATGTTTATGGCTCCAGAGCTTGGCACCATATGAGGCTAGACAACCTTAAGGAATCATGAGTATTTAATATACTTTTAGGGTTCATAAGAAGATGAAGAAATTCATATTTCTAATGAAAAAGAAATGAGAAGTGTTGAGGAGAAAATAAACCCAGAAAAGATGCTCACCATCAATTCAAATCCACAAGGAGAGACACCTCTCACATCTAGTAGGATGCTTACAGTAATTTTAAAAAGACAATAACAAGTGCTGGTAAGCATGGGGAGAAATTGGGATTTTCACACATTTCTTGTAAAATGATGCGAGTGCTTTGGATAAACATCTTGGCAGTCTCTCAAAGAGTTAAACATAGGGTTATTCTGTTCACCCCTAGGTATATACCAAGGAAAGGTGAAAATATGCCTACACAATAATTTGCACACAAATATTCATAATCACATTGTTTCTAATATCCCCAAAGTGGAAGAGGCCACTTGTCCATCAATGGACAAACAGATTTTTGTATATCGTATAATGGAATGTACTTCAGTCATAAAGAGAGAAACAAGCTTTGGAAATATTATGCTCAGTGAAATATGTCAGTTACAACAAACCACATCTTGTGTGATTCCATTTATATGAAATGTCAAGAATAGATGAATATTGAAAGACAGAAAGTAGAGGCTGGGGCAAAAGGACTGGGAAGTGTTTGCTAATGGGTATAAAGTTTCTTTTGGGGTGATGAAAATGCTGTGAAATTAGATCATGATGGTTCTAGAATATACTCCCAAATTACCTACTTTCAAAAGGTGTAGTTTATGGCATATAAATTACACCTCAATCAAAAGTAGTTTGGTAATAGGGAAACTATGAGATTATTAGCTTCTTGATTTGGAGTGAGCAGTGACCAAATGACTTGTTCTTCACTTCAGTTTTCTGCCAAAAAATAGAATTGAATGTTGTAATGTGTGACATGGGCATTTCATTGGGCTTGTTACTACTACTAATTGAAAAATGACACTTTAATTTTCTTATTTTCTCTTAAGATGAAATAATACACAGTTAGGATGAGAGAGTTCTCCATTCAATTTGTTGATTTATTCCACATGCTTATACTGGGCCTGAACAGCAATTCTGGGTGCCAGGACAGAATGAGGATGAGCTAGTGGTTAGGTTAGCCAGATCTAAGCCCAGGCCTTAGTTCTATCATTCTCCAGCTGTATTCGAATAGGAAAATTACTTTACCTTTCTATACCTCAGTTTCTTCATTGTTCAAATGCAGCCCATACTATACCACACAGAATTTTGGGTGGTCAGAGTCAAATAACACATATCTTATGCTTATCTCTGAACTTAACAAATAGCTATATTGGCGATGTCGATGTTATGATATGAAACTTTATCAGAAAATGGTGTTAGTTATTTTTTGAGATAAGGCCTTGCTTTATGTCTGGGCCATCCAGTACTGCAGTCCTCTTACTTGTGCTTCTCTATGTCTCTGAGATGAGATGTGTGCTACTGTACCTAACTAATAGTTGAGATGGAATACTGCAGACTCCTTTTTTTTTGTGGCAATCTGGCCACAAATGATCCTCTAATCTCTGTCTCCCAAGCTAATTATGTTGATGTGTGTGTGTGTGTGTGTGTGTGTGTGTGTGTGTGTGTGTGTGTATGAAGTAACTCATATATAACTATTCAAAATTATTCAAAATAATATGCATAATATAAAACTAAATTTAACAATCAAAATGATTGAGATTAAAAATATGTGGTAATAACTTTATGTTGTTTTCCCGAACTGGAATGGATTGTCTTTGGAACACATATTCTTAGGGTAAAAACATCCCTTTTAAGGGTCTACTGAGTTGGCAACCAATACACATACTCTGTTATTTTTCTTTTTTTTCCTCTCATTTTCTCTGATTCCTTTCCTTTCAGACCTTGGTCCAATCTATACTCTGGTAGCACAAGAAGCAAAAGGAAAACAAGACACATCATTGAGCCTATGGTCTAGAAAGTGAGATTGTACAGTAGAAATTATAATGTGCTATGGTGAATATAACAAGTAGATTAGTAGATGCCCAGGGATGGGGTAAAGGGGCAACCATTTCCCAGTCCCCTTTACCCCAGGCCTGAGCATCCACTAATCTACTTGTGATATGCATCTTTTGGGGTGATAAAAATGTTCTGAAATTAAGTCATTAGGTATAACACTTGAGAACAGTACAGAAGTGACTCTTCAGTACAATTACAGAAAATTCAAGAAGGCTAAGGTGGCATTTGATAGAAATTTTAAATTGTTGGCAGTGGAATTAGTGGTTTTTGGAAGGACTCTCTCTACCACTGGCAGTACTGAAACAAGGGCTGAGAAATAGCTGGCTGGCCTCTTACAGTCATTTGCTATGGTGGCAATAAGATAGAGTGAGTCATTAATTTATCGCACAAATACTTACGGAAACTCTACTACATGCCAGGTCCTGTTCGTGCTAAGTTTGCACAGAACTCTGTATTTCCATGATCTTATTTCCTACAATAGTAAAATGTATTCTGACAACATTGTGGAAGGAACAGCCAAAATGAACAGAGGGAAGAAAGTGACTTCCTCCAGGTCATGAATAGAGAAATTGGTGACAGAGGCAGGTAATTAACTCAGTTCTCCAAGTCATTTCTGATTTGCAATCTCTTAAGCCACTTTAAAATCACCAGAAAGGCTAAATCATTTATTAGTGGTATTTTTAAAAATAGACGCTTGCAATAAAGTCTTCACATTAAAGTGGACTCCCAAATAACATGTTACCTGACTAAATTATACAACTGCTGAGAGACAATAATTCTAACACTAATGGGATCACAATGTTATATACATCCAAGTTGCATCTCAAGATATTGTACAAAAGAAGGGAGATATTGTTAATAAGATTTGTTAAGAAATGAAGCATTAGTTGGTTGTCAGTGGTTCATGCTTTTAATGCTAGCTATTCAGTTGGCTGAGATCTGAGGATCAGTGGCTCAAAGCCAGCCTGAGTAGCAAAGTCTGTGAAACTTTAATCTCCAGTTAACCAGCAAAAAAAAATGCTGGAAACCAGAGGTATGGTTCCAGAGTTCCACCCTTGAGGGAAAAAGCTAAGGGAGAATCCTGGCCCTACAGTCAAGCTCCAATACCAAAACTGGGAGGAAGGCTATATAATTCAACTGTGCTCAGGCTCCCAGACAAGACAACTGCTTACTAAGCCAGTCCAGTCATTAATTTTCATCGACTTTTCCTTATAAATTATGCGAGGCCTGAGACAGTAAGGCTATAATGGCAGTCAAATGTAGCCCTTGCTTTGGTAGGCCTTACAACTAGCAGGGCAAATGGTAGCCATGAAGAAATGACTACGCATAAGGCAGAATAATGATCATGCATAAGGTAAAAACCTAATATTAATAATCACATAAAATCTTGATAATGATTAAAAGGAAAACTCATAACTCCAGCAAAACAATATAAGCTACAATAAACAAAACTCATATTTTAAGTTGATGACCTTTGCATAACTGTTTAAGATTCTAGAACATAAGAGCTTAATGGATCAAATATCCATTTTCAGTATTTTGTGAACCTTGAAAAGACCCAGTTTCACTGAACTGTAGATGAGCCCAGGTTTAGTTTACAGTGGTTATATGGAGAAAGATGAACTGTGCCATGAAATAAGGTCAGACTAAGTACTTCACTCTGTTCTTTCCAGATGAGAGAGAAATAGACCTAGAAGAAAAAAAAATCCCTATCCTGGAGCTAATAAAATCATCCAGACTCTCAGAATCAGGCTTACACTGAGACAATCCTTGAATTGCACAGCATAGATGACATCACGTGGCAAAAATGTTTAGTGCAAGGTCCATCAATTGATCTCTGTCTCTGCATTCTTTTAAGTTATACAGGTTAACTTAACAAAAAGTGTTACTAATTTCACAGGGGATAATAGCTGTTAGAATATAATACATATGGCAGCAAAGAGAAAGGAGATATCCAAAAGGGTCTGGAATTCCAGAGAAAAGAGAGGTCACTTTGTATAGTTAGATAAGGCTTTGTGCAGAAGATGGTGTCAAAACTTTGCCTTTAAGAAGAGAAATACTGTAGCATATTCCAACCGCCAGATAGGAAAACCAGAAGGCAAGCCAGAAGTAGGTATCTTATTGTTCACAGAAAAAAATCATTAAATAGGCAACAAAGTAATACATTGTTAAAAAAATAAAATCAGTAAAACTGATCCAAATCAATAAGAATAAAAATACTTATAATCCAAATTTAACAGAATGGATTCCTCTTTCCTGTCCAAGTCTTATTAAAAGCCTAAGATCTACCAAAAGATATATTCTTAATAGCTCCCAAATGAAAACTACCAACATGTCCAGTGAAGTGGATGAATATGTGGGGTTAATTTATATTGTGAAACATTATACAGCAAAGAAATGAGAGATCGAGTGAATCTCATCATCACTAACTTGGAGGACCCAGACATATAAGAGTCTATAGTGGTAAAATTAATCGTAGGGATGGGTAGTATGGGGGAATAGTGGCAGGAAGAGGTAGAAACAAGGCCTCTAGATTATGGGTATTATTCTTTCTTGATTTGAGTGACTGTTACATGGGTTTGTGCAGTTTGTAAATTTATCAAGTATACGCTTATGTGTACTTCTCCACGATCAACAAAAACAAAGACATCTAAGGTTGTAAAAAGATTTCTAGAAGCTTGGTGCTGATGGTTCACGCCTGTAATCCTAGTTACTTGGGAAGCTGAGATAAAGGATAATAGTTCAAGGCCACAGAGAAGTTTGCAAGACTCCTTTTCATGTGAATGTGGTGGGGTGAGCCTGTTATCCTCACAACATCAGGAAGCCCAGCATGTGGATCGTACCTAGACATGTGCCCAGGCAGGAAATGAGACATTACTTTAAAAATAGCAAAATACAGGGCTGAAATAAGGCTTAGCATGAAGAAAGCCAGCCTGTAAGGCTTTTAGTTCAGATTCCTAGAAAATAACCGTTGGCAACTCTGTCTTATAGTTCTTTTTTTTTCTTTTTTTTGTAAATGTAGCTGAGGAAAGTTAGGGTCAGGATGGTTTCAATGGTTTTGTAGTTGTGATTAGAAATTTTGGGAGGTTTTGTAGACCCTTACACGATAACAAGAAAACTATAAAAGTCAGTTTTTCAAGGGTAATTTTAAGTTTTAATTGACATTTTAATGTGAGGTTCTTTCTATTTCTATTTGCAGACAATGTTTAATGTCTACTTTGACATTTTAAATAATAGCTGACAGTAAATTAGTGTTCAGGGTATCTTCTCACCAGCAAGCATTCCTGAAAATTTGTTTCTAATTCCTAATCTATGAACCTCCCACAAGAGTTTGCCCTGACTCATGGGGGACACAGGTTCACTAATGGGAAGAACAATAAGAAGACAGGAGCTATAAACATGAACTATAAGTGACACATAGTTGGCCACCCAGGACATACACAATTTATGGTAGCTTTCAGCATTTGCTTCACCAGGCAAAGGGGTAAATTAAAATTTAAAGACAAAGCCACAGACCTACTTGAAAAACTTTGCTAAGTGTAAGGGATACTATGTCAAGTCATATAAATCAGAAGCCAGACCATTTGAAGGTACTGTCTGGCAGTGCATAGATCATGTTTCTTGTCAATGGGATTCATAATGGACCTAAGCACATCCAAAGCCAATATTGTTAACTATCTGTGACAAATCTTTCAGCATGTAACCTAGACACTTTTGACAATCCTTGACTTCATTATACACACAAATCCTTTAAAAGTTTTAGGTAGAGAATTCTTAGATAACTAAACTCAAATTAAATTGCTTGTGAGGGGATAGACAAATTTCAATCTCATACATGTTCCTTTGTTTGGTGGAGGAGGAAGAGCATGCAAAGAATTTATTTTTCACTTTTTAAATTTTTCACATTTTATTCGCATCAACTATCTGTATAAGGATGCTTTGTTGTGACATGTTTATATCTGCATATTAGACTTTACTGCTTCACTTTTCCTTATCTCCCTTTCTCCATTCCCAAGTCATTCTCAATAAGCTCACTGTTCCATTTTCACAGGTGTACATGAAGTATTTTTGATCATATTTGTCCTCTTCCAGTCTCTCCATTTGCTCTCCCACTTCTTTCACTAATGCATAAAGCCTGCAGAATCTGCTTTACATTCTTGTCACTAGTTTATATTCAAATGACAAGAGTTTTAAAAAGATTTTTAGATCAATTTGTTGTATTTGCATAGAACACCTTACTAATCCATGGCTTCAGTAGAAATATACTTCTATGCATCTTATCTTGATAGCATGTTAAATTTTAGAAACAATTTTCTGACATAAATAACTAAGCTCTTCTTCTTAAAAATTTTAATTTTCCAGCACCCATCTTCTGACATAGAGTTACTTCCTGAGTTTAGAATTAATTATATACCAGAAGGACTCTAGCAAAACAAGCCAGCTTTGGCCAGGTCTCGTATTCAAAGGTATGCCACCTGCAAGGCAACAGTAGACTAGGGCCTGGGTGAAGTCTAGCAGCCATCCATAAATGTTAGCTTAAAATGCTATGTAAAGAACCAGGAGGAAAACAGTGACTGAGACTGTTTGTAGAAATGAAAACAGTAGAAGGAAGCAAATGGAAGTTTCTAGTACGGGAAAGTGATCATTTTAACTTAGTTCAATCTGTTTTAGAATAAGAAAAATTTGTAACAACAACAGAAATGTTATCATGTGTGGGTTTTTGTGCACCAAAATACTCAAAAGCTTCAAGTGATAGAAGTCAAATTGATACATGATCATTGATTTTTTTGTTTTTTTGGGGGGGGGTTGGCCCTTCATTGAAGGAAGTGGTTCATTGTAAATGGTGATTGGCTTTTCTGACTGAAACTCTAGTTTGATTCTGCTTTGTCACTTAGATGTAAACAGAATGAAGCCCTTTTCTTTATCACACAACAGTGAAGCTTAAATGAAGATGTCAAAATGGAACTGGAGATAAAGCACAGAATATCATGCAGAGTGCCTGGCACATGGGAGGTACTGCAAATCCTTAAGGATTCTTATTCAAAGTCTTCATACCTCAGAGTGTTTAGGAAATGCTGCTAACCTAGTGCTTCTTATATAGTGGGAAAATGGCAAGTATGACTTGATGCTACTTAAAGTTAGGAAAACTAGGCCATCAGAGAAGAAAAATTTCTTCAATAAACACTGAGGAGTAGGATGTAATCTTAGTATCATAGAATTTTGGAGAACTTACAGGGAAACATTACAGTGTATTTGGTTAAACACTACATGCACTGGCATTGGGCTCACACTTCTGTTGGTGCTTCATTTTGTCAAATCCTCTTACCTACAATTTCTTCAACTTTTGAGAACTAAAATTTGCATACTGAGCTGCTCAGAGAGGGAGTAAAATGTCTGAATGATTTCAGTTATCCTCTAACATTACCCACATTTGTGCTATAATTCTTTTTGTTATTTTAATATATTCCTATAGAACATTTTGCCTTTGTCTATAACTAAAATCAGATACTAGATACAAAGAAAACTGAAGAAACAATACTGTCTGTGGAAAAAGCAGGAGTTTAGATTTTTTTTGTTTTATTTATTTATTTTTATTTTATCTTGCCAGTCTTGGGGCTTGAACTCAGGGCCTGAGCACTGTCCTTGAGCTTTTTTGGCTCAAGACTAACACTCTCTCACTTGAGCCACAGCTCTACTTCTGGCCTTTTCTGTTTATGTGGTACTGAGGAATAGAACCCAGGGCTTCATGCACGTTAGGCATTCTACCACTAAGCCACATCCCCAGCCCAGAAAATTATTTTTTTGGTATATATTTTTTATTGTAAAAATACTGTATAGAGGGGTTACAGTTATATGAGTAAGATAATGACAAAATGCTGAAATAAGTTATTATTTTTTTAAAAGGTAAAAGCCAGGCTTTGGTGGTTCATGTTGGTAATCCTAGCTACTCAGAATGCTGAGGTTTGAGGATCCTGGTTCGAAGCCAGCCCGAGCAGGAAAGTCTGTGATTCTTTTTTTATTATTTTATTGTTTATTTATTAGAATATATATAATTGTACAAAGTTTTCATTGTGAAATTTGGTCGAGATTCTTATCTCTAATAAACTACTCAGGAAAAGTTGTAAGTGATGTTGTAGTTCAATTGTTAGAATGCTAGCCTTGAGTACAAAGAAGCTCAGAGACAAAGCCTAGACCCAGAGTTCAAGCCTCAGGACTGTTAAAATGCAAAGCAAAGCAAAACAAAACAAAACAACTCAGAAAAGGAGCTGTCGCTTAAGTGGTAGAGTGCTAGCCTTGATTGTTTTTTTGTTTTTTTTTTGGGTCCGGTCATGGGGCCTGAACTCTGGGCCTGGGCGCTGTCCCTCAGCTCTTCAGCTCAAGGCTAGCACTCTACCACTTGAGCCACAGCACCACTTCCGGCTTTTTTCTTTTTGCTTATTTGGTGCTGAGGAATCAAACCCAGGGCCTCTGTTATGCAAGGCATGTGCTCTACCTCTGAGCCAACTTCCCAGCCCCAGAGTGCTAGCCTTGAGCAAAAGAGCTCAAGGATAAGGCCTAGGGCCCTAACTTCAAGCCCCAGGAGGGGAGAGCAGAAAGGGAAAGGGAGGGTTAGGAGTAAATTCTACCTGGGAAATTTCTATGCTCAATTCAAATACTTATGCTGAATGTTACTTCACCCACTTCTGTAGTTTCAGCAATATCTCCAAAAATACATGGAAATATAAAGCTGATATAATGACCTTGTCTTTTCAGGGATAATGAACCAGTACAGTTTTGAAAAAAAAATTAATGGGTAGGAGTGTCCAATTTATCAAATGAAATATTTTTCCTGTGGTTAGCATTAAGGGTTATGAAATGCAGTAGCATTTTTTTGCCTCAATTTAGTTCCATCCATCAGTCATGAAACTACACATTTAGCTCTGAGAACAAGGCAGGCACACAGAGGGAGATCTCTGGAGAATGACCAGATACCATTCCTGCTTCTGAATCTTTTTTTCCCCCTCTCTCTTCAGGGTATCCCTAAGGAAAAAAAAAAACCAGATCTGTTACATTAATCCATTCTATGTTACCATATCATTCAAACATAGAATGCAAAAATCATATAGCTATACAACAACCAATTACTGAATAGTACTAGTAATTTTTGAGATTTTTTTTATGATTTTGAAAATATTTCATTTGTTTTATAATGGTAAGCATTCTGGTTTATATTTCTAATTTCCTGTTATTAGGTATTTAGAAAATATCCTTCTTTGGATTAAAATCCCTGGGATCATGGACTAGGTATTCTATATCTGTGATTTCATTTAATAGTCAAAAACCCTCAACAGAATGAGTATTATATTCTCCAAGCTTATAGATGAGATCGCAAAGAAGAAGCAAAGAGAAGTTAGTAAAAATCTGGACGTAAGTAGTTCTGTCTGACTCTACTGGTGCTCTGAGCTACCATGTCTACTGCTCGACTAACCAGTTTGGAGGGATGAAAAGTAGCTGGACTTTATGGAAGGCCCTGTTTGTAGAAGGCTGTTTCTCAGGTTGCCCTATGGGAACATGAGACTAGTATGTGCCTAAGATAGAACTACCAAAGGAGTCTGCTCATTTGAGCCAGGGCAATGAACACATGTAATATGCAGGGCAATGGGAACTTGACACAGGTGTTTGGAAACAATGCAATATTGTTGCAGTAGACACCAGGGAGGTCAGAAAGAAATTTATGAATTCCTTAAACAACAGAGGGTTGTTGGAAAAACAGCTGCAAGTGGCATACTCAAGTGGCAAATTCAAAGACAGACAGATGGCTTCTATCTGAAAAAAGTGTTCTACACCTAGAAAATTGAGTTTTATATAAATGAAATAATGCTTTAAAACTCTAAAGTAATTCACAAATTCATTTTCCCCTAAATTAGTAGAGCACAAATTAAATATTTTATTGCTTAAAAAATGTGATGATTGATATCATTTTGATATCACTAACTCCAGACTGGACTCAAGTATATCTGGTGGGTAGTGAAATAAAGCCTTCAACTTTACCCAGAATACCTTCACGATTAACTTGAAAAACTGTTCATATTTTACCATGGCCTAAAATATCTTTAAAAGTATCTTTCTATAATTCAATTTTGATATTAAAATGTAGAGATTAAACTTAAAAGTTAAGCTGTGTGCCAATGGCTCACACATATAATCCTAACTACTCAGGAGGCTGGGATCTGAGGATCGCCATCCAAAGCCAGGCTGGGCAGGAAAGTCATCTACAATAAGCTACTCAGAAAATGCTGGAAGTGGTATTGTGGCTCACGTGGTAGAGTGCTAGCCTTGAGCAGAAGCAGCTCAGGGACAGCGTCTAGGTCTTTTTCTTTTCCTAAAGAATTTGTAATTAGTAGCCTATCAGCCTATTATGTCTTTCTCGTGAAAACACCCATTCTTTAATAAATTCAAACTTTTTTTTAAGCAGGGGAGGACTACAAAGGCTTCTATATCTTCTTTTGTTTGTTTAGAGATGCAGTTAATGACATGTGCAGATTTAAAATGACTCACTCATAATTGTTTGAATGCAGTTATATGTGCAGAAAAGTTTAATTACCAGCTATCTACATGGTTGCAATATTACCCAGAAGGCTGTACTTCTTTCTTAATTAAAAATATTTGAACTTAATAATGGAGAACCCTATTAAAACATGAATAAAACATTACAAGGAAATTTCCCAAGCAGCTAGCAAATCAATTTCAGTAAGCATTCCTTAAGACTTGTTTCTTTCCATCATAGGGAATTAGACAGTTTTATATCTCTTTTTATAAAAGCTTTTGCTTCTCCTTTGACAAAATGTTGCTTCACATTGACAATCTATGAGAATGGTGATGGGAAATCTACTTATAATTCCTGATTGCAGTGTCTTGATGGCTAAGTTGCTAGCTAAGGTTCTCCTGCTGTCCTTCACAGTTCATGATGCAGACAGATTTGTTTGCCATGTGCTCCCTAGCATTGCCATCCAGGATCCCCACCACAGACCCAAGGTAATATGCTGCCTGATGTTGGACAAGAATGTCTAGAACTGCAATTACATTATTATCTGACCAGTTTTTACAAGTTCCAAGCCCAGAAGTTGTTCTCAATTGTACCCATTTCCTATTCCTCATAGTCTATCAGTCCCTTATCTGCCACTTTTCTTCATCTGCAGTCTGAGCTATCAGTAGAACATATCATTCCATTCCTGCTTTGCTGCATCCATTTTTGACACAGCCATAGAAAACTTGTGGCAGAAATCAGGCTATATCATTGCCTAACTTAAAACCCTCCAAACATTTGTCATTGCACTTGAAAAAAGGCCATACTCATCACATCCTTCCTGGCCCAACCTGAGCTGAGTCCTGTGCACTTCTTTTACTTATCATCCTTTATTCTCCCCTTGCCCACATGGCTCAGTTATGTAGGTCCTTTACTCTTCACAGATGTCCATTTCAGGAGCTCTGAATCCTGTTGTTCCTAATGCTTAAAAGCACTGTTCTCATGCTATCCAAATGTCTGGTGTCTCTTCTCTTTAAACTTTACATCTGAGTTCAAATGTAACCTGCTCAGATGGTAACTGAGTGTCAACTAGTCTGCTCATTCTGCCACTTGGTCCCATCATTCTATTTCTTTCTTTCCATACTCTTATCATAGATTATTTTGTGTACTTGTTTATTGTGTGTTTCCTAATAGATGTAAGCTCCTGAGGAGAGAGGCCTTATCTATCTTGGTCAATGATGTATCTCTAGCACTTAGGAGAACGTCTTTCCTTTAGGAACTCAATAGAAAAAGTGTTGCTCTTCTTATCCCTAAGAGAGTCACAGAGTTGTATCCTATCACCTGGAGGTCCTTTATTTTAGAAGCTCAGCTTAGGTGGAAGAGGCCCCAGTAAGTCAGTATTCCACATACATGGACTAAATTCCTTGTCAGTAATGAGAATTTCATGCCTGCATTCATACTAACATTAGAGGAACTTCTAGTACCAAGGTACTTTTCAAACTTTAGGGACAGATTATGACTAAACTCATATAGTCTGTGTTAGAGTTCAATAGGAAGGCATGATAGTCAAAATGAAAAATCTATGAAATAAGAGAAGATTTTTCCACTAAAAACAGAATAATGTTTTGAGGCAATAAGGCAAGAAAAAAATAAATAAGTCACTTAGAGTAGAAAAGAAGTAAAACCACCTCTCTTAGCAATAGCATGATCCTTAGTATAGGAAATCACAAGAAATTCACAGGAAGTAATAATCCAACACAACAATGTTTCAAGATATAAAGTCAACATACAAATATCATTTATATTTCTATACAAAGAACAAATCAAAATGAGATGAAGAAAATTCTTCTATTCACAGAAGTATCAAAAAGAGTACTTAGGAGTACTTCAGAATGGATTTAAGGAAAGCAGGATAAAAATCTGTACACTTACAATGATGAAGCATTGCTGAAAGAACTTTAAAAAGACAACTATGGATTAAAAGGCTTAATAGTACTAAGATGGTAGTATTTCCCAAATTGACCTGCATATTTGATGTAATCCTATCTTAGCTTTCCATCATTACAATGAAATACCTGAGATAACTAACTTATAGGCAGAAATGTTTATTGGCTCAGTTTTGGAGGTTCCAGTTAAAGATCAGATTAAACCTAGTAATTTGTACCAGTGGTGAATGGCAGATAGCAAGTAGCTCAGGGTGGAACAAAACTACATCATACAGTCTTCTGCCTACATATAGGATAATCTTATCAGATGAGCTCAAAAGATCAAAAACCACATACCATATAGGATGATGCTAAGGGGCTGGGAAGGTGGCTCAGTGGTAGAGCGCTTGCCTTGCATGAATGAGGCCCTGGGTTTGATTCCTCAGCACCACATAAGCAAAAAGAAAAAAGCCAGAAGTGGTGCTGTGGCTCAAGTGGTAGAACGCTAGCCTTGAGCTGAAGAGCTGAGGGACAGCGCCCAGGCCCAGAGTTCAGGCCTCATGACCGGACCCCGCGCCCCCTAAAAAAAAAAAAAAGATGATGCTAAGGCCAGGCGCCAGTGGCTCATGCCTGTAATCCTAGCTACTCAGGAGGCTGAGATCTGAGAATTGAGGTTCAAACCCAGCCTGGGCAGGAGAGACCATGACACTCTTATCTCCAATAAACCACCAGAAAAACTGGAAGTGGTGCTGTAGCTCATGTGGTAGAGTGCTAGCCTTGAGCTGAAGAGCTGAGGGACAGCGCTCAGGCAGAGTTCAAGCTCCATGTCTGACAAAAAACAACAAAAAAAAGATGATGCTAAGTGAAATGAACCCTAAGATATGGACACAAGAGGTCTGTATTGTTATTGTTTTAAATGTACCATGTAATTTTTTTGCTGTTGTTTCCTTTGTATGTTTTTTCCCCTTATGGCATATCCCCTGTTGTCACTGTATTCGATTTTGATACCCTGCAGCTTGTATATACATATGTCTAATCTGGGGAGGGGTAGGGGAATAACTAAACGCTGAAATATGGACACAGGATAACTCTTTGCAACAAAGATACCCACAGGACAGTATATTGGAAATGCACTTTACAACTTCAGGCAGCGAAGCGGGGGAGTGGGGATAGGAGTGTGTGAGCTGGGGGAGGGAAAGGATAGTAAGACAACAAGGAAGGGAAGGGGTAACAATGATCAACAAGTAATGTACTCATTGCCTTACTCATGTAACTGTCACCCCTCTGTACAACATCTTAATAAAATAAAATAAAGTTAAAAAAACACAACTATTTTCACCATGGGCCAGGAAGTGAGAGGAGAAAGAGGAAGGGGCTGGGGCCACACGATTCTCTGTAAGGGCATACCCCCAATGACCCAAGGACCTTCCAAAGGCTCTAACTTCTTAAAAGTCCACAGCACATTCCAATAGCCCTACCTAGGCACCAAGACTTTAACGCAGAGATTTTTTTTGGGGGGGGGGACATGTTTATCAAAACCATGGCAAATCCCTGCCTGTGTTTCTTTTTCTTTTCTGTTTTTTCTAGACGACTAATCTTTAAATTTATATAAGATATAAAGGACTCAGAATATCAAAACCATGGAAGAAAGGCAGAACAAAGTTGGAGAATTTGCACTTCTTGATTTCAAAGCTTATTACAGAGTTACAGATATCAAGATAGGATATTCTGACAAGAAAGCAGATTAAAAAAACAACAACAACTCTTTTACACATCTGATCAATTAATAGGGGAAAGATCAGCTTCCCTCTCTCCAAATGGTGCTGGGACAACTGGATATCCATTAACAAAAAAGATGTTGGCAGATAACTACCTCATACCATACACAAAAATTGACTTGATATAGATCACAGAACCAAATATAAGAGTTAAAAATATAAGACTTAGAAAAACTCAGAAGTAAATCTTTGTGTAACTGGATTAGGCAATAACTTGTCAGATATAATACAATGCACAGCAAAGGAAGAAAAAATAAACTTGTCTTCATCAAACCTTAAAACATTTGTGCTTCAAAGGACACCACAAAGACAGCCTATAGAAAATAAAGTATTTGGAAATCATTTATCTGATAAGAAATTTTCATCTAAACTGTAGTAGGAACTCTTACAAGTAAAAAAAGGTAATCTAGTCAAAAAAGAAAAAGCATTTATCTAAAAGAGATACACAAATGTCTAACAAGAACATGATGCGATGCTCAACACCATCTGTTGGAGAAATGAAACTCAAAATCACAGTGAGATGCTGCTTCATGCACACTAGAATGGTTTAAGTGCAAAAGGCAGAAATTGGGATCCCATACATTGCTGGTGGGAATGTAAAATGGTACAGTCACATTGAAAGATAGTTTCTTAAAAATTAAAAGTAGAGTTTCACACAACAAAACATGTTCACATAAATACTAGCTAATCTAGTTTCATTCATAATAGTCTCAAAGTAGAAGCAATCCAGATATTCATCAAGTAATAAGTCAATCAAGAAATAGACATATCTAATATAATGTATTTGGGCAGGAAAAGGAATCAAGTACTACAATATGCCTGGACTTTCAAAAGATTGTTAAGTAAAAGAAGTTGGACATATAAGGCTAAATATTGTATGATTTCATTTAGATTTAGAGACAAAAAGTAGATTTGGTGATTGCCAGGAGTCTGGGGTAGTGACTATATTTGGGTATTGTGTTTCTTTTGGGATAAAAAAATCTAAAAGTGGGCTGGGATGTAGCTCAGTGGCAAAGCGCTTGCCTAGCAAGTGCAACGTCCTGGGTTCGATCCCCAGTACCAAAAACGAAAAGACAAAAAAAAAAATCTAAAAGTTAGATAATGATGATGGTTGCACAATTCTGTGAATATGTTAAACACCTGTGAACTGTATATTATAAAAGTGATGAATTTTATGTTATGTAAAAATAATGTCAATAAAATAGTTTAAAAATCATCCCTATCACTCTCTGGGATTTGAGGCATTCCCCTTGTAGATAGTAGCTCACAACATTCTTTGAAGAAGCTCATTTCCCCAGATTCTTAGCTTCATACACTAAGTAAGTGTAGTACTGAGCATCAGAATCTGTTCACTATGAACATGAAATTAAAAAAAAATGTCTTTATGGAAGAACACTCAATTCTTGTGATTTTACTTTGAAATTAGGTGGGATTGCTTCATGCCTTCAATAATTTTATATCCTATGAAATAAAGACGGTCAAATTTGCAAATGTGACTGCAGATCATGGCTAATATGTGGGTTGTTACAGATAAAATCATATTAGTCTGAGTTTTGACAGGTAAGCCACACTTTTCTGCATAAAAGGGAAGCAGTGCATATGTGCCTTTATTCCTCACCAAAGAAAAAACTCTTGTCCTTGGCATTCTTTGGAAGCTGTTGCTCTGACTCCATCTCCTCAGCTATAAAATGGAATAGCAGTTTATTACAGGGTTGCTGCAAGATATGTTGGGCTTAAGCTTTGTAATTTACAATGAGCAACTATAAAAATGTCTTCTGAAACAATCGAAATGTTCTGGAAACTGTTAACATAAGAGACTCATTAATGAAGAAAATGAAGTGGGAGAGACTTCCTAGTTTTCTGTCCAAACTTTAGTTTTTTTTCAGTACTTGTGTTATGCAGAACATTATGTTTTAGATGATGTTCTTTGTTAAGTAGCCAGGTACTTCCAGCTCATCCGTGTTCAGATTTTCCAAGCTTGTTATTATTTTGTGTGAGCTCTAGTTCTATTTTTATAGAAAAATAAGAAGATAGAAAATAAACAACTTTCTGGATATTAAGGATAATAGACTCTCATAATGGTGGTAGTATAAAAATTTTGGGGAAAAATTGATCAGGTCACTTCCTAAAAGACTCCTGTTAGTTCTGTTCCTGGCACCTGGTATTGGCTTTAGTTAAGTGATGTAATATTGTAGACTAGTTTATAAGGCTAGCTCATTAGTTTACTAGCTACTAGTATAACCAAACAACCCATAAAAGGCCCCTAATAACAAAAGTAATCCTGAGGAGAAAGCAATGCTAGAGGATACAGCATTGTACTGGCACAAAAACAGAGGATGGATAATAGTGAAATACATTGTGTCTATGTATATAGATGACATAGGAATTTCACTGAAAGTTGTACATAAGGGGATGGGGATGGATGATGAAAGAAGGAACATATAGAGGAGGTCAATCTGACTAAAGTACAAAATACAATGGTGAGACCCCTTTGTACAATTAATATACATTAAAAATGATGAATAAAATGAGTGACAAGAAAGTAAAACAGGTTATGTTGGGGAATAGAAACTAGCAGGAGGAGGAAGGAAGAACAGAGAGGCCATATAAGGATGAAAACTGGTCAAAGTACTTTATATGAATGTGTATAAGTAGAACAATGAAAGCTACTGGAATTGGTTTAAGAAAAAACAGGAAGAGTAAGAGCAAAGGAGAGGATGAAATACCGCAAAGGAAGCCTCCTTATGTAATTCTTGTACACAATCAAAAAAGGAACACATATATCAGTTTTCTATTTGGATAGTTCTTGAAGAGAGCCCACCACTTTCATAATACACGTTTACACATTAGTGTATTGCCTATCGGTAGTGGTTTTAGAATCACACAAGCTAGATTCAAGTGGTGCCTTGTCAACTAAGCAGCAGTTATGGTTCTTGAAGAAGCTGTGCAATGTATTAAGCCTCAGTTCCCTTATCTAAAAAAAAAAAGAGGAGCATTAAAAGTGTCTATTACTCAGAGTTTTTGTGACAATTAAAATTCTTCATGAAAAAAATGTGATACAATGACTTAAACATTCAGGAAATATTAACTATTACTATTTTATTACAAGGGTGTATATGTCCATTATCTGTGCTAGGTAACAATCTACGTTATTTTTTAAGTAACTTCTATAATTTTTTTGTGACAGTACTGGGGCTTGAACTTAGGCCTTGTGATTTCACTTAGCTTTTTCACTCGAGAATGGTGTTTTACCACTTGAGCCATAACTCCATTTCTGGCCTTTTGCTTATGAATTGGAGATAAGTCTCATGGAACTAGCTGCTGGTGATTCTCAGATCTCACCCACTTTAGTAGCTAGGATTACAGGCATGAGTCATCAGTGCCCTGATAAGTACTTATATTTTATGTGACTGAATCAAAGCTTTACATTATAACACATATACAGAATGTTTTGGCTATGACACATAAAGTCTTTTATGTCTAAAAAAGTGCAATGTAAGTGTCATTTGTTCTGCATTACCTTATTTGTTCCGTATTTTCCAAGAGAAGCTTATGGGAGCTGAATGAAAAAAGTACTAATGCAGAAAAAAAAATCAATCTGATGGACATGAATGCAGACATCAAACTAGCCTAGGGATTTATTCGATGACACTGCTTTACTGTTAACCTTCATTCATATCATTTATTATTTGGGGGAACTGCTGCACAGAGACTAGAGAAGTGAATAGAATAATGATGTTTTTATGGCTCCTAATGTAGATTGTTATTGAAAATCTGTCAATTTTACTGGCAAGCTTTTGGCTCAAAAAAGATCTTCATTTATAATTTGCAAGCAGTGATAACTAAAATTATGGGAAGTAACTGGGAAATAAAAAATAACTATTATGATGAAAACTACATAATTATCTTTCTCATTAAAAACAGGAGGCATTCCATTATCCTTGGGATGTGAAATATACTCTTTAACAGCTGCTGTTACTGAACTAAAACACTTCTGAATGGGAAGGAAAATACATTACTGATCATCTAAATGATGAAAAATAAATGGGTGCAAGGTGCAGAACATCAGTAGGAAGTACTGCCCACACATGTGAATGACAGAAAAGCCACCTACTGATATTTCAGGGGTCCAACTCCAGTCCTCCCTACCCCTAGATTTCTTTCTTTCTTTTTTTTCTTTGTTGGTCATGGGGGCTGAACTCGGCTTGAGGACTGTCCCTCAGCAATTCAGCTCAAGGCTAGTGTTCAACCACTTGAGCCACAGTGCCACTTCCAGCCTTTTCTGCTTATGTGGTGCTGAGGAATCGATCCCAGGCCCTCATGCATGCAAGGCAAGCACTCTACCACTGAGCCACCTTCCCAGCCCATCCCTAAATTTCTTTTAGGGAGGTTTTCTGAAGTTGTCACTTGATGAGCTGGTTAGGAGCCCTTGCTTTGATAAGGGAATCTGGAATTTTCTGAGAGGATCTGCTCCTTTTACTGGGGTAGAAAGGCCTGGAGTTGGGGCAACAACTCATTTGTGATGATTCATGTTACTTGTCAAGTTGATTGGATTGGGAGAGGCCTAGAAACTTGGTAGATCACACTTGTGAGCACATCTGTGAGGATTCTTCCAGAGAGGATAAGACATGTAGGTCAATGACTGAGTAAGAAGACCCCAAATGAATAGAGGAAGCACTGCCCAGTAGTCTACAGGCATAGTGGAACAAAAAGCAGAAGTAGGAAGCTGGCACTCTTTTACTGTTGTCATAACCTATGGACATCAGACCCTAGATTCTTAATCCTTTCAATGTGGAATTTCTCCAGGGCCTCTCTAGGCAGCATCCAGGCTTTCAGGCTAGGAATGGGGCTGACATCATTGGTTCCCCTTCTGAGGCTTTCAGTTTTTTGAATGAGCTACTTCTTTCCCTAGCTCCACAACACACAGATAGCCATTGTGGGACTATCCAGCTGGTGATCATGTAAGCCAATTTAATAAATCCCCTCTTACATATACATGGTACAGGTCTATTCTTCTAGAACACCCTGAATAATACATAATTTGAAAAGTCATTTCTATTTACTTCACCAAGGAAGTCTTTGTGTAAAGGCATTTCCTAGATATTATCTATCTTGTCCACACTGCAACTTTCCCCAGCATATTCTCTACTGTTGAGCGAGTTTACCCTGATTCATTGGGTCTGAAGAACCCTGGATACTATGGTTATCCTGCATTAGGGAACAGAATGAAAAACAATTTGACCATCATACATGGTGAATAAGATATTGAGTACAAACAAGTTCATTAAAAATTTGGTGAATGAGACAAAATATACATATATTTTACTTTAATCTGTAAAGAAAAATATGAACAACTAAAAATAATGGTTCAACTAGGCGATACAAAATAATCATTTGCTGAGATATCCTGCTGTCTGGTCTGTATAAAGCATTATACTTTTTAAAAAATCCCTAGTAACAAAAGAACATTTGAGAAATAGTCACTCATATTCATTCCAAAAAAGTTCTAAAATAAGATCCATAGGAAGTTATCTAAAGCATCAAAGAATCACATACTTTGACTTCCTGATTGGCTAACTCTATGAGAAGAAAAAGAACTATAATTTTAAGCACTTAGCTTATTTACAGGAGGAAATGATATTCTAAACTCAAGTAGACTAGCCTTATTGTCAGGCAGTTTAAAAGCAAAAGACAATGAAACATGTTTTATAAGTATTTTTCTAGCATAAAAATCATGATTATAGAAATTTAGAAAGTATATTTAGAAAGTAATTATACAAATTCAGAAAGTATATTTTTTCTATGAAATATGAACCTCCTCTTAAATACAATTGCTTGTTAAGCTGAAATGAAAGATAAAATTGTTTTTCATAAGTATACAGTTCTGTGATTACCAATAGGAAATCTAAGTTAAACATTTTAAGATCTGAGAAAGGAGGAATTACATAAAATTCTCCTTGAAAGTAAATAATAGAAAAGAGAAATATGGTATTCTCCTGCCATAAAATAATATATTTTATGTCATAATTTTTATGCTATACACTAATATGTTAAAAGAATAACTTTGTGACCATTGTGTGTACTTATGGTAGATTGTTTTCAATTTCACTTATTTAAAAATAAAAGAACTGAGTATTAAATGATAAACCTAGGTCAGAGTAGAAGTGATAAAAGCAGAGTATATTTTTAAAACAATGTTTGCTGTCTGAGAGGGTATATGTTAACATTCAATTTTAGTAAGTTTTTCCTCTAACCTCCATTTAAAACCATACAGAACTAAATCATTTATGACCAAAGTCTGGCATTTTAAAACAAGATTGTTAGATGAATGATTGGACTGTGAGCATCTTACTGAATGTCTGCCCCTCAGACATGCTCAACAAAATCATCATGCCTTCATAAGAAAAGTAAAGTAAAGGTGAGAGTCTGCTCTAGGTTGAGCATAGGATAAAGGAGAGATTGATATGATCAGAGCTCTTAATTGGAGGAGGTCATGTTCTGCCTTCCTTCCTTATAATGGGCCAACTCTTGCAAGCACTAATGGCTGCAGATGTGGAAATACAATGGTATACTGGTACATAACTCTATTATCTGGGGAGTATATGGAAGATGAGGAGTTCTCATGTAAGAACTCTATAATGACACAGGAGAATACCAAAATGACACAAAGTAGATAGCATGGGCATGGGTTGGTGGCTATTTTCTATGCATATCCTGATAGTTTGAAGAGACAGGAGAAAGGGAGGCAAACTAGGAGATGAAGGCAGTGCCATTAGGAATGTTAAAGTGTTGGTGTTAAGGAAATGATGATGGCACAGCCAGACTGATTTGAGCATTCAACTGGGTACATCAAAGACAGGGAATGTCACACTTAATAATTTTCTTATATGGCATCTAAGGATCTAACTCTATTTAGTTAGGATGATTGGATATGACTATATCTGTCACTGCAATAGTGGCAAGATGGTTGTAGGCTGCAGGTACAGGACAATTCTTTCTTTTGTAAGCTGCTTACAGGGCAAGCTCATCCTTTACCATTCTGGGCACCTGAGGATGTTCACATAGTTATGGCAGGAAATCAGAAAGACTGTCAAAGACACATAATGCCCAGTAGAAATCACTAGAGAATAAGTAGAAGTGATTCTTGCAATTTCTTTTCCATAAAGGTACTAAAAGAATCAAAGGTTAATCTTTTTTTTAAATAAGTTTTTTAAATTGTGAAACTACTGTACAGAGGGGTTAGTTACATGAGCAAGGTAATGAGTACATTTCTTATCAAGCATTGTTGACACCTCCTTTGTTTTTCCCCACCATCCCTTCCCTCCCACCTCCACAACTGGGGTAAACAGAAAGTGCAGCAAGCATCTGCTAAACTTTAGCTGTAAGAAAGGATGGGTAGAACTAGTAGAAATACTTTTAAAATTGATTTTGACTGTGGGACAGTGCTATCTCTTCTTCAGTTTGTTATATTTTCTGTAATGTTATAAGCAACTAGCAGTGGGATTTCTGTGATCAAAAAAACCTCTACTTCATTTTCATAATAAAAATTAGGCTAGGGATGTAGCACAGCAGTAGAGTGCTTGTCTAGTATGCACAAAGCTCTAGGTTCTATCCCCAGCACTTCAAAAATATATTTAGTATATGACACAAGTGGGACTTAGGAGCAGTAAACATTTATTCAATACATATTTATTAGGCTCCTGCTATGTGCATGGCATATTGCAGGCACAACAGAAGAGACAAAGGCAAAGAGGACATGCATAGTTCAAGGGTACTAAGTTACAGATAGACAACAGCAAGAATCCGGTGTGCTGTTGCAATAAAGGGTAAGTACAGATCATAATAGTTTACTGTAAATTTCAAAAAACTAAGAGAAAACATTATTAAAAGTTTCACCATAAAGAAATGATAACAGCTTGAGCACATATGCTTTGTCTGATAAACAAACAACATATGCATATATGGAAACATCATCCCATTAATATGTGTAATTTTTATGGTTTCCTATATCATTAAAATTTATCTTCAAAAGCTGAAGGGCAGAGAAGATACTGACAAAGATAATACTATCATAAAACAGAAAGGGATAAAAGCTTTTCAATTTTAAAGGTTTCAAATATCCTTTTGGAGAAATTCTGAGGAGATGTGGAAAAATAGGTGTTTTGCTATATCATTTAGGAAAGTCCATAAAAAACAATTTGTTAGAAGTCTATTTTTACACCTATGGTGCATTCTTACTTCCAGTTATTTACTTGGGTGAAAATGTTTGTGTTTGTCACTGTGTCCCTGGAAATGTTCCCCAAGTATCTACATAGTCATTCACTTCACATTTTTATTAAGCTATACCCTGTTTGGAGATCAGCTGAGAGGATGGCTGTACTTGGATATTTCAGTGAGCATTTTTCCATGGTAATATATTTCCATACTATTTTAAGTATATAGAAAGGACAAGCAACTGGGGAATCTGCACAGGACCAAAGATGTGTGTGTCTTGGCTTCTCTACAACCACTGACTGGATAATTTCCAATTCAGAAAGAGTAACTGTGATTACTGAGAAAGGTAAGAATGTCCATATTTAACTAATATTTTAGATGGGTTAGCTTTTATTTAAGACAGGGAGTGGGAAATAAAAAGTTTTATGATATAATTAAGGGTTGAGCACTGGCAACACCTTATTCTTTACTTTAGCAATGTCTTTGCCTCTCTTAAAAGGCATACATGTTGTCTATTGATATCACACATGTAATTTATTTGGGCTCAACATGCTTTTGGATTAATTTCTTTCTAGACAAATTATACACATTTGTTACATGCATGAGAAGTTAGCTTACTATGATCTGATTGAAAAATCACTATTTTCCCCCTTTTGCTTTATCGTTTAGCTACTGAAAACCTGTACAGCAATTGAATGTCATTTGTCAGAGTAGCAAAGAAGTTGTCTTGCCATTTTCACATTCCAATCATCTGCTCATCTGTGTCTCAGAAGAACAAATGCAAAATGCTTTTGATTTAACTTAATGTATCTTTTTTAAAAATCCCAAATCTCTTGAACCATTTGTCTTCTGGGCACAGAAACATTTGTTTGCTAAATATTCAATCATGCCCCAGTGCCAGGAACATCAATAGAGCTTGCCTGATTAACCGTAGCACAGCATATGTATGCTCAAGATGAGAATGATTTCCCCAAGGAGCACGCACTTCCTCTGCTGAACTCTCTTTCTTAGAAGGACATGCAGATGGGCATTTGGACACTCATTTCTGGATGTACAAAATGATTGCTCTTGCTGAGTTGTAATTTTGAAAAGATAATTTTAATGACTCTTGAGGACCACCTACTTGGAGCAGATGGGACCCAAGCTCTTTGTAACGGCACTTTAATGCTGTGTGAGTCAAGATAGAACACTGTATCAGCCTTTGTGAAAGAGGATGATCATATTTATTTATATTTCAAATACAATTTTAATTCAGTCCACTATGAAAAAGCCTTCTATGACATTCTTAAAAGTTCTATATTAAAATACACCTATACTATTCCAAACATTACTTTTGATTGCAGTTTAGAATTTGTAAAAAACCAGTTTTTACTTGTGTCCAATGACAATTGACAACACCCTTTATTTGGACACTAGCAAGCAACAAGAGCTAGAGCAGATGAAGATTAAAGAGGACAGTTATTTGTATAAATTATGACTAAAGACAATCATAGAATAATAAGAACTTAATTTTTCTTTGGTGCTAAAGACTGACCATTCAAATGTATATCAATGTAACTTAAATGTCTTCATAACAACTATCTTCAAGAAGTACTTCTATTTAGGAGATGTTACAGGAAACTGTGAAAGGAATAATTTTCTTTACGTGACAAAATGATAGAACTATCTTATAATATGTTTTTGTTAGCTTGTAAATAAATGAAATAAAGGGTTGGCAGTTGTAAAGAATTAACTTGTATGATGTTTGATATTAAAACGGTTAGAGAAAGTGCATTTTGTAAACATCTTTACCTGTAACCAATACTGTAACAGAGAAATGAGATAAAACAGGATTTGTATGGGGTGGAAATATGAATATTTGGAGAAAATGATGGGATTCTTTTAATTGCTCAAGATGAAGTCCATTTCTCAAAAAGTTAGTTTTATGCTCTTTTAACTGAGAACATTTAAAGATTTCTTGCAAAAATTCTTGTCCAGAGCCAACATCAGCAAGATATCTTTTAGCAAAAAAGAGATAGAATGTTAGTTTCTAGATAGACTAGATTTTTTTTTTCAGGTAAGGGGTAGGTTTATTCATCGTTCTGGTTGGCACCAGGCCATCTTGGTCCTCCACACGGTGGGGAAAGGCCTGGGAAAGAGAGCTGGGAGAGCTGGGAAAGAGAGCTGGGAAAGAGAGAGAAAAGAGCTAGAAAAGAGAGCTAGACTAGATTTTTTAAATCTTCCTCACCTGCCTATAATAAGGCACAGCCAAATCATAGAAAGTTAGGCCTTGTTTTCATAGAAGAGTTTTATTACTATAAAGATGTGTAGATGTGAACAGCTTAGAAGGATGACTCATACAAAATAAATAATATATTTATGTAGTAGATTTATATTTGTAATTCATAAAATTCAGGAATAACAATGCAAGACAATATATTAGAAACACTTTTATCTTTTCCATAATATAAGATAGCATTTAACTTTGTAAAGGCTACCCCAAAATATAAGCAACCACATTTTGACTAAATATCCTTCCTATTTTCTGTATACAGGTGTGTAATAGAGCAATGCAAAATAATTAGTTGAGTATGGAAAGGTGAGTAGATTATAACTTAATCCAGAAATACAGTCTCATTAGGAAAAAATATACAAAGTGAAATAAAATAAAATGAAAACTATTGAGTGCTAAAAAAACAAACACTTGAAAACCCCATCACTAGGAGAGGACTAACAAAGGCCTTTTAATCTGTTCTTTGTGTATTTGTCCTTGGTAGACTAGATGCAGAAAGATATGTAAGCTTTCTAGCTAATTTGAATGTGATAGGTAGTCAGCCCACATAATTTGTGTCCACATATGAATGTTTTAACTGGACTGTTATACAAGACAAATTGCATGGCCTTGCCAATATTTTCTTGTATGTAATACAAGAGCTTTTGGAAAAAAGATGACAGAACTGTATTTCTAGGAAAAAATTAAATCGATTGATAAAAGTATTAATAATACCTAATTCAAATTTCAAATCAGGTGCATATATTGGGAGTCATGTTGGAGATAATGCCAAAATACCAAACAGTAGCACACTTCTGTTTTTTTTTAGATACTGTGACAATGTGAAACTCAGTTTTAATAGTTTTCCTAAGATAATCCATTTTGTACAGTAGTTTTGATTTTTATAACTTGTCATATTTCTGCAAAGTGTTTTTCAAATGAGAAACACAACTTCCAAATTATACCAGACATGTTATATGTGGCACAGTATGGGAAATAAAATGTATGCTAGCAGAAAGTAAGATAAGAGAAAATGCAAAAATTCATACTTTTGAGGCTCTTCACATTGTTATTTCTGATGGGAATTATTAGCAACTTAAATTACAAAGACAGTTTACCATTGAAAGCTTCTCTTAATTAGCCTTTACTACTATATATACTTTCCTTCTATCATAATAACATGATTTCATTTACTTACTTTTAATACTACTAAAAGCATTTAATTTCCTTTAAAAATACTCACTGGTCTAACATCAAAAAAAGTCTTTTAATTACAAGTTACAAACTTTAAGCACAATAAGTAATCTAATTATACTTATTTGCCCACCATTATTTATAATATTATGTTTTCTTTAACTCTAATTATGTTACTCTAATGATGTAACATTCTAAAATTAACTCCTTAACTCTAATTATGTTACTCTAATGATATAACATTCAAAATAATCTAAGTAATGGTAAGGACATTTCAATAAACTAAATAGATTTTTTTCTTCAGATTGTAATAAATAACCACATAAATATATAATTTAATATTTCCTTATTTGTACAGTCAATAGATGAAATTTTACAACAGGAAAATAAATGAACTAACCCTCCCAAGGACCCCTTCCCCTTCACTCCAAAAATGAAGAAAACCAATCAAGAAAAGAAAGGTATAACAAATTGAGTTTGTTTAAATATAGTAGAGCATTTTTGTTCATTATATTTTTGTATACTGGTTTGTATTTTGCGCTCTCTAGAGAATCCTAAAACTTGATAGTACAGCAAGATTCCTCATCTTCTCTCCCTGGAATCTACTCTGAACAGGCTTTCACTAAAGTTAGTCCAGGCAGGAGCTAATGCTACTGGTCACATTAAAAGATACAGGTGAGGGCTGGGAAGGTGTCTCAGTGGTAGAGTGCTTGCCTTGCATGCCTGAGGCCCTGGGTTCGATCCCTCAGCACCACATAAGCAAAAAGAAAAAAGCCGGAAGTGGCGTTGTGGCTCAAGTGGTAGAGCGCTAGCCTTGAGCTGAAGAGCTGAGGGACAGCGTCCAGGCCAAGAGTTCAGGCTCCACGATCAGACTCCCCCCCCCAAAAAAAAAGATACAGGTGAGGGGGAGCAAGCTACTATGCAGTGAGAGTTTGGGTAATGCTTGGGTAAAATACTTGTTTTCAGTTTTCATGTAGTTGATTTTAAGCACCTGGCTACATAATGAACACTAAAGGAGATCAGAAATAGAATAGCTAGCAGTTAAAGAGAGTAGTTAACAGAATAACCAACTTAACTATTTAGATCTGGTATTATTCCTTTTCTCATGAAGCTCTACTGCTGCTTCTGTTGCATATTCTTCATATAGATGAGACAGTAAGTTCCCCCCATGGTCTTATTTGAAATGTAGTTCTCCATGTTTCTCTCATTTCCCAGAGAACTATTATTTCCCACCTGCCATGATTAGAGTCAACCATTTGAGTTTGGTAAAAAAGATGATGCTGTGTGTACATAGGAAGAGGATGAACTTGTCCTATCAATAAAATGGTCTGATATTAATTGGTTAGATCAGCTAACTTACACTGTAGAAGAACTAATGATTGGGATGAAGACACAACTAGATGCCTAAGATATCCAATCTTATAGTCTTTCCAGCAACAGTTATAAACCAATTCATGTATAAGTGGGCGTACAGTGGGCTGTGTTTGGTGTTACTACTAGTTTCAGCATTCTCACAAGCAAGAATATGGTGAAAAATAATACTCCACGTACTATGCTGAAGAAATTCATTAAAAGTTGCAAATCCCATAATTTCTGCCTGAATAATCCCACCATGTGCTCAACTGGCTTTGAGGGTAGGAGCTATGCATTTAGTCTACATCATACCATCCAAAGGGGATTCCTAAGAGTTATTTCAAAAGCTGTGTAAGCATACATAAACATGGCTTTTTCTCATTATTTCTATAAATTCTATATAAAATGATTTATATATTTTTATTAATGACTTTATATTTTGCTTTTAAATATATTTTCAGTGTTATTAAGAGTAAGATTATTAAAATAATCTTATTTAAAATAAGATTGAAGAAATTTCATACATAAATTCATTTCACTTGGGGATAAGGTTGGCAGATGTATTAGGTTTTTGACAAAATATTTTCAAACTATATTCAGTTTGATTTTCAACAAGTCTTTTAAGAAAACTTTTTAAGAATTTACTAATTTATAACACATTTATAGTCTAAGTAATTCCAAACAGAACACCTTGTCTAAGGCAAGTCCCAGTACTAATTCATGATTCATTATCTAAACTTTAATTGGTACAACTCTTGAAATTCTAGGACCATATGGAAAATAATGAATCCTAATAGGTCTAAGGTGAAAGATGGCAGGGAAATGAGGAAGCCAGAAAACTGTCAAATCAGAATGCTTAGCAACTGCAACACAGTTTCCCCAGAGATCTAGAACAACGTGTCCTAGTGCTTTACTGGTCCTGCTTACATATAACTAACTTGTAGATTATTTTTCATTCTGGGAGACAAAGATTAAAATTTAAAAAAACAACCTTAAAGCTGGTTCCCATAATTAAAAATGAAATTGATGTTGATAATAAAAAGGCAGCAATAGAATTGCCATAACAACCCGATGCAACTGTTGACTGACAGCAATCTGCTGCATTTTTATAAATAGCACTTGATTTCTCCCCTTACATTTCAACTAGTTTTAGTGCTTACTGGAGCTAATGAAACAATTGTGATTTAAGCAGGGTACCTCTTCGCTGCTGTCATCGCCATAGAAATCATCCTCCAATTGGATGTCTGTCCTCACCATACTGTTATCCTCTTTTAGATCCAAAATAAAGGAACATTCCTCTGGGGACATATTCTGCGTCTTCCCATGAGGTGCTGATCGAGGTCTAGATGAAAATGTGAAAATGTCCTTTCGAACCATCTGGGTTTCATCTGCCTGTTGGTCTGGTTCACTGTTCTTGATGGCTTTTGTCCACAAGTGTGGAGTGATGCAGGAGTCGTCATCCAGAAGCTGAGACTTACTGCTGGATTCTAAATGGGGAGTGTGATCATCATTTTCAGGAAATACCCACTCATCTGACATTTGGAGAAGATGACAAAAAATTAGAGTAGTGTTCCATAGAATTGTCATTTTAGGCAGATAGTTAGGTTCAAATTTCTTGTTGAAACAGATTTCTGAAATAAGACAGAAGCCAAGGAAGACAATTTATCCACCATCTTGTAGTTTGCTAAACACTTAACCCACAGTTCAGTGCCCACAGCTACAGGCAACTCATTTTCACATCCTCTCCATTTGAGTTGAAACACTAGCCAGGAAATTTCTCAGTCTGGATTAATTATCACCTGTCTTGCAGCAAGTTCTTTATTGTACAAACTCATTAATTTGACATTGCAGAGGGGTGAAATATCCAGAGTTTAAAATTTTGAATTACTAGCATCTTCTTACTGCAGGAGGACAGGGTCCAGAATTTAACCAGCTTCTTTAAACAAAGTATCTGGTCATTGTTTGGATTACAAATGATGGAAGAGAAAAGCCAGAGGAAGATGACAGTTGACAGTCTATTTCTTTTCATTCTCCTGAATGAAATAAGGCAATTCACAGACTAAACTGCACAGACATATCAGTAATATTAGCATGGTTAATCTGAGTGGTGGCTTCTGCTTGATAAAATGTGCTTTTTATGTTTAGTTTGTGGGAGAATGTTTTGACATAGAAAATCTTTTTCCATATATTTTTTAAAATGTTGCCTACTGAGATATTTGATTGAACATTAAGAACTTTAATCTTTTATATGATATTAAGATAGATGATAACATCACGATCCAAATGGTTTTGCAGCATAGTGTTTATAATATCATTAAAAAGCATGCTTATTTTTTTCTTTAAAATGACAGTGGGAAAATTAAGCATTTTCTCAATTTGTTCTATTTTTCTTGAAATGTACTTTTTCAATGCATTATTTCAATGGTAAAAATCCTGCTAGATACTAGTGGCTCATGTCTATAATCCCAGGAGGCTGAGATCTGAGATTCTCAAGGAAAAGAAGTCTGAAGCTCTATCTTCAATTAACCAGCCAAATGCTGGATTAACAATGTGGCTCAAGTGGTAGAGCATCAGCTGTGAGTGAAAAGCTGAGCAAGAGCAAGAGTCCCTGAGTTCAAACACTGATACTGGCACATACACAAAAAATTCTTGTAAGCAACTTTTCTAGAACCATACTATGAACATGATCATTTACACTTGATTCATTGTAGTTATGATCACAATAAAAGATACTAAGAGACACCTAAGACTTCCCAACTCCAAACCCTATACTACAAAAGCAAAAAGCAAAATGAAAAATAAAAAAAAAATCACAAAAGTTTAATGAAAGTAATTTTTTGGGGGGCGATGCCAGTGCCGGGGCTTGGGTACTGTCCCATGGCTTTTTTTTTTCTCTCAAAGCTGATACTCTACCACTTCAGCCATAGGTCCACTTTCACTTTGGGGTTTTTGGTGGTTAACTGTAGATAAGAGTCTCATGGACTTTCTTGCCCAGGCTGGCTTCAAATGGTGATCCTGCTGTGATCAAATTGTGAGTAGCTAAAATAATTGGCATAAATCATCACCACCGAGCTAATAAAAGTAATATTGATGGCACGAATACAAAACATCTCACAATTCATCTGTTTTGTGTTGAGACAAGATCTTATTGTGTGGTTCAGAATGGCCTTTAACCTGCAGTATAGTCACTTGAACTTCAGGTCCTCCTGTTTCTGCTTCCTTAGTGATAGGATTACTGGTGGGTACCACCATGCCTGGCTTTGGAGTTGTTTGTTAACCTAAGGACATCATTATTAACCTTGACTAGCTTGTACACTGGGTGATAAATATACACTAGTTAGAGGAAATTGATAAAGGTATAATTCCCCTATTTTCAAAGAAAGAGTCTGTTGGTATTTGACCAGTGGCAGGTTGAATCTATATCTTCTAATCATCTTCTCTGAGGGACTATGAAGAAGTTCCTGAGTCAGTGTAGCTATGGGCAAGTAAAATGAGCAAGTTCACTGAACACTTCTATTTTAGACAGAAAATCCTTTTGTATGTTGTTAGGCACGTAGTAGGCACTTTGTAAACAGCACAGAAATGCAAAAGTTAAAAAATCCAATGTGTTGTGTTATAAGCATGGATATGTGAAGGTAATTGGAGGAAAAGTTGTTGGGAATGCTTATTAGGCAAGTAAACAATATTTATGACCTTTTGCCAAATGTTTTATTAACTGTCAAAAAGTCAAAATAAAAGGAGATTTTTTTTCAACAAAGTAACTAATTATCTCACTACTACCACAGCTTTTTTGGAATTTGTACTTTTACTTCAAGTATTTCCATATCAATTGTAATGAATAATTTGGCGTGTTTTCTTAGGAAAATATGTAAATTACTGTGTAATCACAATATTGCAGCAAACAAGATAAATGCAAGAATGATCACCTAAACATCTAATTAGTTTCTCTACACAGTTAGATTTATGCTAGAGACACTAATTGCATCTAACATTTTAATGAAGGTTTCAACATTGCATAAATAAGACTGACAAACTACAAACAATTTTCATTTATTTTCCTTTTTTCCCTTGCTCAGAAACAATTTGCCTTTGTAAAAGCAGCACACACCTGCTAGGCAAGATATGTTGATGGGCTCAGTGTTCTTGGCTTCCACCATCTCAATTTCTAAAAAGATGGAAAATTGCAACAATAGATAGTCTTTGGGGATTGTGACAGTATCATGGGAAGACTTCAAAGTTTTAAACTTTCATGGTGAATGGCACAACTTAGGCCTAATAACTTGAAAAGAAAAATATTTTCATTCATTAAAGTCTCTCATAAAATTAAGTTTTTAAAAAAAAATAGATTAACAAAAGATGATCCATTTCAACCAATGGCTGCATCACGACTTTTCATACTGACTGGATTTGAACTATTTGGTGTAAATGCATTACAGTTAGGATGCCAACCTGAGAGATCAGCAGACTGAGGTCCTGGAGTATTGAGTTCTTTTTTCTCTGCTTTTTCTTGGGTCACAGTGGTGAGGGTAGTTGCTCCTTCATCTTCATTCTTGTTATTTCCCGAAGAACCATCTTCATTGGAATAAGTTACTTCTTTTGATATTTATAAAAAGTAATTTTTGAAGAATGAAAGAAATTTGGTAAACTTTTCATTTTGCTTATTTGAATACAAATGAGAGTAATACATAATTCATTAATTTTTTTCAGTTTGAAGTTTTAAGAAGTTCACCTTAAAATTCTTTGGTATCTGCCCAGGGACATTTTAGATTTAACTTCTACAATATGTAATAAAAAGGAATTCCAAACCTCATACAATATTAAAGGGTCTTATTCTTTCTTGGGTTCCACACATGATGGAGTAATTGAAAATTAGACTTCTTACAAAATATGAGTTTTAAAAAAATTTTTATTGAAGGGACTGGGAAGGTGGCTTAGTGGTAGAGTGCTCGCCTCATATGCATGAGGCCTTGGGTTTGATTCCTCAGCACCACACAAACAGAAAAAGCCAGAAGTGGCACTGTGGCTCCAGTGGTAGAGCACTAGTCTTGAGCTGAAGAGCTGAGGAACAGTGCCCAGGCCCAGAGTTCAGGCCCCACGACCACCAACAACAAAAAATTGTTATTGTAGAGGCAATATATGGAACGGTGACAGTTTCATGAATCAGGTAATGAGTACAGTTCTTTTTGAACCTTCCCTTGCTTTCTCCAAGTTCAAAGTGTGAGTTTTAACCAAGCTCTTTCCTTTAGTTCCTTAAAAAAATGAATGCAGACATTATTTGAATATTAGATTTTCTGTCTGCTCTTTTATAAAACTAGTATAAAATTTAGAAGGCTGAATTTCAGCTAACCCAAGAATCCCACATTTTTAAGAAATCATGCTAACAGATGTACATAAGATACCCTTTGGGCTGGCTTCAGGATTGATTAATGCACATACATACAAATCTACACAAACATGCCTCAAATTCACTATTTAAAAGAATAGCCACCTATATTAATGCTTAACTTGTTGCCGAAATTTTAATCCATATTGTTATCCTATGGAAAATAATCCAAAGGGAGAGACTGAAAATCTTAACTGGCAATAAGAGGGAACTTCATTTAAAAAGAAAAGACATAAATAAAATCTGAAAAAGTATAATAAAGTTCAATTTTAGCAATCTGCAGACAAGAACATCCTATATCATATTTGAGCCTTTTTTTTTTCTCTAAAAAAGCTTTATTCAGCTTTTGAAAGTAAAGCAGGGAGTCCTTTATTTCTGTGGTACTACCAATTTAATCAGAAAATCTCAGTTAGGGCTCTAGAGCAATTCTTTTGCAGAAAATTTGATTTCCATAATCCCCAAAGAACAGACATTTATATTTTAAATGAATTGGTTCATAATCCTTTGAAATTTACAGCCTGCAGAGAGATTCCATTGCCCCAAATAATATACAGATCTAAGATAGTATTGAAATATTGCCATACCACAGGGTGTCTCTGTCCGTTGTCTGCTGGAGCTTTTTAACCAGAATCTTCTTCGGTTATTAGGCTTATCAGTTGATGGTTCTTGAGGGGGATGTGGATGCATAATAGGTAGCCTGGCTGGTTCATTTTTATATCAAAGAACAAAAGCCAGTACAGAAATGACTATGTCACTTGAAATAATTCAGTAAATATAATTATCACTGCAATGAGAATACTCATCTATCATTCTGACAAAATATGAGTCAATATCAAAACCATAACTTAATCCTTCCCAGAAAAGAGGTGTTTATTTTAATTCCAGTTATAAGGATTTTGTTTTAGGCTTTTAAAATTACTGATGGGTTTTATTTGTGCAATAGAATGTTTATAGGGAGCTAAGAAACTCAATGTTAATTATACAACCTGATATGTTAAAAATTATAAAAAATGAAAGTGACAATTTTTCCTTTAAAAAAGAAAGTGCAGCTGAATATGCTTTCAATTAGACCTTAGAGAATAGTTTCCCAAAGAACTCTAGAGAAGGGTTCTTAAGTATAACTTAATCTTAAGTAATCATAGCAGCATTTAATATTCATTCCTTCATTTCTTAGAGCAATATAATATACTTCACTGTTTTTCTCACTGAATCTTCACAATGACTCCTTGGGGCAATTATTAGTCTAAGAGACAACCTAAAAGATGCTTTTCCTGAGCCCTGTGAATCAACTAAAAGTTCCCCATCTTTGTACCTGTTCCCTTTATTCTGAGCTATTTCTCTGCTGCAGTCACTGTAGGTTCCCCAAAAGTTTAGATTCAGCGGTAAGTATCTTGTGTGGAAGGCAGACTGCCTCTCAAATGGGCAATGCCTTCTTGGTATCTTTAAAAAAAAAACCAGCCAAAAATTCAGATCATCACCAGGCAACCAGTACCAGAGAAATGCTATACACATTTTAAAAGTGAGAAAACAAAACTTTGAGTGTGTTGGGCTGGGAGGTAGCTCAGTGGTAGAGTGCTTGCCTTGCATTCATGAGGCCCTGGGTTCAATTCCTCAGCACCACATAAACAGAAAAAGCCAGAAGTGGTCCTGTGGCTCACGTGGTAGAGTGCTCCTTGAGCTGAAGAGCTCAGGGACAGTGCCCAGCCCAGAGTTCAGGCCCCACAACCAAAAACAAAACAAAACAAAACAAAACAAAAAATTAAAAAGAAACAACTTTGAGTGTGGAAGAGATGTGAGCAAGTCTGCATAGATAGTGATAGAGCTGGGACTAGATAACTAGGCATTCATTTGCTTGTAAAAGTTTTACATTCCGTGGGGGGATATTGCCTTTAAAAATGATTATTAATTTCTAAATCAAATCATAAAAATTCAAATGTCCCCATTTTCAACAGTTGCTAAGTTAGAGCAGGAAAGGTAGAATGACTGACAGAGAATTAAGTTTTGGATTGCAGTCTTAAGCCTTCTTAATGATTACAAACTATGAATCATATTGCCTCTTCATTAGACTGGAACTTTCAATGTATAAAATGAGACAAAAGTCTTTCTTTTTATCTACAGGGCTTAAAGAGAAAATAAAGAGCACTTTACCAACTGAAAATGAAATTTAACAAAGCAAAGTTAAAATACACATGAACTTTCTCCAAATATAGTGATGATAAGTTATTTTACTTCTGCATCATTATCACAAGATAGAAACATACAATGATATAGTAAACTGAAATCACCTAGCAAATAGAATGATTCCAGAAGATAATGTATATATAAAAATTCTAGATGTATTTTGATATCCACCATTATTAAATGGTAATTCCCGGATTTAAGATATCTATACCTGAATATAACTTTTTTTTTTATCTTAACAAGAACATTGTTCACTATTTTCACTAACTCTCTGCAAGATTCTTTCTTACCATGAATTGGTATACTCTGCTTTATTTGGTGAATATTTTCTTTATCTCCTTGCTCCTCAGACATTTCTCCACTGGTCACAACACACTTCTCTACTGTGGGTTGCTGGCATGATTGGCTACTTTTGGACCCAACAGATCTTATTGTCTAGAAGGGAAAAGAAATAAATATGACATCTGAAAATACATTAGTTACATTTATTTCCTATAGAATTTTTATGGAGAAAAATGAACAAATAAATAGTGAGGAAAAATCTAGAAGAAATAAGGTTATAAAAGTGATAGAAAGAGAAATTATTGTAGGAAATTAGAAATGCAAGGAGAAAAAATATCCTAAAATAGAAGACAAACAAGTATTAGTTGCTACACACCATCCCAGGTAGGAGTTGAATTAAGAATCATTTTATCTGTCAGAAATTCTCAAGGGACATGAAAAAAGTATGATATCTAAGTATCCATTCATGGTATAGTGTCTGATACATCTCTAATTCATTTTTTAGAAGGAAAAGAAAAACACAGAAAGCACAGAAAAATGTGCTTATATATTTGCATGTAAGTTTCATGAATATATAATATATAATGCATATAATATATAATTAAAATAGGTGAAAATGTTACTATTATTTACATGCCATAAAGAAAGGTTTTGATGTCTTTTGAAATAGAAACTTTCTGTTCCAAATTTATTCCCATCTCCTTTCCCTAGAACTTATGCCTCATCCCTGACCTTACAGCTCATTCTTCAATAAAGTCTTCAAACTTCCATCTTACCTCACTGGATAGTCTCATGTGATTCCTTCTGCCAGACAGTGGAGGTGGCCCAAGAACTTTAGATCCAAAAGCTATGTGACAGACATCTTGGTTTTTACTGTTCCGCATGCTACCTGTTGCTCTGTTGATGAACTGGTCTGTTTAAAGGAAAGTCTTAGTTCATTAATGGGTATAATGACAAACAGCATGTTACAACACTTCTGAAAGTAGTCTAGGTAGTATATGATCTGAATCGCCATCTTCAGCACTTATTAAAAATACAATTATTTCCATCAGATTAAGGTATTTTTTAATTTTATTTTATTTGTGAACATACTGTACAGAGGGGTTACAATTACATGGGCAAGATAATGCATACATTTCTTACCAAGCATTGCAGCCTCCTCCTTTGTTTACCCTTCAAGATTAAGGTATTTTTAACAAGGTTGAGGAGGGCACCACAAAAGTTTCCAAAAAAAAAAAAAAACCCTCTGAGAACTACTACTACAAATATTTTCCTTCAAAACTGAAAGGAAAATAGAGAAGCTACTAAAAGTACATCTTATTTTCTCTTTATGGAAATAATTTAAAGACAATTCTTCAACTTAACTAAATAAATCTTTAATTGGATATTTCTCAGGCAGTTACTAGAGGTTGTAAGTAGCACAGAATGGGTAAGACATTGTTTGCTTCAAAGGTGTGAAGGAGGTAATAAAACAGTTTACAGAGCAGCTGCAGAATAAAAAATGGACCTTGAATAATTAAAATGTTAAGAATGAGAGATAAAAGAGCACTAGACAGAATAAAGAGCAGAGAATAGAGAAGGGAAAGGGCAGCTAGTTTTGCTTAGGGAAGAAAAAGAGAGGAGGTCATCCTAAATTTGCTGTTAAATGGGGGACTCCCTGAAGGTTTTAGGGTAAAAGCACATTCAGGATAGTGCAGGTATGAGCACCACACCTTTTAAGCACACAGCTGTATCACATTTCTGAGCTGCCTCCACATGAATCTGGGCTGCAGAGCTCAGGTCAGGCTAATGGCATATTAGAAGCCACTTCCTTGTTCCTAAGATCTTCTAGATAATCCCATGCTCTCTTTGCTCAACACTTGACAAGATGCAGAGTCTTTTGTAGTATGTGCCTTCAGGTTTCCAGGGAAGACATTGGATGTAAGAAGTTGGGCATCTGATCATATGGAAGGAACTCTGGATTGAACTAGAGAAGAGGGACTTTCTCTCACAATTAACCACCAAAAAGGCAGAGTGTGCTAATGCCTCTAATAGGGTAGACCAAGGTGATGGCTTTTATACTAGTTACTAACCAGAAACCTGTGTGTCCAACATTTTGCATTTTAATATTCACTTGCATCATAATATTTACAGTTTGAATATTAAGATGCCCGAGGAAGTCCACTTTGCCATTAGTTTCTATACATATATGAGGTACTGGCCACATCCATTCTGACTTACTACCATGAAACAATTCAATTAGCTAGCTAGTTGAACTCATTAGCCTCTATTGTAGAGCTGTAATAGATACTGGTGGTTTGTTTGCTGTCATTTTGAAGGTGTTCAAGCATAAGTTTGAATAGATATTTTGGTTAATGTAAGTTAAACTCAGCCATCAGGTGACTCCCTAATGTATATCTATAATCCCCTTCTTTTCTGGGCTTCACTGCTTATATCCAAATACTTCTTTGTCAGCTCTTCTCTGTTATCTCAAATACTTCAAACTAACAAGCAGGCCTAATGAATAGCACCTTAGTCCATCCACTATGAGCAGTCAGAACTTAAGTGTCAAGTTGGACACTTCCACCCTCTCCATACCTGTTCCATCCTCACTTCTCTTTTTCTTCCACCAAGGCCACTATCCAAGTGACCATTACCTTTCTCACAGATGACCATAAAACCTGTCAAGGATTTACCATGTAAGCTCTGATGCTCTATCCCATTCGTTCTCCAAAATGTGCAGCCTGAGAGGTCTTGTACAAACACAAGTGTGGTTGTATCATTTCTTTCTTCACTTAAAGCTATTCAATGGCTTCTCTGCTGCTCAGAGGATTAAGAAGAAAGCCTTTCATACTGCCTATAAAAATCTGTTCTGACATAGCCTCCTATCTCATACTGCTCCTTTTCTGTTTGCTCAACAGAAGGTCCTTCTTATCACTGACTGTACATGCTGTTTTCCAGGATGAGAAGGCTTGGCCTTTCCCTTTTGATATTTTTAACTGATCTCACTTCACTTACTGGACAACTCTTTCTGGATCTTCCTCATTCAGGTATGTTCGCCCAGAATAGATACTTCCATAAAATTTCCCTCATATCACAGAACTTTTGAGAACTACAGTTTTGCATATCTCTGTGGCATCCTATTAATGTGTACTTCTAATGGCCTGTTTCACCCTGAACTAACCAATATCTAAACCCAAGACTTGACAGAGATTGGGAACATAATAGAATTGTGCTGAACAAAATGAATGAGTGATTAAATGAGTCAGAAGGCAAGTTGGAGTGAATTATTCTAGTATTTCCAACTATGATTAGAATTGCGTTTTAAGAAAAACCCACCTGGGGGTTTTCAGTGTAAGTCAAGGAGGAAGACTAGAGAGGATTAGAGGACTCCAGCATTTGAGAATTCAGAAGAAAAGGTCAATGCTTACCTGAGTTGTGAGTCTCAGGGCAGTATTGTTACAGCACCAAAATTTGATGCCTGTTCAGGACACATTTGCAATTTCCTAGTGTTTACCAAATAGACTTCGCTATGTGTGTTTCTGAATTTTTTCCCTGGGCCATTTATAAAAAATCCATTTGAATAAACAAAACAATGTTAGTTTCTGAGTATTGATAATATAAAGACATTTTAGGCTATTTAGCAAATTCTATTATAGGCACCATTTGCTTTCTTATTATTTAGAAAAAAAATTACGTGGGGTTGAAAGCATAGCTCAGTTGGTAGAGCACTACCAACAATGAGTGAAAGCATCAGTTACTGAGTTGGAGTCTTGAACTAAGACCTGTCCAACCACCCCCCCCCACCCCAAAGAATGTAAAGAACAAAATCTAAACTCTTCTTAAAGTAATAATCTAGTGTGGACTTTCCCAGAAAGGAATGATTACTAGGGGTGCTAGAGGGCTATATGTGTCATGATGTGGTCGTACAGAGGAACTGAGGACTAGCACAGTCTCTAGTACTGGCTATCATTTAGCTACCTGTGTTCAAGTATTTTGCAAGGATGATTTCTTGGATGTGTTTCCCCCTCCATGTGCTTTATTTAATGCAAGTTCCTTCCATTTATTTGTTAATGTATTTGTCTATCTGCTGAGCACAGCTTAGTGTATGGTACCCAAAGGCTAAAACTTCACCCAAATTATGGGTAGTATGATGCAAGATTAAAAAGAGGATTGTAGCTGGGCACCCATGGCTCAAGACTGTAATCCTAGCTACTCAGGAAGCTGAGATCTAAGGATCATGGTTTGAAGCTAGCCGGGCTTCAGGAAAGTCAGTGAGACTTTTATCTCCAATTACCACCAAAAAATCCAGAAGTGGCTCTGTGACTTGAGTGGTAGAGTAATAGCCTTGTGTAACAAAAGCTCAGGCAGAATGCCAAGGCCCTGAGCTCAAGACCCAGAACACACACGCGCACACACACACACACCCCACAAAAAAAGAAAAAAAAACCCTAAACCTGATTTTATCTCCTAAATCACTGAAAACTAAACATTGTTCTATCTTTTATAAGAGAATCTATTAAAAATTTCCTTAAATGATCCACATCAGTGTATTTAAGTTTTAAGCTTATTTTAAAGTACTTTTTGGTATGGTTTTTCTCCCCACAAAACAAAGTATACAAATACTCTACTATTTAGGATCTCTTTAATTAACAGCCTTCTTTAAGCTTGTTATTACAGTTAACATATCAATTTCTAAAGCCTGGTTCATTTGAATAATTCTGTTTATAATCATATTAATTGTTATAATTATCTCCATAAAATATAGTAAACTATGTATTAAAGTTTATTACAATAGGGTCCTAATTAAAACCTACAAGGAAAAGTAATTTATATCTTTGGTTCCTAAAATAAAAAGTGAAAGGGACAGTTTCTATAATGAGAAAAACTGTAATAAAAGATAACTACAAGCAGAAATGCTTGCCTTTGGAATTCTAAAAGGAGCTCTTTTCAGAGTTAATATCAATATGCATAGAAAAGGTTAAACATCAAGATTAGATTAAAGTCATGCTGTAGGCATTTCATTTTCTTGTATTCGTGGAAAATGAACTTGGTGTAGGTCGGAGATGTTACCATTAATTATTTTGCTATTTTACTGAGGGGTACATGCCTTTGTAGTTAGATTGTAAAACCTGAGGGTCTACTCTCTAATTGTCTTTTAGAAAAATAAACATTCATTTTTGTCTCAAGATACAATGTTCTAATTATTATAGCCATTTAAGTTTGCAGGATTTTCAAAGCTTACTCAGAAAGACCTGCTGAATTTTCAGCTCTAATCACTGAGGGGTCATGCTCAAGACTTAGATCTATCATCTAAGAGTCACATCAGAATTAAAGTTGGCACCAAGGTCTAGGTTTTGAATTGTATTAATTTTTATTGCAGCATATTCCATTATAGAGAATGTAAAACCCACAAAAATGGCATAGCAATATTATTCTAGATGACATACTCAATTCTAGGAGTCACCTTCTTCCATAAGATTGAGATAATAATTTTTAAGTCATAGCATATTTTTGTTAGATTATATGAAATAAATGTTAACATGTGTAATGCTGTGCCTTGTAGGTAAATAGGTTGCTAATACCTTCCATCTTGAATAGTAATTAACAACATACAAGGTCTATTCATTGTTGTTTATTCCTTTCATCTTCCATCCTTTTGGTAGTGTCTGGACTTATTAAGTGCTCTGGTAGGCACTTAATAAGGCAGGAAACACTTAGGTTGCTATCTTCTCCAAGGTCCTTATAGTCTTATAGGAAGATGGATCACAAATGCATAATTAAAAAGTAACCCTTTTATCATAACTGGGATAAAAGCTATGAAGGAACACTCCAAAGAATTATATAGGTATTTAACAGGTTGGTATCTAGTCTTTGGTGTCAGGAAAATGACATTCAACTTGAGACCTAAAATATGATGGAGATTATCACACATATTGGGTCTCTATGTAATTTCTACTCCCTCACACATACACAGCAATATTTGTGATAGCATCATTCCACGTTTGCAGAATAATCTAAGTTCACCAGATCTGTTCATACTCAGAGCTGGGGCTCAGAATCCACATGTCCCAACATCTCATTGTGCCATATTCTTTATCACAAATGATCCTGCCTTCAGTGGGCCAGGAAGGCATCACAGAAGAGTTTTCCACATTAAATACTTATTTTAATGTAATTTTATAAAGCTATCTAACTAAAAACTTGTCTTGCTATCTGAAAAATGATTATTAATGATTGTAGAAAAGCACAAACATTTATTGAATACAATAATTCAGTACTAGGGAAGGAAAAGCAGGGAAACCTGAGGTGACTTCAGCCCTAGGCAAGTAACCCATACATACATAAGAAGGCACATGTGGAATGTGGGGATACAATGGTTAATTTAAGAGTGTATGCCCAATGCAAGGCATTTTAATTAAAGCTTTTTTTTAAAAAATGACTGTTGGAGGACTGTCAGTCTGAAAATTCTTTAAGTATAATGGAAGGAAGTGCAGATAGGTAAATGGCAAAGCTTTTAGGAAAGGTTTTGGGTGATTACAATTGGTCTTCAACTGATGCAAATAACTAAAGCCACTATTTAGACTTACTAGTTAAAAAAGTTTAAGACATTTTTGAAAGGCAATAAAATAACAACTCGTTCTCCACTAAACTGGAGTAGGGCCTTAGACAGTGTAAAACATTATATATGAAGTTAGGATATATTGACAAGATAAAAAGTAATAATGGCTGGGCGCTAGTGGCTAATGCCTATAATCCTAGCTACTCAGGAGGCTGAGATCTGAGGATTGCAGTTCAAAGCCAGCCCAGGAAGGAAAGTCCATGAAACTCTTATTTCCAATACACCACCACAAAACTGGAAATGGTTCAAGTGGTAAAGCGCTAGCCTTGAACTGAAGAGCTGAGGGACAGAGCTCAGGCCCAGAGTTTAAGCCCCATGACTGATTAAAAAAAAGTAATAATGTGTACAAGCTATTAATTTAATAAAAAGTTAAAATTAGCCTAGTTTTTGTTCTTTATTATTATTTTTAAAACCACTTTTTTTGTGGGGGTGGGGTGGTTGGTCGCGGGGCCTGAACTCTGGGCCTGGGTGCTATCCCTCAGCTCTTTAGCGCAAGGCTAGTGCTCTACCACTTGAGCCATAGTGCCACTTCCAGCTTTTTCTGCTTATGTGGTGCTGAGGAATCAAACCTAGGGCCTCATATATGCAAGGCAAGCACTCTATCACTAAGCCACCTTCCCAGCCCCTTTTGTTCATTATTCTTAAGATGCAAACAATTTTTTTCTAAAGGAAATTGTTTTATTTTTTCAAAACTTGCCATTCTGAATAATGAGCACTGCTTGTTTACAGGCATAAGTAGGTAATTTCCATCACTGGGGTGCTGTTTCCTGTAAAATGACTAGGCTTCTTGGGTCAATGATGCTTCAAACTACCAGTAAGAGATTGTTTGGAGGGAGCAGTCTGAAACCCATCTTCCTGTTTATATCCTAACTTTACCACTCACTAATTCTCTATCTTTGAGAGCCCATTTCCTCATCTACAGCATGATGGTTGTGATAGTATCTCTCCATAAAAGATGAAAGGTAGGGTTAAATGAGTATCAATGTAATGGGTTTATTAAGTGCTCAGAACACAGGGAAAATTCAGTGTTAGCTCTGATAATAACCATGATGATTCATTGCTAAATATAATATTCTTATCTGTTCATATAATTTTGTTAGCAACTTTGTTCATTTATTTGCTTATTTAAATCAATAAAATGTTTAACTATGCTCCTGGTAAGTTTTAAGTACTTATCTAGGAGCTAGGAATCTAATTATATATTAGGTCCCTGAAGTTTTGAGAAGTATATTCTAGTGGGAGAGATAAAAACAAGAAAACAAACAAGAAAATGCCAGGTAGTGATAAATTCTGTACTGAAAGTAAAGACAGGGTGATATAGCTGTTATATTAAAGTCACTTATGGTCATTGATGATTAAAGCCACAAGTTTGCTACTAGTGAATATGCATCTGAAAAGTCACAGTTAAGGTACTGAAAAATTAATATTGATACAGTGTAGAAAACCATATCTACACACATATATCATTTTATATATTTCCTTATTCCATAAATGAAATAACTTTAATATTTATTGTGTATAAACAGATTTTGTCAATAATTTTAGATTTCCTTCTAAATATATATATTTAGTATGCAGATATTATATATACTTTTTTCAATATACATTGTTCTTCTATCCCTCATACATGTTTTGCCATTTTTGAGATGAGGTCTCATTATGTAGCTCTGGCTGGCTTTAAACTTGTGATCTTCTTCTTCTGTTTCCTCAGTGCTCAGGTAATAAGTATGCACAATCATGTCTGGCTGCCAGTAGATATTTTAAATGAAAATAGTGACATTAAGCAGAGAATATATTTTAATTTTATAGCAAATCTTGGACTTAAAAAATACAGACAATATAAAGAAACTAAAAATACCCAATAATTGTTTTTACAGATCATTGACATAACTCATGAATATAATTAGAAAATTAAAGTTCTCTAATGTAGAAAGATATGACCTAACCAAGTGAAAATTTGACTTTTTTGCCACTGCCCTTTTTGGTTCTTGTTTGTGAAGTTAATGATTAAGTTTTTTGTGTTTTCTCAAAAAATTCTTATTATTAGTATCAATTGGATCATACTAATGAGGGCTTCTAGAGTCAATTTTTCACTGACTAACATGGTTCTGAGACATTTTAGACCATCATAGGCAGAGCCAGTCATTCATGTTCAGCTATATAATATCTTATTGCATGGTTACCAAATCAATACCCTACTGAATACAGTTTGTCTTTAGGTTTTTGTTATTACAAGCAATGCTGTCATAAACATCTACAAGGTTGGTATTAGTCCTGTAAGAATAGTAAGATTACCAAATTGATTCAATGCTTTTTTCATATTTAACATATTTTATATTACTAACATTTTTTCAATATTTGGTAGAAATTTCACAGAAAAGTTAAAATTTACTCTATAAGTGGTTTGTGATATCTGTTATAATGGATTTCAGAGATACTGATCAATATCCATTCTAAATTCTTTCATGCTTGTAAGTTTTTCATTGAAGGAATGTGACTAGTTATGGCTAATATTACGTTTATGAGGTGGAAAAAGAGGACATATAATTCAAATGTAGAAGGTGACTTGGCTTTACAGTGAATTACCTAATATTGGAACTAAAATTGTGGAATCTCTTTAAAAAAAAAACAAGTAATCCTAAAACAAGGATTTTTAAAAAGCCAAAAGAAATTACAGAATGTCTTAGTTGTTTTTTTTTTTTTTTTTGCCAGTCCTGGGGCTTGAACTCAGGGCCTGGGCACTGTTCCTGACCTTCTTTCCCCCAAGGGTAGCACACTACCATATGAGCCACAGCACTACTTCTAGCTTTTTCGCTTTATGTGGTACTAAGGAATTGAACCTAGGGCTTTATACATAATAGGCAAGCACTCCACAACTAATTCATATTCCCAGCCCTAGTTAATCTGGAATTGGCAAAGCAAACAGTGAGAAAGGTAGCTTTTTGAAATCATTGGCTTTTTGGAAGCACAATTATTTTATTAATGTTATGTATTAATGCCAATGCTCTTGATAAAGCTATATGACATTCAATGAAACATACTCCAAAAGAGTTATAGGTTTTAAGGTTTCCTTTCTTGGCATTGTGCAAGTGCTAGAAAGCATACATAGGAAACTCTACTTCTTTATTTCCAGGCATCATTGGGATCTCTCAATATGTGCATTTATAATAAAATACCAAAATTTACATGAGCACTACACAGTCAATTATAAGAGCACAGTTATTTTCTCATGCAATTCAAATTTCCTCATGGGGAGTCCATTTCCAAAACAAATAGTTCAAATAAAGAAATACATCCTGGCTTATCTATGATTAAAAAATACTGTTCTTGGGCATATTCAAATAATATATATATTACATATGAAACAGTAATCATTATTAAACTCATTTTTAGTAAGCTAAAACACCACAAATATCAAATCAGCAAATGAAAAGTATGTGTACAAGAACCATAAAGTACAGTGTGTAGTCATGTAATCTTAGCTGTCATAAACATGCAGCTTGAGATGTACAATCATAAGCCCTACGCTTACAAATAAATACAAATGTAACTGGGATTCACTGTAAAAGAGAAATATGCTGTGAGATTGCAATTATTAATTTTCTATGTATATAACTCAAGTTAACTACTGGGGGCTGATTTATGTAATTTTCAAAACAGATACTAATATCCTATTCTATAAGGTGGATTCTAATATGGCCTGAGAAAATGTTTCTGTTTGATTATAACAATGAATTAATGATAAAAATTAGTATTTATCTAAATTTCTCTTTTTTTATGCCAGTCCTGGGGCTTGAACTCAGGGCCTGGGTGCTGTCCCTGAGCTTCTTTAGCTCAAGGCTAACACTATACCACTTGAACCACAGCACCACTTCCAGCTTTTTCTGTTTATGTGGTACTGAGGAATCGAACCCATGGCTTCATGCATGTTAGGCAAGCACTTTACCACTAAGCCACATTCCCAGGCCCTATCTAAATTTCTCTTTAACCTGATATGTTTTAAGTATTTTTGAACATAAAAACAAAACACAAGGTATTTGACTATAAGTTTGCATTGGCATTTAAAGACACTAGTTGCTAAAACATTAAGCAAGGGTAAGAGAACAAAAGGACATTTATTATCTGATGTGCTTTGCAACTTAGTCATTTCTGTTCTGAAATCTATCACAGTACATGAAATAATGGTATTTGCTCTAGAATAAACCTACTCATTTTAGCCTTAAGGCAAATATTCCTTAAGACTAAATTGTGACCTGATATATTGCCTGAGAAGTGACATTATTTTCATCCTTATATATATTTTCAAAGGCTCTTTAATGAACATGGATTATATATAACCTTTTTCCTGTAAATATAGTATATAATAAATACACAATTTTTCACTTTACTGTTATCAATGCCTTCATTGTCATCAAAAAGTCCTACATAAAGTTGGTTAACTGTGAAGCAGGCAATAATATGTCAGAGCTGCTCACTATACTTTCTGCTTTTCTGCAAATTTTGAAATGGCAAAACAAGGGTTAAAAGTATAGTGCCTATTTATACATAGTCTTCCAGGATTACACTGAAAATGTAACAACGTAGTTCCAATTCTCTAGGAATATGCAATATTGGACATCTATTACTGATGAGGATTGACATATAAAAAGTACCCAAGGATAAATATAGATAATCAAATGACTTCATTTTTCAGCTTACACTATCAATGTCTATTTTATTGTATTTTATTTTGGTCTGTTAGTTTCTACTTTGGCCTCTGTCAAACACTGATCACTCTTACCCATCTGTTACGGGAGAATCCACTAGTTCTGTCACTTTTGCCTGCAGTTTTTCTCAAAGTCACTACTTTCCACTTTCAAAGTGTTTGTTAGTCTTAGACCTGGCTATTTAATGACTAGATTGCTGCAAAGACATCTTAGTTGTACTTCTTTTTCAACTTTTTAATATATTTTTATTGTAAAGATACTGTACAGAGGGGTTAAGTTACATGAGTAAGGTAATGAGTACAGTTCCTAAAGAGCATTGTTACCCCCTCCTTTGTTTTTTCCTCTACCATCCCTTGTACTTCTTTTTATTTTTTTGATTTTGTTTTTCTGTTTTTTTAATTTTTTTCTTTATTTTTTATTGTGAAAATACTGGTCAGAGGGGTTACAATTACATGGGCAAGATAATGAGTAGATTTCTTATCAAGCCTCCTCCTTTGTTTCCCCTTCCCATCCCTTCCCATCCTCTCCCGCCCCCCCAACCCTCCCCCTCCCACCAAAGTTGTAAATTCGTTTCGACATAACAGCTTGTACTTCTCATTGTTGCAACGGGTCCACCTGTATCCTTATTTAAACGACTTGTTTTTCCCCTTCCCCTCCACAAATTATATGGACAACAAATACAGTGAAAGCATGGGTTATACTGTGGGGGAAGGACATACAAAGCAACAAAGAAATAATCTCACTTGGTTTCAAAATTCATCTTGAATCCGGCTGTCAAATTCAACTTCCTAAAGGTTTTCATTCTTCTTGAGGAATGTGAGACACACTCTAATAGTGTTTTCCTAACACAGTTTTTGTGCTCATTTAGTCCATTCGTCCTGTTCATCCCCTGGCCACTGACTCCTACATTTCGTTGTTTCCTTGCATTGGCTCAGTCTTCTGGCCACCTTATACTTCCATAAATCTTATACTTCATATAAATACTTGTTTATATAAATATGTATTGACTTTCAGGATCTCTTTATTTTTCTACAAATAATTTATGACTTTCATTTTTACCTTCTGCTGAATTACTTCAGTGTTTGTGTCATCTGAATACAAGACCTTTGTGGGATTGAGTAATCTAATAGTTCTCAATGCTGACAGTAAAGTACGTAAGAATCACTAGGCGAGTTTAAACACCAAAAACCAAACCAAAACCAACCAACAAAACAAGTCCAAAAGCTTATTGTGGGCCAAATTAAATCAGAATCTCTGAGAGATACAGATAGCAGAAAATTATATTTATTTTCAATAGTTTTTAAATGTCTCCTGTGATTCTAACATGAGAAACTGAAATAGTGTCAGATTTCTTGATTACTGTTCAGTCATTTGATCAACAGTTATGCTATCCCATAGGTAGAACACTGATATCTTTGGCATTTTTTTTGGTTCCTGGAGTATTTTTTCAAAACTTTTAAGACATATACATATATACATATATATGTATACATACATATATATTATATACATTATATGCATATAATGTTGGTGTGTGGGGCTTGAACTCAGGGCATGGTGATGTCTCTGAGCTTTCTGTTTGCTCAAGGCTTTAGCACTCTACCATTTTGAGCCACAGAGCCACTTGCAGTTTTCTGGTGGTTAATTGCAGATAACACTCTCACAGACTTTCCTGCCCAGGCTGGCTTCAAACTGTAATCCTCACTCTCAGCCTCCTGTGTAGCTAAAATTACAGGCGTGAGCCACTGGCTTAGACAATATTTTTAAATTAAGGAATGTACCATAAACATTCAAATGTCCAGTTCTTACAAAAAGAAAAGTCAGATCTAATAAGATTCGTTTGTATTCTTACAAGGCAACACTGGCTAAAACTGAACTGTAGTTACCCCTTAGAAAATGAACTACTGATTGTCTGTATTCCTTTATACTCCTTACAGCTCTCTCCCAGGGGCACATTAGTAATTACCATTTATTGAATCATTTTCACAATTTAAAGTTTTGTTGTCAGTATTAGGAGAGGTACTTTTCTGAAAAGCACATCTCATTTCTCTCAACTCCTCCATCATGTGAGCTCACTTTTGAAGTAGAAAGCCTAGTAAAGCACCAAACCCAATGTATTCATTTATTATCCTCCTATCTTCAGTAGTGCTATGAGATTACAGCCTTTCGCCTGGTATATCGCAAGTTCTGCGCTAACAATACATAAGTATGAAGTACAGTGACATCTTTGGAGGAAGCACACTTCACTGGGAAATATAAACATATAATGTTTGTCAATTTATTTGCTTCAGAGCATACCTGATTCTGCTGATCTGAGAGGATGACCTTCAAATTTTATTTCTGTTTGGCGGAGTTTAGTCATGTTCAGCAGCTGTGTGACATGTGGAACATCTGTTGTGAGTTGGCAGCTTCGTGGAATAATGTCTGTGGGTTCATCTGTTGGAAAGGAAACGCCATATACAGCTAGAAATAAAGACAAACATTCATTCCCAAACTGTTAGCCATTTCTGCCAACTGAACATACTCTATAAATGAAACCAATTGAAGTAAAACACTTTAGAGTGTGACTTTAGATGACTTACTCAACGTTTCTGCCTTGATTTCCATATCTATAAAACGAGTATGATAATTTTACTGCTTACTTCCACGTGTCTATAGGAAGGATTAACTGAAATTAAAGCATGACATATGAAGCAAGTTTACAGAGCTACGCAATAAATGAGAGAATTCATTGAAAATACTTTATATTCATTTTTCAGTATCAGAAGTGTGACTTCAAAAAATTGGATAGGTGTGCTCCAATTCAGATTTCTGGGAGTATTCCAGCTCATCCACAGGAGATCCACAAGTATAATGACATTATTTTTTTTAATTTAATTTAATTTAATTTGTGAACATACTGTACAGAGGAGTTACAATTACATGGGCAGGATAATGCGTACATTTCTTACCAAGCATTGCAGCCTCCTCCTTTGTTTACCCTTCACATCCCTTCCCAGCCTCCCCCCTCCCCCCCAATCCCAATCCTTCTCCTTCCCCCCCTTTCCCCCCGCCCCCCCCCCTCGCACCAACATTGTAAAGCTCCTTTTGGACATGACAACTTGTACTTCTCATTGTTGCAACAGGTCCACCTGTATCCTTAAACAACTGGTTTTTCCCCATCTCCTCCACAAGTTATACTGACATCAAATATAGTGAAAGCAGGGGTTATACTGTGGGGGAGGGACATACAAAGCAACAAAGAGATAATCTTATAAATGCATTAGAAACACATGCATGAAAGAAAAAAACATTAAAATACACATCTAAGGGTTCATTTTCCTGACATCACATTATCTGACCTTTTCCGCTTGACTCATACATATACTAGATATTACAAATAAGGGAAACCATGGAACCTATGTTTCTTTGGGCCTGGCTTACTTCACTTAATATAATTTTTTCCAAGCCTTTCCATTTCCTAACAAATGGGGCAATGTCATTCTTTATTGATTAGCCTAAGATTCCACAAACATTATATGAATAATATTTTCAAGATAGGGAGGGTCTTGCAAAGCCATAGTAATCAAAAGAGCTTGGTATTGGCATAAGAACAGACCTCAGGACCAATGGAATAGAATTGAAAACCCAGAAATGAACCTACAGACCTATAGCCATCTAATCTTCGATAAGGGAGCTAAAACAATAGAATGGAAGAAAGACAGCCTCTTCAGTAAATGGTGCTGGCAAAATTGGTTAACTACTTGTAGAAAACTAAAGCTAGATCCTTATATATCACCCTGCACCAGAATCAACTCCAAATGGATCAAAGACCTTGAACTGAAAGCAGACACTCTGAAAACATTACAGGATGGAATAGGAGAAACCCTAGGTCTCCTTGGCTCAGGCCAAAACTTTCTGAATAGAGACCCAGAAAAACAACAAATCAAAGAAAGGTTGGACAAATGGGATTGCATAAAGTTGCAGAGCTTCTGCAGGGCAAATGACATAGCTAGCAAGATCAATAGAAAGCCCACCGATTGGGAGAAGATCTTTACTAGCCATACAACGGACAAGGGACTCATATCTAAAATATACTTGGAACTCAAAAAATTAAACCACCCAACAACAAATCCTCAAAGAAACAACTGCCCAATAAATAAGTGGGTGAAAGACTTAAAGAGAAACTTCTCTGAGGAGGAAAGAAGGATGGCCAATAGACACATGAAGAAATGTTCAACATCCCTAGCCATAAAAGAAATGCAAATCAAAACAACATTGAGATATCACCTCACTCCAGTTAGAACGGCAAAAATCAAGAACTCTAACAACAACAGATGCTGGAGGGGATGTGGACAGAAAGGAACCTTACTTCATTGTTGGTGGGAGTGTAAACTTGTTCAACCACTTGGGAAAGCAGTATGGAGGTTCCTCAAAAGACTTCACATAGAACTCCCCTATGACCCAGCAATCCCACTTTTGGGCATTTACCCAAATGTTTACAAACAAGACCACACTAAAGCTACCAGCATAACTATGTTTATTGCAGCCTTATTTACCATAGCTAAGATATGGAACCAACCCAGATGCCCCTCAGTAGATGAATGGATCAAGAAAATGTGGTATATATACACAATGGAATTCTATGCCTCCATCAGAAAGAATGACATTTCCCCATTTGTTAGGAAATGGAAAGGTTTGGAAAAAATTATATTAAGTGAAGTAAGCCAGGCCCAAAGAAACATAGGTCCCATGGTTTCCCTTATTTGTAATATCTACATGTATGAGTCAAGCGGAAAAGGTCAGATAATGTGATGTCAGGAAAATGAACCCTTAGATATGTATTTTAATGTTTTTTTTCTTTCATGCATGTGTTTCTAATGCATTTATAAGATTATCTCTTTGTTGCTTTGTATGTCCCTCCCCCACAGTATAACCCCTGCTTTCACTATATTTGATGTCAGTATAACTTGTGGAGGAGATGGGGAAAAACCAGTTGTTTAAGGATACAGGTGGACCTGTTGCAACAATGAGAAGTACAAGTTGTAATGTCCAAAACGAGCTTTACAACATCGGTGGGGGGGGGGGAAGGGGGGGAAGGAGGGGGAAGGAGAAGGATTGGGATTGGCGGGGAGGGGTGAGGCTGGGAAGGGATGTGAAGGGTAAACAAAAGAGGAGGCTGCAATGCTTGGTAAGAAATGTACGCATTATCCTGCCCATGTAATTGTAACTCCTCTGTACAGTATGTTCACAAATTAAATTAAATTAAAAAAAAAAGATAGGGTCTTGCTATATACATTCCAAGCTATAGGAAACTCCTCTTCTTCTGAAGTACTGAGTACTGAGATTACAGAGTGTGCACATTTTTTTTTAACCTCTTGCTTTGAAAAGACTCTTAGAATGATGAAAAAGTTTAAAATTTTTACAAAGTTTTCTCTTATACCCTTTATCTATTTTCTAATGTTAGCGTCTTACTTTGGAATATTTTGAAGAAAAATAGTTTATTATATTTATTATACTTAAACTACATTTAATTTTAATTTCACTCATGTATATTTATGCAGATATTTCAACTTAATTTATCTTATTTTTAGCAATTCTTCTACTTCCTATTAGTGTGTTTTTATCCTGCTTATTTGCATGTACCTCTTTTAAAGAAAATATATTAAGTGTTGTTATTTGTAGCAAGTAGAATTAGAAGTTGGCATCAATATTCTAGAAAGCAATATTACTTATAATTATGTATTAAAAGTCTTAAAATGTCTATAGTATTTTAGTAATTTCATCTTGTGCAGGTATTTATATTTGTAAAGGTGTCTTACTGCTATGGCTAAAAGTAGAAGTTAGATGAAAATAAGAGTTATAAGAAGATTAGTGGTAGAAAATGAATATAGAAGATGAATACAACAACTAAAAGATACTGCAAGGTAAAATAACTAGGTGGTTTTTTTTAAAGAAGGCTAAAAAATTCCTTTTTTAATTTATTTTCTTTTTCTTAAATATTTTATTGTAAAAATACTGTACAGTTATATCAGTAGGGTAATGAGTACATTTTGTAGCGAGCATTGTTTTCCCCTTATTAGGTGGTTATTTTAATCACAGGTTGTATAGTTTGATTTTAGAGTTAAAATTTCCATTTTTAGAATCTAGTGGAAAATTTATTAGTAAATTTATAAGCAATAAAAATTCAACCAATCACCTTTCAAAAGCCATCTTAAATGGGAATATTATTACCACATTCACAAAAGGCATATATCAGAAGAGGTTTTTGCACACCCCAAGACACTGCATTTTCCTAATTATATTCTAATGTCCTGATCATGAAATGGGAAAAGAATCACTTAACTAAAAATCTAAACAGTCAACATCAATGTAATGGTTTCTCCTTTTTAATGTTTTCATCATTTAAATTTTCACTAGACATACAAATTTTAGCTTTCAGGTATTCTTTTGTCTATCCTTCCCCTGTCATTCACATTTAGAAAATCAACATGAAGCAACTGCCATAAATGAACTCACAAAATAGAAAACATTTGGAAAAATAAATTAAGTATATCATTTCAAACTCTTTTGAGTTTGAAAAGATGCTTTTTTTTTCTTTAATGGTACCAGAGTTTGAACTCAGGGCCTGAGCCATAGTGTTACTGAAGGAATGTTAGGCCAGAGAGAGAATGAATGGTGAGATATATCTGGTATAGTTCAATGGAGATCTTTAGTAGATTACATGGGCAAAATGTTTTGGTACTAGCCTGAACTAGATTAAACACAGCTGCTGAGTCTTCCATTTTTCTTCTTGGGCTGTTCACTGCTGAGATACATAGTGAAAAGTACTCTTGTCTATTTTATTTGGGCATCACCACTTTCTCCACAGATGATAACAAATCAAACTGTTAATCAGATGCCAAGGGGGCAAGGGCTTATCTTCACTGTTCTTTCAGATAACTTCTATCTTCTGGCCAGGTCTATATATGGAAACAGACAGGTTCCATAATTATTGTCTGGATAATGACATATTCTAATCTAAACTGTTTGCTAATAAATCTAAAAACAATGTCAGTTGGAATGGTCACTTTAGAATGTCAAAATAGATATTAGAAAAAGCTGTGAAAAAGCTCACAGATTTGGTCTCATGTTGCATCCAAACCAAACCAGATGGTGGGGGTTTTGATGTCTTTCCTACCAGTATGAGAGCATTTATTGCTAGGGTGTTTGAGTGACTTTGCAACCTTATTTGCCTTTCTTTGGCCATAAAGGCATCATCAAATGAACCCTTCTATGTGTGTTGATATCTGATAAGAATCTTACTAGCTTTAAAAATAAGTTATCCTGTATTTCAAGAACCCCATAGATTAAAGCAGATTTAAGGAAATGGAAAAACCTTCCATGATCCTGGATTGCAAGGATTAACATTATGAAAATGATAAAACTGCCCAAAGCTATCTAAAAATTCAATGAAATACCTATCAAAATCCCAAAAACATTTGAAAGAAGCAATCCAAAAATTCATATGGAATAATAGAAGACCCCCAAATAGCACAAACAATCCTTAGCAGGAAGAACAATGCTGGAAGAATATCAATACCAAACTTCAAACTCGTACAAAGCCTTAGTAATCAAAACAGTTTGGTACTGGTACAAGAATAGGTCTGCGGACCATTGGAATAGAAGACCCAGAAAATGAACCCACAGACCTACAGCTACCAAATTTTTGATAAGGAAGCCAAAAACAAAGGATGGAAGAAAGATGGCCTCTTCAACAAATGGTGCTGGCAGAATTGGCTATAAATGTGCAGAAAAACTGAAGCTAGATTCTTATCTATAACACAGGACCAGAATCAATTTCAAATGGACTTCAATGTAAGACCATATACAAAAATTATTACAAGAAAGGGATAGTAAAACACTAGGGCTCCTTGACACAGGTTGAAACTTGCTAAGATCCAGAATCACAACAAATCCAAAAAAAACCAGATAAATGGGATCGCATCAACTGAAGAGTTTCTTCATGACAAAAGACATAGCTAGCAAGATAAATAGAAAGTCCACAGAATGGGAGTTCTTTTCTAGGTATGCATCAACAAAGGCCTTATATATAAAATATACTTATAGCTCAAAAAATTAACCCTGCCAAAAAAAATCTTCAAAGATTTAAAGAGAGAATTCTTGGAAGAAGAATGCAGAAGCAGTAAGAATGGTCAATAGACAGATGAAGAAATATTCAACATCTCTGACCATAAAGGAAATGTAAATCAAGACAACCCTGAGATTTCACCTCACCTCGGTTAAAATGGTCATTATCAAGAAAACTAACAATAACAAATGCTGGTGGGATGTGGCCAAAAGGGAACGTTACTACACTATTGGTGGGAATGTAAACTCGTTCAACAATTATGGAAAGCAGTAGAGGTTCTTCAAAACACTAAACATAGAGCTCCCCTATGATGCAGCAATGCCATTCCTGGACATTTATCCAATAGAACACAAACCTGGCCACACTAAAGCCACCAGCACAAGCACGTTCACTACCATAGCTAAGATACTGAATCAACCCAGATGTCCCTCAGTGAATGAATGGATCAAGAAAATGTGGTATATATACATAATGGAACTCTATGCTTCCATCAGAAAGAATGGCATTGCCCCATATGTAAGACTTGGAAAAAATTGTATCAAGCAAAGTAAGCCAAACCCAAAGAAACATAGGTTGCATTGTTTTCCTCAGTTGTAATAATTAGAATGTGCCTATAAATCTACAAGTAAATCCAATGGATAGTAAAAGGCAAAAAATTACACTCTGTCATGATTAATTAAACAGGACTCTAAACATTCACAGATTAACACCAAAGGATATTCTTAGGAGAGGATCACAAGGGCTCAAAAGATGTGTGCATATGATCACATAAAATGCTTATTGAAACAAAATCCAAGAAGTAGAAATAAGAGGGTTTTTAAATTTTACTTTTTATGGTTATTTTTTTCTGTCCCCCGCCCTTTTATTGCTGTTTATTTCTGTACCTTTTTTCTTGTATGTAAGTTTATATTTGGGGAGGGGAAGGAGAAGCGCAGAACTGTGTGTGGGGAGGGGATAAAGAATGAACTAATTCAGCAGTGATACTCACTAGACATTATGTTGGAAATGAACTATACAATCTGAGGGATAGGCAAGTCTGGAGAGAAAAAAACTGGGAGAAAATGAGGGAGAGGGTGACATTGTTAAAAAAAAAATGTACTCAATACCTGACATGTAATTGTAACCACTCTACACATCACCTTCACAATAAAAAGAAAGCCATCAATTTGGCTGCATATGTAAAGCACTTTATGTATTACAAATCATTTCCATCATTTTATTTATAGATAATGCTTCAATTTATGGCTCCTACAGCTTAAATAAATATTATTGTATGACAGTTTGCTGGTCCCAAACTCATCTATATTCATCTTACTTATCTGGTGCTGCCTGCAGTACCTAGCACAGGGCCCAGTTAGAATCAAATTTTACCTTTTGTAAACACAAGTACTTGATGAAATAGTCTATTTATTTCCATTTGATAATTCATTTGCCATATTACTGTCTATTATCTGTAGGCCTGGCATGGATTCAAGTGTCTGTCCTTATAGAGTTTCCTATAAGTACAGCAAAATAGTAAGAAGCAAGTATATTATAGTGGTTATAAGTGCAGGTTCTAGAGCAGGCTGGCCCTGGTTTATATTCCCTCTGATCATATTACAGCCATGGTTCTTGTCATGGAAATATGTTCACTGTGTCTGGCTCTCCTTAACTATAATACATAGATATAAAAATAGCACTTCCTTCATAGTGATACTGTGATGATTAAATGAGGTTTAAGTAATTATTAATATATGTGAGGGAATAATAGTCCCCAATATGTAGTGAGTGGTATGTATTTCCTATAAATAATATAAAATGTCTAATACTTTATCATTTTACAGTGATAAAAAACCACTACATATTCATATGTGTGTGTGGGAAGGGGAGTGGGTAGGTTTTTTTTGGTTGTGGAGCTTGTACTCTGGGCCTGGGCTCTGTCCCTCAGCTCTCCAACTCAAGGCTAGTGCTCTACCACTTAAACCACAGCACCACTTCCGGTTTTCTGGTGGTTTATTGGAGATAAGTGTCTCTTGGACTTTCCTGCCTGGGCTTGGCTTTGAACGGCAAAATTTTAAGATCTTAGCCTCCTGAGTAGCTAGTATTACAGGTGTGAGCCACCGGTGTCCGGCTCATAGTATGTTTGATGAAAAGTACTGCGTTCCAGGTAAACTTTGGCTACACTGTCTTGAATGGATTATGCCCTCAGAGTTTTTTTTTTCCTTGCCAGTCCTAGGCTTGAATTCAAGGCCTAGGCACTGTACCTGAGCTTCTTTTGCTCAAGGCTAGCATTCTACCACTTTGAGCCACAGCACCACTTCCGGCATTTTCTATTTATGAGGAGTTGAACCCAGGGTTTCATGCATGCTCGGCATGCATTCTTACCACTAAGCCAGATTCCCAGACCCCTTAGAGCTTTCAAAAATACTTTTATTAGCATAAATTAATTATACAAAGTGGTGTCATGTACTTCATCAGATTTACTATATCTCTATTACTCTTTCTTAAATCTTCTCCTTCCTCCATTTTAAGTTTTTGGTAAGTTTCATTAAGCATTAAACTATTTTCATACATATATAGAATGTGCTTCCAAAAAATTCCTTCCCCCCCATTCTCTAAATTCTGCCCCTCAATGGTTTCCCTTTTAGTCATGTCAGGTTTTTTTTCTTTTAAGTCTGGATTCAGCATGAGCTAGGCATATTTCCCTAAATGTGATAATCTCCAGTTCCATCATTTTCCTGTAAACAATATAATTTCATTCTTTATGGATTAGTACCACTTTGTCTCATTTTCTTTATCCAACCAATAGTTGTTGGGTACCTAGGCTGGTTTGACTATGTCAATAGTGATACTATAAATGTGTGTAGGTACCTTTATAATATGTGGATTTATATTTATTTGGATATATGCCCAGGGTGCTAGAGCAGGATCAGGTAGTAGTTGTATTTCTATTTTTTGAGGAATTTCTATACTGATTTTCATAGTAGATGTACTAATTTACATTCCAACCAATAGTGAATAAGGGTTCCTTCCCCCTCTGCTCCAATCCTCATTAGCATTTGCTGTGGTTTTCTTGATGATAGTCACTCTAATTGGAGTGAGATAGAATCTCAGTATCATTTGATTTACATTTTCTAAGGATGTTGACCATTTCTTTAAATATTTGTTACACACTTACATAACTTCTTTTCAAAACTGCACAATTCACTTCCTCATTAATTAAATGAATTATTATTGAGTTATCTGTTCTTTTGAAGTTTATTTTGAGCTCTTTATATATTTTGGATATTAATCATTTGTCAGATGAATATGCAAGATTCTCTCCCATTCTGTGGGTTATCTCTTATTCTGGAAATTGTCTCGTTTGATGTGTAAAAATCTTTTATTTTGTTACCGTACCCTTGGTTAATCCTTGGTCTTTGATGAGCTAGTGGAGTTCTTATTCAGCAAGTTACCACCTACACCTTATCTTCCAGTGTTTTCCCTATGCTCTCATGTACTAGTTCCAACATCACAGGGCTCTTTAGAGCTTTTTGAAAAGAAGTAATTTATTGAGGAGAATTTACATTAGCACTAAAACTAACCATTTTAAAGCAAAATATCCGGTGGCATTTAGAGCATTCACATTATTATGCTTCTGCCACCCTATCTTCTTTCAAAACATTCCAGAGCAAACTCCATATATGCATTAAGCAGTTTCCCCCAGTTTTTCAGTCCATATTTATGTTCAGGATTTGTGAGGTCTGTAGCCCAAGCTCTGCCTGTTGGTGTTCAACAGGTTGGTGCGCCTTTGCTTGGCCTGGGCTGATTCCCAGCGGGTTTTTGTGGTACTGGTCAGGGTCCAATGGCCTAGGTGGTTTAGGATCCCAGTTGTGGTGCATTTGTTTATCAGTTCCCAGAGAACAGGGACACTCCTCCAGCTGCTGTGATTCCCAGCTCCACTCAGCCAGGGATGGGGGACAGAGGTTGCTTGATCACCAGCCCTGGGCACACAGGTGGGGCTGCTGGAGCCCTCCTGCAGTTACAGGTGGGACTCACTTCACAGGCTGCTGGAGCCCGCGTGTGGGGGTGCACCTTGGGGTACTCACTGGTCCTGGAACTGGTTAAGAGTTGTCCAGCAGTGATGTGGCAGAACTCTGTATCTATATGCTGTAGTTCACTGGTGGCCAGTCACCACCATGCTCTGTTGAGATGACTGTGGGCTGAGCAGTGTGGTGATGGGAGCTCTGGGTCTAGATTTCACAGTAGCTTGCTTCCAGTCCCAGTCTCTGTCTACACTGTCAGGGGCCAGGGCTGTGGGAGTGTTCTGCTTTTGGGTAGTTTTTTAGTCTGGTAATCACAAATCTAAGTTCTGTCCCTATGGACTTGTATATTCTGGACATTTCATATAAATGAAACCATATAATACATGATCCTTTGTACATGTTTCTTTAACAAGTGTTAACACTTCAGGGTTCATCCACACTAGAACATGAATCTATACTTTATTCTCTTCTATGGCTGAATAGAAATATGAAACTGTTTTGTTAAATACTCATCTGTTAATAATAGTTGGGGCTATTTCCATATTCTGGCTACTGTGGATAGTGCTGCTAGAGTCATGTGTAATATACTTGTTTGATTACCTGTTTTTTCCATTCTTTGGGGGCATTTAAGTGTGGAATCACAGGGTTTTATGATAATTGTTTCTTTTTTGAAACCGATAGAAAAGTTTATTAGGAAAAGAATATATTATTAATTGAGTAAGAGCAGGTCATCCCTAGGGTAAGAATGCAATTATTTTTACACCAAGTACAAGTATTTGAGAATTAAATGCTTTCCAGGTGCCCTGTTTCTTGGTTGGGGAGGTTAATGAAATTACTTTTGACCTCTAGGACATGGTTTATTGGCCTGAGTAAATTAAAGATCTGTTGTTCCAGGAAATATATGTTGATCCATCTTAGTGTGGGATGAAATCTGTCAATAATCCATAAATGAGTGGAGTACTAAACAGAAAATCATCTTGGATGGACCACACTGTTTTTCATACTAGGTGAAATACTCTGTTTCTACTATTACTGTGCACCAGTGATATTCAGGGTTCCAATTTCTCCACATCCTTGCCAATACTTATTTCCAGTGTAAAAAAATGATAGTCATTCTAAATGGATTGATATGCTTCTTGACTGTATTTTTAATTTGCATTTTCCTAATGACCAATCATGTTGAATATCTTTTCATTCTGTGGTTGAGTTGTAAGAATTCTATGTATTAGAATATAAGCTAGCTAGTTAGATAGGGAAATATTAAGCAAATATTTTCGCTCATTTTACAGATTGTTTCATTTTCTTGCTAATGGTTTTGATACAGAAAACTTTTTAACTTTGATGAAGTCTAACACCTATTTTTTAAGTTATTGTAGTGCTTTTGGTGTCATATCTATGAATATTGTCAAATTCAAAGTCTTGAAGATGCATCTCATTTTTCCTTAGATTTTTATAGTTTCACCTCTTCTATTTAGGTTTTTTTGAGTTAATATAGTGAATAAATGACTGCAGGAAGGATCCAATTTCATTCTTTTGTATGTAGATACAGAGTTGTTGCAAAATCATTTGTTTAAGGACTGTTTTTTTCCCTTTTGACACAATTAGTTGGGTTATATGTCAATAAACTGGATATTTAGATCCCAGACCCAAAGTTCAGGAGTCCCATATCTGTTCACTTGCCCTCATTAGCCAACCATACATGGTGAAGTACTTATTGGTGACTCCCTATTCTTCTGAAGCCTAAGGTGGTTGTAAAGTGACCACAAGAAGGAATAGCTCAGATAAAAAAGAACAGATGCAAACTGAAGGGAGCAGGAGTTTAATATATAGCTTTCTGCTTTTTTACAAACCACTACAAAACCTCTTGAAGTATAAAATTGTTTTAAATACTGTAGTTTTTCAGTAAGTTTTGAAATTGAAAAGTATGAATTTTGCAGTTTTTGTCTTTATGGTCAAGATTGTTCTGTTTAGGTCCCTTTACAATTCCACATGAATATGGCATCTGTATTTCCTTTTTCCCTTTTTTTTTTTTTTTTTTTTTTTTGCAAAGAAAGCTACTTGGAAAGATTTTTAACAGAGATTTAATGGAATTTGTAGTTACCTTGGGCAATGTTGGCATCTTAATAATATTAAGCCTTTTGGTCCATGGCTATCTTCCTATTTATTTCAGTCTGCCTTACCACTTTTATTAAAATTGTTATTGTAAACATGATGTACAGATGTACTCTTTTTAGGAATACATTATAGCTTTTAGTATATAATCTTTAGTATCGTTGGTTAAGTGGAACAGCAGCACATTTGATTTATATACTATTATAAATGGAATTGTCCTTAAAGTTTCTGAGAAGCAAGTTTGTAATATATTTTATAATGTTTAATTATAAAATACAATAGATTTCCTGTACAACAAAAATGTGATTCTTGAAATACATATATTCATGATCCATTTTTGTGGTATCTATTGACTCCTGGGCATTTACAGTGACCTAAAATAGTTGGTTAGCCATGGGAACTTTAAATTCAGAAATAAAAAAAATGGTGAGGAATATTCAATATAGTAATATTAAATATGAATGTTGCTTTTAGTAAATATTTTAAATACCAAACCATTCCATTTCTTCAGGAAGGTAAACAGGCATTCTGATAAGGAAAGAACAATCGAAAGCTTTTCCTTGAGTTTCATTTTGTGTGACTTCAATTCCATGGGCCTTATTTTCTTAAGCCCCTCCCACTTCAATGAATCTACTGAGGGTAGATGTGGTAGTTTTAGAATGTTTTTGTAGCCATTAAACAAATAATTACTTCACATTTCTTGACACCCATAAAAATTTATTGAGACAATGAATATGAATGAATAATTGAATAAATAGCCAACCTCTAGTTCACTAATTCATCAAACATTTACAACAGGTATAAGAATACCAGGTAGAGACATGCTAAAAGAGAAAAATAATGCGGAGACTTGGTCTATGCCTTCAAAGGGCTCTCAGTTTGAAATTATATTTTGTCTTCTTCTTGTACTTTTGAACATAGTACATTTATTCTTCATTACTGATACATTAGAACTGAACTGTAAAATCAGGAGATCTATAAAGTTATCATTAATATGACATAAACCTACACTTAATGGATCATTTGCTTTCTGCTGTCTCTCCTCTTTTGGGCTCTTACTAATAATCTACACATATCTACTATGGTTTTGATTTTCAACATGGAATGGTATGAGTTAATCAATAATTCTATCATGCAAATACTTTAAAAATGGCAGTCATTGTCCCCTCAGGGGCTATAAAAGTAATAATATAAATAGAATAAGCATGCCTTATTACTTATCTAGCATAAGATGTTCTTCTGGGCAACTAAAAACTGATTAATTGCTTGTTGCAAGTTTCCAATAATTCACTTTCTATTATATCCTGTGGTGTAAGTAGAAAAAGCAAAGAATAAAGAAAAAGGTCCTACTTTGAGATCTAGAAGTTCTAAAATGAAATAGCAGCAATTTAAAGAACAGAAGCTGGATGCCGGTGGCTCATGTCTATAATCCTAGCTACTCAGGAGGCTGAGATCTGAGGATCACAGTTCAAAGCCAGCCTGGGAAGGAAACTCTGTGAGATTCTTATCTCCAAAAAACCACTAGAAAACCCCAAGTGGCGCTGTGGCTCAACAGCGCCCAAGCCCAGAGTTCAAGCCCCTCCACCAGCCAAAAAAAAAAAAAAAATTAAATTACATAAAGAACAGAGCTCACCCAAGTATTGAAAGCATTATTTTAAAATCAAATCCCAGTAGGAAATAAGTAAAGTTTTCTATGATAAATATCTCCAAGTTGTGACTGCTATGTCTTTGCAGAGGAAAAGTAACTCCTTCTTTAATAAGAAAGACAAAAGGACATCTCTTACAATATAGACATCCTAAACAGAGCCATTCTGGCATTCTGGTTCCATGACATCTTTTGTATCTTTCTTAAAAAGAAAAAATCTCCACTCTATTCTAACACTCCATGATAGGTAGCACACTATGCTAATTAGAGCCCTGTTGGTGGTTTGAATTCTTGTTTTAATAAGTAACATTTGTATGACATTGGTCACATATGAGTTCCTTGTTCCTCAGGATCCTAGCCTATAAAATCAGGATAATAGCAACATCCATCTTCACTTGTAAAATACCTACTACAATGCTTAGATCTTATCAAGAGTTAAGGCTGAAATTCTCATCAGTATTAACTATCATTAGCAACTCTGATTATTACAACCACTACCACCATCAAACATTTATATACTGTCACACTCTGAATCAGAGACTCAAATTTCAATATACTATTGTTATTTTTTTTGCTCTCATTTGTATAGTTGTCTTCTTTAGGAAATCGGTTAATTTTCTTTCTTTCTTTTTCTATTTTTGCCAGTCCTGGGGCTTGAACTCAGGGCTTGGCACTGTCCCTGAGCTTCTTCTGCTCGAGGTCAGCATTCTACTACTTGAGCCACAGTGCCACTTCTGGCTTTTACTGTTTATGTGGTACTGAGGAATGCTAGGCAAGCACTCTACCACTAAACCACATTCCCAGCCCTTAGTTTGTTAGCTTTTCTAGTGACTGTGATTAAACACAGAATTCTGAAAAGAATTGTTCTATATTTTCATGTCATTCAAAATTTGCAGCCTTATAACACATTATTAAAACTTTTATCCTGCCATAAATTATATTAAGTGAAGTAAGCCAGGCCCAAAGAAACATAGGTCCCATGGTTTCCCTTATTTGCAATAACTAGTATATGTCTGAGTCAAGCAGAAAAGGTCAGTTAAGTTGATGTTAGGGAAATTAACCATAAGATATGTATTCAAATGTTTTTTTCTTTCATGCGATTGTTTCTAACACATTTATAAGATTATTTTTTTTGTTGCTTTGTATGTCCCTCCCCCACAGTATAACCTCTGCTTTCACTGTATTTGATGTTGTTATAATTTGTGGAGGGGAAGGGAAAAACCAAATCGTTTAAATAGGGATACAGGTGGACCCATTGCAACAATGAGATGTAGAAGTCGTTACGTCAAAAATGAACTTTACGGAGTTCCGGGAAGATGGCGGAGGAGAAGCTGGAATCTGAACAAGCTCTCGCATAGAAAGTAGGTTTAGAATTCCAGTGAACAGTCCTAAGCCAGAGAATCACACCAAGTGTGCCATCACAGGACAGAGAGTTAGACAAGAGAGGGGAAGCCAAGGAAACGCATCAGCTGCCGCTTCGGCGGCGGGGTCGCGGCGGCGACCACCGCCGCGGAGTCATACCTGAGACACAGAGAGTCGGGGACGAAGGAGCCAGACGCAGCGGACTAGCGGATTCTACTCAACACCAACAAGAACCGACAAGGAGCGAACATCATCCTGCTGTTTGCAGACCAGAGACGACCCAGGATCCAAGACTCGGCGTGAGTACAAGCCCGACATCCTCACTCCTCAGGGAGCAGAGGAGGGAAGGCCACCCCTCCCCCCCCAGCACCGGTGATCTCCATCTTGGATACCGACAAAGCTCGGAGGAGCTGCTAGCTCCAGCTCAGGCCTTGGAATAAAACGAGTCATTTAGCAGGTCACAAGAACTTAACGGCGAAGTGACCTGCCAGACTCAGCTCCATCCAGGGAAAAGTCACCCAGCTCAGGCGCCAGCCATCGGAGTGCCTTGCCTCACTGGGTAACCAGAGCCAGAGGCTACCCCTCCCTCTAGCAGCCACCACAATCAATTGAAAAACAGAAACCCTGAGAATGGCTCCAGGCTGGGCGCTGTGAGCTTTATCACAAAATAGCAATAGCCCCAGGGAAAAGCTACTGTTTGTTGAAAGGCCTCAACTCTACCCAGAACCTAGCCTCATCACCACATCCCCCTCTTTTGTGACTTTCAAAGCAGACCACCCTCCCAGAAAACTAACCTGGGAGGGGGATCTCAAAATCTTGGGTAAAGCAGAGCATTTTTCTGCCTCTTCCAACCAACCGACTTAAGAAACCAATCAAGCCACAGGACCTCAAGCTGACCAGAGACTCCAACAAGAGACTGGTTGCAGACAAAAGGGAGATACAGGATTCTTCCCACTCCTCCCCCCCCCAAAAAAAAATCAAAAGACTTTTTTTTTCTTCTTCTTTTCTTTTTTTTTTGCTTGTTTTTTGTTTTTTGTTACCATATATATATATATATATATATATATATAAATTTTTTCCCTTCTAAAACTTTTATTAATCTTTAATTTTTGCCTCTTCTGAAAAAATAATTGTTTTCCAGTAACTTTTTTTTCTCATCTTATAATTTTTATTTTAGGAATACGTGAATGAGAGTTTTCCTTTCTGTTCTTGTCTTCTTTCTCTTTTTCTTTCTTTCTTAATTATCTTTTTGTTTTTTATCTAGCTCTACTGAACTTCTGATCTTTTCTTCTCCCTTTCCCATCCTTAAAGATTTTCACATCTCCTCTATGTCCCTCCCCTTCTCTGAACATATTCACATTCCTCTCTAAATAGACGGTCTTTTAACCTCTATAATAACATTAATTTTTACGTTTCTATTCTTTTTCTGGTCTCTCTTTATTCCCCTTTCCGTCTCTTCTTTTTCTCTCTCTCTCTACTTGCATCCTACCCAACCCATTTCCTGCACTGTGATTAGGACATAGTTAACTCTCCCTGTGCCTCCCCACACCAATCTATTCCCATTTTTTACCCACATCTCTCCCTAATCCTAATAATTTCTGGTTTTCCAAATTCTTTTCTGCGGTTCGAATTCCTTCAACATATAGTCCTTTAACATATAGTCGTTTGATGTTGAATAGATGTATCTGTTGAACTAGATTGTATCTGTAGACTATTGACGGTACAAATGCAAACTTTGGTTGATGGTTGCCTTAAGATAGTGTTCTAGCACAAAACTGGTGCAATCTTTATCTCAAATGGGCCGAGTAAGCCAGAAAAACACAAGAAAAATGGCAAAAATGAACTTTACAACTTTGGGGGGGGAGGGTTGGATGGAGGTGTGGGGGGAGGATGGGATGGGAAGGGGAAACAAAGGAGGAGGCTACAGTGCTTGATAAGAAATGTACTCATTATCTTCCCCATTTAATTGTAACCCCTCTGTACAGTATTTTCACAATTAAAAATAAAAAAAACTTTTATCCTGCCATGACTCATACTGAACTTCTTTTTCTTTGAACACGTCAGTTCCTTCATAATACATGCTCTCCTTTCTTTTGTGCACTTTCTCTCTTTTCCTTTTCTCCTTCCCTCCCTCCCTTCTTCCCTCTCTGTTTCTCTCAAGTGCATGCGTCCGCACACATGCGTGCGCGCACACACATACCACACATACACACACATGCACATGCACATGCGCACACACACAAGCACAGACTCTTCTCCTTGAAATGACTTCTCTTTTCACTATCTCATTTTTCCTTCAAGATGCAGTTTGGAAAGTTAGTTTTCTGCATTAGTATATGTCAAACTGTGGTCTACAGACTTATATTGATCCAGAGATAATTTTCACTGATCTACAGCTTCATTCTGAAATTAAGGTCTTTATTGTTTGTACATACTTTGTGTGTGTGAGTGTGTGTGTATGTTTAACTATCATTTCATTTAATGAACAGAACAATATGTGGCTTTTCTTGTTTTATTTTAATCCAATTTGGCTAAGCCAAATGTTGGCAGCCTGATGGTGATCCTCAAGTATATATATATGGGCAGAAGACTGAACTCAGTGCCTTATACATGCTAGGTAAGGACTCTCTTACTGAATACCTAGACTCCTTGAATTTTTCTTAACTTGACCTGCCTGGGAAATAGAAGTGTTTCACCAAACATTTTTCCCAAATAAGGGAGGCCAAAATTTCCTGCCCACCACTGTTAATTTAAGCCCACAGTGAGATTACCACCAAGTATTATACCTTTACATGTAAGTTTGCTTGTAAGACCTGAGCTCCTTAAGATAGTCTGTGTGATCCCAGAAGACAGGCAAATGTTTAGCATTACATATTGCATTACAGTTCATCCCTTTTCACACGTCTTTTCAATTATATATATATATATATATATATATATATATATATATATATATAAGTATTTTTCAATTCAACATCTTTTCACATGTAAATGTTTGTCTTCACAATGATCTGATGATAAAGCAAAATTCAAGACTCACATAAAATCAAAGCTGGCCTGGACTGAAAACATTAACCTGTGTTTTTAGGTTTGACAATATCTATTTTATACACATGTTCTCACTAAGAGTAAGCTAACAATATTTTATCTAATCAAAGCACAGTTATTACTTCCATTTTGCTAGTGAGGAAACTGAACCAGAGAAACACATGAGTACTTAAATACTACCAGCTAACATTAGACAAACATAGCATATAATCCATATAATCTGAGAGTCTGTATAGGTGTGAGCTAAGTGAGCTTGTGGAAACTATCTTTACTGTCTGTCCACTTCATTTTTCTGTAAGCCTAAAAACTCTTAGAACAAAGTCCTAAAAAACACTTGTGCATGTCCAAGCCACATGCTATTTTATGATGTTTCTTTCCCCACGCGCTTTTGCTTTCTTGGAGTTGATCACTCTTGGTTTTTTTTCATAGTTTTTCCATATCCTAATACTATTTTCTTCAAAAGTCCCTGTTAGTACTGTAAAATCATCATTAGTTTTAGCTCTATGTTCAAACACATCATACTCTGTCAGATATATGCTTTTCTTGTAGACTCTTTTTGTCTGCTCAACTGTGTACTGAGCCTGCTCTCTGCAAAAGCTCCCCATGTCATTGATCACATTCCATGTATATATACATGACTATATACATAAATTTATATATACATATATTATTCATACATATATACATATATATGAACATATATACATATATACTCATATATACTCATATATACATATATTTCATTTGATTTTATTTTGATTTCCTTTAATTTTCTTGGATCCCATTTAGTTCATTTTCCTAATCTACTCTTTTGTTGCATTGGAGAACATCTTCCAGATCTTTTCTGAGAAAGGACATAACATGTTTTTTTTAGGTCTTGCATCTTCAGTCTGCATTGGCAGAATTCTAGGTTGAAAATAATTTTTTCACAGATTTTGAAGGTACAATTTCACCTAATGTTGCCGTTATGAACTGATATTCTTCTTCTCTCATTCCTACCCCTCTGTATATGAATTATGTTTTTTTAATTTGGATGCTTAAAGGATTTTCTTTTTAGCCTTCCATTTCTGAAATTTCATGATGATGAGACTTTTGTATTAGTTGTTCTTGGATGTGATAAGCTATGTCAATTTGAAAGTATCTCTACACCAGTTTTGAAAAATCTAATATTCTTTTGTTTTTTCTAGTCTCTAATTTTGGAATCCTGTATTACTCTAACGGTGGGTTTGGGAGACTAATTTTACTATTACATCTCTACCATAGGATCAGTCTTTAAGGCGTCTTTATTGTACTTTTTGTTTTATATCTATGCAGAAAAAAAGTATCATCTAGAGCCTAACAATATCTCTATGTCTTCTGAAACAAAATATCCAACATTCAGTGAGAACTTTGGCACACCAAGAGACAAGATTAAAAATAGACAATAAGAATAAACTCATAGGAGATTAAGCTACTGAAATGATTAATTATAAGCTATAACGTTGATTAATATAACAGAGAAATTTGATAACAAGATGGAGAATTTCATCTTAGGAATAGAAACTATATAAAATAAAATTTGGAAATCAAAAAAAATGTTGTAACTATAGAATAATATCATATATAATCATTTAGTTCCTAGATGCTCCATAAATTCCTACACAGATGTCCCCACAAAAATGTACAGGAATCTTTCTAGTAGAATTATTCATAGCAGCCTAAATAGGTCTGTTCAAAATTAAATTGGTTCATACAATTGTATGTACTTGTTATGTATATCAACACAGATGAATATCATAAGCAATTGTTTTACGAAATAATGCATATATAAAAGTATATATACTGTATAATTTAACATCTATAAAGGTTAAAAAAATAAGTAAAATTAATCTGATAGAAGTGAGGATAAAGATTACTTCTCAAGAGAGGAGAGAGGGTTATGATTAGTAGGGGACATAAACAGGGCCTATAAGATATATGTGACAGTCTACTTTGGACCCGAGTGTTCACTTTGTGTTAATTCCTCAAACTTCACAAATGGAATTTGTGCATGCTTTATGTTTATATTAAAAGTTTCTATCAATTAAAATATACTTCAATAAAGTATTTGTCGAAGCAAGTAATGAACAAATTATTTTATAGATATAGTTTCTGTCATTAATTCTGGGAAAAAAATTCCTTCCATATCTATTTTCAGGAACATGATACTTACCAGGGACCTGATAAACTTGAGTCCAGAAATTCTCTGGTTCATATTCTCCAGAGAATAAATTTTCTGCTGTCTAGTTATACAGAGTTATAGATGATACCTGGAATCCTGTAAGTAAACTAAGCTGATTTTTAACCTTTTCCCCTGATTTTGGCCATGTTCCTTACCATACTGGGGCTGCAAACTTATGAACTCCTTGGCCTGAAGGGTTTGGCTTTCTTTGCTTTTCTAGGTCACTCCTCAAGCTTATGAAATTTATCATTATCTTCTATAGTCTATCCTGATTTTTTATTCCTATCTTATAACTTTAGTGTGATTAGGGAAGGATCAGAGATTAAAATGTTCATGGAACTTGCTATATTTGATCTACTTTTTCTTTATATTTATGCTGATTAGGTTATGAAATCCTCCTGTGAACTGATGTAAACTGTAGATATTTCTGCATATTTTGAAGCTTTTTATTAGCTGAATTTTCTTTTTTGAATGATATTTTTTACTTTTACTACTATCTTAGAATCCTTCTATGGTAGTATTTGACTCCATGGACTAATAATTTTTAATGTTGTTAACATTTACATCCTATTTATCTTTTATGCTTATGCTTATTAACCATGTTTTTGGTTCCATGTCTGTGGAGGAATAAAAACCATGCAGAGCCTCAAAATATGCCTATAGTTTCTGATACTCATTGTCTAACATTCACTCAAACTTAGGTATAGACCAAGTACTCGTGGCACATGCCTATAATCTGAGCTAGTAAGAAGGCTGGGAAATGAAGGATTGGGATTCAAGGCCAGCTCAGGAAGTAAAGTTTGTGAGCTTCTCTTTATCAGCATTCCTAGCAGATCAGGCATAGTCATATCAGACTTCACTCAGAAGCATGAAGACATAAAAATCAAATTGCTTCCATGATCCTATACTATCTCAAAAGCATAGCTAATGTTAAAAACATATAAGAGAATTTAAAAATCTTGACCACAAAACATACCATCTTTATCAGCAGTATCTTGAGGCTTTGATTTTAAGGTGAAGATCTTCCGTAGTTTACAGTTTGCTGAGACAATAATCCCATCCAATGACTGGAAAACTGCTCCCTTGAATATCTCACTGGTGAATGCAACTAAGTCAATACACAGATTGCACCACTGAGAGAGAGAAGCAAAAAGAGTATGGAACTACCTTTCATCATCACATAAATGAACATCACAATATGCAAAAAAAAATCCAGAAATGAGGCAATTATCTAGATTAACCAGCCCCAAACCAATTTTCCTCTATTTTTGGCTTAAACTATCTTAAAAATTGCTCTGATTTTTTTCCCCCGGAAAATCCTCACAATCTAAACTATTTATTGACCATCTGAATGCAGAATTCTTATTACGAGACAAGGCTAAGACAGCTTTGGGAAATAATTCTCTATTTGTAGACACTATGCTGTTGGCAGCTAATTGCAGGTGCTTTAGATCAGTTAAGTCTTGAAAGTCAGGGATAAGTAGCCAATTGTTCCTTTGAGGGGACTAATTTAATCACAATTAGCCACTTAGGCTTGTACTAAAAAAAAAGGTATGGATGAAATTAGAGGCTGGGTTTAAATGGTAGCCAATGCTGTCTACTTAAAACTAATTAACCTACTATACAGAAATAGATTGTTCTAAAGAATTTATAATTATGCCTTGTATTTGCCAGTTTTAAAGTGTTCTTTCAGTGACTAATTTCTGCCCATTAAACAATTAGATTCCCTAATTCTTCATCAAATGAATCTCTAAATGACTTGAGTTAAAAGAAAATACTCCTGTGGTGGGAAATGAATACACATTTAACCCTGTAGGACAAAAGTAGGATAATAATTTTTAAAATTAAAACAAAATATTAAAATTCATATTTCTCTTAAATATCAGGCTCTCCCATTATTTGTTTAAAAGGTCACATACAGTCCATTATGTAATTTTTTTAAAAAAGAAAATCTTTTCTACGAAGCAATGTTGATTTTAATACAGAGATGAGCCTGAGGTTGTTTCCACAGCAGCAAAGTAGAAGAGTTTATAGTATACTACTGACTAAATCGCTTATATTTTGAGAACGTTTCAACAGTAAAATTATATTCCCAGGCCACAAAAATACCAATGGTCTTTTTGGGAGTAAAGATCTTGGGGTAAGCAAAGGCAGAAAGCAGGACTGAGGATAATATAGTCATCAGGAGAATGATGGGGGTGAGGAGTGACACATGTTCTGTAAGACAGGCCAGTGGTTCAAGTTTGGCAGAAATGGAGGATCAGGAAGAGAACATGCTATTCCATAGGGCAGGTGTCTCCACTGTTCTTGGAAGAAGAATATGCAAAGGCAGAGCACTCAGAAGTTTGATTAAGCTTGCTACAGGAATGTTCGTGAGTGGCAGAGGTCTGTGAGGGATAGAGTACAGCTGAAGAATAAAGAACTCTGAGATATAGAAAGATTGAATATCTTCAGCCTTCTAAGCCATCAAGTGAGAAGAGCTGGCTAAAAATGAATATGAAAATGATATATAAGGAACAAATGTCATCACAGGGTGGAATGTCATGGCTTGGTGAAATCAGATTATAGGGTATGGAGGTGTTGGGTTTTTGTCCAATAATGAAATAATATTATGTTAGCATTATTGTTGGTTTATAAGTCTAGTTTCTCTCCCTAAAAGACTGACATCATCCCAATTACTCCCTTAGCTTTTTCCACCAGCAATTCCTTTGTTCTTCACCCTCATACACTAAGTACTTATCAATGTTGGAGGGTGGCAGATATTCAGATATTGTTATCTACTTATACTGTTAATCAAAGGAGGCTCTATATTTTTTCTCCCAACATTCCTGCCTTTTGATACTCAATAATAATTTCAGTAAGTATGTAATAAGTGTGTACATAGTGTATAATTTCAATAGTTTCTATATTCCTAACTTCACTTTTATAAGTATTCCTTTTATAAGTATCCAGTTAGATTTTCATTTCATATATTGCTTTTACTAGTTTTGGAATGCTGATTTCATAGCTTTTTTCATATTTTTTATTGAGGTTTTCCATTCATATTTTCCTTTAAATTCTTGAATATATTTATAATAGGTGTTTTTAATCCTATGCTTCTTCTTCTGTTGTGTCTGGGTCTGTTCCTTTTTCTCATGGCTAGCAAGGTGTGTTTTCTTTCTCTTTTTGGTAGTAGTGGGGTTTGAACTCAGTGCCTACACTTGCTAGGCAGTTGTCCTACCATTTAAGCCACATTCCCAACCTTTGCATCAATTAGTTTTCAGACAGGGTCTCAAGATTTTGCCAAGGGCTAATCCCACAATGAAATCCTCTTACCTTCTACCTTGTGCAGATGGGTTAATAGGTATATACTACCATACTCAGCTCATTGGTTTAACTCTTTGCTTCAGCTTACCTTAAACTTCAAAGCCATGTTTTCTCACTTTGTATAATGTATGATGAACACTGTGCTATATTGTTGAGCTTTGGATGCTGGAGTTTGAAATCAGGGCCTTGTATTTGCTATTGCTGGGCAGACACTCTACTACTTGAGGTCTACTGTCAGTCATTTGGTTCTAGATACTCTTGGGATAGTTTTACATTTATGCCTGGGTTGGCCTGGACCATGATCCTACTTTCACTTTCTTTGTAAATAGGGTAATAGGCATAGGCCACCACATCCAGACACTGGCTAAGATGGAGTCTTCCTAACTCCCCCCTCTACCACACATTGGCTTTAAAATGCAACTTTCCTTATCTCTGTCTCACAAGTAGCTGAGATTACAGGTGTGAGCCCTCACACACATCAGTTTTCTTTTTAAAAATCTTAAATGTTCTTCCATCAGGAAAATAAGTTATTTGCAGTGATTTCCAACCTAATTATCTAAGTCCAGCATATTCCTTTAGTACCAGTATTATTTTACATATTTGCCTTTTCTCTAACATTTTAATCTCCTTGAGGAGGAAGATTATGTATCATTTAGATCTGAATATATTTGGCCCATAGTAGGGACTTAATAAAGACTTACTAATTGAAATTGACACAGATGTTTATTTTGACATCATATTAACAGTTAATGGACTCATGTCTACTGAAAATGGTAAGATAGTAACTATGTTACCAACATTAACTGAGCACTTACTACGAGCTTGTATTGCTCTGTACTATACTGTTCTCAATGAGTCTCAACAGCTACGCTATTAAAGTCTGTTCTTCCACTGACACTGTCTAAGAGAAAACTGAAGCACAGAGACATTAATTTACTTGGCCAAGGGACTATAGTCAAGAAGCAACAGAACTAAAAACTGAAAATGTATATCTAGCTCTGGAGGCCACACTTCAAACCCAACAGTATCTTGCTTGGGCATCTGATTTAAAAATGGGCTGATCCTAAAGTTGGCTAAACAGCCTCTTTTTCAAACAAACTTCTTTCAAACTAGTTGTGTCTTTGTAAGCATTCAAAATGAATAGAGGAAGGCAAAAGACAATTCTTTCTTCCTCATATCTTCAATACCCATACTAGATAGACAGATAAATAAGAAAAAATCTGATTTTTAAAAATGACATTCACATAGATGAGATGGAACATTCATAGACCCTCAAATATTATAATGAATTCTAGGCTAGAAAGTTCTATTAAGAGACATTCTATGATTGTAGCTTATGTGTAGCTCTAAATGACCTCACATTTGATAAGCCTGCCTCCTTCATTCTCTTCTTGTTCAGTGATACTGAAGAAATTAAATACTGTTAAAATCTCAAATTTCCAATCATTGGCCATATAGATAACATGATCTTTGATAAGAAGATTCTAGGTTGTATAAGAACTATAACATACACCACCAGTTATAGCTTAAAAAAGCAACTGCTAAAGATTATTTTATCCATTTAAATGAATAGAAATGTTACTAAAAATATGGCATTGTAATTTACCATATGACATTATCATATCTCTAATGAATAATTTACTCTAAATGACATCTTGTAATTGAATTTCTTATTCAAATAAAATTAAATTTATTGCATATTAATCCATACTTTGGTAGAAGGCAGTGATGTTTATCTGACACAATCAGTTTTATTGAAGTAGTAAATTGATTTCAGTGAGGTCTAAGTGTACTTCTTTTGTTTAATTGATGGCTATTAATTAAAAACTTTTTGTACCACTAAAAAAAGTTAAATGTATAAATTTTTATAGTTGTAATGCTAAAGTAACTCTTCATAATTAAAATAATATAAAAAATAATTTTGAAAGGTTAATATTTAAGGGTAATTGAAACAGAAAGTAGCTAATATAAATATTCATATTGGCATGATTGTAAGAATATTAACTTGTTCGCTGTCTAAAATACTTAGATAAAGAACCAAGGAAAGAGAACCTCTTTGCAGATATCTTCTACAATTGATCTAAGGCCAAGAAGCTATGGCAGATAGCTTCTAAATCTGGGGTTGCAAACTGAACACTTAGAGAAGCTATGCAGACAAATTAACTGAGTGAAGCAGGAAGGTCTGGGTCACCTATATAACTTAGAGGAGTGGAGAGGATTCAAGTTCACAGAGAATGTTCAGCTCCCTTAAAAGTGTGCAGTTACCACTCTGCTCAAGCCAACTTCTTGCTGAGCTGGAAAACGGGCTCCTTGTAAATCTGAAGTTTTTCAAAACAAGTCAGAAATCAGGAATATTCTGTGATCTTCTGATTTATAAATGTCAGCCATAGTGTTTTTAGAATGTTGCCTTGAGGTTTACTACTAAAATAACCACTGGTTTCTGAAGGATAGGAAAAATTGAATACACTGAGAAAAGCAGGAAACTAGTTCCAATGATCACACTGACACCTATGATCACCTGTGGCACAATGATCACCTATGGCACCTGGATGAAGGAGGGGTTGGATCCCTGTGCTGATCTGTGTAGAAATTGCTTCAAAAATATCACTCAGCTTTAATTTAGTAGGGCTCACTACGGATAAAGTATATCCATAGTGGAAAGGAAGGACCCTTTGTTACCATGTGTACTTGTTAGATTGGGAGGAAACTAAAGAAAATGAGAGCAAGACCTTCCTAATATATATTTGAAAACTCCTGAACATTTGTGGAATTACCAAGATATTTAAGAAGCTTATATAATTTGGCTATGAAAACTATTCATTTTATCTCCTATGTTACAATGCATGTGAAGACCTGTGAGCATATTCTACATTTATATTCTATATATTCTACATTTACTTTCTATGTGCCACCTACTGATAAGAACTGGGGACCAAAGCACAATATTACAAGTTTGTAATCTAATGAGAGAGACAGGCAACTACATAAGTGACAAAGTGTATGGTGGAGAAGTATTATAAGAATTGTAATATTGTGAATGACAATGACAAGCTGTTCTCCAAATAACTAATCTGCAGAAAGTATTGTCATATAGGCTTTCCTAGAGTAAGCAACATCTTAAGAGCAAAGGGCAGTTGTAGTCCTAACCTAGTACTTACTCTATGGCAGAAGAGCCTTATATTTATTAAGTCAGGTATCACCTTCCCCTAGAAACCTTCATGGGGATACACTTCGCTATCTGCACTTCATAGATGAGGAATTATTACATAGGAATTATTACAGAAGCATGTGCCAGAACTCTGATTCTACATTCTCAACCATGTCAAATAATTCACATGTTATATATTTAACAAAACTGAATTTCAGAGCTAGACTCTTTGTTGTTGCTTTTATAGTATGTATCAAATATATGTACAGTTTTATTTATATATGCTTGTATATTTGTGACATTGCTTCGTATTCATTCCTCTGCCACTACCACTTATTCTTCATTAATGTAATCTGGAAAATGGTCTCCTCACCTTCATTTTCTATACTTTCAAATCATTATAGATTATCATTAACAAAATAATCTACCCAAGGTACAAAACCAACTGTGTGTTCCTTAATGAATTCAAAAGCTTTCAGTGGCTCTTCTTCTCCATCACAGTGGTTCCCAAAGAGTGGAACACACAGCATTTGTCAAATGACTGGATGATACATATGAGTAGTGTTATATAACTCTGGATCATAGAATACAAATTTCCCTTTATCAGTTTCCTTTCAATCCTTCTAACTGTGCCAGGGCAAAATTGTCAAATGTATCCAGTTTTTGATGAACTCTTTTTAAGTGAGAAAGCAAGTGACAGGACAGGGCCTTTAAAAGGGTACCAGGTGTAGCGACATCTTATAATGCTGTTGTGTTGGCTGGGGATAGAATCTAGAGTCTTGCACATACTAGATAAGTATTCTACCACTCCTCCAGCCTCACTCTGTTGTTTTTAGTATATTGATATTTTATTTTTGGAAAGTCATATTGATTTTCCATTTACAAAAGTGATATAGAGATTTCTTTAAAATTAAATTTAAGCGATTTAAATTTGCTATCTTTGTTTTCTTTTTTGTCATTTATTCATTTATATGTCTTTGGGAGGATAAGAGGGGAGCACAGAAATAGAAGGACAAAGGATGAATAAATGCAGCAATGGTACTCACTATGTTGAAAATCAACTTGCTGAAAATACAACTTGTGGGTTAGATGGGAGAGAAAAACTGGGAGAGAGTTAGGGAAAGGGAACATTGTCCAAAAGGAAATGTACTCTTTGCCTGACTGTAGCCCCTCTGTTTTTTTTTTTTTTTTTTTTTAGCATTTTTAAATAAAAATAATAAAAACAATAAAAGTCATTCCTCAATAAAAAGTAAATGTAAGCAAGATAGTGAGTCACTTTACAGGAAAGAATTAAGTATATATTAGAAGGGATGGTATAGAAATACAGTATTGAGAAAAATACCAAATCAAAATCAAAATAAAGTAAGAAAGGCTGTCAGTTGACCCAGGCCCTTTACAGGTTACACAAGGAGCCCAAAATCTCCAATCTACATGAAGTTTTTGTATTGTAGAAATGGTATTTAAAAAATCTAGCAACAATGTTTTTCATTCTCTATTCTGCATTCTCCACACTGTTTCTTTTGTTCCACTTTCTTGCTCAGTTTCCCATTTCCTCCTGTGAAATCCCATAGACCTTTCCTGTCAATAGGAAGTGCTAACTCTCCTGGCAGTTCAATGGGTTTCTCTGCCTTTCAAATTCCCAGTAGTACCTTCCCTCTCCACTGTGCTTTCTATAGTGCCATTATAACACCTTCTCACCTCACAGATTTCAAGGGAGAGGAAGGAAGGGCAATGTGCCTCACTCATAAAGTAGGCCCACATTATTAATACTTACTGAATTGAATTTAACAATTTAGGCAACATTCTGTGATACTTACAATTTTGCGCTTGATCATGAAGAGTGGGATTTTTGCATGAAGAGGGGTTGAAGACAGTTCCTTATGGACTGTTGATAAATACAATCTTCTTTTGATGTTTCTTAAATCAGTAATTCTGACAAAAAAAGAGAAGAGAAAAACATTCCTATCAATTTAATGACTACTTCTTTGGATAATCATCAAAATGCTTATATATATGGACCCTGTCCAACGGGGAGTTTGAACACAGAATTTTTAAGAATTGCCATTTTCTTTGAAGAAGTAATAAAATTTCTTCCTTAAATGCAAAATGCTCACAAGGCAGAATGTATAAATTTACTTAATATGCTAATTTATTTCTGTACTCTACACTAGATTTCCATAGTACTCCAGACGATGAGAAAAATTCAATTTGTATGAACTGAGAAACGGCTAGCCTTTAATAACCAGGCTCGTTCCAGCCCCTTAAGCATGTGTTATCTTGGGACATACCGTCACCTACCAAATAGGAAAACATTATGGGTTTCTTTCCCTAAAAATGCACCTGTCATTTTATATAGGCTTTTAGTCTGCTTAGAGACAGGCACAAAACACTGACTGTCGGTTTCACTTCCTAAGCACATATCTTCCAACTAGAATTATAATACACAAGTTTATTGCTCACTATTCAGGTCAACCTACAGTGATACCAAGGACACTGAATTTGAACATCTTTAATAGATTTAGACCACAGCCATGATCACAAAGATTAGGTTTGCTTCAAACTGATAGAGGCTCATTTTTATATTCTGCTTCTTTTAGGTCTCAGAGGTAACATAGCAAGCTGAAAATCTCCAAATCTGTCTCAGGCTGCCATAGTACAGAATTAATGCTTCCTGAAAAACTCTTTTTCTCTGAGAATAAGTAGCATTTTTGTCCTCATGTTTAGACTGTCTCAATGTACTACAGTGCTAATTTTCTATAATTAACAATGCCCTAAGGAGTCATTTAATTAAGATTCACTGTCAATATTTGTAGTATAATCGACTATTTTAAAAAATCAACATAGCCCATTCTGTAGCCCTTCCAGGCTTCCTCCTCCTCCTCCTCACTTCTATTCTCATTGTTTCCTACATATCTTGTCATGGAAAAACGATCATCAAACAATGTTAAGAATAAATACAGTAAAAAATTTGGTGAGATGCCATAGCTAAGATATGAACCAACACAGATGCCCCTCAATAGATGAATGGATCAAGAAAATGTGGTGTGTGTGTGTGTGTGTATGTCATTATATATATATATATATATATATATATATATATATATATATGGCATTCTATGCCTCCATCAGAAATACTTCCCCATTTGTTAAGGAATGGAAAGACTTGGAAAAAATTATATTAAGTGAAGTAAGCCAGGCCCAAAGAAACATAGGTCCCATGGTTTCCTTTATGTGCAATAACTAGTATACGTCTAGGACAAGCAGAAAAGATAAAAAGCTATGTACATATGACCATATAAGATAATGCTAAGCTAAATAAACCCCAAGATAGGGACAAAAGTGGTTTTATCTTTGTTGCTGTTGTTTTTAATGTATTTATATTGTACTATATGATTTTTTTTATTTCTCTTGTATGTTCTCCCCCCATGGTATAACCCTTGCTTTCACTGTGTTTGATTCCGGTGCCCTGCACCTTATATATACATTTTTCTAATTTGGGGAGGGGAAGGGAAATACCAAAAAGCTGAAATGAGGATACAGGATAACCCATTGTAACAATGAGATGTGCAAGACACTATGTTGAAAATGAACTTTACAACTTGGGGGGGGGGATGAGTTGGGAAGGAGGAGAGGAAAGGGGTGTTAGGGGAAAACAAAGGAGGGGTAACAATGCTCGATAGGAAATGTGCTCATTACCTTATTTAAGTAACATAACCCCTCTGTAAAGTATCTTTACAATAAAAAATATAAAAAAAATTGGTGAGATGATTTCAGGATATACTGAAACCTAAAAAATTATCCCCCTCTACTATTAATTACCATAAATTCACTTAAAAGCAAGAAACCCTTTCAACCTATTATCATAGCTAAGGCTTAAAACACTAAAGTATCAACACTATGGCAGTATTATGTTTTGATGAATAAGTAAATGCAATATTTCACTTCAACATATGTACATGTGCTAGGTGTGCGGGTATAATGAGTGTGTACAATGTGCTATGTGTGCACAGACATTTTACTAATGGGGTGTAGTATCAAACATATGTAGAAAGTATTGTTATTAGGGGTGCTATTACATATTGTTTATAGAAAGTACTAATTAAGGAGAAGAGCAGGAAATGGTGCTACAAGCCCATAATCCTTGCTACCTGAGTGGCAGAGATTGAGGCACAAGGCTAGTCCAGGCAAAAAAAATGTGAGACTGCATCTCAGCCAACAACTGGTGTGATAGCCTTAGCCTGTCATCTCAGATACAAGGGAAGCACAATACCTAGACATTATGACATATGCCTGTCATTCCAGCCATCCAAGAAAAGACGAATATGAAGATCACAGCCCAGAGGCTGGTTTAGGCATAAAGCAAGACTATAACTAAAAAAAATAACTAACACATGAAGGTTCATGAAGTATAGTGTTAATCTGGCTGTGAGGCCCTGAATTCAATCCCCAGTAGTGAAAAAAAAAAGTTCTGATTAGAGCATGGAAATTAAGCAAAAAGAGGGAGGGTTTAAGCCAAGAGTTATCTGTGACCTGATGTTGTTATCAAAAGTTTTCTGTTTGTAAGGATGAAACTAAATAATTTTTATTTAAATTATTAAAGATCAAACTCCAACCAGAATAATGTTTAAATATATTGTCACATATTGGCCAATGTGAACATTCATTTATTCATTCACATTCAAACTGAGCCATGAAGCATTTCTTGGAATATACCAGTGATATAATGATATAGATGAAATCTGAGTATTTATTCTAGAGGAAAAAAAGCAGGTGAAAAACTACAAAAAGAAAAAGATTCAACCTGCCAGGCACTGGTGGCTTACACCTATAATCCTAGCTACTCAGGAGGCTGAGATCTGAGGATCATGGTTCAAAGCCAGCCCAGCAGGAACGTCCATGAGACTGTTCTCTCTAATTAACCACCAGAAAACTGGAAGTGGTGCTGTGGCTCAAGTGATAGAGCGCTTGCTTTGAGCTGAAGAGCGCCTAGGCCTAGTTCAAGCCCCAAAACCACCACCACCAACAACAAAAAGATTAAACTAGAAGATACCAAAAAATGATCTGCTTTAGACAGTATTGATGGTAAGATTTGTAGTAGATAAGGAACATGACAGAGAGATGCAGAGAAGCCAAATGTTAGAAGTTTTATACTAAGGTAAGAAGTTTATAAATTTATTGTCCAGTGTTGGAAGCTAGTACAGGGCCTACATTCTTCCTTTCATGATTAAGATATATTTATAAAAATAAATAAGGTCTTGCTTCATCACTGGAATAAAATTTGTACAAATTTAGTGTTCATTTTAAGACTGATAATATGTAATATGTATATAATACATTACATACTTTATATATTGGAACTCTAGGGTAAACCCAGGGCCTTGTGAATGCTAAGTAGGTACTGTGTTGTGCCAAACCTCCAGCCTCTTCTATTCACTATTTTCTTAACAGTATTGTCCTAGTTCTTGAACTCAGAGCCTGCATGTTGTCCCAGCGCTTTTTTGCTCAAGGCTGGTGCTCTGCCACTTGAAAAACAGCTCCACTTTCAGCTTTTTGGGGATTAATTGGAGATAAGTCTCACTGACTTTTCCTGCCCAGGCTGGCTTCCAACTACAATCCTCAGATCTCAGATTACAGGCATGAGCCTCAGGCTCCCAGCTTTAACTTTTAATTTGAAACTAATTTCCAACTAAAAGAAAGTTATCAAGCACTATACATAAAAGAATTGTATGCATTTTATATTCACTTATGGGGATGCTTTTTGATTAGCAGAAGTTTTCATTTTCATGAAATCAGTTTGTCATTACTTACACTTGTGCTTTCTAAATCCTTAAAAAAATTCCTTGCCTAGCACAAAGTTGCAAATATAGTGTATTTCCTCCTAGAACTTTATAGTCTTTGTTTTTTCATTCAGTTTATGAGAAACCTCAAATTAGTTCCTCTTTGTTGTATGAGACAATGGAGGGGAAGTTATTTTCTTTTTGTAGTTTATTCAATCATTCCAGCACCACTTATTAAGCTCATTTTCCCTTATTGAAATTGCTTATTACTTTGTTGAAAATCATTGATTATCTTGTATTAGTTCATTTTCTGTTAATATAAGGAAACGCATGAGACTTATTTATGGAGACTCAAGAGCATGGTACTAGCATCACAATGTGAAAAGATGATGTAGGAGAAAGACATAAATTTCTAGAGAGGGAGCTAGAGGACAATCCAGGAATTGGGCTCACTCTTATAACAACTTACTCTTGCAAGAACTAACAGTCTCACAATATCTACCTTAATCCGTTCTGAAGGTAGCATCTCAATACCCTAAGGACTCCAACTAGGTGCCAGCACTTAAAGGTCCATGCAATGTCCCAAATCACCACCATATCAAGTAGATGAAGGTACTAACAAACTAAGTTCTAATGATAGCAACTATAAATGTGTGTGCATATATCTGTAAATTTATATAGCCACTATATATGTGTATATGTAAATATATGTATATACATATTTGTGTGAAAGAGATCCTCACACATACTAGGTATATATATATATACGCAAACATACATGTTTGTTTGAGGATCTATTTCTAGATTTCCTCTTGATACATTTCTCAGTGACTCATTTATTCTTATACCAATTATATACTATTTTGATAGGTAAAGAAACTTCAACTTTATTTTGTTCAAGATTTGTTTAGACTTTACTTTTCTATATAGATTTTAGAATCCATTTATCATTTCCTATTAAAAAGTTTTTGAGAGTTTATTGGCTATGCTAAATTGAATCTAAAGATCAATTTTAGGAGAACACTATTGAACCTTAAAATCCACTAACATGATATGTATCTCCATTTATTTAGGCCTTATCTAATTTCTCTAAAACTGTTATAGTTTGCATGCTTGAAGTCTTATACATCTTTTGTTAAATTATTTCTAAGTATTTTGTTTTACTACATAATTGAAAATGAATTTTCTAACTTAATTTCTGGGACATTTGCTACTAGTATATAGAAATACAATTGATTTTTATATACAGATCTTGTTTCTTGTGACCTTGCTTAATTCAATCATGAGTTCCAGTAGCTGTTACATATATTCTGAGAATTTTCTTCATAAATAATCATGTCCTTGGTGAATCAAAGGCTGTTTTACTTCTGCTTTTTCTATCTTTATGTCGTTCATTTCTTTTTCTTGCATTACTGCACTGGTGCTAGAACCCTGAACATATACTAAATAGAAGTGATGAGAGTAGACAGCCCTTGCCTTGTTCCGAAATCACTGATGGAATATGACCTTCCTACATGCCTACTAAGGATATGTCACACTTAGGTTTCTGCGATCAGCTGAGATTGTTCTTTTATACTCACTTTTATGTCTACTTTTTCAGTTTCTTTAAAAATCAAGAAAGGATATAGAATTTTTCCACATGCTTTTTCTGCATTGATTGCGATATTCTTATTTTTTTTCACTTGTCTCTATGTTGAATTATCTAGCTGATTTTCAAACACAGTATATTAAGTTGACCTCATAAAATGATTTGGGAATGTTGAGTGCCAGTGACTCATGCCTAAAATCCTAGCTAATCAGGAGGCCAAGATCTGAGGATCCTAGTTTGAATGCATTCTAGGCAAGAAAGTCTGTGAGACTCATCTCCACTAAACTATCAAAAAAGCTGGAACTGGAACTGTAGCTCAAGTGGTAGAGCATTAGCCTTGAGCAAAAGAAGTTCAAGGACAATGCTCAGACCCTGGTACCACCCTCCCCAAATGATTTGAGAATGTTTCCTTCTCTCTTTGTAAACAACACTTTGATTTAAAAGGTGCTAGTTCATTTAAAAATGTTAACAGTATTCACCAATGTCTGAAGTTTTTGTGGAAAGATTTTTTAAATTTAAATTTATTTTATTGTAAAAGTGATGTACGGAGGGGTTAAGTTACCTAAGTAAGGTACTGAGTTACCCCCTCCCTCATTTTCTACCACTTTCCCTCCTCCCCTGGACCCCCCTCCCTTCCAAGTTGTGAAGTTCATTTCCAGCATAGTGTCTTGTATTGCTGTTGCACTGGTTTACACTTCGTCATTTGTCTCATTGTTTTGTTAGACCCCTTCCTTTCCCCAAATCAGATAAATGTATATACAAGACACAGGGTGCCAAAATAAAAAACAGTGCAATGGATAAAACAAAGGGGGGGGAAACAATGAAAAAAATGAAATAACTTCACACAGTATATTAAAAAATACCTCGCTTCTGTATCTTAAAATTCATTTTGATTAGTATCATTTTTTATGGTCATATATACATAGCTATGGAGCTATTTTGATCATCTGCTAGAACTATCCTAGACATGCTAATTATTACAAACGAGGGAAACCATGGTGCATATGTTTCTTTGGGTCTGGCTTACTTAATATGATTTTTGTGGAAAGATTTTGCTTAAAGATACAATTTCTTTAATGGACATATTTATTATGTTTATTTTTTCAAAGCAACAACTTGGCTGTGTAAAAATTCTTTACTCTTTATTTTCCATTTTATTGGTTCTTGATTTTATATTGATCATTTCGTTTCTTCTACTTATTTTGGGTTAAATTTTCTTTATTTCTGTCTTAGCTTCGAAGGTGAAAAGTTTGCTATTTAAGCACGTTTCATCTGAACCTTTAAAATTCTAAATTTAATTCTATATATGTTAGTTTCATCCCACAAATTTTGATAAAGTAGTGCTTTAATTTTCATTCAATCTGAAATGTTTTCTATTATCCCTTAAGAGTTCTGCTTTGAATCTTGTGTTATTTAGAAACATGCTACTTAAATTCCAGAAATTAATGTCTTTTCTATATGTTATATTGCTATTAATTTTAATTTAATTCTATGATGGTCAGAAAACATATTTTAAAGTTTCATTTTTTAAAAAAAGGTAGTAAGAATTATTAAATTTCTCCTTTAGAAATTTTTTTGGCTCCATTCTGCATCCACTCTTCTAAAAGGTCACAAATTTGTGCCTTCCAACCACCATTAAAGCCTTCCCTGAAAGGTTGTCCTTCCAGATAGTAAGACGGAGGTGGAATCTGTTACAGTACACTAATTTATCTAAAGAAATTATTACTGAGTATGAAAATTAATTCCAGTGACTATTTTCTTAACCATGTTTCCTTTTTTTTTTTTTAAAGTTGAGTTGAGTAGTAATTATAAAAATGCAGACTAGGTTGATCTTTCCTCCTGGAAGAAAATATTTCCCCAACTCCTCCCCAACAGTGTGTTGGCTGGACATAGCTTATATTTGCATTTTGTGTGTGAATGTGATGATTTTTTTCCACAGACAAATCCTTCAGATTTGTAAATAGGCTATGATGTAAAAAGCAAGAAGACCTCAGTAGGGAGTTTTGAAGGCTAGGATTGTTTACAGTTAGAAAAGGAAGGGAAATGGAAAGGCAACATCTAAATCCCTACCATTGACCAGAACTTGTGTTGCATCTTGACAAAGTTGTTGCATTTATTCCTCCCATTAAGTCTTTGAAACAGGACTCAATATTCACCTCTTACCACTATAGTGATAATGTTCAGAGGTCTTAAGAAACTTGGTCAAGCTATAAGTGGAAAAGCCAGGAAGCTTCCAGACTAAAAAAAAGTCAAGGAATAATGACAAATGGCAAATTATTTGTAAGTCTATCTAACAATTCCAGAAGTTAGTAACTGCCTGTGGAGCTTGAATTTATGGCTCTGCTCAAATAGCTATCTTTGGGTAAGTGATACTACCTCTGGTATTGCTTGGAGAACTCATCTGTTAAATCTGAGTTAAAGTACATTTAGAAAGAACTGGAGAATTGCAATAGCAATTCCAGATTTTTCTCTGCCTCAAAATTTATCTCCTTAGCCAGTGCCAGTGGCTCAGGCTTGGGATCCTAGCCACTAAGGAGGCTGAGATCTAAAGATCAGATTATTTGGGGGGGGGCAAAGGGGTGGGTCGTGGGGCCTGAACTCTGGGCCTGGGTGCTGTCCCTCAGCTCTTCAGCTCAAGGATGGTGCCCTACCACTTGAGCCACAGCACCACTTCCAGCTTTTTCTACTTATGTGGTGCTGAGGAATCAAACCCAGGACCTCATGCATGGAAGGCAAGCACTCTACCACTTAGTCACCTTGCCAACCTTAAGGATCACAATTTGAAGCCAGCCTATGCAGGAAAGTCCACGAGACTCTTATTTCCAATTAATCACCCCAAAGCTGGAATTGGAGCAATGGCTCAAGTGGTCGAGTGACAAAGCAAAGGGACAGCTCTTAGACCCCGAGCTCAAGTCCTAGTATTGGCACAAAAAAAAATTGTATCTTTGTACTTATTAATAAAACTCAGTACTAGGCTAAGGTGCCCTATTCTTGTGAATTTCTTTGGCAATCCAATTCTTTGAAATGGTGTTATATAGCCTCCTTAAGAAGTAGGCCTTCAAGAATAGTCTGAGATAAGGAAGTAGGTGTGAGTAGTCTGAGAGCTGATTCCATGAAGCAGAAGTGAGAGCGTTGGGAGGATAAGACAATAAAAGGAAAAACCAATAGCGTGCACACCACTAGTGACAATGCTGTTTCATCAGGACTTCTGGAAACATGTACACATATACCACAGGACTGACTACCTGAAGAGTAGAAGGGGAGAGCAAATTGACGCCCAATTCCCAAAGGGTAAGGGCTGCCTTTGAGGCCCAAATTCCCCAACATGTCAATAGGTGGAATGGGTTCTCAGAGCACCAAAGGCCCTGAAGTCCACTGGAACAAATTTGTACCAAATCATCCCATGTAGCTTCAGGTGATTTTAAAGCCAGGTTTTTGGGATTTGAATCCTGGCTTCACCACATCAGCTGCATGATACCATGCCTCAGTTTCTTCATCTACAAGTAATAAGGAAAGCAATAAGGACCTAGAGGACTGCTTTAAGAACTGAGCTAGTGAGTAGTTGAGACCATACTTAGAGAGGCCTGACACACAGGAAGCCTCTTAAGTCCCAACCTTATCAACTTGGGTGGCTGTGAATTGTTTTGTGAACTCTGGGTTTCTGGACTTTCAAATTTCTAAAAGCTAAAACTTTTGTGGCTAATACATGCCACAAGATCATCTACGGATGACAGAGACTCCATATTAGAAAGCAGAAATGGGTGCAATTATAGACCATGTAGTCTTTCACTATGCTTCAGAGAGTCTTGGTTATAATACTAGCAGCAGTGTGGGCGTCAAGTAGGATGGTATCTATAATACATTTACTCTGCTATTGTATAAACTCCCCAAGGATTGAGACCTGATATATTATGTTTTTATCACAGAATGGGGTTTAGAAATTTGCAATCAATTAGGAAACACTGATGAGCTGTCCTTTTGGAAATCCTACCAAAGTTATATATTTGACTATTTTCTGAAAACCTATAAATGTGCTCATTGCTAAAATGGAAGTAGACACTGGGGATACCACAGAGAATAAGACAAACTCCCCACCCTCATGAAACAAGTATTCTGTTGGAGAAGTTAGTAATAAGTAAACAATTACAGATATGGAATACTAGCTCCTAATAAGGGATATAAAGAAAGCTAAAACACATAAGAGGACAGAGAGTATTGGGGTAGAAGACATTATTTTAGAAGCAGTAATCAGGAAAGGCCACACACAGAAGATAGAATTTGAATGGAGTTGAATAAGATAAGGATTGGAGCCATGCATACACCTAGAGGAAGAGAATTCCAGAGAGAAGAATTAACAAAATTATGTGAAATTTCACAAAAAAGGTTTGTTCTTGAGCTATTTACAGTAGATCTGTCAATATGATCCTACATATCTACTATATATCTACTACATATCTATTTGTTGTATGGTTTCTACATAGTTTAATGGCCCAGGGACTATGTAGAAACCATACAATATTAAACTATGTAGAAATCATACAACAAGTGCATAGCATGAGCTTCATCATCATATAGGTCAGGATGTGTTTTATATAAAATAGTTCTCAATTAAATCTAGCCTTTATGGCTCTGATGTCCAGAAGAATCTCCAAATGATCATGTGCTCAAGCTTAAGACAGTTATGAGGACTAGGTCATGCAAATAGCAAGAGAGGCTTATTCTACTGTCTTTGCAAAAATAAATATGCAAACCTTCCTCATCTTATAATCAAGGATAGTTGGTTACAGAGGAGAACAAAAATCATGTGCTCAGCTTAAATGGTACTGAAAGCAAAATGAGTTGCTACTTAAAAAATTAAAATTAGTCATTCATGAGAGAAAGAAAATAAATGCATATGTGTGACTATTTAAAGGCTTCATTACACTTATATGCTTTTGTGGGGAACAATTAGTTGCTGTATGGACGGCTGCTTGTAAAACAGCTTTTCCCTCGTAATTCAGGCTTGATTTTCACGATCTAAAACCTACTGTGACCTAACAAACATGAAAAAGATAAACCACACTAGTTGTACTCCTCTTATACTTAAAGATGCCTTTTAAAACCCCACATTTAAGTTAGTATATTGTTATATGTGTAAGTGAGTGGCATTCATAGCTAAGGGTCAGCAATGGGATAGAAAACATAATGAGACCATGTTGAGGAAAAAAATGGGGTAGTCAACAGGAAAATCAACCTCATTTATAATAATATTCTAGTGATCAGCAGGTGGATAACTTCTAGCTATGGTCATTAACAACATTCATTTCAAACTTAACATCTAGATTTGAAAACCACTTTAAAGCAAAATTACTTTTCAATTCAATTTTCAATTTGCCTTTATATCTTTGTCTTTGGTTGACAGTTTTTCCCACAACAGCAACCCCAGTTAGAATATGATTCTATGGTAGCAACCATTCAAGAGTGTAGATAATCTCATTTATTCAGATTATCTATTCACTTTTCTTTTCTGTGTCCAATCATTTACAACCATTTGTGAGTGTTCACTTTGGGTTAGAATGAACTTGCAAAATTGATGTCAGACTTCTGATGATTGGATTCATTTATTCTAATCATGTGTTCTTGAAGCCAAAATAGGTTTTCTTTTTCGTTACCCTAACCTAAAAATTATCAAGTTTGTATGCATATTTTCAATAATTACAAGAAATTAATGAGAGTGCAAAATACTATCTTTAAACATGGCTATGGAATGAAATTTAAAGGGAAATAGTAGGTAGTTCCATGACCTTCCTTAAACATTCATTCCAACGCTTTACAATTAACCAAGGAATATTATTTCCATTTTTACTCTGTGGAGTTTTTTTCAATCCCTTCTACTAAGTTTAAATTTATTGAAGATTCTTTTGTTCTTAATAAAAAGGAGCAGCAATTCTGCCTTCATAAGCTTATTAAAACACAATGTAATTCTTTTTTCTTAGTTATGATTCATTACAATGCATATAGTACACATACGGTTTTAAGTAACCTACGTTCTTGGAACTTTCTTTGAGGATCATTTGATCCCCCTTAAAAAAAAAAGCTTCATTAGGTTTATAATTTACAATTAAAAATGTTAGCATATTTAAGGAGTTAAACTACTAACACCAGGATCTAGTTGAAGAATATTGCTATCATCTCAAAAAGGTCCCACATGCTTTAATAGTTTAAAATTTTTTTTGTTGTCAAGGTGATGTACAGAGGGGACACAGTTAAATAAGTAAGATAATAAGTACATTTCTAGTTGAACTTGTTACCCCCTCCCTCATTTTTCTCCCACTTTCCTTCCCCCTCAGTTCCCCCCACACCAAGTTTTACAGATCATTTCCAACATATTTTCTTGTAAGTATTGCTGTTCCATTGGTTCCCCCTTGTCTCTTGTCTCACCATTTTGTTGTTCCCCTTCCCTTCCCTAATTCAGATATATATATATATATATATATATATATATATATATATATATATATATATATATATCTATACACACACAACACCAGGGTACCAAAATCAAATACAGTGACAACAGGAGATAAACCATAAAGGGAAGAACACACAAAAGAAACAAGAAATCACATAGTACATTAAAAACAACAACAAAAAACTTCTGTGTCCATGCCTTCGAGTTCATTTTGCTTAGCATCATCTTATATGGTCATATGTACTTAGCTATTGAGCTATTCTTCTCATCTGCCAAAATTATCCTAGACATACAGTAATTATTTCAAATAAAGGAAACCATGGAAACCTATATTTCTTTGGGTCTGACTTACTTCACTTAATATGATTTTTTCCAAGTCTTTCCTTACAAATGGGGTGGTACCATTCTTTCTGATGGAAGCATAGAATTTATATATATATATATATATATATATATATATATATATATATATATATATCACATTTTCTTGATCCATTCATCTACTGAGGAGCACCTGGGTTAGTTCCTTATCTTAGCTATGATGAATAATGCTGTAATAAACATGGTTGTGCTGGTAGCTTTAGTATGGCCTTGTTTATGGTCATTTGGGTAAATGCCCAAAAGTGGGATTGCTGGGTCATAATGGAGCTACCTCTATGTGTCTTTTGAGAAACCTCCATACTTCTTTCCAGAGAGGTTAAACAAGTTTACACTCCCACCAACAATGTAGTAGTGTTCCCTTTTGGCCACATCCCCTCCAGCATTTGTTGTTATTAGATTTCTTGATTATAGCCATTCTACTTGGGGTGAGGTGGAATCTCAATGTTGTTTTAATTTTCATTTCTTTTGTGGCTAGAGAAGTTGAGCATTTCTTCATGTGTCTATTAGCCATTCTTACTTCCTCTTCAGATAAGTCTCTCTTTAAGTCTTTAACCCACTTATTAATCGGGCTGTTGTTTCTTTGAGGATTTCTTTTGGGGGGGGGTTAATTTTTTGAGTTCTAAGTATATTTTAGAAATGAGACCATTGTCTGTTGTATGGCTAGAGAAGATCTTCTCCCAATCTGTTGGCTTTCTGTTGTTCTTGCTAGCTATGTCCTTTGCCATGCAGAAGTTCTGCAATTTTATGCAATCCCATTTGTCCAACCTCTCTTTGATTTGTTGTATTTTCTGGGTCTTTATTAATAGAATTGTAGCCTTGACACGGAACCCTAGACTTTCACCTATTCCATACTGTAATGTTTTCAGGGTGTCTGCCTTTACCTCGAGGTCTTTGATCCATTTGGAGTTGATTCTGGTTCAGGTGATATATAAGGATCTAACTTTAGTTTTCTACAGGTGTTTGACCAATTTTGTCAGCACCATTTACTGAAGAGGCTGCCTTTCTTCCATTCTATTTTTTTGACTCCTTTATTGAAGATTAGGTGGCTATAGGTCTGTGGTTCATTTCTGGGTCTTCAGTTCTATTCCATTGGTCTTCTGTTCTTGTGCCAGTATCAAGCTGTTTTGATTACCATGGCTTTGTAATAGAGTTTGATGTTTGGTATTGATATTCCTCCAGCATTGTTCTTTCTGCTAAGGATTACTTATGCTACTTGGGGTCTTTTATTGTTCTATATGAATTTTTGGATTGCTTCTTCTATTTCATTAATTCTACTCTCTCTCTTTATTTTTTTTGGTGTTGTTGATGGTGGTGGTCATGGAGCTTGAACTCTGGGCCTGGGCACTGTACCTGAGCTCTTCTGCTCAAGAAGAACACTCTACCACTTGTGCTTTTAGTCTCTAAATCCAGTTTTAGTTTCTAAATATTTATCTCTTCCAGAATTTCATTTAAGTGAAATAAAATTTTTTAAAAAGAATTTGCATCTGGTTTTGTTCCCTAATGTTTTAGAGACACATTCATGTAGAATATAGCATTACTTTTTAAATTGTAGAACAACATTATAATGACATTCCACATTTTGTTTACTCATTCACCAGACAGAGCTGTAGATTCCTCTCAGGTTTCTCATCTGAATAATGCACTAGGACATCCATGTTCAACTGATTGTATATATATGTTTTCATATAACTGCACTATTTTACATTCCACTGCAAAGTATAAGAATTTCAATTTATCCACAACTTGATCAATACTTGATATTTCCCATCTTGTTTATTATAGCCATTAAAGTGAATAAGAGGCATTATTTCACTGTTCCTTTAATTAGCCTCTCCCTAATGATTTGAAGTACTGAAAATAGTATCATGACTTTGTAGCCATTCATGTATCTCCTTTGTGAAATATCTCTTCAAATATTTTGTCAATTTGTAAATTTGGTGATATGTTTTCTTAATATTGAATTATGAGTTCTTTTAAGATTTTGTCTATAAGAATTTATCATACATATAATTATCAATTATTTTACCTGTTTTGTCTCAAAAACCTTTCCAAGCACAGAATTTAAAATTTTTCATGAAGTCCAGTTCATCATATTTTTCTTTTAATTGAATGTGTTTTAGTATATGTATTCATAAACTGATTTTCTAACTCAGGGCTATGAAGATTTCCTGTGTTTTCTTTTCACTTTTTTCACTACCTTTTACATTTAAGTCTAAAATCTGTTTGGGTTTACTTATGATCTGAAGTAAGTGTCTAAATTAAGTATTTTGTACCCATTATGGGGCTTGAACTCAGAGTCTGAGCATTGTCCCTGAGCATTTTGCTCAAGGCTAGCACTGAACCACTGCTCTACTTCTGGCCTTTTTGTGCTTAACTGGGGATCAGAGTCTCATGGACTTTCCTGCCCGGGCTTGGCTTTGAACGGCAAAATTTTCAGATCTCAGACTCCTGAGTAAATAGGATTATAGGCATGTCACTGGTACCCAGCTACCTATATTAATTTTTAAACATGTGAATATCCAAATGCTCCAGCAGCATTTGTTGGAAAAACTATTCTTTTATCCACTTAAACTACCTTAGCAATTTGTCAACAGTCAATTTGGCCATAAGTATAAGGGTTCATTCCTTGACTCTTTATGCTGCTATATTGATCTGTGTGTCTTCTTCATACCATAGAGCACTGCTTGAACTTATAATAAAATTTTGAAAACAGTAAATACAAGTACTCCACCTTTATTCTTTCATAAAATTATTTTGTTTTATTTTTGAATTTCCTTACAAATTTAAAATCAGACCATTTATTTCTACAAAAGCATCATCATCAACAACAACAACAACAAGTACTGACTAGGATTTTCCTGCCAAAAAAAAACCCCTAATGAATTTAGGGGAGAATTATTATCTTAACAATATGATTCTGTTGGAATATCCATTTATTTAGATCTTTAACTCACAAAAACATGTTAGAAAATAGTTTCTTTGGGAATTAACTCCAAATTTTCTTATTGTAGGTATGGATTATTTTATTGCTTAGCAAAATGGCAGAATTCAAACCCATAGAGCAAAGCAATGATTAGTAGTGGGCTATTTGTAATAAAATACACAAAAATATCATTTTAACAATGCTAAAATAAGATTCACACTTATCTGGGACTTCAAAACAGGCATCATACAACATTTTACAGTGACCATGAGGGAAGTATAGATAAGGTTGTTCTGCCAGGGCCATAGTCATGTGAGGAATCAATAGACTATCCTTCAAGGTAAGAGCACAACAATTTACTTATAGTGGTTTATCGAGTGCTTAGTTCAATATGAGAGGACATTTTGTCAATAACCTCCTAATGGATGCTATACATGACAGTTCAATGCTACAATATACAAACTGGAAAGCCATATAATAAAATCTATATGTCCCTGGAGTCAGAAGATGATCATTTGTAGAGGACCTAAAGAAAAACATCAAGAAATGTCTTATTGCAAGGCTTAATGATTGTTATGGTTTTTATGGATTGCATTAATAGAAATACACTGGTGCCATTTTATATATTCCTTCAATTTATAATACTCTAGCAAAGGAAAAGTGAAATTAAGCTTTTGTTTATATTTGAATTAGGCTAGAAGATTATCAATGTAAACACATTTACCAATTAAGTTAGCAAAATTCACCACTGGAGCAAAATTCTATTGGTTTGAAATAAACTTGAGAAGTTGAGGTAAATTAGCTATTTAGTTTTATAGTCCATTCCTAAATTTATAACACAAGGGTTAAGTGTTTATAAGAGCTATCTTCATGCCACTGATTAACACTGGGAAGCATGATTAAAACCTGTGTTCAAATAGCTTGTAAGGACCTTTATGTACTAAGAACTCTTTGGTTCTTGTTTCCTTAAAAAAATTTCCTTTGAATAATGTCCACTTCTACTCTATTTTTTTTGGTATTCTCTCATATCATCTATACAGTGGGGGATTTCATTGTTATCTTTCCACACATTTACAATGTATTCCAATCAATCCACTTCTACCCTACTTTAAATGTTATCTATATGTTGATAAGTCAGTCTATATCCTCCAGTCCTGAGTCATCTTTTGACCTCCAAACAGCTTACTTAAATCTTTCCCTAGATATTTCACATGTTTCAAATAAAACACATCAAATTGGTGCTGTGGCTCAAGTGGTAGAGTGCTAGCCTTGAGCTGAAGAGCTGAGGGACAGCATCCAGGCCCAGAGTTCAGGCCCCACGACCGACCAAAAAAAAAAATCTTAATTCTCCACCCTCACTGCCTCCTACTAGCTCATTTCAGAGAGCTAAGTCATTCTTGGTTTATACTTCCTCTCTGAGAGTCTATCAGTTCTATGTTGAATCCATTCATATCTCTTATTTCCTATGCTGTCAGAGAGGTCCAGGTATCATAGTTCCCTCCCTGTATAGTTCCCACCTGGTTTCTGTTTCCCTCCAATCTGTAGCCTCAAGAGCATCCAGAATAACCACTTTAAGTGGGCATCAGATTAGTCTGTCATATTTCAGTGGCTTCACAATGCCCTGAGAATAGAATCTAAATTCCTAGTTCACAAGGTCTTTAAACTGTCTGGCTATACTCAACTACTCATTCACTACAGTTTGGGTCTGAAAAGAACAGAAGTCCCCTCACATTGCTGAAATGAAGAGATTATCATGAAATGATTTGTTGCAGAGTTAAGAAATGTTTGTGAAAAACAAAAAATAAAAGGTTACTTCTCCCCTCCCAAAGTTAACACTGGGTAGCTAATTACTATTCCCAGATCTACAGGGATAAGAAAAGGAATTAAGAGTCAGAGCAATTTTGTCCTTGTGGGAAGGGTCATCTGCAGGAAGTCCTATTGTCTGATCTCTTGCTAGTATTTCTCAATGGCTGGGAAGGCTAAGGAAATTAGAAGCCTGAGGTCAAAGGAGTTAAGTAACTAAAAAGAGTAGAATATGGGATAGCTTGAAGGGGGTACCTCCCAGGACCCAGAGCAAGTGAGAGAATGCAGTGAATAGACCTGGAGGATTGTGAGAGGAAGATTAACCAATATATATGTCAATCCTAGGTATGTCCCTGTTCTTCCTATGTACTGCTCTTGGTTTCAAACTTAGTGTGTTCTTACAATAAGAATTCATACAAGCTTGTACTTTCTGTGATACCTTCTGTCTTCCACTCAGCACATGCCTAGCTCTTCATGTCTCTTAAAGTCTTAATCTGGATACTTTTATAATTAAGAATTATCTAAATAGTGCCTCCTTGGTTAGTCTTTTGCCTATTTCCTTCATAGCACCTACCTTAATTTGTAGCTATTGTATTTACTTATTTTTCTGTTTTTTTCCTCCAGCATATGAGGACAGTGACAATCTGAAATGAATTTTTTTTTTGGTTGGTTGTGGGGCCTGAACTCTGGCCTGGGCGCTGTCCCTCAGCTCCTCAGCTCTTCAGCTCCAGGCTAGCGCTCTACCACTTGAGCCACAGGGCCACTTCCGACAGTGACAATCTGTCTAGCAAATACTTCCCACATAGTAGGTACTTAATAAAGGTTAACTGAAAGAGCATTGGGAAAATTATGTAGCAAAATCATTAAGACTTTGTCTACAGACAATATATTTACAGAAACATCTGTATGAAATCTACAGAGGGAGAGCATTTACGGAAACTTGATATTTACTTTTCTGCATAGCATGATTGTAGCTAGGAAAAAAATCTTTATGTAAGAAGTAATAACTCTGCTCTGATAAATGTTCCATTCCTTGTTTACTTAAAGGACAATGTCTATTGTGGCACCACTGATCTAAAACTGAATAATTGATTCATTTAAAAGCAAGGCTGATGCTCATTTCTTTTATGCTGTCTCTATAGCAATAGCATAAAATCACCAGTTTTGGTGTGTGATGTTCTTGGTACTAGAATATTAATCATTTTGACATCTTTTCTCTTTTTCTTTTTTTAAAATTGAAAAGTGGAAACAAAGGAATATGAAGTACCTTTGAATATAGGAATATTTGGCTGTTGATAGCATGTTTAGATAAGAGATGGCAATTGCAAAGCAGAGTCTTCAGTGGTGACAATACTTTGATATGACTATATTTAAACACCCAAGTGCTTGTCTCATGTCCTCTGAAAGAGCAACATCAAGTGATATTAATCTTAAAGCACAGGGACACTCTCTGTGAATGACGGGCGCATTTGCTTTTGCAAAACCAATCTATAAAAACCAACCTTTGCCTTCATTTATATACTACCTGTTGTGTGTGTGGGGGGGGGGGGGAGTGTGGGTGTGTGGTGTGTGAGAGAGGGGAGGGAAGTGTGTATTGGGGCTTGAACTCAGGACCTGGACACTGTCCCTCATCGTTTTCACTAAAGGCTGGCACTCAACCATTTGAGCCACCTCCAGCTTTTTGGGTGGTAAATTGGAGATAAGAGTCTCTTGGATTTTCCTGCCTGAGCTGGCTTCAAACTGTGATACCCAGATATCAACCTCCTGAGTAGTAAGGATTACAGGCATGAGCTACCAGCACCCAGATCCATCTATTTTTTTAAGGACAATATGTTTATAATGAGCAATTTCTCCATAAGATCTAGGCCACAATGCCCACCTCAGCATCTAAGCATTAACAGGTCTTAAAATATTTTTTGTGCTGGCTAGAGAAGAAATGCCTGGAAACACCTAACTTTGGAAGGAGGCAAGCATAAAAATAACAGGAGATGAAGAAATGGCAGAAAAGAATCAAGGAAAAGTAAAAAACCAAAAAGTAGTTGAGAATGAATGTTACCAAGACCCTTGGTCACTACTGGCAAGCCTGATGACATCAGGCTAAAGGAGAAAGAGCAGCATAGCAAACTCTTCCCAGGGAAGACAGCTCACAACCACTGCTTCACCTGCTGCATGGAAAGGGTAACTGGATGAGCACAAGGTCCCACATGGTAGTCTGGTTTGGCTTTAAAGCCTGACTCTGCCCTGTCTATGTGAAACATTAGCAAATAATTCCAGAGCATTAATTTCATCATCTGTAAAATAGATCTAATGGCTAACTTGCTATATGATTGTGAACATATGATGCTAGTCTCACATTTGTTCTTATACCCAACTAAAATGTGCTGCTGTTCTTTGATACAGTCAGGAAGCAAACTTTCTGCATGAGTAGTTTTTCTTCACTAGGATACATGTGTGGAGGTAAAAAGTTGACACATGTTTTTCATGAGCAACCCAGTCATGGAATATAGAGATGCTTCTAAGAGAAAATACAACCAGCTTAGCAAACACCTATATATATCCAATGACAATCAGAACACTGTATTGCACTTGTAACTGGCACATCTGAGAAGTTTTCCTTTGTAGATATCCTGTACCTTACCAACAATATTCCCTGGAAACAAACAAGGGTTTGTCTACAGCTGGAAAGACTTTGGAGATAAAAAAAAAGTTCTGGATAATCTTTTTCTTGGCATCAGATTAACAGTTTCCTGTCAGATAGTTGGAGTGATAAAGAGTCTTGTTTAATTAAAAAATAAAACAATACAAAAGGGAGAGATTTCTGAAACTTGATTTTTCCCAGCACTTCTACTATAAATGGTTAAGGAGCACTGTTTTATCACTAATGCCAGTGGAGAAACATTCCTTTGCCTTTTTGTTCTCATCAGTATCTCCCTCTTCAGTAATATCTGATCTAATCTATGGTTCTAAAGAAGCATTCTTCCTATATTTGTAACCTTAACTTGTGCTCATTATTTCAGTGGCAGCAGTGAAGTTACAATATTGGACTATTCATGTCTAGTGTAATGCTAAATTACTATCCAAGCAGGTCTCAGGACCCATGTTACCCATTGCTTTTTTGAAGCCATAGTTAGGACTATATATGTGGTATGTTCTATCAAAGGAAGAGACTGAAAAACTTGCCCTCCAAAGAAGAAAGAAGGACATTCAGAAGTTGAAAACAAGGCTTTGCTGTCAGACTGCCTAGGTACAAAGCATGTAAACTACATTAGCTGTAGTTCTTTGGGCAAGGCTCTCTCTTCCCAATTTCCTTACTATCTGAAATAGTTTAGATGCTAAACGTCCTTTATAGGTCCATGTACTAAACATATCATCTCCAAAGTGGTGCTATGGGGAGATTGTAGGGCTTAATACAAGGTCTTTATGTCATTTGGGGACATACTCTGGAAAGAGACTATGAAACATATCACCTTCTCTCTCTTTCTGGCTCTGCTTTGTGGCTTGTGATGTGACTGGATCTTATGTGCTTCTAGCATAGTGTATTTCCCTTGCAAAAGGACCAAAGCCAAGGGTTGCCTGATCTTGAACCTAAATCTCTAAAACTATAAGCTAAATAAACATTTTCTCTATACAAGTTAATTACTTCAGGTATTTAGACATAGCAATGTGAAGCTCACTAATACATTGATCAAGTTGTGTTCAGTCAATATGAACTACATATCGATCCAAGTGCTTGGGCATATTCACAGGTTGTAAGAAATACAATTTGCTAATCCAACTTGCACAAAAAGACGATGGCTTTGAATCTGACAAGAAGGAAATTCAGTTTCTGAATTTCTATAAAAGAATATCAACTCTGCTTTCAGCCTGGTACCTAAAGTATATTGATCCTCCTTTAAGAAATAGTACCAAGTTTCAGCACTTTAAGCACTTACCAAAATATTCCACTATAAAGTGACTGAATCTGGCATTTGCCAAAGAGTTGCTTGAGATGTCTGATATTCTGAGTCCTATTAGACTCCTCAAATAAATGCCTTCACAAAGTTGAGATTTAATGTTTTGTCCTTGGTTTTACTCTTTTCTTTTTTTATGGAGAATCAATATAAGAAAAATCCATTTGAAGAAAACTTGTATAAAAATCATATCCTGGACAGCAAATTGGTTTCATCTTAAGTTCCTATGTCAAATGATTGGTAGTGATTGTCTGGAGAGCTCTGTTAAGAAGGACTGCAAGGTTGCTATGATCGATTAGCAGTATCTGCCAGGGATGTGGATGAGGAAGTGTGGTGACTTTGTGATGCAGTTAGATATATACCATCACATAGCTGAAAGAATCATACGTTACATAATGTACTATGCCTTGTGTAAGGCTAGGCAAATGTGTGGATCCCTGTGCAGTTCAGTGATATGGGACTCTCACTACTGAACCTGAATCTGGTAAACGTGTATCCCTCTGTCTGAGTTGTTTTCCTTCCATAGTCAAGTCACCTTCAGAACTTGAATACAAGGTTATCCTAAAAGATACTAAAATGAACTCACAAAGTATTATATTAAAAAACAAGATGTTTCTCAAATCAAAGCAAAAAGAGTAAGACAAGAAAACCTAGCACAGCGTAGATAATACAAATGGAAGTTAGTAGTATTAGCCATATGCAAATAAAAAAAGAGCATCTGAACAAAATGAAGAGAGCTGAAGAGAGGAAAAAATAACGTTTGAAGAGAAATCTTCTGACCATGGGCCATTAGGATAATTGTGGTACTTCAGACAGCTCAAAATGATAAATCATTACATTGCGTTTTAAAGAATTCTTTGCCAGAACCATTTTAGTGATATTAAATTGTTTAAGTGGCCATCTGTGGAGCAATGCGGCAACTGGGTGGGTTTTATGGACCAGTCTGGAACATCCACTAAAATAGCTACACCTGTTACATGAAAGCTATTTGTAACGCTCCTTTGCCAATCATAAATCTTGTTAATGCCATTTTCTTCTCATTTTAATTCTGTAGATTACTTAAACCAGAAGGAATGCGGGTATACTAAATTGTTTCCAATTTAACAATGAAAATACTTTTAAAGCACAATCATACTTTATTTACATCCAAGTTTTGGACATTATGGTTTAGTTTTAAACTTTTCCTTTTGAAATATTTTTCACAACAAAATCAGAGCAAAATGCCATAATTGATAAGCATAAAAGAGATCATGTTTCTTTTTTTGTGGTACCGAGGGTTTGAATTCAGGACCTCACTCTTCCTAGGCAGGAGCTCTACCACTTGAGTCAAGACTTTAGTCATTATTGCACAAAAAGTGATCTCACATTTTGCCTGGAGTTGTGTATGGACTGTAATCCTTAGATTTTTATAGCTCTACCTGTAGTTGAGATGATAGGCACATACTAGCACATGCAACTTCTTTCTTGACATTGAATCTTTCTTTCTCTGTTTAAGGAATCTGGAACTACAATTCCCCCAATCTCAATCTCCTCGTATTTGGGATCTTAGGTGCCACTATTTTTAGCTATTGATTGAAAATGAGTATCATGAACTATTTTTGCATGGGCTGTTTTTGATTGATGATTTTCCTTAGCTTCTTGCACATAGCAAGACTATTCTTATTCTACTCAAAGCCTTGCTTATTAGAAGTAAGGTATCAAATACTCAATCACCCAAGTTTAATTATAATCACTATCCCACACTGAAATCAAAGTGATTTTAAATATCAGTAATAATAATAACAACAACACTCTACACCAGACACTGTTCTAAGTGCTTTATTGATATGATTTAATCCTCTATAGGATGTGCTCTCTTGTTAACCCTACTTTCTTTGGATGTCCTAACTAGGAATCAAATCCAGGTAGTCTGGCCCTATATTGATGTAACTTTTCTTCAACCTAGACAAGAAATTCTAAATTTCAAATGTGTGAGGAATGAGTTTTGAGATGGTTCTGCCTATTTTTGAACACTATAAATGCATCTCAGTGTTCCTTTGGCTCATTAGAACTTAAGGGTAATATGAAAAGAATGTAAACTTGGCTGAATTGAAAAAAAAGGAGATTCCCATTGTTAGAACAAGTCAGTGGTAGCAGTCTATATTATTATAATCAAATCTTCACTACTTATACAAAACCAGTCTTTTGATGAGCTCTAAAGAACTTCACCTGCAGTAGACTAATAATAGTTACTGGCTTTTTATTTTGACAACTCTGTTATTTGTCAGAACATCCCCCAAGTGGTCACTTTTAAAAATGAGGAACCAGATTAGTCATGAGGGAGGGTACAGCTTCCCTACTAGTTTTGTAATAATTTTCCACCTTACTCCTACTGCCCCATCCAAGCTCATGTCAAGTTCAGCAGACTCTGAATACATGATTAAGCAGAAATGTCACACTACAGATAGATGTAGCCGAATGACATGGAAAGAGATGCCAAATCATTTCCAACTTCATAGGGACTGATTTTGCAAAATTTAATTAGCTTACAGTTGAGAAGTAATTTGAAGCTTCAAATTATAGTTATTTAGAGACTCCTGAATTGCTCATCATTTTATAAAACTACAATATAAGCCTGAGTTCTATGGGAACAAATGATTAGAATTTTTAAAAAGAAAAAGAAGTTAAAAAAATAAGTGAGGAAAAAAAAGAGTTTTGGAATGAGTTATCCCTGTGATATAACACCTTAGATGTGATGCTGGGCTTTTACAGGTTTGTGTGTATGTGATGGTACTGGAGTTTTAATTTAGGGCCTTAGCTTTGCTTAAACAGGCTGTCTATCATTTGAGCCCTGTTTGCTTTAATTGTTTTTCAGAGTCGTGTGTTTTTACTTGGGCTGACATCCTGTGTAGCTGGATAAGCTCAATTTATTGATTGAGATGGGTATGTGTGTGTGTTCGGGTGGTGGGAGGTTCACTTTTTCTCTAGGCTGGTCTTGAACCATGATCCTCCCAATCTTAGCCTCCCAAGTAGTGAGAATTACAGATGTGAGCCACTATGCTTGGCTTGTTACTGGATTTTTTTGAGCCTATTTTTCATCTATAAATTATCATATCTTATGGGGTTGTGAGCCTTAACAAACTTGGTAAGGTCCTTGGATCAATACATTCTGGCTTATCACATTTCCTCTTCTCCATTTGTACTAACTGAATAATCTCTCCAAGAGTCCCTATTTCTGAAATCTCTTTCCCCTTGCTGTCCAATCTTGATCTGAGTAGTCACACAACTCTATTCACTGTTTCAAGTTTTTCTCTCAGCAACTTCACATGCCTTCAGAAAAATGACCATCCATCCCATCTTTCTAATTTATAACAATCATGCGCTCTGATACTACAAGATAAACACATACCTGTGCTTATTTTTCCAGATTTATCTGTCATCACTTCTCTACCTCTGCCTTACTCTCCAGCTAAACCAATGTTCTGAACACTGATGTCAGTTGGCCTTCACACATTTTTTTCCCCTTTCATCCAAAAATGGCTTCTTCACATTTTGCGATCTTTTACTTGTTCTATCACACTTTATAGAAATCTCTTCTATTCTAGCAACACATTTCTAGAAAGGCAAAATCTGGAAGTACATTTGCTCCATAGCACTAAAGAGGAACTTCTAATAGAATTTCTCTCCTTGCATTCTACTTTTTTTATCCATTCTTCTGACTGTGAACTCCTATGGGAAGGAAAATATCTTCTTTGTATCCATAGACTTTTAAATAGTTTTTGGCATCTTATATGGTATATCTTGAACAGATACTGGCTATCTATAATGTTTAGAGTATCTAGATATTTTTTCTAATGAGTCTAATTGTACCCCTATACAGCCTATTAGCCATAAATTAGTTCAGGAAATAGACAATATGAGCAATAAAAAGATAATATTAGATTGTATAGATACAGTTAAGAACAAATATTAACTACATGCACTCATACAAGTAGTATAAAATGCCTATCTATACATTTAACTAGTAACTTCTACAACTCTGCTATTTAGTTTGAATGGAAGTAATACTTTTCTACAACACAATTATTATAGTTCATTGAGGAAATACAAAATTTAAAAATAACTACAATAATTAAAGACAGTATCAATGGCTAAAAAAAAAATCTGTCCAATAAAATGTACCAGGTTCAGATGCTTTAGAGACAAATTATATAGAACTCTGAAGGAACTCAATACAAATTATTTCAGATAGGAAAATAATCTTTTAACTTTTATTTTATTTTTGTTGTTATTGTAGAGGTGATATATAGAGGGGTTACAGTTACCTGAAAAATAGTCATCCCAATTTATCACAAACTTTATAAAAAGGTAAAGGATCATAAATTATTCTAGTTAGTGAGCATATGAATCTAAAATCCTAAACAAAGTATAGAAAACTGAATCAATATATTAAAATACTATATATGAGGACCTGCATGGTTATTTCTATAATGAAATATTTAAATATGAATATTATTTAATGAAATCTACAACTTTAACAGCTTAAAAAACATGATCAGCTCAACAAATGTAGAAATTCAACCTCCATGAATAAAAATTAGTCTTATCAAACTAGAGAAGGAAGCACTTTAATTTATGACTGAGTTACATATTTAAATCCTGTGTCAGTCAAGATTGGACTACAATAATATTAGTCCCAAATCACAACTTAATATTACATGAAAAGGCCCTTTTGTGTTCATGTTCTGTGGGGAGGAGGGGGAAAGAGGGGACACAGGAGGTACCATTTTTCTAGTACCTCCAGGCCCCAGGCTGGTACCTTCTTCCATAATCAGTGGAGTACTGAGATGGGAACATGGTGACTGACTGGTACACTTATTTATAACTTGCCCATGAAGTGACATATATCACTTAGGCTCATCTTCACTGGTTAAAACAAATCATGTTCTGCCATGTTCCCATCTCAACTATTGGGAATAAATTTCTTCTCTTTATAAGTTTACTGGTACATGCTATTTTGTCATAACAGTACAAAATGGACTGAGAATATTTCTGTACTTTCTTGGACCTATAAATGTAAAATATTTGGCTATCATTATCTTCAAATTTTCTTCAACATTTAGTCTTTTGCCTAAATGATTTTATTTTAAAAATGCTTTCCATCTTAGTAATTTAAAAAATTGCAAATGGAAGCCTGAAGCCCAAACAGTAACTTGTCAAAAAGAATGTCAAGTGTTAAGAATCTGCTGTTAGGAGTTGCAGTAAACTTTTTGGGCAATTATTATTCCTAAGATATTTACGTGATTGTACTTTTTCTTAAAATCCTTTTGTCAACTAAGATAACAGAATATGAAATTAGACTAGTATACTTGAACAAGACTAAATCTCAAATTAATGAGAAACTGCCTAACATTAATAAAGGGAAATTAGGATAAAACATTCATTACCATTTTAAAATCTTTCAGGACTCAAATAAATTAAAAGTTAAAGTTCAGCTGGATGATGATGGCTCATGCCACGATGCAAAGGATCAAGGTTTAAAGACAGAAGAGGAAGAAAATCTGTACAACCAGTGCAAAGGTGATCTGAAGACATGTTCACGTGGTAGAGTACCAAACAGCCCAAGTGTAAGGTCTTGAGTTCAAATGTCAGTATCAGCAAAATAAAATTAAAATTATGCTGTGAATTTTTCCCTTTTATTGACTAAAACCAGAACTAGTTAAAAAATCTAGTTGACCATGTATAAGAAAAACAGAGAACTTATTTAAAAAAAACACAGAATCTAGGTCATTCTATCATAAATGGCCCTACCTCTGCAATACTAATAGCATAACTATGTAAAAAAAGCAAATACATCTAAGATAGCAAAGGAGCCAATGTACGAAGAAAGAACATGCTGTTTTTAGAATTGTTGCTAATTATGATTACATTTTAAATTCTTCCTAGAGTTTCACTAGATAAGCATTACTCATCTCCTGTCTTTAAGAAGTATTCAGAATCACAGAAGTTTGTAAAGAGGACAAAAAAGTAGTTCATGACTAAAGTTTTTAAGATTCATTAATGAGCATTTCTGTATCTTTCCCCAAGAAAGATAAAATTGCACAATATAAACAAAAATCTATAAAATTAACTTGCAAATAAAAGGTCAGACTTACATACTTTATAAGATTACTAATTTTCAATATCAGAAGTAAATTAATTTTCACAGTTCATATGAATATTAATAGCAGGATTTTTGACTAAAGAAATATTTTTAACATCAATGCTTACCACATACAACTCTAATTTGGTAAGAATAAGAAATGAGCCACATTTTTTTAAATTTTATTTTATTTGTGAACATACTGTACAGAGGAGTTACAATTACATGGGCAGGATAATGCGTACATTTCTTACCAAGCATTGCAGCCTCCTCCTTCTTAGCAAAGTACAAGACAAATCATTAGATATAAGCAGAAATCACAAGAATTATGACCTCTGATCAAGGTGGCAGTTGAGTTTCATAACTACTTAATCCCATGGATAAAGTATAAAAATTACAGTCAATGAAGCAATTTGTATAAAGAAGATCCCAGAGGATTAAAATGATGGATAGGTAACTGCAGTATACTGATGGGTAGTATGTAATAAAGCCAAGAGCACAAGGAAAACATTCTGTGCTCTGACAATGCCTTGGAAACTGAGCTACAGCCCTGATCAACCCTCAGACAGGTCCTGGGAGGATGGAATAGTGATAAAGAATTTAACAAATCAATGAGACAGATATACTGGCAAACCAAAGTAAACTAAAAATGCCTGCGAACAGAATCTCTTATTGCAGAAAGGATAGTAGCTTCTGCTATGAAGATGTGAAATATAGCTAGAATTCTGGTCAATTATTTCTTCATAAGAGTAATTAATGTTGAGCTACAGTTGGTTTTATATGTGTATATAAAAGCTTTTGTATTTGCCTGTCCACTATAAGATACAAACAGCTGGAGAAAATACACTGCATGTACCATTTTTGAGGATTCTTTGTAATTGCTGGTATGAGGTATTGCACAGAAGAAACAAGAGCTTTCCCACCTGCCTGGGATGCTTGTTTTAGTTCTTTTACATGGCTTCCCCTTCTGGTCCTTTGGGTCTCAGTTCAAATGTCATACTCTTAGAAGTTCTTATCCTCACTGTTCTTCCTAAACAGATCTTTCTCTGTACTTCTTTATTACTTCATATGTTTGCTTCTTTGGGTTTTTTCTTTTTAACCTGCTTTCTTTCCTGCCTCCTTAGTATTACAGAAAGGGATTTTTATCTGCCTGATCACTGAAAATATTCTCAGCAACACAGAGTGGCAATAATAAATATGTTGTAATATATTTGTTACATATAAAGTACATTAAATATGTTTTCTAAGTTTATAATCATAAGTGAATTAGTGAACAAGTCTCATCAAAAGAAGGCACTGATACTTTTTACTATGTGGTCTAACTACATAAAGTGTAACTGTGACTCACATTCACAACAATCTAGTCACTTCTGTAAGAACCAAATGTCCATCAATTCTCTCAGAAGAAGTACTAATAGTTAACCTACTAAAGAAGAGAATGCTCTGACTATAGCATATCACTAATGTGGAACTGTTAATGACAGTTCATTATGGAAAACTCAAAGAACTTGACTGTATCACACCAAACATGTCAACGTGAGTGTTTCAAAGGCTGAGTATAATAATTTAAGCTAAGGAACTAACAATAACATCTTTGTGACTAAGAAAACAGTTGTTCAGCCAGGTGCAGAGGGGTCACATCTATAAGCCCAGCTACCTAGGGAAGATGAGATCTGAGGTTCTCTGTTCAAAGCCAGTAAGGACAAACATATTCTCAACACATGTATCTTCAATTAACAGCAAAGAGCTAGAAGTAGAGGTGTGGCTCAAATTGTGAGCAGAAAATCCCCAGAGAGGCCTTTGACAAACGGCTTACTTCTTTATAGGACAGGCTGAATGTGAAAAAGAATGCTCAACATATATTCACAGAATATTAAATGTTCTCGAATTTTCAAACCTTTTACAGTATCCATATTGAATGAATGAGTCAAATCTATCTTAAGCCATATTGTTGATTTAGATTTCTTTCCTGGTTCATGTTTGCTTAAGATTGAATTGAGTTTAAAACAATGCCTTAAAATCAAATTAAGTTTAAAACAATTATAGGTTTTGAAACATTGAAACATCAGAATTTCAAGTAGGTTCAGAATATTGTTGATTTTGAAACATTATAACTGCTGCTAAATAGTGTAATACTGGGTCAGTCCTATTAGATTATCATTATTATATTCATTCATTCATGAATGAATGAAAGGGACATGGCACACAGAGATTAAATGATGTGCCAGCAAATAATGATGCTTACATCAAACTCTGGCATTTGGTGTCATGTGTGTTCTGTTAATCACCAGTTTATCGAGTCTTATTTTAAGATGCCTCCATGCAAATGTGTTGTTACCAGAATATAACTATTTAAGTACCAAAATAGAGTTGATGTTCAGGAACTTAGATACCAACTTGACACACAACCTCTGAATATGTGGTCATTGGACTCATCTTGTTGGAAAAGTACAGAGACGTAGGGGTGTTCAAAGGTACATGGTGAATGTCATATGGTACAAGGATGACATATGAATGACATATTGGCCTAAGAAAAAAATAGGAATTTAAAAAGAAATACTTAGAAAAACAGAATGAAAAGAAAAATCCCGCTTGAGTCTTCAAGTCATTTGATAACTTTTGATCTAAACTAAACTCATTTGAATTTCACAAGATTCGTTTTCATCTCACATGAGAAAGAACACTAGGAATACCCATTTTCACTTGTACTCATCATACAAAAATACATATAGATTATAGCATTTATTTAAAACATTTATTATTTTAATATGTGCTGAGCATATTATGTAAAGGCATTTTGGCATGAAAGATATAAATAATTTGGTACCATTATTGTATGAAAATATATGAATACCCACCCAGAACTTGAAGTTTTTCAGTTTCTGTCCAAAAATGGCCAGGCGCTGGTGGCCCGTGCCTGTAATTCTAGCTACCCAGGAGACTAAGATCTGAGGACGTGGTTCAAAGCCAGCCTAGGCAGTAAAGTTCATGAGACTCTTATCTCCAATAAACCACCAGAAAACCAGAAGTGGCTCTGTGGCTTAAGTGGTAGAGTGCTAGCCTTAAGCTGAAGAGCTGAGAGACAGCGCCCAAGCCCAGAGTTCAAGCCCCACAATTGACAAAAAAAAAGTTTCTTTATGAGAGACCAAATATAATAAAAATATTTTATATTTTTAATTTATAAGACATTTCTTACTACTACCACTCAAAATTCTAATTGATTCTAACTCCTTGTTTTGGCTTTATAATGATTTAGAAATTGATTCATATTAGAAAAGAAACTATAAAGGAAAAAAATTGGGAATAATTTCCATCTGATTGAAGAAATAAAAAAATAGGTCTAAAATACAATAGTGATATTGAATTATACACCATCAGGGAAAATAGAGATATTCCATAGACACTGACTTGCCACATAACTGATACATATCCTCTTTTAAAAGCTTTTCTCTTTTTTTTCTTCTTCATGGATTTATTACAGGCACCTTTTTTTCACATTCTGCCCTTTTTTCATCATTCAGAATGTTATTAAACCATCATAGTAACAAAAAAAAAGCTTTTCTCTTTTTGAAAAAGAACACAACCTTAAATGGAGTATGTACTTCCATGCAAGTATTTTTTTAAACTTCTTTGTAACAAAGAGCATCCTGGCCATGATTAAGAAAATTTTTGCTAAAGAATGTAAACTCTGAAGCAAAGTCCTTGCACAGCATTATTGACTGAAATGTAGAAAACAACTTAACCCCAATTCTGGGCTCAAAATATTACAAGACTTCTAAGGTCTCTTTTCTAGCAATCTTCTTAGTGCATTTCTAAGACTACATCATTGGCATCCACCATCTTTTCTCTTTTCTTTTTCACCTTTACAAATCTATCTTCTTGGGTAACTGCTCCCTCACACTCTCTCTCTCTCTCTCTCTCTCTCTCACACACACACACACACACACACACACACACACACACACACACACACACACACACACACACACACACACACACACACACACACACACACACACACACACACACACACACACACACACACACACACACACACACACACACACACACACACACACACCACTGAGCCTAATTTACACACAATTTCAAATCAATGGGCTTTGCCTTTCTTTTTCAAGAGTGTTCTAACTCACAGGCCCTTTCCTGCCTGCTTCTGCAATTCATTACAGATGGCTGAGGCTGGAAGTATGATGGCTGGATAAGTGGGGCATTACTTGATCTTCTATCATTTTGATAAGAATTCTATGAGGCAGAGAAAAAACATATGCCATTATCCTTGTGTTTTTCTTTTAAAGGAAAAAAAAAACCCTGCAGCACACAAAGAAAGTTAAGTAACTTGCCCAAGGCACCAAACAAATTAGTGTCAGAGAATTCAGGTCTTTAAAATCAGAGCTCTTCTCATCAAATGCAAAACAGCCTTCCCCCTTTCTCCAGTCTTCCCATACATATTTTATCCAAGTGTTATTATATATCTAAATTATGCTTTTATGTGTATGCATTTCTAGACACTTCAACCAAATCATCAAATTATAATTTCCTATTATGTTTTCTTTGAAATGTCAGCTTTTGAAATGATACCATAAATCTTTCAAACATGAAATTAGCAGGAAAAGAGGAGAGAAAGGATGATTGGAAGCAAAACATAAGAATAACTCCAATGACTTTGGGTAAAGAACCAAAAGATTAAAACAACAACAACACAAATAATTCCCTGGTACGGAAAAAAGTTCTTTATGATAGCTTTACCTCTTTATGCAGTAGGTGGAGCTATGGCACTATTTGTTAGGGTTACAGGCAGGCCATATATCTGAAAAAAGTAACAACCCAATTTGCTCCTAGGATATCCATTTTCTTTTTCATTTTCAAATGGCCCTTTTCTGTTTTTAAAACATTTTTTTTCTCCATGCCCTGAGAACCTTCTTGCTGCACTACCTACATCCCCTTTTCTCTGGAATGACAGAGGTTTTCCACCTTCACCGCACATCTTTATGATGCTATTTCAAGGAGGATTTTAGGAGACACAGCTGGACAAAGCAGCCTGCCTTCTTCTGTGCCATCACTCCAAAGGTTTTTCCCATAATCTACCAAGTCTATTTTTTAGACTGGAATTAGGACTCTTTTTTTTCTTTTTATTTGTGAACATACTGTACAGAGGAGTTACAATTACATGGGCAGGATAATGCGTACATTTCTTACCAAGCATTGCAGCCTCCTCCTTTTGTTTACCCTTCACGTCTCTTCCCAGACTCCCCCCTCCCCCCCAATCCCAATCCTTCTCCTTCCCCGCCCCCCCCCCCCCGCATTCACCCCCCCCCCCCCCCGCACCGACGTTGTAAAGCTCGTTTTGGACATGACAACTTGTACTTCTCATTGTTGCAACAGGTCCACCTGTATCCTTAAACAACTGGTTTTTCCCCATCTCCTCCTCAAGTTATACTGACATCAAATATAGTGAAAGCAGGGGTTATACTGTGGGGGAGGGACATACAAAGCAACAAAGAGATAATCTTATAAATGCGTTAGAAACACATGCATGAAAGAAAAAAAAACATTAAAATACATATCTAAGGGTTCATTTTCCTGACATCACATTATCTGACCTTTTCCGCTTGACTCATGCATATACTAGATATTGCAAATAAGGGAAACCATGGGACCTATGTTTCTTTGGGCCTGGCTTACTTCACTTAATATAATTTTTTCCAAGTTTTTCCATTCTGAATTAGGACTCTCTTGCATCTGAAAAACTTCCAGAATTACCATTAACAAACGCCTTCATGTTTTTAATCACTTCATTGCCCATAATCTCCTAAAAATATACTATTTGTAGACATAAAAGAGGAACACAACTTGTTTGAAAAACATGGAATGAGGACATTTCTAAAAGTAGACTAATTAATTTTGAGTAGTAAAAATATTAATTTTTGCATATTTAGGAATTTAAAAAGCTCATCTTTAAAAAGTAATCAGGGTCTACTATTACTGTGATGATGGTTAATTTTTTGTGTCAACTTGATTAGGTCACAGGATGCCCAAAAGACTTGGTTACACATTATGCTGGATGTGTCCGTGAATGTGTTTGTTGTTGTTGTTGTTTGCTAAGCCACGTTCCCAGTCCTAGTCTGTGAATGCTTTTGGTAAGATTAACACTTGAATCTGAAGGTTAAATGAGGCAGATTGCCTCCCAAATATGGGTGGACCTCATCCAATCCACTGGTGGCCTGAACAGACAAAAAGATAGAATACAATAGAATTTTCTTTCACTGCCTGACTGTGTTTAAGCTAAGTTGTCAGTCTTCTGCCTTGGGGTATGGGCCTAGATTGAATCTTATATTGCTGGCTCTCCTAGTAGTTGGACCTTTGGGCTAAGACTTAACTACATCAGCTCTCTTGGCTCTCCATCTTGCTTTGTGCACATCAGTCTCCAACATGAGCCAATTCTGCAACGAATATTATACACACACATACATACACAAAAAATATCAGCTAGCTCATTTTCTCTGAAGATCCTGGATGTAAGTCAAGCAAAAAAATTATTTTATCATATTAATCCTTTCTAAGTAACACCAAATTTGGGTTTTCTTGTTAACAAAGTGCATCAGTTCCTAACATATTAATATACCTAAACCTCACCTATAAAATTATATGCTAAGTTTTTTTGTATCTGATAGTATTAAAACATGCTAATAAAGTGGCAAAGGACAAGAAGGACAGCACTTCTCTTTCTGCTATCTGGAAAAGCCGATCTTAGACTTCACATAGCAACCCTATGACTGTCTTTTAGGAGCAAGGGAGGTATTGCTACATAGCCCAGTCTGGCCTCTAACTCTATATTCTTGCTTTAGCCATCTGAATTCTGTGATTATAAGCATATGCTACTACCCCAAGTCACATCTCTGCCTTTATTTATTCTACTTATCAGAAAACTATTCAGAACTTTTATCAAAAGTTGAATATTGTTTAGCTTATAGAACTTTTAAGATCCAGATAGATTGCAAACAAGTATAGTCTACATGTATGTGTGACGGACACAACTTCAAATCCATGAAATGTGTTAAGCAGGAAATTTATTTATCTTGATAAAATACTTTAAATAGAGAGCTATTTGAGGTTATAGTACATCAACAAATTTACTGACTTCTCTATTTCATTGTAGGCCAGGAAAACAAAAGGTATGGTCTGTGAACTGTTTGTTACTAATCTGCAAAAATGACAACCCAGCTAGAGTCCAAATATTAATCAGCTTTATCACCAAGCACACATTGTAAGAATTTTTCAAATAAACAGTACTGCATTAAGTTGTGGTCCAACTTCCTTATCTCATTGTGATGGCTACTTTGAACAGCATTGTTCAAGACAATTCTAAGTGTTCTCATGTTATTTTTGTTACTTATAACATTTATTTAATTCTTATTTTATTACCAATACCTGTAATAACTCATTAATCTTCACATAAGCCTTGTGAAATAAGTACTATTATTATCTTCACCATATAGATAAGAACAGTTGAAACCCAAAGTTTATAAAGAGAGTAAGTATTGAACAGTCTGGCTCTAAAGCAGGCACTGACCATTTCATTATACTTCCTTTCTTGAAAGTTGAATCTTCATGGCAATCTGGTGAGGGATATGTTATTGTATCCATCTCAACAGTGATGATGCTTTAAGACAGTGAGCTTCCCAAAGAGACAGAGGATATATCTAATTTATTCTGTCTTTTATCTCTGGCAACTTCTAATAATGTCCTCAAGTTCACAGGCATTGTGGATAAATGCAAAAGTATCATGAAATATGGTCTGTTTTCATGAAGTTCAGATCTTCCTGGAAGAAAAACTACCAAATGAGCAAAGTACCAGGCAGAAGGCCTTGGAAGAGTACAAATAGAGGGCACTGAAATCTTTTTAAATATATCCTAAACCCCTAAGCCTAAAGAGTGGTAAGCCACATAGCATTGCAAGTGCCCATATATCATAGTCTATCATTTATATGGTAATGAAAGAAAGAAGGCCAAATAAGAAACTCAGAAGTCAACATTGATGTCCAAACAGATGCCCTGTGGGGTTTAGTTTTGCTTTGGAAAGAAGAAATGGAGATCCAACAATGAGTTGTATAGGCAAGTTTCCACAAAAGTGAAGGATGGAATAGTATATACATTGAGCTCTTCAATCTAGGGACCAATAGCTTTGGAGTCCAAACAATACCCACTTCAAAGGGTTGGCATCTTTATTACTTGAATAAAGTATGCAAAGCACTAGCCCAAACTTGAAGGTCATTGTAAGAAAATTAATTAATTAAAGAATCTGCATGGGTGGGAAAAACTACAGTGGCATACAGTGATATAAAACACTACAAGGCTTTAAGAATTAGGAAGTATTGTAGACATGATTCTCAGTTATTTGGCTCTCAGTTATCTGAAGGTATTCATTTTGTGCATTATAACAACCTAGTTGCTTCTCTCATGTGCACAAGATTTCTATCTGTCTCTGTCTGTCTCTCTGTCTCTGTCTCTCTCTGTTTCTCTCTCTGTGTTTCTCTGTCTCTCTCTCTCTCCCTCTCTCTCTCTCTTTCTTTCAACATGATATGTAATGTATCAATACAGGGCAAGGAGTTTCTATTAGCCAGAAAAAAAACTTTATAGTGTTCAATGATGTTATGCAACCTAATCTTAGATTCAGCAACTAAGTATATTTGACAAATTAAATGTGTTTCCGAATAGCAAGTCATTGGCTACTTTTATAGTTGGATCATATTTACAGTAGCATCATTTATCTTTCTACAGCAAAAGTCAGATATATGACAAGCAAGATCTTTTATGGTATCACCATCAAAGATCCAAACTAGAAATATCAGATACAGTGTTGATAGTGGATATAAATCTACACAGACAGATGAAATCTCAATTTACTGGAGCAAAAATCTGAAGACATCTGTTATGTATTTTCCAGAGAAGACATGAAAATGGAACTGTTTTATTTAAAGGATGAACAATGTCTAATGATAGTAAAGAATTAGTCAATCCTTATTCCACTACTGTACAGCATTACAGAAGAGGTTGGAAACTAACCTGCAGGAAGAAAGAGGAGGACACTAATAAAATAGAACATGGTATTTACAACAGGAGGGAGGTTTTCTAATTTCACTTTCATTTCTCCCAATTACTAAGGACTCTTTTCAAAATTGCTTTTACTTAAACTAAATACAGAAGCAGCTCACTGAGCAGGCACACAGAATTAACTGACATTCTCCCTTTGTTAAGTATACCTACTTCTGGTGCCCCTGGCTATTTCCACCTAACAAAGGTCCTGAGATAGCTGCATTACAGGGCTTCAGCTATCAATACTTTCAGTAGAACAAGCCTAAGAATGAGATGGTGACCCAGTTTCAAGACAAGAAGCTCAAGTTACAGAGAAAGAACATATTTTGCAATGAGATCTTTGTCTTATTTACTGGCATATTTGTTTTTCTTTTGTGACAGTCATAAGGCTTGAACTCAGAGCCTGGGCACTGTCCCTGAGATTTTGTGCTCAAGGCTAGCACTGTACCATGCTGAGCTACAGCTCCTTTTCCAGCTTTTTGGTAATTAACTGGAAATAAGAGTCTCATAGACTTTTCTACCAAGGTTGGCTCTGCACTACAATCCTAAAATCTCAGCATCCTGAGTAGCTAGGAGTCACCAGTGCCCAGAAAACTGACATATCTTAACAACCTGGATCAGCCTCTGATACATAGCAGATTTTCAATAAATATGTAGTAAACAACTAAAGGTGTGTGTATAGCATCCACCAACCAGAGTCAGAAATGGGAAGACAGCTTTTCCAGCTTCAACCCTAGATATTTCCTGGAAGCATGAAAAGACAAATTAGAACGACAGTTAACTAAGGTATTTTATACAAATAAAAGCTCTCTGATCATTTAAAATAATATCAAAATGAAATAGAAATGGAAACGAGAGTTTTTCCGGGAAATGAAAACAAGAGGTTTTATTCCCCTTGTTATTTTTGTTTTATTTTCTGTTTGTCTTGTTTGTTCATTTACCTAGGACTCCTCTTCTTGGAGGATCACAAGTTCAATGCTAGCCTGGGCTATATTACAAAAAGGCACTATCTTTATATATATATACATATACATGCACACAATGCATATATACATATATGTAACATATATACACATATGTGTAAAGTGTCATACTATATAATAATATTAATAGTAATTATTGTAATAAAGCTCTTGGCCTCTAGATTGTAGCTGCTATAAAGGAAAATGTTTCTGAAATATTCACGTAATACCTGGCTTTACCTAGACTGAATGCTACAGCTCTCTGTTCCAAATTTTCCTCTAATATTTGAACATGAAGTTATATACATCTGAAAAATTTTCCTTACAACTCTTAAAATTGGGAGATGCTGCCTTAAAACATATAAGTTTTTTATTTTCTTAAAAATCTACTTAAAGGCAAAAATGAAATTAAAAAAAATATCAGAATACAGGTGGGCCCATTGCAACAATGAGATGTACAAGTCGTTATGTCGAAAATCGAACTTTACAACTTTGGCAGAGGGGGGGGAGGCGAGGGGTGGCGGGGGGAGGGGGGAGAAGGCGAGGGGGGGATATAGAGGGGGTGGGATATGGGAAGGGATGGTAAGGGGAAACAAAGGAGGAAGCAACAATGCTTGATAAGAAATGTACTCATTATCTTGCCGATGTAATTGTAACTCCTCTGCACTGTATTTTCATAATAAAAAATTTAAAAAATATATCCGAAGATTTGGTAAACATTAGGACCCTTTCTTACATGGCACCAGTCAGCTGACACTAAATAGAGTATGCTAATTCCTTAACTATAACAAAAGCTCTCTAGTCTGCCTAATCCCCACAGTCTGATTTTGCTCAGTTACTTCTTTCTTAGCTCTGTGTAAGCTTGTGATTTGGACATTTTTCAATAGCAAATATCAATGTACTACTTTTTGAAAATTTTTATTTTTATTGTAAAGGTGATATACAGAGGGGTTACAGTAATATAGGTCAGGTAATGAGTAAATCTCTTTTCAAATAGTGTCACTTCTTTCCAGTTTATTTTCCTCTCAACCCCCTCCCCTTAAAGTTGTATAGTGAGTATTACTGCTGAATTAGTTCACCCTTAATATATACTATTCTTTGACAGAACCTTGTATCTAATTCACAGCTCTAGGCTTTCTTAGAGAAATTGTGTTATAATGAGGGTTTTTTGTTTGTTTGTTTGTTTTTTTGTTGGTCATGGGGCCTGAACTCTAGCCCTGGGCCTTGCCCTCTCAGCATCTTAGCTTAAGGCTAGCATTCTACCACTTGAGCCACAGCCACTTCTGGCTTTTTCTGCTTATGTGGTGCTAAGCAATCATACCCAGGGCCTCAGGCATGCAAGGCAAGCACTCTACCACTTAACTACCTTCCCAGCCCTAATGAGGTTCTTATACTTTACCAGTTTCTTTTGGATAGAATGATAGATTGGCCCAGTTCTTCAGTCTTCAGCCTATATTCTATACAATTTTGTACGTGACTATGTAACTTTGAAATGCCCTCCCATTTCATTTCAAGATGGTATATTTTCCATTTACTATGGCTTTAACTTTAAATATAGCCATGAGTTCGTTTGTCCAAAAGAATGAGACAGAAGAAATGATAAGCTAGCTTTAAGCCAAGATCTCAAAAGGAGCTGTGTGTTTCTGCCCATTCCATTGTCTCTCTGTCATTGTCACAGGAAGAGCTTCAGTTGTTTCTGTTTCCTTAGCCTAGACTTGATAAACATGTGGAGACAAAACATCCATGAAGAACCTTCATGAAACCCAGCCATATCCATGGCCCAAGTGTATTTACTCAGCCAATCCAGTCAAAATCAGCCACCCAATTCACCCCACAGATGTAACAGAAATAAGATACAATACTTTTAAACAACTAAATTTTGGTAGACTTTGTTTTGTGGAAAACACTAGCAGATACAGACAAGTTTCAAAGTCACCTTGTACAACATTGTGCTCCGCAACAAACATTGAAGACTAACATATTCAAAGTGGATCTTGGATGATTATTGCTGTCATACATTTTTTGTGTGCGTGAAGCTTTCCAACTCCTTTTAAAATATATTTTCGATAATCTAAACTTATGTAAAATAACAGTGATAACACTTTGTTTAATCACCTCAATGTATTTCTAGATAGACAATAGTTGTTATAGAATTACCATTAGCTCTAATTGTCATGAAAGTTTCAATACATTAGTATAATTAAATGTTTTCACCATCTCATTCTTAATCTTCTTTGGTGGTCAATAGAGACTACATTATTTGTAAACTAATCAAATTTGAGTATTGATTACTCTCCTTTTGAGATTTAGTGAGGTTTAAAAGACAACATTAGTAGTAAATCCTCATTTGCAAAACACTCTTGATATATAGATGAAAACAAATGTAGTTTTCCATGACAAAAATATTATTTCTTTAGGAAACTGAATCTATTTCCTTCTTTATACATAAAAGTACTTTTTGTTAATTTGTGGATATAGGAGAAGTAATTCATGAAATAGAGTTGTTCATCAATGAATAATGCTTTTCGAATTTCCATATTTCTACGTGTTTTGCTATTTGTGTGATACTGCATGAATATATTATATATATGTGTGTGTACATATATGTATGAGTATGTACACAAACATGGATTGAAGGATGTACAAACAGATTAAGAGATTTGAGAGAAGGAGTTCAGCGTATTGGTTGTAAAAGACTGTTACTCTCAAACTACTGCTCTCAATCCTAAAACAATCCTAAAAACTATAAAATCACACACAAAACACCCTTTTCAGGGCATAAGACAGACATAAATGAAGCCCATTATGAAAAAGGAGAGACTAGTAACTGTTCTTGTTTTCAGTGGGGCAGAACAAAGACAAGAAACCAGGCATGGATGGTATAAGAATGATTACCTTAACTTCTTGCATCTGCACTAAAGAAGCTGCATCTAAAGCTGAGAAGCCTGCACTATAACACAAGTCTGAACCTGCTGGTCTTGTGGGTATTCAGGTGTTGGGAATAATACACTTAGAACAGAAGGCTAGATATTGAAGTCATCTGAGGCACTCTGGGATTTCAGCTACCAGAGGCTTAAAGGGTCAAGAAAGAGGAAAAAGACCTCTCCACAAAAGTTCTTACATATTTCCTTCATAGAACATTGGGTATCTTTCCTTAGTAGTCTTAAATTAGAGGAAGAAGAACAGACTACCCAAAGATCAGAACTCTAGAAGCAGGACAGATAATAGAGAACTGCTTGGTTGACCTATATAGCACAGCTATATAGCTGGCTATACATTTGGAAATCTGCTAAATTTCACTTATAGTGCGAGGTCTGCTGAAGGGAACAACCTGACCTTACCCTCAAAAGATTTGAAGTCAGTAACGAACTGCATCAAACTAAAGCTATAATAAAGCCTAGACCCAGCCGAGCCATGGAGTAAATCAGTCTCCTTGTCCACTGGCCTGAAAGAGGTTCCTTTCTGGAAGTAAGTGGTTTTAACTTTAGGCTCTACTTTTCTTTATTCAGTCAGTGTTCTGATTCTGTGGGATTCAACCAACTGTGGACTGAAATATTGGAATGTGTACTGAAAACATAAGACTTTATTTTTCAACTCTCCACTAAGCAATACAATTTATTTTATTTTACATTGTATGGAAGTTGAGATGTCTTAAAGTAAATGAGAAGATGTGTATGGGTTTAATGAAAATGTTGCACCGTTTTACATGAGGCTTAAGTATTCTACAGGTTTTGTTATCTTCAGGGAGTCTTAGAACCAATATCCCCTGTGGATCCTGAGAAAAAAATCTGTACACAATGTGTGACATGTAATCTAAAACTAAAACACATAGAAATAGGCCAACTACTATCAAGGGTAAATTAAAGGAGGTGCAGAGGTGATCCAGGTAGAATGATTTATTAGGTAATTGATCATTATCATTTAATCAGCAACAGCCTTTTCTTCATAGGACCACATTTTATAAACAGATAAGTAATTCTATTCAATGAAAGGTACAGAGAGTATAACTTTGTATCTTAGTATAAATACTAAATTAAATTTTAGTATTTACCCCTTTCCAAACACTTAGATATTTGAACTGACAAAGTGCAACTCATCTCTTCATGAAAGTCACAATCTACAGGGAAAGACAGGCCTGTAAATAACTAAGAAACCTAATAAATGCTATCTCAGAAGCATGAAAGAATGCTTTGAAAGACCAAGCAGTTGAAGTAGCCATTAATTCAATGTCAAAGAGTCTGCTTCTGAGGGAAAGATACTTTAACTTAGTTTCGAAGTCTCAGTGAGATTTCATAGATGGCGCTGAAAGAATGACCACAAAGTAAAAGGAGAAGCACTCATATGAATTGAAGTGAGATGGTGGAAGTGGTCTTGGCATGAGGCTGAGGGAATATTTTGAGGGAAAGAAGAGGAGGGATATTAGATGTATTTGGTCAAGATAGCTGAAATATTAGAATGGAAGATTTTGAGCATCAAGGATCATAAAAAGCTTTCAAACAGGGAAATAATAAAACCAGGCTTACATTTTTGGAAAACATTTCTAAAACTTAACATTGCATCATAATTGTCTATAAACTGGCCTCTTATAAGTATAAACATTAAATGGTAAGATGATAGGCACTGATTGAGAAAAAAGAATTCTTAAAAAAATAAAGAGAAATAAGATTTAAGAGATGAGATTAAAAAATTCATTACCTTTCTCTTCTGTGTTACAATTTTCATAACTAATGATGTTCATTAATACTATTATTATATTTGGAAATAATGAGATTTACTAAGAAGCAAGGTTGGCTCAATTTATTCCTATATCAGAACACAACAAAAAGTTGGTTTTTCGAACACAATTCCAAAGTAGAAAATGTTTTAAAACAATAGGTAATTACAAGAAAACATAGTTATCAATTCAGAAAGAAAAGTATATCAGGCATGTGTGAGGCTACAGGTACTACTAACAAATAGTAGCTTAACAAGAATGAGATTTCCTTATCCATGACTAGGGGTAGGCAATTCAGAGCAGCTTAGTAGCTTTTTTATTACCATCAAGGTCCCAGGTTTTATCTCCATGGACCTAATATGCCATTCCTTTGTTTTGGATTTATGCCACAATTCTATGCAAGAAAAAAAGAGAAGAAAAGAGTAAAAGCACCACAGGAGACTGGACTCCATGGATAAGTCTAGTCTGTCCCATTTGCAAAGCTTTCCATGGAATCCTACCCAGAAAATTCCACTTGTATTGCAGTGGCCAGAAGTAGGTTATGTCATGATTTCTAGCTATGAGGGAATATAGAAAGGAAAGGAAGCTTATTTTGCTGAGCTCATTACATTCATGATCAAAATTCCATTTTAGAAGAAGAGAAGGAAAATGGATATCCAAAAGCAATGAGCAGTGTATGCTATGGAAAATATCCTAAAATTCTGTCCAACATTTCTGTGAGAACTACTAAAAGACACATGCTGCTGAGCACTATGCGTGCCTTTAAAGAGAAAGAAACAATTTTCACTTTGGGAGCTAGTTCACTTCTGCTACTAACATAAGCTTAGATCCATGTCTTTTACTTGAAAGGAAATCCCCAGTGTATTATAATTTGAAGAGTAAGTTTAAAACACAGATAGTAACATTGAAAGTCTACCTAAACCACATATACAAAAAGGCTCTCACAAGTCACTCCAAATGGTTGGCACCTTATCAATAACATATCAACTATCACCTGCCCTTACTCACTATCCTAGATACTTACCGGGAGTGGTACAAAAAGCCAGCTGCTATTTTCCTTCCAGACCAAATATTTTCCAAATATTAAGCTGTTTTTTGTTATTGAAAAGAGCTAACAAAATTCACAGAAGTAAGCATTTAACAATTGGCTACTATATTTATGACAGATGGCTCCATTTACTATTAGTAACAGTCTTCCTACTATTTAACTATAAAAACCAAAAAAAACTACATAAATTATATGTTCAGTTACTTTACTTGTAATTTAACATAAAGTCATGAGAATTAATTTTAATCAAATTATTTTAACTATTTGCCAGCAGGATGAATTCAGTGATGTACAGGAGGATAATACTGAATTTACTGTTTTCTACTTCTTGCCACTAAACAATGTATCAGCTTGCTTTTCTACTGAAATTGCATAAAACAGATAGGACAGCTAATTTAAACAGTTGTTTGCACATTCAATATTTATAACACAAATCTTGCATGACTGACTGGAAGCAGTCAGTTAGATGGTTTAGCTCAGCTGCTGCCTGGAGTGATGGATGGCCTCGAAGAATTTCTTGTTCACTGACCAGATCAATCACATAACAGAATGTAAAAAAAAAATCAGCCTTAAACTAGATTCTCAACATTTCCATCTGCATGTAAAACTGTTACAGGAAGAATTGTATCATAAAATATAATGTGAAGCTACTTGGAAATAATAAAAAATCTACCAAGATGATGTAGAATGCAAATAAAAAAGATAAGGTGAATGAATGATAGTCTATTTTTTAACTGAATATTAACTAAACTTTACGACATCTATAATACAAAAAGTGATGTCAATTCAAGTGATATTTAGATGGAATTCAGACTCACAAGTGATGCAGCAGTTTGCATATCATTGCAAGGCTTGTAAAACATTTTTGTCATTATTTAAAGTTAGATTTTATCTAATTAAACTAAAAGGTAGTGTTGTGGCAGTTATTATATACTACTGCTTTTAATTGATGGTGAATCTTAAAGACTGTTGAGTAAATAGTAACCTGTTTCAAGATATAGTGATTTATTACTAGTGGCTAACACCAAACATCTGCATGGATAGTAGCAGGCAGCTCTGCTACATAAGAAACACCTCCTTAATGGTATGTGGGGACAGATCAGATTGATTTATTTGTAAGACTGCACGTAAGCATCTCCACCTATCTCTTCACTGAGTAACGTCAGGTTGGACCATGGTAATAGTACTTCCTGGAAACTAGCAAATGCTACACTTTGGTGTTCCTCAATACCTATTCCCACCTAAGAGCCAGTTGCTCAACATTTACCTCCACATAGCAGTATATGCTCATTTCTAATCTACAGAAACAAAGAGTTGAAGGTTGAAGTCTTTGTTGATTAGGAGCAGAAGATGGCAGACTTAGCCTGGATACTCCTGCATGGGAAACCTTGGGTGTCCCAAAATATCTGTAGTTAGTAGCCAGGATGGCAGAAATGGCATTGACTTCACCTATAGTCCTCAAGCATTCATTATCTCTTCTTCAGCAAACTGATCCCTGTCAGAGAATCAAAGAGGAGACAGTGGAGAACTAAAAAACAATAGGAAAAAATTAACAAGAAGAAAACCTAGACCCAGAGGCAAAGGGCAAACATAAAGATGGAAAGAGGGGAAAGAGAAGAAAAGAGAGGGGAGAAGAGGGGAGGACGAGAAAGAACTACAAAAGGTTATGAAGACAACAGAAAAAAGAAGGAAAGGGGGAGGAGAAAGGGTGTGAAGAAGCAAGACATGGCAGTGGGCTCCAGGCAACAGCACCTCCAATTCTCCTCCTACAGCAGTTTACCCACATTCACCTCGGACAATCAGTTATGTTCCTGAAAAGTCCTGTAATAAGTTCATATACAGTCAGGGAGTTAGAAGAAGCCTTACCTACATAAGCATGAGGTTATTATTAAGTTTCATAAGGGCAAAAATGGTGACAACAAATCATACCATTAACTTGTTTATATAGAAAGTCAGTTGATTATTCTGGTGGAGACTGATAGATCTTGGCTTATTGATTCCTTTTCTTCTGGGCACACAGGTACATTTCTAGCTTCTAGTACCGTTACAGTTAATACATAAATTCTGGAGAGGAGAATGAAACCCCAAACACCTTCCCCATGTATTCTCTTCTCCTGTCTGCTGACAGGAAGATAAAAGCATCCTAGGGTCCATAGGTGACCATAGGGAATAAATCCCCTACCCTAGATGTGCTATAGATTAGAATAAGAAAAAGAAGTGCACCTTTACTGTATTAAGCAGATTATCTGTTACAGCAGTTAGCCTACATGATTAATAAAGCTACTCAATATATAAAACAGATTAATAGAAAAGGGACAATTAAGGAAAATACATAAAATTAGGGTGTTACATATTTGCTTTCAGGAAAAACTTTCTAACAGCAGTTTTCAAAATGTGGCTATAGGATTCAAAGTTCTTAAGAATAGTCTGGGGAACACTGAGGGTATCTAATACCCTTTCAGGGATTTGGGCCAAATAATTTAATTAAAAATTTTAATTCTGACATGCACGTAGAAGATGGTAAGTGTAACATGTTCATTTGTGTCCAGTGCATCTTGATCAGTCACCCTTTTTTCATTTCTCCTTTATACCCTCTACCCCTTCCCTACTCAGGACATAGTAAATTTCCCTCTTCCTTTTCTGCATATATACATTGAGCATTATGACTGTATTTGTTTCTCATTACCTTTCCCATTGCTCCAAACCCTCTCACTAGCCCCCATTTAAACCAAGTATCAGCTGTCTGATACTTATTTTGTTAAATGGTCTGTTAATTGTTCAAAGGGTTTACTCCATGGAGTTTCGCTCCTGCCTGAACTATAGTTTAGTCAACTTGATCATTTATATGTGCATGTGCCCCTATGTGTGTTTACATGAAAGGTTGCATTTCAGGTCAAATAATAACATGAGAGAAAACATGAGCTCTTTGCTCTCTGTGCCTGGCTTACTTTGCTCAGAATGATTCTCACCCCCAAATCAATCCATTGACCAGTAAATGACATAGTCTTTCTTCTTAGCTAACTACAATTCTTTTGTATACATGTATATTGTATGTTTTGATCCATTTGTCCTAACAGTACTACAGTGTTCTTTGCAGTCTTGTCATCTCACAGAATATAGAGGAATATCTTTTTTTTTTTTTTTTTTTTTTTGCCAATTCTGGGGCTTGAACTGAGGGCCTTGGCTTCTTTTGCTCAAGGCTAGCACTTTAACACTTGAGCCACAGTGCCATTTCTGGCTCTTTCTGTTTATGTGATACTGAGGATCGAACCCAGGGCTTCATGTATGCTAAGCAAGTACTTTACCACTAAGCCACATTCCCAGTCCAAATAGAGGAATATCTTTGAAGTATTTCCTTATGTTTTCCTCTAGACATTCAGACTTTTAGATCTTACATTAAGGTCTTTGATTTATCTTGATTGATTTTTGTGTACAGTGTGAGAATAACCAAAGGTATAATTTGCATTTAGATACTTAGTTTTCCCAGTATTACTTGGTGAAAATGCTATTCTTTCTCCAATGTATGTTTTAAAACACCATTGTCAGATGAGATGGCCATGCTAGGCATATTTGGGGTTCTCTGTTCAGTTCATTGGTCTATGTTTCTGTTTATACCAATAGCATAATATTTTGATGACTATGACTCTGTAGTATGTTTTGATATCAGGCACCATAATAGCCAGAGTTGTTCTTTTTGTTCAAGACTTGCATGTTGATTTTTTGTATCCTGCTACTTAACTGGATTTATTAGTTATAACAAAGTTCTAAGTTGAATCTTTAGGTTTTCCTTTTAATTTATGCAAATGACTTACTTTTTATTAGGATCATTAATAGTACAAGGGGTACATTGTGGTAGTTCCACAGATGTGTACTGTGTACTTTGAAGAAGTTCATTCCCTCTGTATATTTCATTAACTCCTCTTCTCTCCATATTTTTCAAACAGAATTTGGTGGTTTCATTACACTATCTTCATCCATACAATTATCATATATATATATTATATATATAAATACATAGCTATATATAGTATATAGGTTCTCTCTCTCTGTATGTATATACATATACATATATATATATACATATATATATATATATATATATATATATATATATATATATATAAGTTCTTGGATCCTCTTATTGCTTAGTCTCTGCCTTTCCCATTCTTCATCTTTCCTCCATTTTTCTCTGAGCCTCCTTCTCAAAGTTGCTCTTTTATATTCATGTCTCATTAGAAGCAAAAGCAGCAGCATTTTCAGTCTATTCCACAAATGAGCAAAAATGTGATATTTTAAAGTCTGGTTTATCTTGCTCAATATGATTATCTCTAGTTCCCTGAAAGCAGCATAATTTCATTCTAGTTTTAATTAAAATAGTCTTTGGGGAGTTCTATTATAAGGTAATAAAGTTATTTCTAAGAACCAAGTATGGTGTTCCACAGCTTTGTTCCAGCATTGAAAATATTTAGTTGGATACATATTCATACCGTACATGATCATTCTGAGAAAATTCAAGAAAATTTCTCTTCTTCTTACCTACATTTTCTCTTATTCACTCATTCTTTGATATAGTAATCATCCTGCCAGAAGTAAAGCTATAAGAAATTTACATATGGCCTGGCAAATAAAAAGGTAAATTAGGACCTGGTCATTAGTTTTTCAGGAACAAAGTGTGGAGAAAGGAAAGATAAATACTTTTCTAATTCTGTTCATTTGCTTTCCCTCATCTTTTTCTAATTAAAGCAACATACTGAGAGTTTATCAACACATTTCAATTTCATATAATATGGTAAAAAGGCTTTATTAAGAACTTATCTTATACACTTAATTCTCAGAGCTGTGGGGATCACAATGATGAATAATGTAAAGTTCCTAAACTCAAAATAATCTTTAAGCAACCATGAGACACTGGGGAAACACAGACTAGGACTCGAGTATGTGGGAAATATTCATGAAGGACAACCGTTTTGTTTTGACTTTATAAATAATGATTAAGGTTATAAAAGGTAGAGAGATAGTATTGGGTTGTACAAAAAAAAAAAAAAAGTTAGCCGATAGCATGGAAAGAGATGTTCAGAATCTAGTTGGTCAGCAGGAGGACTAGTAGAATTAGTTATGGAGGGAGAAGTGCCTGAGATGAAATCTAGAAAAGCTTAGGGTATGATACAAAATTCTAATTCTGAGGGATACTTGGATAAAACAGCTTGGGTTACATCAAATTCGAGAGACCCAGACTGCCCAACATCAAAATTCATGACTTCAAATTGGAATAGCGATTACTTAAAAAGTAAAACCACACATTATGGTGCCTAGAAACAGAATTTAAACACAATTAAAATCTGCAATGTCAGGCTGGGAAGGTGGCCTAGTTGGTAGAGCACCTGCCTAGTATGCATGAAGTCCTGGGTTCCCTTCCTCAGTACCTCATACACAGAAAAAGCTGGAAGTGGTGCTGTGGCTCAAGATGTAGAGTGCTAGCCTTGAGCACAGAGAAGTCCAGGGACAGTGCCTAGGCCCTGAGTTCAAGCCCCAGGACTGCTGACTGACAAAAATAAAAAATTTTCAATGTCAATTTAACCAGCTATTAACCAATTTTAAAGAAAAGATTCTATATCGCACCCTTTAATTGAGCAATGGCATCCAGTAACATATAAATATGTTCACCCCAAAATGTATATAAATTGAAATTCTGTTACATCTTCATGTAACAAAAGTAATGGTAGGCCAAATAAATAAAGCAATGGTTAACCTTACAACTTACTAGCCAACTCCAAGTCTCACATTTCTCTAAGTAAAATTTCTAAATACCAGTATTATAATCTTAACCAATTTTGAACCACCAGTATCATACTCTTTCTTCCAAAAATTTAAACTGACTTAACAGTATAACAATGCAAAGAACTGAAATAAGGAAACTAGCATTTACTGGTATGCTATGTGTCAGATAATACACCGAGTCACTGAAATAATCAAAGTTGAATTAACTCTGCTGCCATTTATTGTTAACACTTGGGCAAATGGCTTTATAAATGGGGTTTAGAAATCCAAAGGTCAGTGATATAGTCATTGGAACAGTAATACCCTTGAAAATCTCATGTTCTAGTTGGAGATAAAGAGTTGGAGGTGGATATAATTAGAGCACTGTGCTCTAAATGCATGGACATACATACTATTCTTCCTTTTATAGGAATTCTCCTTGGACTTCTTTTTTTTTTTTTTTTTGTCAGTCGTGGGACTTGAACTCTGGGCCTGTGCCCTGTCCCTCAGCTCTTCAGCTCAAGGCTAGTGCTCTACCACTTAAGCCACAGTGCCACTTCCAGTATTCTCAGTGGTTTACTGGAGATAAGAGTCTCACAGACTTTCCTGTCTGGGCTGGCTTTGAACCGTGATCCTCAGATCTCAGCCTCCTGAGTAGCTAGGATTACAGGTGTGAGCCACCGGCACCCGGCTCCTTGTACTTTTTTTTTTTTTTTTCTGGATTCATTGGTCTGTATATATATTTTTCATTTATATTTTTATTGTAAAAATACTGTACAGAGGGATTACAGTTAAATGAGTAGGGTAATGAGTACATTTCCTATAGAGCATTATTACCTCCTTTTCTTTGTACTCCTTATTGGCCAATTTGATCAAAGCCAAATGAGTCCTCTGATATATTTTAATTGCTAACAAGAGTCGCCAAGTATGATAACAGTTTAAAAATGTGCCATTAATATTTTCTAAAATACTATCTACTTTATAATAATGTCTTATGGATCCCATAATACACATATTCTGTTTCATACATTTCATTCTTATTTTGAATAATTAAAATAATTACCATAATAAAAAATTAAAAACAGTGAAAAGGACTGAGGACCAAACCAGAGCAGATATGTATTTCTCTGGACCAAAAATAATAAATAAAACCAAGCTACCTATGATGACAATGAAGTAACATGAAAGACAGCATTTCGAAGATCTGTGACTTGCTATGAGTCATCTTAACTCATCCCTGTTAGAGAAGATGAAAAGACAGTAAAAAGTAGCAAAGGACTGCTCATGATGTTCTAAGTAACTGAATGTCCATCAACTTTTTCTCAGGTATTATTAACAGATGAAGCATCCTCTCTGTGGTTCTACAATTGGGTTGTGTCACCTGTCACTACATTCATAATAATACTTTGACACTAGGAGTTCCTGCAGTTGTCTCTAAAAAAGATCACTGACATGTATACTCAGGCAATATAAGTCAACTCTCTCTTTTTGATTTTTGCTAATCAACTCTTTACTGATAGAAAACCTACTTGGGTCTATAGTTATACAATCTCCTGAGAAAAAGCTGCTTTTCTACCTCTCTTCTGGGAATTTCATATACACGCCCAACTTGTCTTAAAATGTTTCAGAAAAACAACTTATAAAAATTAAATGTCACTGTACTTTTACCTACAGAGATGTAAAATATGTAACTCAACATTCACTGAATATTTTAATACCTATTATGTAGGTATTGTCAGGCACCAGTAGCTTGTACCTTATAGTCCTAGCTACTTAACAGACTGAGATTTGAAGATCACAGTTTGATACCAGCCCAAGCAGACAAATCTGAGGGACTCTTATCTCCAATTAATTGCCAAAAATCCAGAAGTGGAGAGGGGGCTCAAGTGGTAAATGCTAGCCTTCAGCACAAAAGCTCAGGGCCAGTGCCCATTCCCTGAGTTCAACTCTCAAGACCGAGAAACACACACACAAACACACACACGCACACACGCACACACACACACACACACGCACACATACACACACATACATACATACACACACACACATACATACACACACACACACATACAGAGGTATTGACATCATTGTCTTGTACATGAGACTATGACACTCAAAGTGTTCTGCAGCTTTTCCAGGATCACTATATGAGTAAGAGGCAAAACTGCTAACTCCCAAGCCTGTAATAACTATTTACTGCACAATGGTTAAGCAAATCCATGGTCTTTTATTATGGGTTTTACACAGTAAGAACACTTTAAAATACTTATATTTGTGCAATTTTCCTTTGGCTGGTATTTTACTTTAGCTTTGAACATATATCTAGGTAATCTAAAAAAATACTGTAAAAAAACAATTTAGAGAAGTAAACTGAACCAAACTAAGGTTTAAAAACAGACTTTTTAAAGATGTATGTTTAACAACGAAAGCATTTGGCATCTGATTTATATACCTGCCACATGTGTTATCTAAAACCTCTACATAAAGCCTATTTTAAGACATGCAAATTTAATATATTGGAATGTCAGTATGCAAAGTATCTTAAAGTGCTCTCTCTACTAATGCATGTAACAAAGTATACTGATTATGCAAGTACATTTAATTGGATATAATTAAAATAATGAGATTTAAATACTGATGATTTCAAAAAGAAAAAATAGATGGTGGAATTCGACATGAGATGCATTCAAAATGTTAGTGAAACTTGCAATGTCATTGCTCTTTTAGTATCCAATAGTTCTAGTTTAAAAGAGCTACTACTGGCCATTTCTACTCAGTTTTAAACATAGTTTACAGATATACTCATTTGATGACATAAAAAATTTCACTGAAAAAAGATTTCATTGAATAATACTATAATAATAGTTTGTGTTTGGATAGCATTTCTTTTACAAATAACTTCAGGGCTGGATAGGGACCATTATTTTCTTTAAAAGAAGACATCAAAATGACCAGAATTTCCACATAAAGAACATAATTTCAAAGGCCTACACAAATGTCATTCTGACCTAAAAGTATCAAATTTAGGTATTCTCTCTACTCTAGTGTCTTTAACAAGGCTGAAGAACATGGATCACTTAGAAAAGAAGTGCACCAGTGAAGCTAAAGCTTAACGTTTGAAAGAACCTGCTGATAGCACTGATGGTGAGGTAGAAGCAAATTCAACAGGGTGAAAGGGCCTGAAACTTCTAGTACATTTATTTTCAGACTCTCTTGTCTAGCTAGCTGGTAGCAATATAGAAAAGGTGATCTAACAGTAACTTTTACTAAATTACCTTCAAGCTAAATACTTGTTTGGTAAGGTGTACTAATTTTCTAAAATACAGAGATGGAAAATGAAGCTTTAAGGTTTCTAGACTTTCTAGAATTTCTTAGGAAAAAAATAAACATTGTCTTCACTCTACTTTGACAATTAACAAGTGTTCACATTACCATTTACTTATGAGGAATTCAGTATGGGTAGCACAAAGGAAATAAAAAACACTGTAGTGAGTATCATAAACCCTAGACTGAATTCCAGGTTGAAACTGTTAAGTTCCATGCACATAAAAATTTAAATTCAGACTACTGAAATGCAGAGATCACAAAGGATCTATTAAAATTTGTAAGATCAGGTGCATTTTTAGAGCTCTCTCTTTTTCAAAAAAAATTTATGTTTGCTTCATACCTTTTTAACAGCTTCCAAATACAACCAGTGCGCTAACCAGCTAAGAACTCAACATGTGAGGCCTTGCAGCAATAATATTCTCTTAGCCCACAGGCTAAGAATCCTTGACCTCTCCAAACACCACATCATGTCTCCCACATGGACTTTCATCACGCTTTCAACCTACATATTGGAAAAAGCACAGCTGAGCCGAGTGAAAATGAGAAAAATAATGTTACTTCACCAGAGATATAACAGTACAAAATGGTTCTCAGATTCATTGAGATAATGACAAAATCAGGACAGAGAAAGGAACTAATGCAGCTCAACAATACTCAGTAAAATGAATACAATCCCTGTCAAAAACATAATATTCCAAAATCATTTAGTGTGATTGGTGGTATCAAATATAGAAAAATGGATTTCTATTTCAAGATGCGGCTGGTTCTTTTCCAAGAGCACAGGTTTAGGGAGTTCCTCCTGTGCACCAGCTGCCTGCCCCCAGGCTCTCAAACACCTACCAACCCCACACAGGAGACCCACTGGCCTCCCACTGCCTTCATAATGCCATTTAGAAGATAACACAAAAATGAAGGAATCTTTAAAAACATGTTTATTCGATCATTTATCTTCATGTCAAACACAGTTGCACTTACACACTTTGGAAAAGAAATCTGTAATGAATAGTAGAAAATAAGCAAGTCATAATGACTTTTATAAAAACCAAGAGTCTGTGTGTTCATGTTCTAACACTGAGCGAGAAAAAGGATTCTGTTACTTCACTGCTAAATATGTTCGTACAGCAAACACTCTCCTTGTTAACTTGCAATGTAGAATATGTTTGGGTTATTTTTGGTAAGCTCATGAATCTGAGAATCCATCTTACTCACAGATGTATGATTTTGAATAATACAAATTTTAGATGTTAAAAAATCAATTAAAAGAAGGTGAAGTTATTTCTTAGTTTTCATTAAAACAAATTAATATGAATAGTATCACACTGAAAATACAGAAAATAGCAAAATTAGACAGGTAAATTATCAGGCATTTATCTCTCAAAAGAGTAAAGATATACATCTCAGAATGAAGAAATCTTTCTTTCCTGGAACTCTTATGGTAAAACTGAAAAAGATGTAAAAGTGTTAGCACTTGCATCTTGTACCAAAATCCAGATGAAATATTTACTATACACGTATGACATGTGTATGTATAGATAGAGAATTGCCATTTATGAGTAAGGCAGCATGGCATGGTTATACATATCATAGATTTCTAGGTTTAAAGCTTAGACATAGCTTGAAGAGTTACTACATCTCTAAGCTTTGGCAAATTCTTTAAGCTTTCTAGACTTCATTTCTTTGGTGACAGAGCAGGCAATCATTCTGACCACTATATAGCTTATTTTGAGGATTAATTAAGCCAAAACAATTAAAATACTTAAAATAATCCAATGGCTAGATACATCATAAGTGCTTTAAAATGTTAGCTATTATGACTGGATGTTAATTTTCTCACTTAGTGTTTGTAATGTGAACACCAGACAAATTGTATAGTGATATATTATTACTCTTATAGGTGAGGCAAGTTAAATAATCTTCCCAAGACCCACAGAGATAAAGTCAGAATTTGACTGCAGCTCTTCCCTTGGTCCCCCTCCTACCTCATACTTCATATGTTCCCCATAGAATATTATGTCATCCCAACACTTATCAAAATACAAATTAGTCTTTCATCCCGAGAGGAAACTGTATGAAGACAGAGATGTAGGTGCTGCCATTTATTAGTCCACCCTTTATCCTCTCCACTCATCCAAATTTCAGAGCCTGTTCTATGCCAGGCATTGTGTTCAAGTTTGGAATATCATGCTTAGTTAAACAATTAGGGTCTCTCATCATGGAACCCAAAGGATACCTCAAAGATACATAATTTAAAATGAAGAAAAAGAACAGGAGCTGACAGCCAAGGATATGAGATGAGAAGAAAGAGATGAGAGACCAGACTCTACAGGAGGTTTTAGGAGTTTATCCTCAATTCAGGAGGAATTCCAGGTTTGTTTTAGAATGATCAACCAATTGCAGACACTAGACAAGAAGTCAGAAGTTGAAGGTAAAGCTGAAACAATGAGGAGAACTTGTGATGGTGTTTTGGAACTAGAAGAGTTAGGTGAGCAAGGGAGATGTACTCAGATTCAAGGTTACAGTCCTCCCCATCTACCATGCTGCTTGATAAATAACAGGATCTTAGTAACATTCACTATATGAATCAGAGTGATTCTTCAAGCAGAGCTGTTGCTGGCTCCATGGCATCCATGAACCCACATGCATAACTTCCTCCTGAGCAGTGTAATCATCCAGTGGGCCTGAGAGACACAGGAAGAGGCTGAGGAAATGATTACTAAATTCATAAACCAGCTGGCAAGATTCCACTTATGAAAACCTCTTGATGTATAAAATGAACCTTTGTGAAACAAAATGCTTCTCCCACTCTGACAATGGAAAATTTAGAAGCCAGATATTTTTCTTTCTGCTATGTGACTTTCCAAGCTTGTTAGAGAAATGTATTATTTAAAATAGCCTAGAGCTATGCTGCTAGAAACACACTAAAACACTAAAGGTACTGAAAGAAAGCCCTTTTATTTTTTTAAAAAACTGTAGTTAGAGAATCTATACTCATCAACTCATCATTCTATTTTCCTCTGGGTAAAAACAGTCTCTATTCTTCCTAAAACAGCAAATACTCTGATTAATATTTTCTTATAATCTGATAAATGCACAAGGTCAGGACAGAGGATAAGAGAATATCTTTATGGTATTACTTCATTTCAATCTTTTTGTCCAGAAGACACTTATTTTGCTAAAACTAGAAAAGCTTTGGAAATGTTTGTCCATGTGGGTATCAGAATATATGGGAACACAGGAATCAGTGATTATAGTGAACTGATATTAAGATTGGATCATTTTCAACACTTCTCGAGATGTTTTCCCATCCTTAACATGCCAAGAATATGAGTAACTGGGGAACAAAGAGGTAGTCAAGTTTATTACATATTAGCTGTCTTACTTGGATGAAGTTAAAGAAAGATACTTCTTACTTCTCAATAACTAAAACTTTGATATTAGTTAAAATAGTAGATTGATTGCCTAATATACAGTGATAAACACAAGTGTTTGTGAGTATAAATAAGCATAATTGTTCATCAAAAAGAGAGCTTATTGGTTCATTGGCAAAATTTAACCACCCTTCTTGTGCAGCTTTCATCCAAAGGGAACTAGCAGTTTCTCAACCAGAACTCCTGAGGAAGCTCAAAGTACAGGTGATTTTTTCCAAGTCTTTCCATTTCTTTATGAATGAAGTGATGTCATTTTTTCTGATGGAAGCATAGAATTCCATTGTGTATATATACCACATTTTCTTGATTCATTCATCTACTGAGGGGCATCTGGTTCCATATCTTAGCAATGGTAAGTAATTCTGCAGTGAACATAGTTGTGCTGGTAGCTTTAGTGTGATCTTGTTTGTGATCATTTGGGTAAATGTCCAGGAGTGGGATTGCTGTAACATAGGGGAGCTCTATGTTTAGTCTTTTGAGGAACCTCCATACTGCTTTTCAGAGTGGTTGTGAAGTAAGCTAGACTCAAAGAAATATAGGCTCCATGGTTTCTCTCATTTGTAATAATTAGTATATGTCTAGGATAGTCCTAGCAGAGGATCACAATAGGTCAATAGCTATGTACATATGACTATATAAAATGATGGTATTTGAAATGAACTCCAAGATATGGAAACAAAAGGGTTTTTGGTTGTTGTTTCTTTGGGTTTTTGTTGTTGTCGTTGCTGTTTAATATACTGTGTGAAGTTACTTACTTTTTCTTTTTCTTTTTTTTTCCTTTGGTCTATTCCCTGTTGTCACTGTTTTTTTATTTTGGTACCCTGTGTCTTATATATACGTTTATCTGATTTGGGGAAGAGATAGGGAATAACAAAATGAGGAGACAACGGACAAAGGGTGTACCAATGCAATACTCAGAAAAGAGTATATTGGAAATGAACTTTACAACTTGGAGGGAAGGGGAATTGGGGGAAAGGAAAGTGGGAGAAAAGAAGGGAGGGGGTAAAATGTTCAACAAGAAATGTACTCATTACCTTACGTATATAACTATAACCTCCCCTGAATCACCCTTACAATAAAATTTAATTTAATAAAAAATAAAAAGGGATATTTAACTGGATTTCTATGTAAGGAGCCTTAAAAGCTTAAAATATAATTTGTTTTGTTCACTTTGGAACCCACTTTCCTCAGCACTGAAAACAAAGCTTTATGTGGTATACTTTATACCTTTCGAATGTCTTTGGAGTCTGCTTTTTCTGCAGAACCAGAAAGGGATACATAACAGCATGAAATGATGCTTTGGTCTTCTTCCTCTTAAGACCTATTTTAAATAATCTTGATGACTATGATAGATGATAAAAGATCTTAAAAAGTTTAAAGAGGTTTAAGGTTGAATAAAATCAATATAAAAATTGTTCCATCTTTTTCCATTATCATCCAAGAAAACAAGATTCAATCTTATTAAATAAATTCTATAAATTAACAATATTCAAACAAATAAAAATACCTTAATTTATATAAACCAAGCAATGGCTAATCTCGTTTATTACATACTCACTAAGATTCTTTCTCTTTGTTAGTTATACCAGTAAAACTAGTACAAAATTATCTCCATTAGTAAGAAAAGCCATTTACTGCAGCATGGAAAAATATTGTATAGTTATTAGTTATAAAGAAAAGTTAGAAAATAGTCTAAATATAATTGCTAACTTAAAGTATACAAATTAATGATATTTTAGACATTATTCGATTTAATGTTAGGCGAATCCATAAATCAAGTATTATTTTCATTCACAGCATTGTCTTTATCATCTCACATAACAGCATGGCTCAACTGAGTAAAAGTTGTACATTTTTTTTATTTTTGCTAAACAATCTAGCAGGGCTATTTATAATTACTATATTCCAAGCTGTATTTGCAATCAGAGGAGGGAACAATGTATCTAAACTATTGTAAATATTAGTAAAATGAAATATTTCAATCAATTTTAAGCCAACCATATTTTTGAGCAGCAAACAAACAAGGTAAAACACATTACCCTTCACTTGAACCCAAATTTCAACCTCTGAATTCTATATTTCTCACATTATAGACCATTGTCCAATTAATCATACTTAGATTTTTTTTTTTTGTCAGTCATGGGGCTTGTACTCAGGGCACAGGCACTGTCCCTGAGCTCTTTTGCTCAAAGCTAGTGCTCTACCACTTTGCATCACAATGCCACTTCCACTTTTCTGGTAGTTAATTGGCAATAAGAGTCTCATGCATGGACTTTCCTACCTGGGCTGGCTTTGAACCATGATCCTCAGATCTTAGCTTCCTGAGTAGCTAGGATACAGGCATGAATCACTGGCACCTGGCTCAATATTTCTTAAAAAGATAAAATTTACTTTCTTTCCTTAGAGAAATGCCAATTACAGTGATATCTAAGAAAATATGATTAAATTAGTTTAATTACTTTGTGTCCACTTGATAAGTCACTGCTATTTAATGCACAAATTGTCACTTGTAATTAATAACTTGTAATTAATAACTATTGTAATAACTTGTAATTAATAATTATTGGTATTGTTTCAATTGATCAAATGTCTAATACACATAAAACATTCAAAGAAATTCTTTATATCTTACAGCAATTCAGTAGAGAAGTCCTGTCCCAGGGGTACGTAAATTTGAAGCACAAGAAACCTCTGGATCAGTCCAACTACAATGAAAGAGAGGAAATATATATATGCAAATGTTCAAATCACTTGTACGTGAATATAAACACAATCACATGGCATTAACAAGCGAAGCTTTTAGCATTTCAAAAAATGTATTTACCTGCAACAACACTATCCATGACTTACGACCTCATTATGAAAGTGAAAAGAATTAATGAAAGTCAAATCAAATGTTAGCAACAAATTTTGCTTTTTAAAGCCCCATCTGTGGCATTAGTGAAATTTTTATGAAAATTTTTAAAAATAGTAATTTTTATTTACAATTTTTATTAGGCTGCAAGAGAACATACACATAAAACTACACTCAATAGAGACATGTAAAACTGAACTATAGATTCTCATCAAAGTAACCATAAAAGCATGTGGCAATTATTTTTTCAGTGGCAGTTTTAACTGTTCTGAACAACTTAGTAAAGAACAATACATCAAAAAAGTAATTCTGGGCCAGGCACCGGTGGCTCACACCTGTAATCCTAGCTACTCAGGAGGCTGAGATCTGAGGACTATAGTTCAAAGCCAGCCCAGGCAGGAAAGTCCATGAGACTCTTATCTCCAATAAACTACTCAGAAAACCAGAAATGGTGCTATGGCTCAAGTAGAAAAGCACTAGTCTTGAGCTGAAGAGCTGAGGGATAGTGCCCAGGCCTAGAGTTCAAGCCTGATGACTGACCAAAAAAGAAAAAAAGTTAAAAAAAAAAAGTAATTTTGATAAGTAAAACTGAGGGTTTTGTGAACCATATCTAGCAACATTTATCATCTCTTATATAAATTTAACATACTTTAATTTGTCATCACCAAGTAAGAACTGATACCTTTTATTCCTTACTACTAGTTTAATCTGGATTCAAATATTCAAAGAAAACAAATCTCCATGGTACTTTGGATAGCTTCAGTCTATAACTACTTTAAAAAAATCAATTAACTTAATATTACCTATCCAAACCCACTCACTTGTGCCTTTCCTCTTAGGTTCTGAACTTTTGCTTGATATTGCTATTATGATGCTCTTAACAGAGGCTTTAGTACCATATTTCCTAAAACGTGAAATTTAGGAATATTTTCCCCTCATGTGTAAGAAACAAACCTTGATTTTGTCTGTGAACTTTCTATAGAGCCCACAGTACAAGATAACAGATAGTGCTCTACCACTTTGAGTGGGAGAGTTGCCTTCGAAGGCAACTAGTCTAAAATGATGCTATTTCCTATTCTGACTTAGTGAGCTTAGCAAAGAAGTATTTTAAAAGTGCCAATATGCTGGGCACTGGTGGCTCACACCTGTAATCCTAGCTACTCAGGAGGCTGAGATCTGAGGATTTTGGTTCAAAGTCAGTCCAGGCAGTTAAGTCCCCATGAGACTTTTATCTCCAATTAAATGGAGCTGTGGCTCAAAGTGGTAGAGCGCTAGCCTTGAGCAAAAAGAGCTCAGGGACAGAGCCCAGGCCCTGCATCCAAGCCCTATAACCACCACCACCAACAACAACAAAAGTACCACTACATTTATGGTAATATATAAAAAGACTTTCTGGCATGGTAGTATATAAAAAGACTTTCCTATGGTAAATTGCTTTTGTAACATTCCAGAGCAACTTAAACAGTTGCTGTTTAACCCAAATTTAGTCTCTTAATAATAAACACTTGGTCAAATATGCTAACAATATTTTAAAAGAGAAAACTTTTACTGAAAAGGAGTAAGCTTGTAAATTGGTCTTCAAAGGCAACAACAGAATAGAAAATATAACAGAAATAGAGAACAGGCTCTGATCCTAGAAAATTCTATAGGAATCCCGCCCTACAATATTTATGGGGAAAGATAGGCAATGAGAGTTATGCTCTACAAACCAGAGCTAGATAAGGATACTCAAATGAGGCCACCTTAAATAAGCCATCATTAATCTCCTGTATTTTGCACTGATTGGTCCTGTGGTGTTCAGACATGGCACAATGGCTTCAGTAAACAGCTCAAAGAGCATCAGAATAAATAAAATCAGTCTTTTAAAAAGGTCTCTAATTTATGCCACAAACCTCACTGAATCCGCTCTGATCCCTTCAAACACAAAGAACTTCACTTATAGGGTATTTTTGTATGAGCATTTTTAGAAATGAAAACTCTCTACCCTCACAAAAAGAACTTTATAATTCACCTTTCTCACTTATAGAAGCCCTAGTTCCCAAAAGATTTCACTTCTAAGGTTAAAAAGAAGTATGATGATACAATATGGTGATGATCTAACAGAGAAAAAAGTACTTTAATAACATTTGACACACAGATCCTATATGTCAGTAACGCTAAATAAACTTCACAGGAATATCTGTTCCAGTGGCCTAGTAAGTTTAAACAGACTTCAGGGCTACATTATATTTAAAATCACTCTAAGTAATACTGAATGTGAAACTACTGTAAATCAAAAATGCCCATGAAATACATATTTAGTCTTTTTCCTGAAATATTCAAGTTTGTACAATTTTGTAATCTGTTGAATGAGACAAATTCCTCCCTTTTTTAAAGGCTCAGGCCATGGTTGTTCCTCCTCCCTTCTCTCCCTCTCTCCATTCTTGGGGATTGAACTCAATGCCAAAGTGTTGTCCTTGAGCGTTTTTGTTCAAGGCTAGCCTTCTACCACTTGAGCCACACTCTATTTGTTTGTTTGTTTGTTTTTTGGTTTGTTTGTTTTTGGTAGTTAAATGAAGAGTCTCATGAACTTTTCTGCCCAGGAAAGCTTCAAACCACAATCCTTCGATCTCATGTCTGAGTAGTTAGGATTACAAGCATGAGCCACCAGGGCCCAGCCCTGTTTGCTTATGAATATTTTAAATGATACTTATAACTAGTAAAGTACCAGTAGATTTTTAAACAGTGATTTTATGCTTGTTTTGTTGAAGCAAATGATAGATTGTAGAGTTCAAATATATTTTACAAGGATTGCATTGTCCAAAGAGTTGGGATGAAAGCACAGTATAGCCATCTTTCATGAGTGCCTTAAGGAGCCATAACAGATGTTATTCCATTGTTCCTATGATAGCCCATCTCAAGTCACCAAACAAGAATTAATTATGTCTTCATTATGGACTATCCTAATCCCATAGAAAAATTAGTAAACTGTCTAGGCCCTTTGATTGTTTCCATTCTATGAAACTGATCTAATAGTTTAGATTTCACATAATAGGATAATATGCACAGATTAAATTAGCCCCATCATTCAGCAACTATTATTGAGTACCTACTGCGTAAAACATAACTCTTTGTTGAAGTTTTTGCAGCAAATAAGACAAACATGGTCTCTGTTCTTTGGAAATTTTATTCTATGTCTATAGAAGACAGTCAAGGATCTATGGTAGCATATGCTAAAGGGATAAAAGGATGGTATGTGAAGAAATAAAGCTGAAGTTCAACTGGGAAAGACAAGCAGAATTGAGCAAGAGGTTACAGGTGTAGGAGAAAGATACAAATGTTGAAGGCAAAGAAAATATTCCTTCCTGTGATGGGAAAGGACACAGTATATGGAACGAACATTAAAAAGTTTAATGGGTTGGTAAAAGATAGAAGAGAAAAAAAGAGCAGGAGGTAAGTCAGAATCCAATCACATGGAGTCTTACAGATGATGTGAAGAACATAGATCACTAAAATCAATGGGAAGCCACTCAGAAATGCATTTGTTTATGAGGTATAGCCTTACTTGAGTGCTGTGTTTCAGGCAGTGTTCTTGGTGAACAAAGTAACAAATTATCTCTGCCATGGGACTTATTTTCTGCTGATGAGAAAAAATAAATAAACCTAATAATTGCACAGCATATTAAATAGTGATTTAGGTATTGTGGGTGGGGCATAGAAATGAATAAGAAGGATCGAGAGTGGAGAAAGAATAGGACATACAATTTGTAACAACAATAGAGCAAGTAAGGTTCATTGAGAAGGTGATTTTTTAGTAAAAGGCTTGAAGAAGAGAAGTGAGCCTTGTTGCTCTTTGAAGAAAGAAAACTAGACAGATGTGCACAGATGCTAAAATGGTAGGGTATTAGCTATCAAAATAGCAATGAGTCCTGTATGGCTATAGTGTAGTAAATAAAAGAAAAAAATTATAGGAGATAATACTAATGTTAAGAAGTTTACTGATATTTCGTAGTCCTATAGTCACTTGGTTTTTACTCTGTGAGACGTTGAGGCATTTTCAACACAGGAGTGACATGACTTACATATTTTTTTAGAATTTAAAAATAATGCTCTGGCTGCTAATTTGACAAAAGACTATAGGGAGGCCAACTCAGAAACAGGGAGACCCCATTGAAAAGACAACTGCAGTAATATAAACATGAGATGATGGTGGTTTGGAGTGGTAGCAATAGCATTGGAAGTGGCAAGAAATAGAGTCTCAATCTTTAAAAAAAAATACTGCCAAGATCTTCCTGATGGACTAAATTTTTTAAAATGAAGAAAAGTAGATGCTTATTTAATTAAGAGTTTTGAGGCTGAACAATTGAAAAGGCAGGATTCCAACAACCAAAATGAGGCTATAGGAGCAGGAAGCATTTCTAGGAGACAAGGCTAAAAGTTAGGCTTTTAATATACTACATTTAAACTGTAGAAAATGGCATGTCTTGAATTTTTTTTAAGTGGCTTTCAAGTAACATTTCTAGATTAAGTTCAATTACCATTATATATTCCTATTTTAAGAGTAAATATACATTGACCATAAATTTGGCAGTACGTAGTTCATGTGTGTTTCTGACTAGGTATAGGGAGCATAAGCAATTGATATTTAAGTTTGTAGTTAAGAAGTCTGAGCTGGAATTATAATCTGAAGTGATACAGTACTTAAATTCACAAACTTGATGCCAATAACCAAGGGAGTAAATGTAGGTTGAAGGGCAAAGATAACCCAGGGGTTTTGCAACATTAACACGGGTTGGTGAGAAGAGAAAGAACCACAAAAGGAGACAGAAAGACCAATGTTATGGGCAGAGAAGTAGAAGATTGAGCATCCTGGAAGATGGATAAATAAAATGAATTTGGATGGTGTCTGCTTTCTCAAAAGCTGCTGATAAGTGAAGTATGATAAGAACAGACAACTGGGCTACTGGATTCAGGAACACAGATCACTAGTGACTTTGATAAGAGCCCTTTAGTAGAATGGTGAAATGAGAGCCATGGGAATGTTTCAAACAGAAAGTCATGATTTCAAAAAGAATACTAAGCACCAAAGTGGGGCATGAGGCAGCCTAGGGAAACCTTGTGAAGATGACCTAATTTACCAGAGCACCCAAAACTAAGATTACATAAGTTCTCAAGTATGCCATTTGATTTAGAGGCTAGAGCAGAGAAAACAATGGATTCAAAGGGGAGGGATGGGTGAGAATGTTGAAAGGGGTGACATTGACCAAAATATTCATAAACTGCTTTGTAAAATGGCAACTCTTGCATACAACTACTTAATGATTTTTTTTAATCCCCTACCTAACAACAACAAAGAAAAAGCCTCAAACAGAAGGTCTTGAAGTCAGCCTTGGAAATGACAGATGTTTATGTGTGTCAGAGATGCTTTTCATATGTAACAGAGTCCATGATGGAGAACAGCAGGGACTTATTTAACTGACAAATAATTCACCAAGTCTCATCATCGCGGCCACATGGTTACAACTAGAAATTATAAATCAAATGTCATGGTTTCTTATTGTGATAAGTTTCACAAACGTATTGAACATCAACTGTGTGCCAGACATTAAGGAATACAAAGAAGATTCATGATCCCTGCTATGGAGAAGTAGATAAGCTAGTAACTAATACTGCAAGCTGCTTACTTGATAAAACATAGAAAAATTTATTTGAAAATCTGATAATTTAGAAATCTTCAAATATAAGTTAATCCAGAAATACTTTTTATAAATAGCCACACATAATTTCATTGTTAAACTTTCTTCTGAAATACCTAATATCATCAGAAACACATGAGGTATCTATGTCAAGTTTGCATGAGGAAGGTGTATCTTATAAGATAGGAATACATAATGTTAACTAATTTAGAAATGCTAATTGAAAGCCATTTTTCCATGCAAGACATGCCATTTAATTTAAGTTTAACCATATCAACATCACCCAGAAGGTCATTTTATATAAGTAAAAATAACTATAAATTTCTGTTATTGAAAGTCCCAAATAACTAATCTTAGAGGCACTAGTACAATGCAGGCTATAAAACCTGTTCCATTTGTTGCAGTGCTGCATGTGCTACAGAAAAGCCGGATTAATTTTTAATTGCAAAGCATTGTGCAAAAAATACATTAAAAGATTCTTGTTTCTTTCAATTGAAAGCCATCATCCTTTTCACTTGCAAAGGTAATTATAACACATTAAATCTGATTTCTGAGGGAAAACCCCCTAGACAAGATTAGGAAGGAAGAGTTTATATTTAATCATTTTGCCTTTGGTGAAGCCAAATGAGAAGGTTATTAGAAATGATTGGTATTTATCACTAACATGCATATAAGCATAGATGCTGAGGGCATTAAACAGAGGTAAGCTTTATCAGTGGAACAGTAAGAAAAATCTCCAAAGTATTAAGTGGCTTAGAACAGTCATGTTCCTGCAAAGTCAATGCATTGAAATCAGAATTGATACTTTGAAGCAGATGGACTGTGTTGCTGTAAGAATAAATTATAGGGGCTAGGAAGGTGGCTCAGTGGTAGAGCGCTTGCCTTGCATGCCTGAGAACCTGGGTTCGATTCCTCAGCACCACATAAGCAAAAAGAAAAAAGCCAGAAGTGGCGCTGTGGCTCAAGTGGTAGAGTGCTAGCTTTGAGCTGAAGAGCTGAGGGACAACACCCAGGCCCAGAGTTCAGGCCCCACGACCGGACCCAAAAAAAAATTTTTTTTAAAAAAAGAATAAACTATAGTCTCAGACATGTTTCCATAGCTCATCTTAGTTTACCTCATTTATAAGGATAAATTTATGTGGAAATGAAAAACAAACTGCTTTTTAACACATACAAATAGAAACTATCAGAAAACTATTATAATAATTGTAGTACAGTAATTTAAAAATCATTTTAATGACTAATTTTTCGCTATTATCTATTCCTTAAGTTGCTCAGGGGTAAGGAACGACCAGCCCTCCAGCCATAAGGCCCAAGAAATTATTTGGTGCCTAAAGGTTTAAGACCTATATGCTTATTGCTAATCTCCTGAACTAGTATTGGTGATTTTATATGGCCTGTGACTGATGTTATAAATATCCAAACAGTCTTTGGCAGAAAAAAAAAGGTTTCTTATCTCTGGAAGGAACACTAACAAACCAATTTAAAACAAATTTTCTTCTGTCTGTAACTTACATAGCTTGGTATGAGTCTTAGAAATCTAAATGCATGCAGTAGCAGGAAATGGCACATGGAAGCTTAGGAAGCTGAACTGGAATTAGAAAATAAGGTACCAACAGGTCTTTTCATAGTGCCTAGTACACAGTAGGTACTCAATGAATGTTCTTAAGAATGAAGAAAAGGTTCATATGATAGTAAATACAAAATACAATTGTCTCCATATGCTAAATACCTGAAACTTATATTTAACACACAGGACACAGTAGGAAAAAAATCTGATTAACTATTTGACAAATCATGTTCCTTAAGTAATATCAGTTTACACAAAGACTAATAAGGTGGCAGTCTTCAATGTTATTTAACTTACAAACAACTGGGCTTTTTATCATAAATTTAGTTGATCTCACAGGATTCCTTTTACTTTAAATGGGTGGTGTTTAATTATACCATCATATCCATACTTCATAAATGATACAATTGATACTTACTAAACTTTTTTTTTTGCAATACTGAGGTTTGAACTCAGTTCTTCATACTTAACTGGACAAGGGCTTACATCTGCCATTTGAGCCATGCCTCCATCCCTGTAGCTCTAGCTATTTTTCAGATGAGATCTCATGTTTTAATGCCTAGGAACAGTCGTGGACTTCGATTGTCCTACTTCTGCCTTTCATGTGTCTGGCATTACAAGTGTGAACCATCACACCCATATTGTTCTTTTTTTTCCAGATTTTTAAAATTTTATTGTAAAGGTGATATAAAGAGGGATTATAGTTACATAAGTCAGGCAATGATTACATTTCCTACTGAACAGTGTCACCCCACTCCCTCATTCTCTCCTAGTTTTTCTCCTCCTGACTTTTTTCTCCCCACACCCCAAGTTTCCAACATAGTGTCTAGAGGGTTTCACTGCTGAATTGCTTCACCCTTTGTCCCACTGTTTCTTTGGTTCCTTTTTCCCTCCTAAATCAGATAAAGTTATATTCAAGAAAAAGGGTACAGAAATAAAAAACAGCAACAGAAAGGAATAAACCAAGGAGAAAAGAAAAGAAGAAAAAAACCGAAAAAAAGTACAATAAAAAAATCTCTTGCTTCCATTTCTTGGAGTTCATTTCTATAAGCATCTTTTTATTTATTTATTTATTTTGGTCGGTAGTGGGACTTGAACTCTGAGTCTGGATACTGTCCCTTAGCTCTTCAGCTCAAGGCTAGTGCTCTATCACTTGAGCCACACTGCCACTTCCAGTTTTGGTGGTTTATTGGAGATAAGAGTCTCAAGGACTTTTCTGCCCAGGCTGGCTTTGAACCACGATCCTTAGATCTCAGCCTCCTGAGTAGCTAGGATTATAGGCGTGAGCCACTGTCACCCTGGTTCAAAACCAGCCTGGGCAGGAAAGGCCATGCAACTCTTATCTCCAATAAAATACTCAGACAAAGCTGGAAGGGGTGCTGTGGATCAAAGTGATAGAGTGCTAGCCTTGAGCAAAAGAAGGTTAGGGACACCACTTAGGTACTAAGTTCAAACCCCAGACTCTCTCACCCCCTAAAAAAAGTCATGGCCAAGTATTGGTGCCTTACACCTGTATCCCAGAGCTACTCAGGTTTAAAGCCAGCCTGGAAGGAAAAGCTATGAGACTCTTACCTCCAATTGACCACCTAAAACTGGAAGGGAACATGGCTCAAAGTGGTAGAGCACTATCCTTAAGCAACAAAATTCAAGTACAGTGCCCAATTCTGAGTTCAAGTGCCAAGATTGGACCAAAAGAAAGTTAGATTACCTCACATCAACAAATTCCAATGAAAGTCATATTAATATGCCTGCTCATAAGTTATAAAGAATAACTTTTTTAAATGTTAACTTACAATATGAAAAAAAAATTTTACTTACGGATTTGCTTATTCTCCTTTGGTAACTGAATTTTGTTTGTTTGGCTGCTACCTTCCAGGACAAAAACAAAACTTTTAACTTCTTTATCAAACTCCTAAGAAACAAAATGAAAACAGTGGTAACTGAAGCATACTTGATTTGTCTTCTTTTATAAAATCGAAACTGAAATTTTACCAGAAAAAAAGTTTCATATTCAAATGACTTCAAAGTAGACTAAGGCCTTGATGATATTCTTTCCTGAGACCTTCTTGGAATTGGAATATGAAAGCCATTTTAAGCCATTTGGCAAATTCCCTCCTATATGAGTACATCTTTCTTGAAAAGTGATAAAAGTTTCCAACTTCAGGAATTGCAAGTCACTAACCTAGAATTTCCTGAGTTTACCTGCTCATCATTGCTTTTCACTTATTTCTAATAGCAATCCCTATATGTATAAGAAATCAACTAATGCATGTATATCCAATCTGGATATAATTTCTTGGTTTCAGGCCATTGCTTAAACAGAATTATTATTGCATCATTTTTTTACCTACAATGACTATGAAACTTTGGTATGTCATTTATTAGAAATTAATATGAATTACATGTTACAACTAAGGTTACCTTTAAAAGCTAACAAGAGAGGCAGAAAACAAACCCAGAAATGAAAAACTTACATGAGTGTAATCTCCCTTAATCAAAATGCTAGTGAAAAGAAATATTTTTAATTTATTTCTGTGATACTGAGGACTAGAACTGGGACATTGTATAAGCTAGGCAAGCTTACATCCCCAGCCCTTTTGTTTGCATTTTGTTTTTGAGATAGGATCTCACTAACCTTGTACAGGCTGGTCTAGAACTCATAATCCAATTTCCTGCTACCATTCCTGAATAGCTGGAATTCCAGGAGTATGCTACTATACCATTTTTTAATCTTTAAGCATAAAGCTTCCTTTTCATATTAAAATAAGTATATTACAATGCAAAGAATTAAGTAACAAACAAATGTAGTAAACTCATAACAGTATCATCTTTATGTATTTGAAAAGAACATACAGGCACAAAGTATGTTATTTATTCCACTGATACACAATTGACCAGATGCTTAAAACTTTTAAAATAGCTTATCAAAATCTTCACATGGTTATAAACCACTGAATACTTCAATTCTAGTCCAGCTTTTCAAACAGCATCTCCCACTTTACTCCTTCCCCCCTTAACTTTCATTTAGTCTCTTTCATTTAGCCTTCTTTCAAGTCTCTTGCACATTCTAAGTGCTCTCCTGATACAATGGTTCTGCACAAGCAAATTCTTTTTTCCTGAAAGGTTCTTCTGACCACCAGCCCCAGTAGGTACCTAGCTGACTCAAAGAACTCAAACGCCACTTCTTCAGGAAAGCCCTTCCTGATCTATGTGCTGAATGTTCAGTGTACTATTTATCTCATTCATAGCAACAGCTTTGCAATTTTAGGTTTCTCTTCTGTAGGTCTAGGGTTCCTAGCCTAGCAGATGGGAATGCAAATAACTATTCCACAAGGTTATCATTTAGATTATACAACATTTTACAACATAAATAATGTGCTTAATGCTATGCTTGGCAAACAGCAAGAGATCAATTAATAGTAGTTCTAAGAGAAGCCATAAAATAAGGTCCCCAGAAAGGCATTTCTTTTTTGGATATACAAGAGAAGAGGAAGAGATAAGGACAGGGATATATATACAGATTTTTAGATGTGATGGGTTCTCTTTTGCCTATGAAGTAGGTAACAAATAGCTTGTAGTGAATGAAGAGGTCTTGTCCAGGGTATGGGTTGAGGATAAGAGTCTGGAGCCTAAAGGTTGGAAAATAGAAGATAATCGGAGAAATGATCTTTTTGGAAACCAAGACAACATAACAATAAACCTCTTTGGGCTGTTCAGAATACATATATAGTGTTAACAATCTGAAAGCTGTAGATGTTTTCTCCAAAGGTACTAAGGAGCCAGATACAGGCAAAGAAAAGACTGTGGATACAGGGCTGGCTTGGCAGGTATAATGAAAGGACAAAGTGCTAAGGCACTCAGTGTCTTGACTAGAAAATGACTGAAAGGATACCTTACTTTTAAAATTTGGGGAAAAAAAGAAAGTTAAGTAGAGAAAAAAATGAAACTAAACACAATGACTGAAAGGTCTCAATTAGACTGAAGAACAAACCCAGTGGGAGAAAACTGAACAAGAACTCTTATGAAGCAAAGACTGGGGTTAGAGAAAGATGTCTCCATGTTTCACTTAGTAATTTCAGGATTCCTACAGTTTGTAGTGATAAGGTCCAGATAAGGTCCAGGGTGTGACCATGGGCATGATGCTATAACTATGGAAAATGTCATTAGATGTCATTTAAAATTAAGAAATCAAGGTGGGCACCAGTGGTTCCCACCTGTAATCTTAGCTACTTGGGAGGCTGAGATTGGTTAAGTTAGAGATTGGAAGCCAGCCTGGATATACCACTATAAAGACACTTCTCAACAGCTGGTCATATTGATGTATGCCTGCCATCCTGGCTATGTGGGAGGCTGAGATCGAGAGGATGGATGAGTAGAAAAACCTGTGAGCATCCAACTCAATGAAAGACGCTTGCATGGCAGTGTATGCTGGTCATCCCAGCTATGGAAGGAAACAAAAAATGGGAGTATGGTTCAGACTAGGGCAGGATCCAAGACCTTATCTCAAGGACAATCAATGCAAACACTTGCACTTATCAAGTGCAAGGTCCAGAGTTCAAACCTCAGGTACAAACACAAAAGGAAGGGGGGGGGGGGAATCAAGAAACTGAGAAGCCTAGAGCTTAGAGAGATTTTCCTTACTGATAAATAAGTCAATTAAAATGATGTATCAATATTAAGAAGGGGTATGAGCTGTGTGCCAAAGTCTTAAATAATGGAGGAGTGGTGTCTAGAAGAGCTGCAGTCAACCGTCACAAAAGGATTTTGGAGGGAAAAAACAGGAAAAACAGTTCTGAAAACTGATCAGGGCCTTTTCACTAAAATCTTCCCTCACATACATCTTCCCAGGATTTAGGTAGCTCTAACTTATGGCACTTACTTTCCAAATCACAGATGGACTACCAAGAATCTTCCATTTTGCTCCAGGATTTTTCCCCTGAGCACTAAAAATTTCAACAAATGCACCTCCCTAGAAAATAAAAACAAGATATTTGAAGTGAAATTTAATGCTAAGCATGAAATAGTATCCAGCATATAGTGCAAAACCGTGTTCCGAGCATCTGTCAGTTAAGAAGGTCTTAGAAGAAACATTATCCCTCTTATTATGCCTACTTTATACCTTGATTGTATCTATGCTACAACTGTTCTGATTTGAGGTCACCTTGGATTAATGGTTTAAGAAACTTTTAAATCACGTTAAAAATTAGATAAATTATGCCATATAAACAGATCATGCTTGTAAAACATCTTTTGCAATGTAGAGCTTAAGTTCAATTCTGAAACTAAGCCAATAAATTCAGATCATTATCTGTGAAATACAATGTTCCCAGGCATACTGTCCAAGGCTCCAAAACTGGCATTTTAACTCTCTGACTTTAGAATTATTTAATTTCTTGGATTTTCATTTGTAAATGGGTATTAGTTATCTATTTGTGTCAGTAAACATTATATATATATATATATATATATTCAGAGAGAGAGAGAGAGAGAGAGAGAGAGAGAGAGAGAGAGAGAGCGCGCAAGCACGTGCCAGGGCTCAATAGGGCCATTTAAATTATTCAAGAAAAAAAAGAAAAATTAAGTAGTTTAGTACTGATCAATAAAAATAACTACTAAGGATTTGAGGGAAGAATTTTATTTTGAGCATTAGCACAATATCTTTTTATTAATGAAAATCAATTTGGTAATGCTTAAGAAAAAGAATAATTTCTACAAAAAGGAATCATTTATATATACACGTTACTTGTTCCCTGATGTAAACTTAGGAACACAGGGAAATGGCCTATGTAAAGACGCTAAAGATATTACTAAATGTCCACATGCTTTAAATATAAAAACAGGAGAGATAAATGACTGTCCCTAAGTAGGAATTTAGTGCAAATATGGAGATCCCGAAAAGATCAATGTGATTTGAATTACAAACATCATAAGAAAAAAATCAATCTCATTTTTTGTAACGAATTTCCATTGTTTCATCTTTTTCTCTGTAATATAAAGATACTTTCACTTCTGAGTCTTAACACCTAATCACTTGAAGTTTTGACATTTAATTTCTTCTTCCCTGGGCAGTATCATGTGCAAAATCATATACAGGATAGAATTACTACAGCTTCTAAGAACAGGTCATATTTCACTGAATTTTGAATTTGAGACAACTGAGCTTTTAAAACAGAAAACCCTTCATACTTAGTAGAATAACAAATGTTGTCTCTCCAATTCTTTTTTACTTTCCCATGTTTTCTAAGTTTCTCCCAACAGGTATATTGCTATTTTACCATGTTATACCTTATCTAAATGAAGTGAAATAAACTCTAAATTTTAACTCATATAACCATTTTTTTTAACTGAGATGGAAGAGAATTTCCTAATATGCTGTGCATAGATAGTATTTGACAAAAAGACAGAAGCAACAAAGAGGTGGAGAAGTGTTAGTTCTGTTTAGGCACAGTGACAAAGGTCCTAATAGCAGAGCTAAGATAGTAAAGAGACTGTAAATAGGGACTGTCATCCCAGGATGAGGTCAGGAGGGCAGGACAGGAGGCTACCATCAAGGAAGAGCAGCAAGAGAACTGCACAATGAACTGCAGGAATTTCAGGGAGACACCCCAGGATACTTAAGGTGACAAGGAACAGCCAGAAGCAGGGTTCCTCCTCCATTTGAGCTCCTTGTACTACTTCCAGGAGAAACAATCACTTGAGGTAAGTGGTTTTAATGGAACATTTAACAGCCCCATGTAGGATTTCGGAGTTACCAGATCTGGAGGGGGAAGGGGGCAGGAAGCCTGCATTTTTACAAGTATCCCAAAGTGACACTGATGTGAGAGGTTAACTATCCCAGTTAGGGTAAAAATAACAGCACAGAGCCAAAATGCTTATTTCCACTCTGGGTTTAATTCACCACTACTAGGGTACATTAATGGCAAGTACCTCAGGTGCTTGTTAAAACTCAAGATTTCTATGTCTCCCTGCTCTCAAGACTGACTGACCCAGGAGGAGGTCTGGGGTGAGGTTTAAGACCTGTATTTTCTTTAATATCATGTTATTGTTATTATTAAGAGTGTTGTACAGAGGGGTTACCATTTCCTAGTAAGGTAACTGAGTACACAGACTTCTTTTATTTTTGGACGATGTCACTCCTTAGCCAGAATCTACCATCTGCTTCGAGAAGCACCCTTTGGGAGTGAACAAAAGCCATATGTCAGATGGCTAGAACTCGGTTGCTTTTTTCCTTTTTGGGTGAAGACCACTCATCTCTTTGTTCTTCTTCACCCCTCCCCCAAGGCCACCCTTTAATTTCTTTTCACCCCTGCCCCTCCGCGGCCATATGACTGGGGGCGGGGTATCCTTCACCCAGCTCACCAGCTACCTCACCCCGGAGAAAGCTACAGACCGCTTGGAGAGCAGTTCCGGGTTACCTGGTACTCATTTTTGAACATTCCCGCTGAGGGGCCCGGGACTTGGGGGACACAGAGTCCAGCGAGAGGCGTGACCCTGGTGGCTGGAAGCGGCGGGCGGGCGGGCGAAGAACGAAGGGCTTCGCGCGCTCCGCGCCGATTCTGTCAGGCTCTTCTCAGTTCCCCGGTCAGCTCCACTGTGAGCTGCCGACCCGCAGCATCACCATCGCCGCCTCTGCCTCGGGGGCGCCGGGGTTTGCTGAGGGAACCTGGGCCCGGGCGGGCTCAGGGAAGTCTCCCGGGGAGTGAGAGCGCCCGGTAACCTACGTGACAGGGAGGCGGTGCTGCACCAGAAACCAGAAAGCCGCGCGCGCACCCAGAAAAGGCGGGAGACTGCCTCCGCCCCGCCCCTGAGTCCAACCGGAAAGCCCCACCCCCCTGCATTCTGGACGCTCCCATTGGCTACCATCAGGCCCTTACGCATTGCGTAGCTCAGGCTTCTTAGGAGGCCACGCAGCGGCGTGGCGTTGCCCTGACAACGGAGAAGCTCTAAAGATGGGCTTGGGCGAACCAGGACTGGACCTCTCCGTTGGTAGTAGCTAATGTGAGTCACAAAGCTGAAATCTAGCTTTAAGGGTTACCCACCCAGGTTCGGGACTTTTCTGGTGTGACTCTCACGGCTATATAACTTGTGTTTGATTAGGTGGCTGTTAGTTCTCAGATTTCCAAACTTGACTGGGTACCATTTTTAACATGGACTCCCTATAGTTCAAATGTAAGGCATGGGTTAGACCCTTTTCAGGTAGGAATGTTTCCTTTAGTTTCCGTTGTGGCTTGATATCATTCTACTCCATCCAAAAGCCTCAAATATTTATTGTCCTTATCACATGTCAAACACGGTGTCCTGTATGCATGAGATGCAGAAATGATATCAAGGCTTATTCCTCAGGAATAAGAGGAGATGAAGGAACATTCTAATATCAAGGTAGGAGCTTCACACAGCTATGAATTGAATTACAATTTATTAAATCCAGATATTCTGATTTTTAGGGTTTGAACCTAGTTTACTTGTTTACCAAAAATTTTCCCCCTCCCAGAGCTTTGTGTTACAAACTTTGGAAATAATGATCAAGAGATACAGTCTCTGTCTTACAAGACTTAACTATGTACAGGGAATATTTATTTATTCTTTCATTTAAGCATCCAGTTCCACTTCCTGGTATGCGTGGCCTTTGTACAATCGTCTCTTAATTGGACTTAAAGACTGACGTTTAATGAATACAATATGATGAAATTGTTGAGATGCACTTTTGGAGATTAGGTTACAAAAAGACTATGATGTCTGTGTGCTATTTTTCCCTCCTCCTTTCTTTCTTTCTTCCCTCTCCCTTAATTTTTCTTGCCACTCCTTCCTTGTTTTCTTGGCCTTTCACTTTGAGGGAAACAAGATGCTGTGTCAGGGGTGGCCCCATTAAGAGTAAACTGTTGTTGCCTTCATAGTGAGGACCAAGTGGGCTTGAAAGTGAATCCTTCCTGGATCAAGCCTGGATGTGACTCCATCTTGGTTGATATTTAGAATGCAATCCTGACCTTAAGTCACTACACACACCTAAGTTATACCTTAATTTCAAACACCCAAATATTTTGCAATATAAGTATTTATATTTGCAAAATAAGTATTTATTGCAACCTTTTAAGTTTGGGTATAATTTTTACATAGTAATAAAAAACAAATATGCTCCTTACATGCCCAGACTTACTTATCTAAATCACAAATACATTAATCTTTCTTACATTATAGTCCATATGCTGATTTACATATGACCTTCTCTTTTCTAAGCTTTTCTAAGACTCCTAATAATTAACATCATGCTGGCCTGCTTTTAAATCATTCTGCACATTGTACCCACAGCCATGTTTATAAAAGCCACATCCATTCATACTATTCCCCTATATATAAACCTTTTATGGCTATATAACCTGTTGGACTCTGTAATATCTAACTTTATTACCAATTTCTTTCTGCATTATTAATCCTCTTTCATTTGAAGCACATTGAAAGATTTTTAAGTTCTTCATGATCAGTATGTTCTCAAATGAGACCTTTGTGATTTCCTTTGAATGTATCTTTTCCTCCCTTTTTTCCTTGGTTAAGTGCTTGGGGGTCCCCATCTCAGAAAAGCCTTTATTGTCTTTAAAAAGGTCATTTTGGGGGACTTCACACGCTCCTTTATGTAAGCTCTCATAGCATCTTAGCACTTAAGTTTATCGAAATCATTATTTAAATTTTATGTGTCATTTTAATGTTGACCATCTTTATTGGACTGTAGGTTTCAAGATATATGTCTATTTTGTTCACTATTTAATCCCTAGTGCCTGGAATACTAGTTCAGCCTTGTACCTAATAGAATAAATAGTTATTGAGTGAGTGAAGGAAAAGGCAGCCAATGCATAGATTTTTTTTAAAGGGCGACTCTAAGTTACAGCAATTGAGAAAAATAAATCAGTTGAAAATTCATTAAGGTAAAAAGATAAATTAACAATCTCAATATCTTACGGGAAATTTTCTGGCAAAGTTAAAAATGATTAACTACTGGCTATCAGTAAATGTTATAACTCAAGTGTGTGTGTGTGTGTGTGTGTGTGTGTGTGTGTGTGTGTGTGTGTGTGTGTGTGTGTGTGTGTGTGTGTGTGTGTGTGTGTGTGTGTGTGTGTGTGTGTGTGTGTGTGTGTGTGTGTGTGTGTGTGTGTGTGTGTGTGTGTGTGTTGTGGGGCTTGAATTCTGAGCCTGGGCGCTGTCCTTGAGCTCTTCAGCTCAAGGCTAATGCTCTACCACTTGAGCCACAGTGCCACTTCCAGGTTTCTGGTGGTTAATTGGAGATAAGACTCTCATGGACTTTCCTTCCCAGGCTGCTTTTGAACTGTGATCCTCAGATCTCACCCTCCTGAGTAGCTAAGATTATAGGCATGAGCCACCAGTGCCCGGTTCAACTGGTTTTGTTTCTCACCACTTCTTTATGCACTTTAGGCCTGGAAGGAAATAATGACCAATGTCCTCACTTTTTAGAGATAAAACAATAGCCCCAAATCGAGTGTCTTCCCCTAATCCTCCTACCTCCTAACAGGTCCAAGAGACTTACAATGGTATTTTCATTGGCAAGTGTGGCATAGGGACTGTTCAGTCAATGGGGAAATCTGAAAGCTGCTCCACTCAGATCAACATTGTTAGTGGGGCTAACACTCCTTAACACTGACTGTGACCATAACAAATAAAAGAAGCCATATGCTTTAAGAATAAAAACTCAAACTCAGAGATAGGAGAAGATCCAGTCTTATAATAGCAATCACTTTTTGGATGAAGTCTTGTTATGAACCAAAACTTGAATTTGACTATGACTTCAAGAATGTCTACCAGAATTTGGGGTTGAGGGGAGGAGAGAAGCCAGTCTTCCCAAATAACTTGGCTTAAACCAAGTTATGTTCATTTTAAAGACAGTGAAACTGTTTCTTTAATTGCTATAATTTTTTAAGAAGTCAGTACATTTGGTAATTGCATTAAATTGCTTAACTTAATTTGACAACAGTAAGAATTAGTCATTTTGCAAGCTTTAAAGTGCTTTCTTTGTTCTACAAAGAAAGTAATTTGGTGATATAGTAATATTATTAAAGGATATTTGGTGGTATTTAAAGTTGAATAGATTTTAAACAGCTCTCAAAGGTGGCAGAATCTCTGTTCTAGTGTATGCTAGTGCAATCACTCAAATTAAATTGTACAATTATCAACTGGATAAGAAACACTATCTTTTGAATTAAGAATGTACTGTATTGACCACAAAATAGCTGTAGATTATATTTTGGCAGTAGTTCATAATTGGACTATTTATCAAAAGAAAAATTAAAAATAAACCACTGATTATAGCATCAGAATTTGCCATACTGCACAAGAACTTAGAAATATTTAATACTAATACTTACCTAGATTTATTTCACACTATAGAACTTCATTAATTCTAATCATGCTGAATTGATAGAACTTTTACACTGATTACTTGATAGTTTTATTTCTGAGAAAAATTAGTTATAACCAAGTCATCCATTTGATCATTGTTTTGAGAGAAGTTATATCTTCTTTTTCAAGAGATTCTTTTATGGGCATGCATTGGAAACTTTTACTGTTTGTAGGTTTTCCTCTCAAATTGTTTTCTCTCCTCCCTCAACTTTGACATTATATTCTGTGTTTTTAACAAGTTCTGTAAAAAGCATGCAGAAATTTGAAAATCCCAAATGTACCTATTACCTGAAGGTTTTCTCAGGAAAACAAAAGACATTCATGTATTCGAGGAGTTGGATATGAATATTTTTTGAAGTAAAATAGAAAACATTTTGGTTTTAAAAAATGAGTATATTTTCAAAATCCATCTTTGAGAAGATTAAACTAACTGAAAGACTATAAATGAATAGTAATCAGCCAGTGGAATGTCTATGAGGCCCCCAGAGATGGGAATATACAGTGGTTTCTGACCCTTGTAGCACAGTCTAAATTCAGATACTAGAATCTTCTCAAAATGATGTGTCTGGCTTCAGCATGTTGTATGTTCACTGGGAAATGATGTGAAATCTTTTCCAAAGTCAGATTACCATGCAAATGTCAGGTGTCCTACCTAATCAGTCTGTGAGTTTGTAAGGATTGTGAAGCTTTCTATTAGCTAAGATTGCTAAAATCCATCCTGAGAACCTTCTGGAACTTTCTTTTTGACCTTTACCTTTGTAGACTTACCTAACTGGCTAACTGGCTGTGGAGACAGGGCAGAAAGTACGAGGATATTTTGTTTCTGGGCTTTTTTTTGTACTGGGGCTTGAACTTGGGGTCTTACATCGACTCTTTCTGGACTTTTTTGTTGTTGTTCTTCACAGCTGGCACTCTACCACTTGAGCCACATCTCCAGTTTTAGCTTTTTGCTGGTTAATTGGAAATAAGATTCCTGTGGATTTGTCCTCCTAGGCTGGCTTCAAACATCAATCCTTAGTCCTCAGCCTCCAGAGTAATTAGGATTATAGGCATGAGCTACTGGCAACCAACTCTTACAATACTGTTGTCCCAAGCCGATGTATCTTACTTAAAAAGTTGCCATTTTCCTCCTGTTTGTTCCTAGCATTCTCCCATAACCATACACCTTGCTATGCAGCAAGGTGATTCTGGGTCTTTGTGAGGAGCAATGAGTGCAGAGTGCCTCTGTTCAGCCATCTTGTGTTATACAACTACTTTTTAATATTCATCAGGAATAGCTAAAGTGTATGCTAATCATAGTTATATGTTATGTTGTTGAATCTACTACTTTTCCCTGATACAATTTTGTATTCATCATATTGAACCAGAGATTTAGGGTCTGTTGAAATTTTGTCACTGTAGCCATATTTCTAATACAATCCCTAGATGAAGGAAATTGATGTTCTGACCACAGCCTTTAGTGCCTCCTCCTCCATCCACCCAATGATTGGATTTTTTTTTGCTGGTCCTGAGGCTTGAACTCAGGGCCTGGGCACTGTCCCTGAGCCTCTCTGTGCTCAAGGCTAGCACTCTACCTTTTGAGGCACAATACCACATCTGCAATGATTGGATTTTTGAACTTTCAATTTCAAAACTAGCATTTCTCACTTGAATCTGGAACTCATTTGCTGGCTCTTCTTTCTTCCTCACACCCTCCAATAAGAAGTATTTCTACTGGAACTCTTCCTCATTCTTTCAAAGAGAACTTGACAACTAATGGATGCAGGGTTAGCTATGAAAGTCACAGTCAGCACTTCAGTTAAGTTTTTGTGTTCTTTCCAATTAAAAGAGCTGAACTTAAATGAGAACTTACTTTGTATAAAGTCCTAATCTCAGTGCCTTATTTTCATTCATTCTTGCAGTCCATTCATCTCAAGAGATAGATACGAATATTATAAATAAATCAGTACAGAGAGAATAAGTAACTTGCTGAAAGTCATAAAATATCATACTAAAGTGAGAAAAAATGGGATTTTCTAAAAAGTGCCAAGAAAAGTATAAATTAGGTTTTCTTGAAGGAAGTGACACATCCTCTAGAAAAAAATTAAATCTGTAGATGTGGTTATGAACATAGATGAGCATGAAGAATAAAAGACATGGCATTTCTACATACTATACTGAGATATCAAAATCATCTCTTTTTGGCTACTGCTGTCATCATCTATCTTTGTTATATGTATCTAAAGTACAAATAAGGTTATTTTAAAATATTTTGTGCTTCAAATAGAAAAAATTTAAAGAAATGTTGTTTTTGCTGTATCGGGCGAGGCCTGTGCTAGGTAGGTGTGTACCAACACCTGTACACAGGTGTTGGTATGGCCTTCCATAGCAACATTGATTCTTGCCAGTCCTCAGTCAGCTGGATGACAGTTACATGGTAAAAACAGAAGGCTACAAATAATCTTTGATATGGATACAGAATACATTCAACTATACTAAAATTAATACTATCTATGTATTGATAATAAAATTGTTGTGTTAAAAACAGGCTGAGACTTCTGCAGAATAAAAATTGTATCTCTGTTTAATATTGCTTAGGGAAACTGCTACTCTTCTGATAGGGGATTAGAATTGTTACTTAATACTTAGTTGTTTTAGCTGTTAGTTGGATCTCTCTATATCTTTGTTCTATTTATTTATCTTCTTCATTTGTTCACTTAGACTTTTTTTCAATCCTTCTATCTTTCCAAATAGCTCTTTTAATTTCTTTAAGGCCAAAATATAAATATTAAATAAAAATATTAATATGCAAAGGGAATTTTTTCTGCATACATGCTTGCTTAGGAAATAATTCACTACTTTAAAAGATAGTAATCCTAAAACCTCTAGAACCAGTGTTGGAATTGTGGTTTTTAAACATTTCATTATATAAGAACATCTAGATATTGTTGCAAATAATGTAAATATGCTAGAATATGAAAATTACATTTTGATTTGATTTGGGGTTAGAATATGCCAATAAATATTACTGCTCTAAAAATCACTTTCTTTTGTTACCATATTCAACAAAAATTGCTATAGAAAGGCTGATTCCTCTTTTGCTTCACATAGTTGCTGTTTTGGCATGCTGAAAATTGAATGGGCTTAATTTAGAACATTCTTTGCTGTATAAAAAATATCCAATGTGTAATATTAAAAACAATTTCTATAAAATAACCCAAAGGATGAATTTTAGCTTTTTAATCTAGAACAAATTATTTTAATTTGAGAATACATACAAATATGAATAAATATAATATGTAATCTTTGTGTATTATCATATAATTTTAAACTGAGTATTGGGAATTACAAGTCTCTGGTTGAATATTAAAGCAATAGCATCGTTTATTGAAATGTTGGGACTTTACAAAAATTTAAGTAGGAAGGATAATTCTAATTTATGTCAACTTAGAATTCATGTAGATGTATCTTAAACATAACTAAGAACATATCAGGTTGTTTTTTATTTGTACTTATTTTTTGTAAATTTGTACCTATACTACAGCTTCATCCCAGGACTCTGTGCACTCACTCAGCGGCTGGCATTCTACCAGTTGAACCACACTCTCTGACATTTTGCTCTTTTACTGGGATGGAATCTTGCAGACTTTTCTGTCCAGGCTGGCTTTGGACTTCAATCTATCTTCTCTGAGCCTCCTGAATATTTAGGATTATAGGTGTGAAAGCTACTGGCATCCAGCTTAGGTTTTTTCTTAAAAAAAAAGTTTCTTTCTAATTTTTGGATTTTGGAATTGAGTCTAATTAAAGAAACAAAGTGTTCATTTGCATGTTATGGTCTTATTTATATGTTATGGCCTCCTGTGTATCTCAAAAACCAAAATGACCAGTAATGATTCTAATTATCATTTTAGTCAACTAAGGATATTTATTCTGTAGAAGCAACACCTTCAAACATCAGAAACTTGAAAAGGGTTTTATTTTGTGATCTTATAGCATTTGTTACCTCATTTAACTGAAGCTCTTTTTGATGTTACCTTCATTCTGGGAACTTTGCAGTAAGAACAGACCCTTCATGGAAGTTGCCACTCTTAAGGAAATAATTCTATTGTACGATCTCCCATACGTCAACATCTCCTTTGAACTGTTTATTTCTTTTACATACAAGATATGCTGATACTCTATTCAGAAATTCTACTAGGTATAAACTCCAGAGAAATGAAAACATGTGTCCATCTAAAAATGTACATATTTACAGCAATATTAATAATGTTAAATAAAAGGGGGAACATAAAGGTGTCCAATAATATTTTAATGAGATTTAAATATACATATATATATATATATATATATACAATGGAATATCATTCCACAATAAAACTAATAAAGTATTGGTATAGTATGCACTTTGCTAAGTGAAAAACATACATACTGTTCTTCCTTTTGCATAAATACATAGGATTGGCAAATTTATAAAGACAAAAAATGAGATTTGTAGTTGCCATGGACCGAGGGAAGAGGAAGATGGCAAGGTCAATGGGAAGTAAGTTTTTAGAGGGGTTATTGAAAAGATCATGGTTGCACAACTCTATTTTACTGAGAACTATTGTCTTATACTTTATTTCATTTATTTATTTAGTTTTTGGTCAGTTGTGGGGTCTGAACTCTGGGCCTAGGTGCTGTCCCTCAGCTCTTCAGCTGAAGATAAGCGCTCTACCTCTTGAGCCGCAGTGCTACTTCCAGTTTTCGAGTGGTTTTTATTGGAGATAAGAGTCTCACGGACTTTCCTGCCCGGGCTGGCTTTGAACCGTGATCCTCAGATCTCAGCCTCCTGAGTAGCTAGGATTACAGGTGTGAGCCACCAGTGCCTAGTTCAGAGCAGTATTATTATAGCCCCAAACTGAAAAAAATCCTAAATGCCCATCAACTAGATATATCTAAAATGCAATATGTTTATTAAACAGAAGATTTTTTCAGCCAGGTACTAGTGGCTCATGCCTGTAATCTTAGCTACTCAGAAGGTTGAGAACTGTGGATTGTGATTCAAAGCCAGATCAGGCAGGAAAGTCCATGAGAATCTTACTGCCAATTAACTACCCACCAAAAGCCAGAAATAAGGCTGTGGCTCAAGTGCTAGAGCACTAACCCTGAGTATACAAGCTCAGGGAGATTGCCTAGGCCCTTCCATGCCCCAGGACTGGCTGGCACCTACACACATAAAAGATTGAACATGATTCACCAACTCAAACTACTTACACATTCTAAATGAATTTTGTATAATTGTGAAAAGATACTGTATGATTCTGTTTATGTGGTATGTCCAGAAGAGATAGAGAGTAAAATAGTACTTTACTGGATCTGGAGGTAGGAATGTAGATTAAGTATGTGGGTATGAAGAATCTTTTGGGGAGATGAAAAGTCCTAAACCAATTTATGGTAATGTTAGCATTGTTCAATAAACTTGCTAAATTAAAAAAAAATTGTATCCTTGAATGCCTGGTGCTGGTGGCTCATGCTTGTAATCCTAGCTACTCAGCAGGCTGAGATCTGGGGATCCCGGTTCAAAGCAAACTCTGGCAGGAGAGTCCATGAAATTCTTCAATTAACCACCAAAAATTTTAAAAAGTGGATAGTGGAGCTGTGGCTCAAGTGGTAGAATGCTAGCCTTGAGCACAAAACCTCAGGAACAGCACTCAGTCCCTTAGTTCAAGCCCCAGGGCACGTGCGCGCATACACACACACACACACACACACACACACACACACACACACACAAAGAAATTAAAATAAGTACATTGTATACTTGAAATGGGCAATATGTTAAACACAGCAAGATAAGGACACAATACATGGAAATTATACTCGATTTTGCTGTAAATTTAGAAGAATAATAACAGATAACCAACAAATTAAATCTTTTCTCTGATTTTATCTATTTTGGGTGGCCAGATTCCTTGACTGTCCAAGACTTTCTATTTATTTGAGAAAAATAAATATGGATTGAGGCTGATACTATGCAAATATGTTGAAAAATAAAAGAAAAATGCTGTAAGAACATCATTTTATTCTCTAAAAATGTCACTAGCCTCTACCAATTTCTAAATTCCTTGGATCTTCTTCATTTTGGCAATTTCTTTGTAATTCACATCATTTAATGTGACTGTTGGTGACTCAAAATTTTTTCTACTAAGATTATTTTCCAGTATTCTAGGTATTGTTTCCATTTGGTTTATAGTAAAGCTTTGGATTCTCAGAATTGAAATATTTTTACTGTGCAATAAGCTCATAGAAATAACTTTTAGAACAAAGTCTCATGTTTCTGTATTGAAAATTAATTTGGATATAAGAACATCTTATTAGATTTTTTCGCTAAAGATAAGATCCTTCTACTGGTTATACTTATTTACTCATTCATGAAGGTGAACAATCAATACTTATTGAATATTTTTTTTAGCCCAGTATTGAGCTAGATCTCTGAGAATATATCAGTAAACACCACAACAAAAGAAAAGAAGCAAGGCAATTTTACAAGATAGGAAGTAATGTGATAAACAGTGGCCAAGGGACCTCTCATAGACAGGCTGATAAAAGAAGACTCTGTGGGAAGGTGACATGACCTTAAAGCTCACAGGTGAAAGGAAACAACTCATGCAAGGACCTGGAAAAACATTTCTGGCTAAGGGAGTATAAAAAGAAAAAAAAACTGTAGAAGAGATTGTAGCTGCAGTGTTTCTGCAAATATAGCAGGAGCGTGATGTTGGAGCATGGTAGTGCATGGACATAATATGTTTTGTAGGTTATAGAAATAGGGGCTTTAGCATAATTGGGAAAGAAAAGTTGTTTAAGGAGAAAGGTATGATTTTTAAGTAGGGGAAGAGTCAACAACTGGGTTTGTATTTTAGAAAGTTCTGTCTATAATGGAAAGTAGAATGGGACAGGGGATGTAGTTAAAACAAGAAGACCAACTAAAAGGTGTTTGTCCTCTTAGGAAGAGAGAAAGTGCTATCTTAGAACACATAGCAATAGAGATGGAAACAATAAGTAGATTTAAGATTTAAGTAGTACTTTTAGTACTTTTTATAGTGTGGGGGGGTTAAGATTAGAAATATCAAACAGGATTTTTAGATGTTTAATCTCAAGGACTAAGATGATAATGGCAATAATGGCACCATTTGCTGAGAATAGGGACAATTAAAAGTAACAAGTTTTGGAAGAGAAAAAAATCAAATGTTCTGTTTTGAATAGGTCAAATTCAGATTCCCAAGTAGTCATTACAGAAGAATATCAAGTAGCCAAATGTCAGTGAGTCTTGCCTGTAATCTTAGCTATTGAAGAGGCTGAGATCTTGAGGATTGTGGTTCAAAGCCAGCCCAGCAGGAAAGTCTGTGAGACTCTTATTTCTAAACAAAAAAGCTGAAAGTGGAAGTGTTATTCAAGTAATAGAGCACCAGCCTTGAACACAAAAGCTTTGGAACAGCGCCCAGGCCCCGTGTTCAAGCCCCAGTATTGGCACAGAAGTAGGAAGTAGGCAGTTATATATGTAAATGTAGAACTTAGAGAAAAGGTTAGGAATAAGCACATATGTTTGAGAATTACTGGTTCTAGGTCAATATTGAAATCCATAATTTTATTCTCTGGAGAATATTACCTAGGGAGAGAAAAATGGCTTAGCTGTAAATTCTAGGGCTTACTAACATTTAAAAGACAACTGGAAGAAAAGCAAAGGAATCCAATTTTGTGTGTGTGTGTGTGTGTGTGTGTGTGTGTGTGTGTGTGTGTGTGTGTGTGTGTGTGTGTGTGTGTGTGTGTGTGTGTGTGTGTGTGTGTGTGTGTGTGTGTGTGTGCGCACGCGTGTGCACCAGTACTAGGTCTTGAACTCAGGGAAGCACTCTCATTTTGGTTTCTATCCCTTTGCTTTTGTTTGCTCAAGATGAGCATTCTACCACTTGAGCTACAGCAATTCTTCTATCTTTTTTTTTTTTTTTTTGCTGGTGAATTGGAGCTAAGAGTCTCATGGACTTTCATGTCTGGGCTGGATTCAAACCTCAGTCCTCAGATCTCAGCCTTCTGAGTAGGATTACAGACATGACTACCAGCACCTGGCTTCCAAATTTTGAATTAAGTGGAAGAAAGTTATTCAGAGCTTTATAATAAATTTATATAAAAGCTCTACATTGCCCAATGTGTTTACACATCATTGTCAACTTTCATAAATCTGATCAGTGGCAAGACTTGATTAGCAATGAATACCAGAGCAGAAGGCTGATTAGAAATGATTCTTCTATACACACTAATAGAGGACAGTAAAGAAGAGTAAGAAATGAACAATAGCCTTGCTTCTTTTAAAAAAATGTATGATTATTTTAAGATTATATTAATATATGATATATCTCTTTATTGAGAGTCTTTTGGAGGACAGCCTTTGACATCTTATACCCACAGATGAGAGCACTTAGTTTACTTCATCCTAATGGTATTTCTGGACCCAGTGCAAGTATTTCCTCATTTTAAAAAAGAAATTGACAATCTAGATTTTGTTGTGAAGTAGCACATTTTAAATATGTTGATTCATTCCTCAAAGAAACACAATGTTGGCCAGACAAAGCATTGGAAATTCTACCATAAAGCATATGAGCATAATGAGAGCCTTATAGAACTGGCCATCAGAAAAAAAAAATGTTGCAGGGCGCTGGTGGCTCACGCCTGTAATCCTAGCTACTCAGGAGGCTGAGATCTGAGGATCGCCGTTCAAAGCCAGCCCGGGCAGGAGAGACCGTGAGACTCCTATCTCCAATAAACCACCAGAAAACCGGAAGTGGTGCTGTAGCTCAAGTGGTAGAGCGCTCGCCTTGAGCTGAAGAGCTGAGGGACAGCGCCCAGGCCCAGAGTTCAAGCCCCACGACTGACAAAAAAGCCCCACGACCGACAAAAAAAAAAAAAAAAATGTTTTTCTAACATTAATCTTAAAAAAAAAAAAGGCCCTAAACCTCATCATTTAAATGTTAATTGAAGGGTTAAGAAAGAGTAATAGAGAGTAAACTTGCTCAAAGTACATTATATCTGTGTTGTAAATATCACAATGAAGTCACTGTGTAAAATTAATTTGCACTAACATTTTATTTTTATTTATTTTTTTGTTGGTGGTGGGGCTTGAACTCTGGGCTTGGGCGCTGTCACTGCTAGCTCAAGGCTAGAACTTTACCACTTGAGCCACAGTGCCACTTCTGGTTTTCTAGTGGTTTATTGGAGATAAGAGTCTCAGGGACTTTCCTGCCCGGGCTGGCTTTGAACGGCGATCCTCAGATCTCAGCCTCCTGAGTAGCTAGGATTACAGGCGTGAGCCACTGGCATCTGGTTTAACATTTCATTTTTAAAAACTAAACTTCAATTGTCCTGTATCAGGCACAATAATTAGAATTTTATGGGACACTACCGTTAACTAAATCCTATGGCTCATGAATATGTTAGATTGAACAATATGTTACTGATAATTAAGCATTTTTAATCTACAAAAATAAACATGAAATTCATGTGGCTCAACCTGATAGGTTGTTTTATCAATCTGTTGAGCTTGAGAAGTATGATGAGCCAGGTAGTGATGTGCTGAGCTATATTAGGGTCTGCAAAAAACAAAACAAAAACAAAACCCAAAACCCAAGAATGTTCCCCTGTGTTGGATAATACAAAAAGGAAATTAGCCAGAAGGCTCTAGCCAGAGGACAGGCACTTATGGGATCCAATCATGACTTGACTTTTTTCCTGTCAGAGCAGCGGGTAATTTGATCTGAGCTTTTGTTCCAAGGGACTCTCACCTAGTACATTCTCATTTTCTTTAAGAGGCTCATAGGCCCATAGGTCCACTTATAGATTCTGATGGATCTGAGTGATTTATATGTATGAGGACCTTAATTAAGCCTTCTGTATTTTTATAGTAATGTAACTTTGAGATAAACAGCTTACATTCAAGGCAAAAAAAAAAAAATGAGACTCTTCCAACACGTACCCACATTTCTTTCTTTCTTTCTTTTTTTTAACCCAGGAAAGGTAACTGAGTTTAGCATCAACCAAGCATAAAATGGAGCTATTCACCAACTTCTTCAAATCAAAGTGCAAATCATTCATGCATACCAGGTGTAGGGTATTTACAATGATTATCTCATTAGTTTAAAGTGGGCCTTATAGTAATCCAAAAGGTAATTTTCCCCTAATCCCTTAGGTAATTAATTCTAAGCTACAGCTAATGCATGCAATCCAGATGAACATTGATTCCAGGCTAGCTTACTTGTTGTACACAAGTCCTAAACCATTTGTTCACTGCAATACATGGTGCTTATGCATGTAGTATACATTGAAAGCACGTGAATGTTCTTGTATAGATTAAGGATAGTAAAATTAAGATTGAATTCAAGAAATATAAATGTTTAGTACACATTTGTTGAATAAGTATAAATATGTATTGGATGCTTACTGTGTAAAAATCCCTTGGTGTAACAGAAGTATGGAAATATATAATTGGAGAGTGTGTCCATTTCATTAAAAATAGACTCAAGTTAAAAATGAGTATAGTAGGTCTTCCAAAAAGGCTAAAAGTAGATAAGTCAGAGCCCTATTTTATATAATCTGAAATTGGGGTTTTCTCTGGCACATGGTTATTATTGTGCATTCCAAGTTGTGTAGCAACACAGTGGTTTTAAGAGAACAGTAAAAACAGGATCAGTATTACGATTTTACAGTTCAGAGAATAAACCATCTCTTAGATTAAATAACTTACAGAAAAGGCCTTAATTGATCTTCAATACAACAATAGAAAGTAGAAGGAAAAATGAAAAAGTTGTCCATGAAGGATATTAAATGAAGAAAAACCCAGCTAAAACTTAACTAGGAAAGAGTCTGGGTAGAGCTGAGAGTATATAGTGGACGTGGTAGCTAACATCCAAGTTGTTATTTAAAATGATCTCAACCTCCTGGTACATAATCTCCTTCCATATCATATCAGGGTCACATATAGAGCCTAATAAATAGGTCACTTCTGAACTTGGTTATAAAAATTGGGTCTTCCCTTTCTCAGATCACTCATTTTTGGAGAAAGTCAGGTTCTATGTCATGAGACCCTCAGGAAGCTCTACAGAGATGCCCGCCTGGTGAATTACCAGATTTCTAGTCAAAAACAAAAAAGGAATTGGGAACTATAGGCAATAGTCATGAGCATTAGCTTCAAAGTTATTCTCCAAACTCATCTTCCTACCCCTGGATTCCTTATTCCTTAGACATGAGATAATCTATGCCTGGAGTTTTGAGGCGTAAAGTGTTGGGCTAATTTGTTGGGCAGCAGACTATTACAATCAATACTCAAATTCCAACCTGCTGTGCAGCCAAGGTGTAGGCATGTAGGCATGTGTTATAAAATCCACTAAGTACATTCTCCCATCTTATGGTTTGACTATGGCATGTTCTCTGCAAAGGCTCATGTGTTGAAGGCTTGTTCCACAGGCAGTAGTGCCATAGACAAGTGATTGTACCATGAGGGCACTACCTTCATTTGTGGACCAATCTGTTGATGTGTTTAAACAGGCTATTAGAGGGTAGGACATACTTGGAAGAAGTAGGTGACTTGAGGCATGCTCTGAAGGGTTAATGTTGTACCTACCCACCCCTATTTTTTCCTCACTATCATGAGGAGAGAAGCCTTCCTCTGACATGTCCTTTCAGGTTTTGCCTTACCCAAGTCCAGAAATGAAGGGGTCAAATAACCATGGTTTAGAATCTCTGCAACCACGAAACAAACCAAACAGTGAACAAACCAAAACAAACCAATAGTAAAGTCCACCAACCCTATTATCTATGGAAATATTTAAGAGTTACGAAGATATTTTTTTTCACATCACTCTCATCATTTATGGAAATACTTTAATGATCTTAAATCATTAATCTTTAAATTATGGCCATCTAATTTTATGATGAAGTTTTGTAACATTTTAGATTTAGAGAAATCTCAGTGAGAAATGGTTGAAATAGAAAAATCTCCATCCAATGATAATAATAGAAACCAATTTGTAATATTCACTCAGTATAGTATAGCACATTCCTTAACATTTGCAGATAAACTTTCTGGGTTAGACACCTGATTCATTCATTCTAGTTTAAATTCTGTGGTAAATTTTTGCTAGTAGCCACATATAAACTTTTCATAGATGGTCAGTTTGTGTAATAAAGAAAAAAATCCTGATTCTTGACTTTATTTAATCATGATAGGGAATATCAGTTAAGAATTATATTAGAAAAAGATTTATAAAAGTAATTATAATTGATTAATTTATAGTCTTTTTCTGATAGGTATCTTTTTACAGGAATAACTTCAAAATGTTTTTTAACATATACAGTAAAAATGTTACTATACTGGAACCTAGTTCTTATATTTTTAAATTATATTTTAAGATCTACCTACAGAATTCTATTGTCTATAGAGATCATTTACCTTCTCCTTTACAATCAGTGTTTTTCTTTGCTGTGAACCTATGTTGATTGTAAAAACAAAACCAAGAAAACTGAGGGAACAAATGGGGTTGGGAGAGATGGAGGAAGCTGCTGAAAAAATGTGACATGGATCAAGATAGATTGTACTTACAAAGTGACATGTTGAATTGAAATCTCTTTGTACAACATCTTAAAGATAAAATAAGGGGTCTGTGTTGGAGTGTGGCCTTAAGATCTTGCTCCTGCAAGATCTTGCTCCTCTCAATCTCTCACTATTCAGGTAGTTATGGATTTTTATTCCTACTATTTATTTATTTATGTATGCATTTATTTATTTATTTTACAGCCTCACTCTGACTAGGAAATCAGTCTAGTGTTCAAGTTACAACCCTCAGACCTTCCCCCCCCCCCACCTTTTTTATATTTTCTTTTTGTGATAAGGTCTCCATAACCTTGTCTAGTCCAGTCTGGAACTCGAGCTCCTCCTGTCTCTCCTTCCCCAAAAGCTTGGGTTATACAAATATACCACAGCATCCAAAAACCAGGAGAATAGTTTCTCAGACACTAGTCACACTGTTTCCAGAAATTTCCAAGTTTCCCTACTTCAGTGCTTTTGCTATTCTGATTTTCCTTATAGTTTTTTCCCAACCCTTCAATTTTCAGTAGCACTTTTTCTTTAGGTAAACCAAAATTCTTCCTCAATTTATTCTCTCACATATGTAGAGAAATTTTTTCCTTCCAGGGATAATTCTATATTTATAATGTCATTCACTGGCCATACACAATTATCAATACAAGCAGACTGGCCAAGGGAAGCCAATAAGAAGCATATATGTCTGTCCCTACCACGTACCAAATAAGTTTAAGGCTCTTATAGTCTGCAGTCCAGACATTCCCTTCATGCAAGATCATCCTTTTTTTCCCTTTTTCCAAGCTGTAATATTTGTGTAGTGTTTTGCTTTTTTATTTTCTATCTTCCATACAATGTTAAATAGGGAGAGGGCCCTTTTGGCTATTGTTATGTCTCCCAATTTCCAGAACAATAATCACTTCCTACATTCTACAGAGTGAATGAGTGAATAAAATAGTACTCACTATATATATATATATATATATATATATATGTACATACATATATATGTACATACATATATATATGTACATACATATATATATATATACACATATATATATTCATGCATCTTTCAAGTCAACTGTGTACATATACCAGACCTGGGGCTTGAACTCAGAGCCTGCGTATTGTCTCTAAGCTTTTGTGCTCAAGGCTAGGGCTCTATCACTTGGGCTACAGCTCCACTTGAAGCTTTGTGATGAATAATGGGAAATAAGGGTCTCATGCCCAGGCTCACTTTGAACTGTGAACCTCAGATCTCAGCTTCCTGAGTAGTTAGGATTACATGTGTGATCTTCAGGCACCTGACAATCAATCTGTGTGTGTGTGTGTGTGTGTGTGTGTGTGTGTGTGTGTGTGTGTGTGTGTGTGTGTGTGTGTGTGTGTGTGTGTGTGTGTGTGTGTGTGTGTGTGTGTGTGTGTGTGTGTGTGTGTGTGTGTGTGTGTGTTTGCTGGTCCTGTGGTGTGAGCTCTGGGCCTAGGCCTGGGCACTATCCCTCAGCTTTTGTGCTCAAAACTAGTGCTCTTTTTTGAACTCATTTGAGCTACAGCTCCCCTTCTGGCTTTTTTTTTTTTTTAATTTTTATTTTATTTTATTTGAGAACATACTGTACAGAGGGGCTACAATTACATGGGCAGGATAATGCATACATTTCTTACCAAGCATTGCAGCCTCCTCCTTTGTTTACCCTTCACCTCCCTTCCCTGCCTCCCCCCTCCCCCCACCCAATTATACCCCCCTCCCCCCACCCAATTATACCCCTCTCCCCCCCCACACCGACATTGTAAAGCTGGTTTTGACATGACATTTTGTACTTCTCATTGTTGCAACAGGTCCACCTGAATCCTTAAACGACTTGTTTGTCCCCATCTCCTCCACATGTTATACTGACATCAAATATAGTGAAAGCGGGGGTTACACTGTGGGGGAGGGACATACAAAGCAACAAAGAAATAATCTTATAAATGCGTTAGAAACACATGCATGAAAGAAATGAAAACATTAAAATACATATTTAAGGGTTCATTTTCCTAACATCACATTATCTGACCTTTTCCGCTTGACTCATACCTATACTAGATATTGCAAATAAGGGAAACCATGGGACCTATGCTTCTTTGGACCTGGCTTACTTCACTTAATATAATTTTTTCCAAACCTTTCCATTTCCTAACAAATGGGGAAATGTCATTCTTTCTGATGGAGGCATAGAATTCCATTGTGTATATATACCACATTTTCTTGATCCATTCATCTACTGAGGGGCATCTGGGTTGGTTCCATATCTTAGCTATGGTAAATAATGCTGCAATAAACATAGTTGTGCTGGTAGCTTTAGTGTGGTCTTGTTTGTAAACATTTGGGTAAATGCCCAAAAGTGGGATTGCTGGATCATAGGGGAGATCTAGACACTCTGAAAACATTACAGGATGGAATAGGAGAAACCCTAGGTCTCCTTGGCTCAGGCCAAAACTTTCTGAATAGAGACCCAGAAACACAACAAATCAAAGAAAGGTTGGACAAATGGGATTGCATAAGATTGCAGAGCTTCTGCAGGGCAAATGACATAGCTGGCAAGATCAATAGAAAGCCCACCGATTGGGAGAAGATCTTTACTAGCCATACAACGGACAAGGGTCTCATATCTAAAATATACTTGGAACTCAAAAAATTAAACCACCCAACAACAAATCCTCAAAGAAACAACTGCCCAATAAATAAGTGGGCGAAAGACTTAAAGAGAAGCTTCTCTGAAGAAGAAAGAAGGATGGCCAATAGACACATGAAGAAATGTTCAACATCCCTAGCCATAAAAGAAATGCAAATCAAAACAACATTGAGATATCACCTCACTCCAGTTAGAACAGCAAAAATCAAGAACTCTAACAACAACAGATGCTGGAGGGGATGTGGACAGAAAGGAACCTTACTTCATTGTTGGTGGGAATGTAAACTTGTTCAACCACTTTGGAAAGCAGTATGGAGGTTCCCTTCTGGCTTTTTTGGTGGTTAACTGGAGATAAGAGTCTCATAGGCTTTACTGATCAGGTTAGCTTTGAACTACAATCCTCAGGTCTTAGCTCCTAAGTAGTTAAGTTTATAGGTGTGAGCCTCCAGCACCCAGAAATCAATTATTCTCTTTCCTCTGCTCCTCCTCCTCCTCCCCCTTCCCCTCCTCCCCCTTCCCTTCCTCCTCCTCCCCCTCCTCTCCCTCCTCCTCCTCCTCCTCCTCCTCCTCCTCCTCCTCCTCCTCCTCCTCCTCCTCCTCCTCCTCCTCCTCCTCCTCCTCCTCCTCCTCTTCTTCTTCTTCTTCTTCTTCTTCTTCTTCTTCTTCTTCTTCTTCTTCTTCTTCTTCTTTCTTACTTTCTTTCTTTCTTTCTTCTTCAATATGCCTAAACCCACTGCTTCAGAAAAAAAAAAAACAGTTGTTTTATGACACTGTTGGTTTTCAAAATGTTTCTAGGATTCTTCTTTTGAAATTACTAGCTTTACTATAGCTTGTGACATTTTTTCCCATCATATGTGCATAAAATTATGTGTGTGTGTTGTTGTACAGTAAAAAAAAACAAAACAAAACAGAGAAGCCACATTTTGAGAGGTTGAATCGGGGAGCCTTTATTAAAAGGCCGGCATCAGCAGATGAACTCCTGTCCCAAAGATCTGCAGCAAATACACTTAACACTGTCAGAAAACTGAGCCATGAGAGCCAGAGAAGAAAGAAAAAAGCAGAAAAACAATACCAACAAACCAGATCAGCTCCAGTGGAGAGCTGAAGTGGGTGGGACACCATTGTGACTGGAGAAGAAGCAGGAGACAGGCAACAGGGCATGAACGTGAAGATGTGTGAGGTAACATGGTGTAATGGCACCTGTGCTGGTCCAGGACTAAATGGGGTCAGGTCAGGAGGTAGGGTCACAGGGAGCTTGAGAGTTCAGGAGACCCAAAACTGGCTGGTCCGGTAACCTATTGTCCAAGTCTCTAGGAATTCAAGCAAGCCCATCACCTAGAAGGTGGGGCTTCTTTGCGTCCACCACCAAGACAAGATGACACCAGTTAAACCCAAATACCCTATCACATGGCCAAGATGGCACCGGTTAGATTCAGCATCCCTATTCAGTATGTGTCTGTGTGTGTAGTACTTGGGATAGAATTTAGGAGGGTTTCACAAGCTAAGCTAGCATGTTATCACTTCATTATGCCACCAGCCCTTTTATTTCTATTTTATTCTTCAGTTAGGATTTACTAATTTTGTCCATTCCAAACCTTGAACTCACAATCTCATGCCTCTATCTTCTGAGTAACTGGGACTATGGACATGTCCATAGTCTACCATGTCTATTTTTGTCATATTAATTTTTTATGGATGCTGGTTCCAGAGCTTGAACTCAGGGTATAATGTTAATTCTTAATCAGAGTTGTGCAAAAATGAAATCTAAATCTATACTGTGTGGAGTGTCACATCAGTGGATTTGGAAATGACAATTTATATTCCTCAAGTCTATATATAGAGAGTGAGCTTGTTCATTAAGAGAACTGTCATGTATCTTTCTAACGTATTTGGAAATCTGAATGCATTGCTTCTGGGATTGAAATACTTAGGGATGTGAAAAAAGGAAAACCATAGATGGCTCTAGTCTGATATCTGTATCACAGATTTCTTTGCAGTCAGCATGTAAATATGTAAGAAATGATTCAAAATGGACCTCTCACCCAATCCTACTCTAACACCTACACCTTTGTGTTACTGGTAAGTTATTTGAACTAGCCAAGCTTTAGCTTCTCACCTGCACAATTATCTGTTGCACTGGTTTTTGATGAGCTAGTGAAGATAATGTAATTGTGTGTGCTCATCCAAGTGCTATGTGTGTAACAGTCTGTCAATGAATAGTAGCTGTATGTATATGACCATATAAGCTGATGCTAAGTGAAATGAACCCCAAGATAGTGTCGTAAGGTAAATCATCCCAGAAGCCACATTTTAAAATATAGAATATTTTAAAATATAGAATATTATACAGTTAACAGGCTGCAGGCTGCCAGTTGTTACAAAGGCCTGCAGCATGCAAATACACATAACACAGCTAGGAAACATGCTAAAGAGGAAAGAAATAACAAGAACAATACCAACAAGCCAATTCAGCTCCAATGGAGAGCTGAATTGGGCTGCCATGATGACTGGAGACAGACAGGAGACAGGAGACAGGGCACAGGACAGGATCACAGAGACACATGTGGCATGGTCATCTTGCGGCTAGGCAGGCGCAGGGGGCAGATCCTCAGGAAATTCCCAGTCCCAGGCACTGGACTGACAGATACAGTAACCTATCAGCCAAGTGCCTGCCCCTGTCTCCAGGGGTCCCGGGCATGCCCATTACCTGGGAGGCAGGTGATGGGAGGAGGTGGTTCCTTCCCCCAGCATGAAGAGAAGATGCCAGAGCCTACAATCCACCATATGGCCAGACCTGGCCTCCTTACTCAATAGGCACACAAGAGATTTTATCTTTCTTGCTGTTCTTTTTAATGTACTTATAATGTAGCATACGATTTTTTTTTTTTTTTTTTTAGTTTCTTTGTATGTCCTTCCCCTATGGTACAACTCCTATTGTCACTGTATTTGATTCCGGTGCCCTGAAGCTTGTATATACATTTTTCTAATTTGGGGAGGGGAAGGGAAATAACAAAATGTTGAAATAAGGATACAGAATGACTCATTGTAACAACAAGATGTACAAGACACTGTGCTGAAAACGAACTTTACAACTTTGGGCGGGGTGGATGGGAAATGGACTCATTACTTTGTTCATGTAACTGCAACCCCCTGTATAGCATCTTTACAATAAACTCTCTCTCTATATATATACATAAATATATATGAAAATAGTAGCTGTTATCAATAATAAAATCACATATTAGTTCAACTTCCTATATCCCCATCCCACCCTCTTATAGCTAAGGAATTAGAAACTTGGTGGTTTTCTGAGAATAAAGACTGCTATTAAAAAGCCCAAATTTGAAATTGAAATCTCCTGGCTCACAGTCCAATTCTTTCTATTTTGACACATAGAACAAGTCTCAGCTTGCAGAGTGTAACAAGGAAGCTCATTTCATGGCTATAAGCTAGGCAGAAAGAAATGTGGCATGTAGACCTCCTAATGAAAAGTAAACAGAAAGACCTTTTAGTCCTTTGGTTGCAAATCACAATCCTTTTGTGCAAATTGAATTCATTTTGTTATTGCTTGAAGGATAAAATAGATTCTATTACCATTCTCCATCACTATTTCCCCATTTTCCTTGCTTTGAATGTATTCCATATCTTAGAATTAGAACAGGACACTTTGGTTGATCACAATAGCCAATGAGAAGTTATAAGAGAAAGAAATAAAAATAACTTACACTGAATGCAAAAAAAGAAGTAAAAAGAAAAAAAACTTCTAAAGTTGTAGTAATATTGAAAATTGTCCATAAAATTAGACTGCAGAGTATTTGTGGCCATACATATATCATGTATAACCTTTGTAATGATTTTATATAGCCTAGCCTTCCAGGAAAAATAATTTTAATAACATAAAATCGGTTGAGAACAATTTGAGGTAAATCTGAATTTTTAATGAGTATGTTCTATTAGGTGTTTTTTTTTTTACAACTACTGATTATATCTTTTACTAATAGAATTTGACCTGAGGGAAATGACTTTACAAAATATTAAGAAAGATATTTTTTACATGGTTCTTTGTGATTATCTGGTGTCTAATTAGGAAGAGCCAAACTTGTAACAGTTATGCTTTCGCCAAAGATAAGGTGGTGGAATGGAAATATAACCTAAACTTCTTCACTTTCCCATCTTTCAAAGAATGAGATACCTTTTGTCTTTATAAAAAGGCTCCCTATTTTCACCAATGTTGAGAAAGAAGAAATTATCCAGCTCTAGTAGACTTTTAGGATAATAAACATACATGATCACAAAAGAAGCACACGAGACATCTTATTATTAAGACATTAAGTATACAGAACAACAACAAAATGAATATTGAACGCTGATCAGAGATGTGACAGTTCACATTAAAAAGGAAACTTCAAGCCAAGCACTGGTGTCTCACACTTGTAATCCTAGTTAGGAGGCTGAGATCTGAGCATCAAGGTTTGAAGCAAGCCCAGACAGGTAAGTCTTTAAGACTCTCATTCTCAATCAACAAACAAAAAATAGGGAAATGGAGCTTTTGCTCAAGTGTAGAGTGCTAGCTTTCAGCAAAAAAAAGCACAAGGACAGTGCTCAGACCCTGAGTTATAGCCCGAGGATGGGCTATAAAATAAGAAATTTTATAAAATAATAACATATTTTCAACAGAAACTCTAAAACTCATGTCTACATGGTTATTATATCTATATGTCCCTCTTCTTTTCTAGAATTGCTGTATTTTCTTCCTTTAATATTGCATCCAGTATACTAGTAAACATGCTACAGTCTGGAGTTTTCTCTGCTGCAATATGTTGTAAGTTAATAAGTATTCTTATTGATATTTTTTAAAAGAGGCTACATATTTTCTTCAAGTTGCATGTTTTGCAGATTGTACCCTAAGCTACACTTTTTCTAACTTGTCCAAAGGTCCTGTGTGAGCTGGGACAGCTCCAATTTAGCCATATTTAAAAATAACACAGTAACATGGCCTAAAACTGTTTTGCAAGAATTTACATACACAAATTTGTAAGAAAAAAATTAACCGTACATGAAAACTTCCAAACTTCAATCAGTAGTGAATTCACTTTACTCATTCAAAAATACAATGCAGCTATTCAATGCATACAATAAAGGAATAATGTCACTAATAATCGAATAAATAAGAAACTTCAGAGGGAATTGGATCAACAGTAAAGGGAATTTAACCCATTGTTATATGCTATGACTGGATGATTATATTCATAGTGTTGTGATAAGCTATTAATGTATAATACTACACATTTTACATTGATTGTTGCAAACTTGCCTCGTGTTCTCTGAAGAGGTATTGGGAAAAGCTGGTTTTCTCACAACCATATGGTTAGTTCCTGGCCCTATTGTTTTCTATTTATCTGTTGAAGTTACCCTATGCTGGCTGTTTGCCTTTGTAGTGATTGTTAGGTTCAATAGATGGGTCCTTTTGAGTGGCTGCTCAAACTCATTAGACCTCCATACCTACCTCAAGCAGCATTAACAGGCCAATGTATTTAAAATAAACGAATTTCCTTAATGTACTGCATTGTAACACTTTTCTTGTGTGTCTTCTGTATGCATTCTCTATTTTTATGACCAGAAGTATTTCAGAGCTTTTCAGTGAATAGCCAAATCCTTTCAATATCATCCTTTTTAGAAATCATGGAGGTTAGTACTTTGTGTGTTAATCATGTCAGTCTAACCATTCACAGATTAACAAATCTGTGAGAAAGGATTCCAGACATATCAAGCTTCACTTTTAATTAAAGATATCTTCCCCTCCCCTCCCCCAAAGTCCTGGGGCTTGAACTCTGGGCCTAGATGCTTTTCGTGAGCATTTCTATTCAAGGCTAGTGCTCTACCTCTTGAGATAAAGCTCCACTTCTGACTTTTTGTGGTTAATTTGAGACAGGAGTCTCATGGACTTTTCTGTCCAGTCTGGCTTCAAATGGAGAGCCTTAGATCTTAGCCTAGGATTACAGACATGAGCCACTGGCACTTGGCTACTTAAAGATACCTTTAAGATTCCCTCACTCTTGATGAAGAGGGTATTATTGATATAGGCTAGTCATATTATATATTTGGAACTCTTAGTGTCTACCAGAGTTACTGACGAAGTTTGTTATAGTACTGTTGAAGAACTTGTCCATTACTGTGTTAATTGCCTTTGTGTTGCTTGACAAAATACCTGACATAAAAAAACTGAAGGCAGAAAAGATTTAGTGTACTGTTTCCAAAGTTTGAATTCATGGTCCTTGGCTCTGTGAAATCTGAGCCACTGATGGAAGTGGGAGAAGGGGCAAAGGTTATTTACGTTTTGGTGGATAGGAAATGATTTCATCAGAAGGGACCTGTGCAAGGTTGTTACTTTGAGCCACCTCCTCTAGCCAGGCTATGCTTCTACTGTTTCCATTTCCTCCAAATATATTCAAATTTTGAAATTACCAATAGGTTAAATAATTGATTAGATCAGATTCTATATGATTTAATTGTCTCTGGAAATTCCTCACAGAAACATCCAGAGTTGTGCCTTTACTAATGGCTTAGGTGTCCCTCAATCCCATCAATTCAACAGACAAGAAAAATCATCACAATCACATTTTCTCTTTTCCATTTTAGCCCCAAAGGAACATAATTTCAATTTCTAGTAAAGGGTTCGAGTCAATTAGCAAATCACATTACATCGTCACAATGATTTGTTCAGAGAACACCATATGATCAGAATGGAGCCAGTGAAACACTGATATTTTTTTTGAGAAATACTGGGGAAAAAGCTCTTTTTAAATATAATGAACATGAATGATGAAAAGTGGAATTTAAATGATGTCCTATGAATAGAGATGTAACATAAATGATGAAAGAATAACTAGAGATTAATTTTAAGATCACTATTAGAAAGCGGGTCAGACACTGTCTGTGGCAAGGTGGAGAGGTAGGAGCTTTCGAATTGCATGGTCTTGTCTGAGTTCTTGGGTCTAGCTGCCCCAAATTAATTTTATACATTGGGATTTTGTTTCATTTTATAAGCAATTAATGCTCATTTTATTTTTAACTATTTAATATTGGAACAACAGACTAATGGCATTCAGTTAGAATGAAGAAAAACAGGGGAAATGGCTAATGGCATCTTTTCAGAGATTGGAATCTGTCTTTGCTCTCCAGCAGCTACCTCTGTCTCTCTGAGAAGACTTTGAAAGGTTCTGAAGCTACTCTTAGGCTAATTCTCATTCTTGTATGGACAGGGAATGTGGGCAGACTCGGTGATTAGATTATCCCTCATAGATCATCCCCTTGCAAATAGAATTCCTCTGCATGGTTGGAATCATCATGAGTGTCTGAAGTGACTGAGGTGTCTGAAGTGACAAGTCTGGGTGTCTTGTATAAAGATTAGGTAAACTGGAATAAAGCTATTAATGATGGTTGCAAATGGACAAGGTGCAGTTTTTCATTGGATAAAATCTTTCATAAAGTACAATAAATAATACGCTCAGTATCAAGTTCAGAAGTTACCAGATAATGTTAGTCTCCTACAGTTGGGTCTATCCTTTTCTTTTGTTTTTTCCTTTCCTTTCCTTTCCTTTCCTTTCCTTTCCTTTCCTTTCCTTTCCTTTCCTTTCCTTTCCTTTCCTTTCCTTTCCTTTCCTTTCCTTTCCTTTCCTCTCCTCTCCTCTCCTCTACCTCTCCTCTCCTCTCCTCTCCTCTCATTTCCTTTCCTTTCCTTTCCTCTCCTCTCCTCTCCTCTCCTCTCCTCTCCTCTCCTCTCCTCTCCTCTCCTCTCCTCTCCTCTCATTTCCTTTCCTGTCCTGTCCTTTCCTGTCCTGTCCTTTCCTTCCCCTCCCTCCCTCTCTCTCTGTTTTTTTTTTTTGGGGGGGGAGTGTTCATCTTTTCAAAGTGGTATGTGAAAGAAGAAATTCAAAAAAGAAAATATATGTTTCAGAAGGATGACAATGTCAACTGGTTTGGATATATTTGGACATGTATATGGGTGATATATTCATGTGTTTAAAGCATTGTTATTTGAGTATATTCAGCATGTGAAAATTTGTTACCCTTTACATTTATTATACTTGTTTATATATACATAGATTCCAATATAAAGTTTTAAAACATGGTTTTTACAGCCTCAAAATAATAAGAATTATCTACATAAATGTGTTTTCACCAGGTTAATTTAAAACCATGGGTATTACTTGTTATCTATATTAGTAAATTATATAGTCTGGTAGACACAGACATGTTCAATTTGGCTTAAATTTTCAGTTGAGAATAACTGCATTTATTTTATTCAGACAATTACTAGGAAAGTCTGGATGTGTATATTGAAGCATCTGTTATTAGTAAAGGTTCATCTGCAAGAATGTCTACAAGTCTCCCATCTATTCAAATTCTTCACTGTGTTTTGTATCTACTTTGTAATTTTTTTACTAAAAATAATTTAATTCTTTTTTAAGACAGTCTCAGCTTACTTTTCACCTTAAATCTTGTACATAGCATACTATTCTAGGATTTAATTTGGCCCAGTCATTTTTGGCATGTGCTTTTGAACAGATTAGTTTATTCATGATACTCCAACATAATTCTCTGGAAGTGAGACTGATATAACAAATAAAGCCCTTTAAGCTTCACTGAAAACAAGCACATTGTTTTGTTGCAGTTGTTAGTCTATTGCTTATTTAAGCATTCAAATACTGTCTTAGAAAAGGTCTTTTTATTACCCAATGGATATTAATGGATGCTTCAAATTTAGACCTTAGCAGGTTAATTTTAGCTATTTCTCCTTGTTCTCTTTCTCTTTTTCCCTTTGTATCTATAACTTATCTATCCTATTATCTACTTTGCCATGTGTCTATCATTTTAATTTTATTTGGATTTGTCAAGCTGAGCATGTAAAAAAAATCCAGGTTTTATTTTCTTTTTGGAACTTTATGATGAATATTAATACAAATTTAAGTTGCTTTCCTGATTGTAATGAATGATGTTTGCTCTGTGTGCCTTGGTGAGTTCCTTTGTGCATGGCTCTCCATTCTTAATTATGATTCTGCATGATTGTGAGCTGGTGCTTAACCACAGTAAATAAGCTATAGTTTGGAAGGGGGAAAATATTTGAAGCTATTGCATAATAGTCTACCTGCCAGTATCTTAAGATATTGTTCTTCCTGTTCTTTTTATAACCCTTTCTTTACTACTTTGCAAAGTATTATTTACTTTTTCAGTTAATACAGTGACTAGCATTTACCAGTGCCTCTAACTCTACATAGTTTCTTTTTCACAGTTTAAAGATAATTTATGTAAAAGCATCTACCAAATATTTCAAATACTTAATAGCCACTCAATAATATTTAAATCGTTTTGACTTACTTTTGAATTTTAAAAATATTCCTTTCCTATATTTTTTGTTTGTTTTGTTTTGCTGATTGGTTTGATGTTTAGAATACTTTGTAGTGAAACTTCCCCCTTGGTAGGAGGGAGTGAAAGGTAAGAAAACTTAGAAATATGAGTAGAGGATGTGATCATTGATTAGATTTTAAATACATCTGACACGTAAATATTGAACATCATGGCATTCCTCAGATCACTTATAAACCTTTGTCTATAAGAGATACAGACTGCCTTGGATAATGGGAAGGGGCTGATTGGTATGGTCCAGTGGACTACATTCTTGGATCAGAGAATTACCAAGCAGAATGGGATATTTTCAACTATTACTTAATCTCTAGACATAATATCAGCAAGTCAAATAAGAGTATGGTACTGTTTTAATGGTCTGGCATTTACTTCTCACTCTATAATGATGTTCTACACAATCCCTTCACCTTTTTGTAACAACTACTCCACTGACTGAAGCCATCCACCAACACTCATTATACCCCCCTCCTTCCCTCATCGTCTTCTGCTCTAGTTTTATTTTTATTTAATTATTTATTATTGTAAAGGTTATATACAAAGGGGTTACAGTTACATAAGTCAGGTAATGAGTACATTTCTTTTTGAAAAGTGTTACCCCTCCCTAATTTTCTGCCAGTTTTCACCCCCCCTCCTGTCTCCCCTACACTCCAAGTTTTATAGTTCATTTCCAACATAGTATCTAGGTTCACCCTTGTCCCACTGTTTCTGTGATTTCCCTCTCCCTCCCCACATCAGATAAACATATATAGGACAAAAAGTACAGAGATTAAAGCAAACAGTGACAAAAGGAAATAAACCAAAGGGAATACAAAAGAAAAACAACAACAACAAATAACTGAAAACAGTACAATAAAAACCTCTTGTTTCTGTTTCTTCGAGTTCATTTCGATAAGCATTTTTTTTTCGGGGGGAGGGGGTCCGGTCATGGGGCCTGAACTCTGGGCCTGGGCGCTGTCCCTCAGCTCTTCAGCTCAAGGCTAGAGCTCTACCACTTGAGCCACAGTGCCACTTGCAGCTTTTTTCTTTTGGCTTATGTGGTACTAAGGAATCGAATCCAGGGCCTCATGCATGCAAGGCAAGCACTCTACCACTGAGCCACCTTCCCAGCCCTGATAAGCATTATTTTATATGGTCATATGCACATAAGATCATATTGAGCCCTTTTGATCCTCTTCTAAGATAATCCTCCTTTGGTCTCACTGTGTGAGTGTTTAGACTGCTGTTTAATCATGTTCAGGTATAATTATTTGTTTTTTACTATCCATTGGGTTTACTCAGAGATTTATAGACACAGTCTAATTATTACAAATGAAGTCTCTATGTCTTTGTGTCTGGCTTCTTTTCTTAGTAAAGTGTTTTCCAAGTCTTTCCATTTCCTTAGGAATGGGGCAATGTCATTCTTTCTAATGGAAAGAATGTATATATGTACCACATTTTTTGATCCATTTGTCCACAGAGGGGCATTTGGGTTGATTCTGTATCTTAGCTATGGTAAACAATACTGCAATGAATGTGGTTGTGCTGATGACTTTAGTATGGCCTGGTTTATGTTCTATTGGGTAAATGCCCAGGGGTAGGATGGTTTATGTTCTATTGGGTAAATGCCCAGGAGTAGGATTGTTGGGTCATAGGGAAGTTCTATATTTAGTCTTTTGAGAAATCTCCATACTGCTTTCCAGAGTGGTTCTTTTTCTTGAATGCTTGAATATGGAGGACCAACACTTATTTATATGTCCATGCCCAGGAACTCTTCTCAAAGCATTAGACACCTTCTTGCCCACCTCTCTTCAGCTAGTGAGCTCATCTCTTGTTGCAGGAAAATAGAATTCAAGGGTCTGAGTTCATGAACATAATTTTATTTTAGTTGTAGACTGTAATATTAATGTTTTGTTTCTCTAAAGTTTTTATTCACTAAGAGAATTTTTTCTATGTCCAGAGACATCTCTTTCTCTTTCTTTGAAATAAAGTCTTAATATGTAGTCTGATTTGCCTTGAACTCGTGATCTTCTTGCCTCAGCCTCCAGATTTCTGGGATTATGGGCATGTACTACCACATCCATCCTTGTCAAATTTTTCTATTTGTAATTAAAGATATTCTTGTCCTAGTTTTTTTCCTTTCCAATTATTCTTCATGTCATCTATGCCTATGCAAATGACTCATCCAACAGCAGTAGCACCTCAATTCTGTGACCTCACTAATTCTCATGATATTTATCTCTACTTGATTTTGCCATCTGTTTTATTGTCCAAGTGCTGAATTTTGTCAGAACCTCTCTTTTATTTCAGTTCATCAGTGTTTTGGCTTTTTTTTTTTTTTTGACAGTCCTGGGACATGAACTCAGGGCCTGGGCACTGTCCCTGAGCCTTTCTGTGCTCAAGGCCTACTCTCTACCAGTTGAGCCACAGTGCCACTTCTGGTATTTTTGTTTATGTGGTACTGAGGTATCGAACCCAGGGCTTCATACATGCTAGGCAAGTACTCTACCACTAAGCCACATTCCCCATCCCTGTCATAACCTCTAATCTCAAGGCTAGCGCTCTACTACTTGAGCCACAGCACCACTTCCAGCTTTTTCAGCTTATGTGGGGCTAAGGAATCGAACCCAGGGCCTCATGCATGCAAGGCAAGCACTCTACCACTGAGCCACCTTCCCAGCCCCTGCTTTACTTTTGTAGTGTTAAATTTTAAACATCTAATTCATCAATTTTTTTCTCCTTAACCATTACTCTTGCATCTCACAAACACAACTAGTTGTTTTACACCTCTATTTTCTCCCAGTTGATAAATCCATCTAGAAATTAGAGTTAGTGGGACAGCACTTCAACTAGGTGGTAGGTACTATTGACACAAATCACTCACCATTATTAGGCTTCTGCAGATGTTTGAGAATTCTTTCACTTGTGTACAATCAATTCTCTCTTCCATTCTGTTTTCCTCAAAGCAGGAGCTCTATCCCTTCTTAATCCTGTCTCCTTTAGATATTGAACTCTGATTTTGCTCCACAAACTTAGTAGAAATTAGAAAGAACACTGCAAATTCAACAACTGTATTATCTTACCTATCTACCTTTATACCCTTTTGACCTTTACTCTTTATTTCTCCTATGAAGGCATAGTCCTCACCTTCTTTTTAAGACTAACCATTTCCTCCTGTACTCTAGGTCCCACTCCTTTCTTTCCTAGTCCCTTTAGCCTCTTGATTATCCCCCTTTTTCTCATATCTTGAAATTTTTATTTTCTCTTGCTATCTGCTTTACTCAGGCAAGTAGACCAAACAAAATGACACAAAAGCCCAACCCTCTCTTCTGCAAGTCCTTCTTACCCTCTGAGTACATCCATTTCATTTCGTGTGTGTGTGTGTGTGTGTGTGTGTGTTTTGTTACTCATGGTCTTGATCTCTGGGCCTGAACGCTGTCCCTCAGCTCTTCAGCTCAAGGCTAGCACTCTACCACTTGAGCCACTGTGCCACTTCTGCTTTTCTGAGTGATTTACTGGAGATAAGAGTCTCTTGGACTTTCCCTGCCTGGGCTGGGTTTGAACCATGATCCTCAGATCTCAGCCTCCTGAGTGGCTAGGATTACAGGCATGAGCCACCAGGGCCTGACTCATTTTTAAGAGGCACACTTTTTAAGAATTAACTTCTCACTGGTCATCTATTTCTCAGACCACTACATTTTGCCTTCTTTTCTCCCATACCAGTAATTTCCAGGTAACTAGTCTAGTGGAAACTTTTCAGTCTGCATCTTAGTTGATCATCTTTTTCTTTCCTGAAAGCATCCTTCTGTTTCATCACCCAGTGACATTTTTAGTCTTTCCTGCGACCAATCTGTCCATTCACCTTTCTCAATTCTTCAAGGTTCTTACTATATCCCATTTCATGTTCTCTTCAAGGCCTTCATTATTATATCAATGGCTTAAATGTCATGTCTCAAGCCCAAATATGTTTCATGAATTTACCTTTCCTCTGCATACCAGAACTTGAGAATTCTTTAGGTAATTCAGGCTCACATATCTAAAGGAAGCTCAATGTCTGTGTCCTTTGAAATCATCCTCTTGATGAAAGGTGCTTTTGTCTCTCTGGGGCTAAACCAGAAACTTGAGGGGTGGTATCAGGGTGTTCCTTCATTCCTTTGTTTCTCAAATAAGAATCCTGAATGAGAATTGCTCATTCTATTTCTCCAATAGTTCCCAAACCTTTCTATCTATGTTCATGTTCCCCAAACAATTTATCTCTTACCAGAATTGTGACAACAGACTTCTAATTATATTTCCTACCTCTAATCTTGTCCCTTCCTAGCTACTCCAAATGTTGCTTGGATAATTGCCAAATGCAGATTGGAACTATTTGTTTTTTTCAGTGGCTCCAGTTTTCCTTAGCTAAAAAACACAAAATTCTAATCTTAAATCTCGAGGTCTACTGGAGCTCTGATTATTTGTGGGATCTTCTTTGCTTTGCTAAACTCATATTCTCTCTTGTCTCAGAAGTATTACTTTGCTTTTTTTTTTTTTTTGGCCTAGAATACTGTCTATCACTCTTCTTCATTTCTCTTAAATAATTCTTCTCATGCCTTCCTTCTCTGGCCACTTCTATATCTTTATCAGGATGGATGAGATGTCTCTCTTCTGTGCTCCTGGTATCCCGTTAAAGCACTCAGCATTGCAAATACTTTGTTTACTTATCTGTTTCCTCATTAGGTGCTACTGAATGTGTGAATGAAATCCTTGGATTTTTTTTAAGTTAGCAGTCATTACTCTCTTTCATTTTAATTTTGTTCTAGACAAAAGTGATTTAAAGTAGATTTTATTTCAGAACATCATTTCAGGCATATTTCCTAGTAGTGGGGTTCTCAGATAACCCAATATCCTAGGTAATTCTAAAAGATGGCCTCAATTAATTTATAATTCCCTTTAGAATTTTCTTATGTATTTTCATAACTCTATGAGATCTCATTTTTGTCTCATGCCTTTTCCCTAAACATCTTTCATCTTCTTCCTTTGTATCATTTCAACCACATAACAGGTTATCAGGCTCCTGTGAGTGTGTATGAGACCATTTTACATCAATGTGGTAGTTCTTAGCAAGAAAAGAATGTTGTAGCACAGACAATGGCTATGCCCTGGTTAAGCCACATTGTTGACAATTCTTTTGTTCATGGAAAAAACAGTGAGTAGAGGTGCCTGTCCCAATGCCTGTGATTCACTAGTAGTTACTAAAATGGGGTGATAATTTTTCCATATGCATTTTTTTGTAGACCATTGCTAAGGTCAATTATACCTACTGGGGAAAACATCTTAATGGCTTCTGTCTATGCCAAGCCAACCATTTATAGGTACAAATGCTAATTATTCAAGTTTACAAAACTTGAGAGAGCACACATGCATGCATGCATGCCTGCATGCATACACACACACACACACACACACACACACACACACACACAGCACAACCTTTTATGAGTAAAAAACATCTTTCTAAGACTATTGCTTCCTTGGCTACCAGTGTTCAAGAAAAACCTGCTGTGAGGCAAAGTCCCTCTGCTTTCAGTTGTGACTCCTTAGTAGGAACCATTCAATTAAAGAATCTTTCAAACTGAATTTCCAATTTACTTGTAACTTAGTGTTTAATGTTCAAATTTCATTCAGGTGTTGGACCTAAACCAAGAGTATACTTGGCCTGTCTTCTGATTAGCAAAAATATTGAAACCTGCGCCTATTTGCTCTGCTGTCATTCAACTGTTGAGGCTGCCTAATGCTTTTGCTGAAACAAAGCAACTCTCTGGGGCTGCCTGGTACCAAGGTTACCTGTCTGCCCATGTTGATTTCTGGCAGTGAAAAGGCATGCCGCTGTGCCTCTCTGTGTCCTTCTGCAGAAGCAAGGGCTTGGTCACAGCTGGTCAGACATGAAGGTTGTAAATATTAGTCCAGCATGTTCATGCAACTACTTTGTTGCTCTGCTCACCTAAACGTAATTGGCTAACAAATTTTTCAGTACACACCCTTGATGTAATTTTTCAATCATATTTATGTCCTATGGAGTTCATGTTCAAAGGGAAATCTTGGCATTCATGTCTCTGTGGCAGCAGTTTATCCTAAATTATAGTTTATATTTTGAAAGTCTGTTCACTAAGTTGTGAGAATGTTGGGTTTATTCACAAGTTTATCCTGCTGAGCAGCAAGTGAGATGTGCAAACATCAATGGATGGTTTGTTCTTGAATGTGTATTGGGGGAGGGAATGGTGTTTGGCCCAAGGATTACAATTTGTTGGTTATCACATACTGAACTTGGGAACTGTTTTACACCCTATGTTTATTATAAGGAAGTTAAAGTCTCTGTCTCTAATTTAGTCACACGAAACACATACCCATGAAATTGTCCTAAATCAATACTTTGGCAATCATTCCTAAAATACAAGCCCATAAATTGGGCCTGTACTATGTGTTAAAGGTAGAGTTGATGATAGATTGGAATGAAAAAAAATTCAACAAATTTAAGAAAGATCATTGAGTGGCTACTTTATGCCAAACCCTGTGCTAGGTTAGATGCCAGGAAAGATGTTCACTTGCTTTGAAATCTCCAGAGAAAGAAAGGATTGTGAAAAAGACATAGGCAAACTGCCATAGGAATGCAATGTAAGCTCCAAGTATTTGTGTGCATTTGTGTGTGTGTAACTTTCAGAAGTATGAAGAGAATCCATAAAAGTATGTGTGTATAGTCCTAAACACAGCTTGTAGTGTTTGGTTTCCTATTACCTTAGGCAGAAATGACTCATTATACCAAATTGTTGTCTCAAGGCTTCTATCAACAAACTGACCAATTACAAGTTACCATTTGTAATGCAATAAAGAATGAAGGCTGAACTTTTGCAAACTTTAAAAAAAAATTTGTTAACCTTTAAGAAACTGATTAAAATCTCAGGAAGGGCCTTGCAATTCCATTTGAAAAAGAGTGTGGCCAAATGAGGTAATATTTTGAACAAATATTTAGAAATGGGTCAGGTAGCATAGGCACAAGCCAACCAAGGCATTGACAACACAAGAAGCTTTTTTATGAGTTCTTGCAGTATCTGAACCTATGTCAATGGCTTGTCCCATTATGTTGTTCCTCTCTTCAGACTTTATCAAGCCTTGTCTTTGTCTATGCCTGCTGCTGTAACAAAATAGTTTTGGTGGTTTATAAAGACTACAAGTTTGCCTGGGCATAGTGGCAAACCATGTAGGAGGAAGGGATGGGAGGATTGTGGTTTGAAGGTAGCCCATACAAAAAAAGTTAATAAGATTTCCATGTCAAAAAACATGTTGGACGTGTTGAAATTGTTTGATAAGGGGATGAAACAGTGAAGGAGAAGGTGAATTTGATCAGGGGATATTATTATGCATGTGTAGATACATTGTAAACGCCCATGTGCAACCAATATATGCTAATACATAAATTTTAAAAACCAGGCTGGTCACGGTGGTGCATACCTATAATTTAATCTACACAGAAGATGTAGGTAGAGGGAATGCTAAGGCCAGGAAAAGAGTGAGACCCTGCCAGAGAAAAATCTCTTAGCAAAAAGGGCTACGAGTATGGGTCAAGTGATAGAGTGGTTGCCTGGAAACCACAAAGTCCCAGTGCCACACAAAGTTGAAGTTTATTTCTAGCCTTGTAGAGGCTGAGAATCCGAAGATCAAGGCACTCTGATAAAGACTAATTCTATGCTTCTAAGATGATATGTTGCTGCTGCATCCTCTGAAGGGGAAGAACATTATTTTCTCATATAGACAAGATGGAAGGGAAAAGAGCATTGACTGAGTTCCTTCTCTTTTTCATTTATTTATTTTTATTGTCAAGGTGATATACAGAGGGGTTCCAGTTGCATAAATAAGGTAATGAGTACATTTCTTGTCAACCTTGTTACCCATTCCCTCCATTTTCTCCTACTTTCCCTCCCCTCCAGTCCCCCAGGTTATACAGATTGTTTCCAACATATTGTCTTGTGTATATGGCTGTTGCATTAGTTCTCCCCCCCTTATCCTTTGTCTCACTGAGTTCCTTCTCTTTAATCAGGATTATTTATAATCCCATCCATAGAAGTGGAATCCTATTGAAGTAATTAGCTGCTTAATCTCCCACCTTATGATAGTATTCCCTTGGGGAGAAGTTCCACATGAATTTTGAAGTGGCACAAGATATTCTAATTATTAACCATCAAGGTCTAAGAAAATCATATAATTCAATCTATATATGTCTTAAATTTCTTAGTAATATTGAAAAAAGTAGAAGTGAGATTAAGTTTACCAGTATATTTCATACATATATATATTTAATTGAACCCAACATATTCAAAATACTGTCTCCACATGGAACCAATATAGTTTTTAGATGTTTTATTTATTTTTAATAATTCTATATAAATGGTTACGCATTTTATATTTATACTCAATTAGAACTAGCAATAATTCCAAGACATCAATCATCATGTATGGCTGGTGGTTATCATATTGGCCACCAAAATTTATTTCTCTTACAGATTAACTATATCCCATTTTAAGACTCTACATGTGAGATCATTCTGCAACATTTTTTGTTTATGTGTTCATTGTAGAGCTTGAACTGAGGGCCTCATGCATTTGCATTGCTCTTCTTTTATATATATATGTTTTTATTGCAAAAATACTGTACAAAGGGGTTAGAGTTATGCGAGCAAGGTAATAAGTACATTTCTTATCAAGCACTGTTGCCTCATCCTTTGTTTTTCCCTTACTATTCCTTCCCTCCCACTTCCACAACTACAACCCCTCCTGCCTAAATTATAAAGGTTGTTGTTCAACAGTGTCTTGTACATCTCATTGTTAAAATGGGTCAACCTGTATCCCTATTTTGTTTTTTCCCTTCCCTTCCCCAATTTATACCGACATCAAATACAATGAAAACAGAGGTTATACAATGGTCTTTTATTGCTCCATATGAATTTTTGGATTGCCTCTTCTATTTCCTTGAAAAATGAGGTTGGAATATTGATAGGTGTCACATTGAATTTTTAGATAGCCTTGGGCTGTATTGCCTTTTTCACAATATTGATCCTCCCAATCCAGGAGCATGGGAGGTTTTTCCACTTTCTAAATTCTGCTTTGATTTCCTTTTTCAGGTTTTTAAAGTTTTCATCGTAGAGGTCCTTCACTTCTTTAGTTAAGTTATTTTTTGTAAGTCTATTACAAAAGGAGTTGCTTTCCTGATTTCAGCCATGCCCTTCTCATTGTTGGCATACAGAAAAACCATTGATTTTTTTGAGGGTTAATTTTATACCCTTCTACTTTGCCAAAGTTTTGAATCAGCTCGAGTAATTTGGGCGTGGAGTCCATGGGATTCTTTAAATACAAGATCATGTCATCTGCAAAGAGGGAGAGTTTACTTCATTTTTCCCTATTTGGATTCCCTTTATGTTTGCATCTTGTCTCATTGTGGTAGCTAGGCATTCCAATACTAAATTGAAGAGAAGTGGAGAGAGTGCATATCCTTGTCTCGTTCCTGAGTTTAGAGGAAATGGCTTTAGTTTTTCACCATTAAGTATAATGCTGGCTGTAGATTTGTCACATATAGCCTTTATTGTATTGAGGAATGTTCCCTAGATTCCTAATTTTTCCAGAGCCTTCATCATACAGAAAAGCCATTGATTTTTGGGGGTTAATTTTATAACCTGATACTTTGCCAAAGTTTTGAATCAGCTTGAGTAATTTGGGAGTGGAGTCTATGGGATTCTTTAAATACAAGATCATGTCATCTGCAAAGAGGGAGAGTTTTATTTCTTCTTTCCCTATTTGGATCCCCTTTATGTCTGCATCTTGTCTTATTGCTGTAGCTAGGCATTCTAATACTAGATTGAAGAGAAGTGGAGAGAGTGGGCATCCTTGTCTTGTTCCTGAGTTAAGAGGAAATGGCTTTAGTTTTTCACCATTGAGTATAATGCTGGCTGTAGGTTTGTCGTATACAGCCTTTATTGTATTGAGGAATGTTCCATGGATTCCTAATTTTTCCAAAACCTTCATCATAAAGGGGTGTTGGATCTTGTCAAATGCTTTTTCTGCATCTATTGAATAACCATTTGGTTCTTATCCTTGCTCTTGTTGATGTGATTAATTACATTAATTGATTTGTATATGTTGAACCAGCTTTGCATCCCTGAAATGAATCCTGTTTGATCGTGTTGTATGATTTATTGGATGAATTGTTGAAGTCGGTTGGCCAAAATTTTGTTGAGAAGTTTTGCATCGATGTTCATCAAAGATACGGGTCTATAGTTCTCTTTCTTTGATGAGTCCCTGTCTGGTTTTGGGATGAGGGTTATGATGACTTCATAGAAAGAGTTCGGTAGTGAACTTTCTCTTTCAATTTCATTGAAGAGTTGGAGGAGTATTGGTGTGAGTTCTGCCTTGAAGGCCTTGTAGAATTCCACTGTAAATCATCCGGTCCTGGGCTTTTCTTAGATAGGAGATCTCTTATTGTTGTTTCTATTTCAATGCTTGATATGGGTCTATTAAGTTGGTTTAACTCATCTTGGTTTAGTTTTGGCATGTCAATATTTGCTAGGAAAGTGTCCATTTCTTCCAGATTCTCAAACTTATTAGCATAAAGGTTTGAGAAGTATTCTCTTATAATGTTCTGAATCTTGGTTGTTTTGTGATGATGTTTCCATTCTCATCTCTGAGTTTGTTTATTTGGGTATGTTCTATTCTTTTTCTGGTAAGATTTGCTAATGGTCTGTCAATTTTGTTATTTTTTTTGAAGAACCAACTCTGTTTTGTTGATTCTTTCTTATTTTTGTATTCTAATTTGTTTAATTCTGATTTAATTTTAATTATTTCTTTTCATCTACAGTATTGGGGTTTAGTCGGCTGCTCTTTTTCCAAGGAGATCCAGATGTCTCATTAAATTGTTGGGGCTGGGAAGGTGGCTCAGTGGTAGAGTGCTTGCCTTGCATACCTGAGGTCCTGGGTCCAATTCCTCAGCACCACATAAGCAAAAGGAAAAAAAGCCAGAAGTGGTACTGTGGCTGAAGTTGTAGAGTGCTAGCCTTGAGCTGAGGAGCTGAGGGAAAGTTCCCAGGCCCAGAGTAGAGGCCCCACGACTGGACCCAAAAAAAAAATAAAAATAAAAAAATAAAAAAATAAATAGTTGGTTTCAGATCCCTCCAATTGGTTAATGTAGAAACTCAGAGCTATAAATTTGCCTCTGAGTACTGCCTTTGCTGTGTCCCAGAGGAGGTGGTAATTTGTGTGTTCATTTTTGTTGAATATCATGAACATTTGAATTTCTTTCTAAGCTCTTCCATGAGTCACTGGCAATTCAACAGTGTGTTGTTCAGGCACCATGTGTTACCGAATGTTCTTTGGTGGCTTTTGGTGTTGAGTTCTAATTTTATTCCTTTGTGGTCTGAGAGAATGCAGGGCATAAATTAAATGTCTCTGAATTTGGACAAGTTTGCTTTGTGATCTAAAATGTAGTCTATTTTGGAAAATGTTCCATGTGCTGCTGAGAAAAACATGTATTCTGATGCTGCAGGGTGAAATATTCAGTAGATGTCTGTTAAATCTAGTTGATCTATGCAGTTGTTTAGATCTGTGGTTTCTCTGTTGAGTTTTTGCCAAGTTGATCTATCTAGTGGGGATAGTGGTGTGTTAAAATCCCTAACAATTAATGTCTTTGGATTTGAGGGAAAGTAGTGTTTCTTAGATGAATTTGGGTGTTCCGTTGTTTGGTGAATAGATATTTAGAATTGTAATATTCTCCTGAAGGAGAGATCCCTTTATCTCTTCTCATGAATTTTAATTTGAAGTCTATTTTATCTGATATTAGGATTGCAACTCCTGCCTGTTTATGGGGGCCGTTTGCTTGGTAGAGTTTGCTCCAGCCTTTAACATTGAAAATGTGTTTTTTTTTATGGCAAGGTGTGACTTCTGAAGGCAGAAGATAGAAGGATCTTGCTTTTTAATCCATCTAGACAGTCTATGTTGCTTATTTGGAGAGAGTAGTCCATTAATGGTGAGAGTTAGGACTGAGAGGTGTTTGCTAGTTCTTGCCATGTTATCCACTTTTTTGGGGGCTGTGACAACTGGGTTCTTCCTTTGGTTTTTGGATTCTCAGTTTGGGTGCAGTTTCTTGGCCTTTATTGTGGTCTTGTTGGTTTTCTCTGTGTAGGACATCTTTAAGTATCTTTTGTAGGTCTGGTTTGGTGGAGATATATTGTTTAAGTTTTTCTTTGCTATGGAAGGTTTTTATTTGACCTTCAGTTATGAAGGAGAGTTTAGCTGGGTACAATATTCTTGGTTGGTAGTTGTTTGTCTTTAGGACATGACTTACATCATTCTAGGCTCTTCTTGCTTTAATTGTCTGTGTTGAGAAATCTGAGGTTATTGATCTTTTCTCCTTGACAGCTTTAAGGATCCTTTCCTTTGTCTGAATTGATCCCATGTGGATTATAATGTGACAGTGAGATGTCCTGTTCTGGTCTGGTCTATTTGGGGTTCTAAAAGCTTCTTTTATCTGAATAGGCCTATCTTTTTGCATGTTTGGGAAGTTCTCTGCTATGAGCCTGTTAAATAAATTTCCTAGACCATTAACTTCTGTCTCTAGGTGCTCCTCTATACCCATTATCCTCAGATTAGTCCTTCTGAAGGTGTCTTCCAGATGTTGAACAGATCTATCATATTTCTTACATTTGTCTTGGGCAGTTGTGTGTTCTTTCTCTATAATGTCTAGGCTGTCTTCAATCCCAGATATTTGATCTTCTGCATGGCCTAACCTACTGTCAAGACTTTCTACTTTTTTTAAATTTCCTTTCCTTCTAATTGGTCAGCTTTGATGGCTTCAAATTCTTTGTTGGAACTTTGTTTTAGATCTTGTATGCACTTCTTTACTTCCTTAATTTGGTGTTCAGTGTTTATTCTCAAATCATTTAGTTCATTGATTATGGTTTCCTTGGACTCCCTTTCCTTCTGATGGGCTCCATTCAGCATTCACTTTGTGATCTCCCTGGATTCCTTCAGCTGTCTGTTTATGGATTCCATGAATGCCTATATTGATATTTGTCTATTCTCTTCCTGTTCATGCAATTCCTGTATTACTCTTTGATTAGCTTCCTCATGCTCAAGAAATTCTTGTATTTGTCTTTGACTGTTCACAGCCTGCTCATGCAATTCCTGCATTTCTCTTTGACTGTCCTCAACCTGTTCACACAATTCCTATATTAATCTTTGATTAAATTTTGTATTAATTTTTGGTTAGCCTCATCATACCTGTGAAGTTCCTGTATTAATCTTTGGTTAGTCTTGTCTTGCTGCCTATCAAGCTCATACTGAGACCTTTGCAGGTTTTCAATCTTTTCATTCACCATGTTTACCAATAGTGTTTGTAGAGCTTTTTGGGAAGTCATCTGGATTATTCATTAACTCTTCTGCCACTTGAATATCATGAGTGGGAGTTGAGATACCCAGACTTCCCATTTTTCTTGTGTTTCTCCAGCTTGTTCTGCTCATTTGGTATGAAAGTAACACCAGTTTTGTGCTAGAACACTATTTTAGGCAAGCATCAACCAGAGTCCTGTAGTTGCACAGTCAAATGGCTGCAGATACAATCTAGTTCAACAGATATAAGCTATTCAACATCAAACAACTATTGATTAATGGACTAAGAACTTCCAAGAGGGATTCATCAGACCAGAAATTAATAGATTTAGGGAGAATTGTGGGGAAAAATAGGATTAGAGGTATGTGGAGAAGTAAAAGGAAAGAGTGAATTTAAGCAAGTCCTAATCTCACAGAAGAAATGGATAGAACAGAATGAGGGGAGAGAGATAAAGAAACAAGGAAAAATGAGTAAAACAAAAATTTAAATTAAAAAGAAATGAAACACTTAAAATTATGTTTGAGCAGACAGAAAGAAGCTCTGCCTTCCCAGAACTTTGTGATCCTCCTCCCAGGATAGTTCAGTGGGAAGGGAGATCTGCTTTGAGTATCACAAAAGATGGAGGTGGTTGTTTCCTCTAATTTGGAGTTGCTGTGATGAGGCTAGGTTCTGGGTAGGGTTGAGGCCTATCAGCAATCAGTAGTTTTTCCCTAAGGGTCTATCTCCTGAGACACTCACAGAGCCCAGCCTGGAACCATTCTCAGGATTTATGTTTACTGAGTTTTAATTGTTTGGCTTTTACCCCTCCTGCTGTCTAGGCTGTAGGGAGGGACAGCCCCTGGCTCTGTTTACCCAGTGAAGAAAGTCGTCTGTGGGCAGAGTGACTTTCCCATGGGTAGAGCTGAGCCCAGCAGGTCAGCTCAGGTTCCTGTGACCTGTGGAATGGCTCCTATTATATTCTTTCAAGGCCTGAGTTGGAGATAGCTACTATGGCAGGGCCTTTGTCAGTATCAAAGATGGAGATCTTCTCTGGTGGTGTGGGAGGGGCTACCTTCCTACTGTTGCTCTGTGAGAAGGGGTGAGGATGTCTTGTGGGTACTCATGCAAGCCTCTTGGTTGCTGGGCCGTCCCTTGTCTGCAATCAGCAGGATGAAGATTTCTGCTCCTTGTCAGTTCTTATTGGTGGTGAGTAGAATCCGCTTCCACACTGTGTCTGGTGCCTGTTTCCTTGACCAAGCTGGCTGGATTTTCCCTTTCTGGCCAAACTCTCTGTACTGTGGTGGCACACTTAATGTGATTCTCTAGCCTAGGACTGTTCACTGGAACACTAAAACTGCTTTCTATGCGAGAGCTTGTTGAGCCTCCAGCTTCTCCTCCACCATCTTCCTCCCAATCCTTGCATTGCTCTTCTTTGCTCAAAGCTGGCCCTCTATCAGATGAGCCACAGTTCCACTTCTGGATTTTTACTGCTTAATTGGAGATAAGAAGATAATTCCCTGTGTTGGCTTTGCGTTGCCATCCCCTAATTTCTCCTTCTGAGTAATTAGAATTATAGGTATGAGCCATTAGTGTCTGGCTCAGTGCAACTTTTTGTAGCTTCTTTTTTTTTCCCCAGGGCTGAGGACCGAACCCAGGGCCTTGCATGTGCTGGGCAGGCACCCTTCTGTTGGGCTAAACCCCTAGCCCCTCAGTGCAACTTTTTTTCTGGGTCTCCATCCCAATGTTTACTGATACTCAGAAAATGCTCTTCAAGTTAGTTTAAACTTTCCTGTGCCAATGTTTGGCTGTTTTGTCATTCTGTTAGTATGTAATTAATACTTTTGAGTTCTTATTATATACTATTTATGTTAAACTTTGGGATATAATCATGATCTATATAATTAAGGCTCTTCTTCTCAGAGTATGTCCAGTGTAGTCTAGAAAATAAAATTAAACAAACAAATTAAACCACTCATGGTTACATGAGTTGAAATAAAAGTATTAGGAAATATGAGAGTTCCTAATACAAGGACTTCTTTTAGTATGGATGGAATGAGATTGTCCCTCAGTGAAGGGGCCTTAGATAGGAAATCAGAATGATGCCTGTGGGGTGCACTTGGCATGCTTGAGGATCTAACAGAAATATGTGTAAGTAAGGCAAGTGTGATTTACAATGAAGTTGGATAGGTAGGCAGAGGCCAAAGCATGGAAAGCCTGTAGAGATACTAGGGAGCAGGATACAATCAAACTGACTAACATAGTATACACAGAAGTGAATTTCCATGATGTAATAATCCCTTTTGAACAGTTAACAGATAGTTTAACAAAATGAATATCAAGAAGCTGAAACATATCTTGTCTCAATGGAGGATGGAGATTAAAGGGAGGAGGGCCGATGAATGGAGAGGAGAGAAGAATGGTGGGCAAATTCAGTTATAATACTAAGTACACATATGTGAAATGGATCTAGGAGATTTGAAGTGATGAGTGCAGTTAGGATAGATGATGTGGGGGAGAATGATGGAAGGGGAAACACTTCATTGTACACATAAATTGATATGTTGAATTGAAAACCCAATTTGTAGAAAGCTGTTTTTGGCTATAAAAATGTCCTACACTGATGACTTCAAGACAAATTCTGTAGGTAACACTGATAGGACTCTGGTCAGATCCCAGTGACTGTAGGGTGTGGGGAAAAAAGTATGACTCCCAACTTTAAATAAGTTAGAAGGGTCTATTTAAGAGCTGTGTTAGCTCTCTTGTGGCATGCTGAAGGTTTTAGGGTGAAATATCCATGACCTAAGATAGAAAATACAGTGTTAGTTTGTCTAATTTATTTTTACTTAAGTCAGAAATTTATGGTTATTTGGTGCCACTGGTAGGATAAGAAGAAGAAAAAAAACTAAACTTCTATCCATATCTCTTACAGTTTTACTTACTGAGTAATCACAGTGTAAATCACTTAACAGTTTATTGCTTTGAATATTATTGTCTTTTCTGTATAACTGATAGGATTTTTACATAGACACAAAATTATTGCCATAAAACTGTCATGAGTAGAGGTTGATGACAGTCTTTTCAGAGGAAGGCTAAAGGGAAACAATAAAAATAAATAACTTGTCTTGATTTCCAAGTCTCTTAAATCAATTAGGAAGGCACAACAATAAAGCTTTTTTGTTGTAAGTGATTTGTACAGATTTGTAATCGTCCTTAGCTAATCATTTCAAAGTGATATTTTGCATTGCTATCCCTCATAGCATTAGTTATTAAACAACTGACTTACCTCCTATTCAAATTGAAATAAACATGAAAAATGTTAACTGCCATTTAATTCAAAATAGTTTAAATTGACACTCATGTTCATTCATTTGTTCATCCAAGGGATTATTATTGTCTAGATTTTTTTTAACAGGATAGACCATCCTCCAGAAATTCACAATATAGTGGTAAAGGCATAAATAAATATACATGTGAAGAAATATGATGTTAGTAGTGATAAGTGTCCTTAAGAAAACAGAAAAGTATAAAAAAAGTCACACAACATAGAAGCTATATTAGATCCTAATGATGGAAAAAGCTTTCAGTAAGGTATATCTATTTTAATTAACTAATGAATTAATTAATTTGTTTTATTAGTCTCATTGTGTAACCTAGGCTGGCCTTGAACTAGCTGTGTAACCCAGGCTAACCACAAACTTGTGATCTCCTCTTTTACCCATCTGAGTGCTAAGATTACAGGTACAACCACCATCATTGGTCTAGAGGTCCAAGAAGACTTTTTGATGATGGTGTGGTTGTCTGGAGGCCAGATTGGCATTAACCAGGCAAAAACTAACAGGAAGATTAACCTGGAAAGAGGAAACATATACATTTATAAAGTGCTCATAGTGGTGGGGAGTAGGTTGCATATTGACAGGTATAAAAAAGTGAACTAAGGGGCTGGGAAGGTGGCTCAGTGATAGAGCACTTGCCTTGCATGCATGAGGTCCTGGGTTCGATTCCTCAGCACTACATAAGCAAAAGAAAAAAGCTAGAAGTGGTGCTGTGGCTCAAGTGGTAGAGCGCTAGCCTTGAGCTGATGAGCTGAGGGACAGTGCCCAGGCCCAGAGTTCAGGCCCCACGACCGGACCTCCCACCCCCCCCCCCAAAAAAAAAAAAGTGAACTAAGAGGGTTAGGGCATCATTGTGCAAGAGGAAGGCAGATTCCCATAGGAAATGGATGATGGTTTATAGAAAATCACTGTGGTTACTTGGTAGGGAACGGCTTGAGCCCAGTAGTGGGCATGCAGTAAAAGGATACAAACAAGGAATTAGGAAAACCAAATGATCTATAAATGTGAGGTTTCCATTTGGACAAGGAGCACAGAACTAGAGTAAGTTCCTCTGCCTAGAGATTGCCGGGTAGGCAAGGAAGGTGAAGGTAGGTGTTGAAGATGAGCACTGATGCAGGTCAGCTGTTAAGATGGAGGGCTCTGGAGTCAGACACAGCTAAGCTCAGACACCTACTGCTTCCACCTACTGCTGTGTGAATTCACACAAGTTTCTGTACATTGAGCATAACCTTTTTCATAAGTACCTGCAGGGATGGAATCAGACTATGCACAACAAAATATTTAGCCATAATTACAACATTATCACTTTGGACTTTAGTAACTGACTTTTAAAAAAACAGACAAAACAACATTTCTACATTTATTGGAAATCTTCAGAGGAAAATATTACACTTTCTGCAGTCACTTGCTAGGACGATAGTATTGTTTATTGATTCTAATTTTGATTTTGAAATAGGCTTCACAGAAAATGGGTCCTGTGTAACAATATTGACTAGATGTGAAATTTATGAACTTATCAGCTATAATCAATGTCACAAAAGATTTGCCTATCTTTATATAATACATACAACAAACAAACAAAACCATGATCTAGATAAGAATCCCTTAGACACAAATTACATGACATCATTTTCTAAACTTCATTATTTCCTTACTATTAAAGGCTTATATGGGTCCATTAATAACCTGTGAATCGCAAATCAATTATTTTACAATGAAGCATAAAATTAGTTTAAGAAACTCATATGTATGCAGTGTATGGTATATTGGCTTCTTTTCAGAAGAAGATCAAATAAAAATCTATGAGGAGAAAAAAGTATAGATGACATGTTAGGTGGTGGGTAACTAATTGTGCTTTAGCTTAAGAGCAAGGACTATTTAACTGGAATTGTAAAAAGCCTGTGTTAGCATTTTGCTGTAAACTTAACAATGGACTTCACAAACATAAAATTATTCTCCAAATATGATTAAATTCAAGGGCGTCCTAATTTTGCACACATAAATAATACATGTGAAGTGCCAAGTACCCTGACTGGCATTTTGTGTTTGTTGAAGGTGCTCTCTGTAACATGTTTACATAAGTGATTTAATTGTACATTTTGACAAAAATAGCAGACTCTTCTCTATTACTCTTTTCTATTATCTTTTTTTTGGGGGGGGGTCCGGTTGTAGGGCCTGAACTCTGGGCCTGGGCACTGTCCCTCAGCTCTTCAGCTCAGGGCTAGCGCTCTACCACTTGAGCCACAGCGCCACTTCCGGCTTTTTTTTTCCTTTTTGCTTATGTAGTGCTGAGGAATCGAACCCAGGGCCTCGTGCAGGCAAGGCAAGCGCTCTACCACTGGGCCACCTTCCCAGTCCCTTCTATTATCTTTTGAAATTATACGTGTATATGTGTTCACTTCAGATAACTGGAAAAACACTGAAAGCTACAGAATGATCACCTGTGATCTAATATAGAAAAAACCCTCAGTATGGAGGTCCTTTTAGCACAATATTTCCTAGAATATTGAATTGGGAATTCATAACCTTGGTGTTATGAGTCTGTCTCATGCCTATATTGTTAAGACCAAGAACAGACCTTAATTTCAAATTGCTAATCTGTAGATTAGTATTTGTTCAAATAATACTTAAAACAAGTTTATTTTTAAAATTAAAATTCTTTAATTTTTAATTGACACATAATAATTATGCATATTTTCAGGTACAGTGTGATATTTCAATACATATATGTTATATGTAATGCTCAGCGTAATTAGCACATGTATAACCTTAGCATATATATGATGTCTTTGTGTTGGAAATATTTAGTCTTTTTAAAAACTATTATTGTCAAGCATAAAAGTGAACTTCATTATTTTTTAATTATTTTTTTGTGTTGGTCCTGTGTCTTGAACTCAAGGTCCAGGTGTTGTCTCTGATCTTTTTTTTTTTTTTTTTTTTCACTTATTTTTTTTTATTTTAATTGTATTTTATTTTATTTGAGAACATACTGTACAGGGGGGCTACAATTACATGGGCAGGATAATGCATACATTTCTTACCAAGCATTGCAGCCTCCTCCTTTGTTTACCCTTCACTTCCCTTCCCCGCCTCCCCCCTCCCCCCACCCAATTATACCCCCCTCCCCCCACCCAATTATACCCCCCTCCCCCCCCACACCGACATTGTAAAGCTGGTTTTGACATGACATTTTGTACTTCTCATTGTTGCAACAGGACCACCTGAATCCTTAAACGACTTGTTTGTCCCCATCTCCTCCACATGTTATACTGACATCAAATATAGTGAAAGCGGGGGTTACACTGTGGGGGAGGGACATACAAAGCAACAAAGAAATAATCTTATAAATGCGTTAGAAACACATGCATGAAAGAAACGAAAACATTAAAATACATATTTAAGGGTTCATTTTCCTAACATCACATTATCTGACCTTTTCCACTTGACTTATACCTATACTAGATATTGCAAATAAGGGAAACCATGGGACCTATGCTTCTTTGGGCCTGGCTTACTTCACTTAATATAATTTTTTCCAAACCTTTCCATTTCCTAACAAATGGGGAAATGTCATTCTTTCTGATGGAGGCATAGAATTCCATTGTGTATATATACCACATTTTCTTGATCCATTCATCTACTGAGGGGCATCTGGGTTGGTTCCATATCTTAGCTATGGTAAATAATGCTGCAATAAACATAGTTGTGCTGGTAGCTTTAGTGTGGTCTTGTTTGTAAACATTTGGGTAAATGCCCAAAAGTGGGATTGCTGGATCATAGGGGAGATCTATGTGAAGTCTTCTGAGGAACCTCCATACTGCTTTCCAAAGTGGTTGAACAAGTTTACATTCCCACCAACAATGAAGTAAGGTTCCTTTCTGTCCACATCCCCTCCAGCATCTGTTGTTGTTAGAGTTCTTGATTTTTGCTGTTCTAACTGGAGTGAGGTGATATCTCAATGTTGTTTTGATTTGCATTTCTTTTATGGCTAGGGATGTTGAACATTTCTTCATGTGTCTATTGGCCATCCTTGTTTCTTCTTCAGAGAAGCTTCTCTTTAAGTCTTTCGCCCACTTATTTATTGGGCAGTTGATTCTTTGAGGATTTGTTGTTGGGTTGTTTAATTTTTTGAGTTCCAAGTATATTTTAGATATGAGACCCTTGTCCGTTGTATGGCTAGTAAAGATCTTCTCCCAATCGGTGGGCTTTCTATTGATCTTGCCAGCTATGTCATTTGCCCTGCAGAAGCTCTGCAATCTTATGCAATCCCATTTGTCCAACCTTTCTTTGATTTGTTGTGCTTCCGCGTCTCTATTCAGAAAATTTCGACCTGAGCCAAGGAGACCTAGGGTTTCTCCTATTCCATCCTGTAATGTTTTCAGAGTGTCTGCTTTGAGTTCAAGGTCTTTGATCCATTTGGAGTTGATTCTGGTGCAGGGTGATATATAAGGATCTAGCTTTAGTTTTCTACATGTGGTTAACCAATTTTGCCAGCACCATTTACTGAAGAGGCTGTCTTTCTTCCATTCTATTGTTTTAGCTTCCTTATCGAAGATTAGATGGCTATAGGTCTGTAGGTTCATTTCTGGGTTTTCAATTCTATTCCATTGGTCCTGAGGTCTGTTCTTATGCCAATACCAAGCTGTTTTGATTACTATGGCTTTATAGTAGAGTTTGAAATTTGGTATTGATATTCCTCCAGCAGTGTTCTTTCCGTTGAGGAGTGTTTTTGCTATTCGGGGTCTTTTATTGTTCTATATGAATTTTTGGATTGCCTCCTCTATTTCCTTGAAGAATGAGGGTGGAATTTTGATAGGTATCGCGTTGAATTTGTAGATAGCCTTGGGAAGTATTGCCATTTTCACGATGTTAATCTTGCCAATCCAGGAGCATGGGAGGTTTTGCCATTTTTTAAGTTCTGTGTTGATTTCCTTTTTCAAGATTTTAAAGTTTTCATCATAGAGGTCCTTCACTTCTTTGGTTAAGTTAATTCCTAGGTATTTTATTTTTTGTGGGGCTATTACAAATGGAGTTGCTTTCCTAATTTCAGCCACACTTTTCTCATTATTGGCATATAGAAAAGCCATTGATTTTTGGGGGTTAATTTTATAACCTGCTACTTTGCCAAAGTTTTGAATCAGCTTGAGTAATTTGGGAGTGGAGTCTATGGGATTCTTTAAATACAAGATCATGTCATCTGCAAAGAGGGAGAGTTTTATTTCTTCTTTCCCTATTTGGATCCCCTTTATGTCTGCATCTTGTCTTATTGCTGTAGCTAGGCATTCTAATACTAGATTGAAGAGAAGTGGAGAGAGTGGGCATCCTTGTCTTGTTCCTGAGTTAAGAGGAAATGGCTTTAGTTTTTCACCATTGAGTATAATGCTGGCTGTAGGTTTGTCTCTGATCTTTTGTGTTCAAGGCTAGTGATCTACCACTTGAGCCACTTCTCCATTTCTGACTTTTTGCTGACTAATAGGAAATAAGAGTCCCACCAACTTTCCTGCCCAGCTGGCTTGGAGCCATAATCTTCATAGCTCAGCATTCTGAGTAGCTAGGATTACAAATGTGAGTCACTGGTACCCAGCAGAACTTTTTAAAAATTTATGTTTATAGAAAAACAACAACATCCCAAACTGAACAATTTAAAAAAGTATTTAAATACTCATTACCTAGTTTCTTCTATTTTAACATCTTCCATTAGTATGGGTATCTGTTATAATTAATGAATTAATGTTGATAGATTATTATTCATTTGTATTCATGTAGATTTTACCTAATGTTATTTTGTTTCAAATGGACATTAGTAAACTATTTATGAGACTGTAATTGAATACTATATTCTGTTATGTTGTTCAAATTGTTAGCTTGGGCCAGTATAATAAGCTTTTTCAGTTGTTTGTTATATCTGATGCATCCTTATTTTTAGTCTTCCTTTTTATTATTTAAATTTTATTGTCAAGGTGATGTACAGAGGGGTTACAGTTATACAAGTAAGGTAGTGAGAACATATTTTTACTTCTCTTTTTAAATTTGTTGCACACTGTGTAAGAGGAACAAATATAGTGATGTTTTTAAAGCTGGAAGCCTTTTTTTTTTGTCGGTCATGGGACTTGAACTCTGGGCCTGGGTACTGTTCCTCAGCTCTTCAGCTCAAGCCACAGTGCCACTTCTAGTTTTTTGATGGTTAATTGGAAATAAGAGTCTCAAGGACTTCCTGCCGGGCTGGCTTTGAACCTCAAACCTCAGATCTCAGCCTCCTGAGTAGCTAGGATTACAGGCAGGAGCCACCAGTGCCCAGGTAAAGGGTTGTTTTTTTTTTCTGTTTGTTTGGTTGTTTTTTTTAACTATATTTTTGTCTTTTCTTGTTTGGCACTGGGGTTGAACCCAGGACATTGACTTGCTAGGCAAGTGCTTTGCCTCTGAGCTATATCCCAGCCCTTGAACCCTTCTATTACCAGCCTTCAATAAAAAAGGAGCATATGATATGTTTGGAGTTGTAAGTGTTCAAGATACACACATGTACATACATACAAATATATATAAATACACATATATACATATGCACAGGTATGTTGATATAGTTTATATATATAAAGGTTTCGTTATAACATTTCTTCACATGATATGATATGATAATGGTGTTTTGGTAGTGAAGGAGAATATTTTACTCTTAGGAGACGCTGGCTGGTTTATTTAAGGCTAAAGTGTTGCAAGGTCTCAAACTTTTAAACAGTTCTTGAAATGTGAATATGTGTGTATTCATCCATATTTATGTATTTAGAGAGGTACCATGTAGCAGATACTAAAACTGGTCAATTGTGATGAAGGTATACAGGTATTTTCCTCTGGCTCTGTTTTTTGCTTATGGATTTAAACATTTTTTTCTAATAAACAAATGGAAAATAATCAGTAAAACAAGAAAAATACTTTAATGTTCTTTAAACGCCCTATGTTCATATAAAACTTATTATATGCAAAATTTAAAAAATCCCTTTTGTAGGAGAAAATTCTTCTTTTTTGAATAAGTGGTAGTTACTTGGAGATCTGTATCTAACTTATATAAATCATAGTTAACTTAGAAAATGAAGCAAAATCCCTTGCTAAACAATGAGTGCAGAATTCTAAGTTTCTTATTTTTTCTCTTAATCTTGTCCCTTTTTTCCCTCTTATGATTCCTTTTCCTATTGACACTTCTCAGGCATTCAGCTTGTTTTTATAGCACAAGTCATTATTCTCACATTTATGTTTGCATCAGTTTACATGATATATAACTAACTGCAATAATTAAAACAAGTAGAACTGTTATTAGCAAGTTTGGTGACAAATACAGCTAACTTGGTAAGTATATAACTGAAGTGATGGGAAATGAAAACATACATGGCTGGATAGATAGTGGAGTACCCTACCAGTTTCAACTTTTCAGTATGTTGGAGAACCAGTTAGGGTATTTTAAACTACAGATAGCTAATCTCTTAGGTTGATTGAGTGGAATTTTGTTAGCTGGACTTGCTAGCAAATGACTCACTAGACATGTTTGCAAATAGGATTCAATATTTTTCGCACACAGCTAAGTTCTGCCCATGGTAATCTGTTTTGGGTCCAGTTAATTTATGAATGACTTTTTTCAGCCTAGATTACTACCAAGGCCTTTTCTCCAATGACGCCAAATAAATTGGATTAAAACTTAGTAGTAGTCATCACAGGTAGATATGAGTCACTTTCCTTTTTAAAAAATTCATTTTAATTCCATGAAATACAAACAATATTTTTTTCTTTGTTGCTATTCTTTGTGCATCTGATCATATAAAATAATATTTATCAAAATGAACTCCAGGAAATGGAAACAAGGTCTTCTTGGTTGCTGCTGCTTTTCTTTTCTATTTACTTTGTTTTGTTTGTTCATTTATCTGACTTTGGGAGGGTAAGGGGAGAGCACAGAAATGGAGGGACATTGGGTGAACAAATGCAGCAGTGGTACTCACTAGACACTATGTTGACAATGAACTATATAACTTGTGGGTGAGGACAGGAGGGAAAAACCTAGAGAGAGCTAAGGAAGAGGTGACATTGTCCAAAAAGGAATGTATGCATAAGCTGACTTATGTAACTGTAACCCCTCTGTATGCCACCTTTATAATAATAACCATTTAAAATTATCTCTAAAGTAGCTATCACAGGAGGTGTCATTTAAGGAACCAGTTTATGAGTACAGTGCATCTTGACCAGTGTCACCCCCTTTCAACATTCTCACCCCCCTTCTCCACACCCCTTCCTTCTTTTTCTTCCTTTCATGGTATATACAGTGAATTCTTAACTGCATTCTACTTGCTTCCCCTCTTCATTCATAGGTCTCTCTCCTCTTGGCCCCATCCCCTTTTGTCTATACCCATTTCCTGGTACTGATTTCTTTCTAAAGGCTTATACTATTTGAGCTCTGCATAGAGTTTATTATACTTTATTATTATTTTTATTATCTTTAGGTAGTTATATAAAGGAGTTTCCATTTAACAACACAGTTTACGAATACAATATATCTTTTAACATTCTTGCTTATTCCTCCCCCACCCACCCCTTCTCTCATTCTTCTCCTTCTGAAATCCTATGATTCCCTCCTATGCCTTTGAATCTGAAGGTGTTTACGAGGAAGGATAATGAGAGAATGCTACTCAGGGATTCTCTCATCTGCTGCAAGTATGGCATAGAAATCTAAATCCTAGTGTTGTTAGATGAGGCACTTGTGCTGAAGTTCTGGTTCTGATAAAGGAATGTTGACAGTAGATGGCATTTCTGGTTTTGTGCATCTCTGAAGGATGAGGCTCTTTACAAAAAGAATGTTGATTTTCTTGCTACATGATCCTTTCCAGGGGAAGAAAGTGTGCCTGCTTTGTGAGCCTGCTTTGAGAGTCTGTCTCAGGGAAGGCTGGTGTCTCAGTCTTTCTTGTAAGTGACATAGCAGACAGCTGCATTTGATTTCTATCTCTGTTCATTGAACTCACTGCTTAGCTCTCTGAGGAGGTGAGGGCAGCAAAAGTATTGAGGGAGGCTTTTTGGCTGATTTATAAGATCCAGTATTTTTCTTCTCTAGAGCATGTTGCACTTAAGTGCTACTCTTCCCTTGGGGGCACCTTTCAGGTTTCTGGCTTTTTCAGGCAGAGCAAAGAACCCTAATTATTTCACTTTCAATCAATTTTGAAACCTCAAAGACCAAATTGTCTCTTCAGATCTACTCAGATACCAAAGAGAAATGTGGAAAAGAAATTGCTGCATGCCTGCCAGCAGTGGCTGCATCGAAGCCATCGCTTGTTTTTATTTCCTAGATAGTGGTCAGGCATTGTTGCCAACACTCAAATCTGTAAAAATAAAATGTTTTAGCAAATAACTCAGAGAATACAGTCAATTTTGCATTGAAAAAGTCTTTATGAGCGACAGGTTTTACTATAATTCCTTCCACCCTTGAACTCAAATGTGTTCATGGGATTTGCCTTTAGCCACTGAAATATAGTTGGATTATTTAATTCCCAGCAAATATTTGAATTTCTTGTTCTGTTTTCTTTAGCTTGTTGAAAAATCTCACCTTCATGAAAATTTGAAAACAAAGCACTCAAATTATCAGTAATTTAATCTGAATTATTACCAGATACATATAGCTCCATTTATTCAATAATGCATTTTCAGAAAATCACTGATAAATGGAATATCTAAATGCCTTCTATGTGCTATGGAAATCTTAGGGATTTTTTTGTAGAGCAAACATATCAATATTCATTTTCATACATTGACTAAAGCAGAACACAGCCTATTCTTCTCTTAGCCATTTGGTGGCATTATTTTCTAGAAGTTGGCTATTTCACTCATCAAATATATGCTATTGAGCAGTTACTACATTCAAGGTATTGTCCAAACCATGTTTAGGGTAGCTATAATTGCGTCTAAATATTGTGTGTAGCTTGCTACTACAGACTGAATTATGTCTCTTCAAAATGTATCCGTTCAATCCACAATCTTCAAGATGACTGCATATGGAGATGGGACTTTCAGGCTGTAATCAAAATTAGATGAGGGGTTATGATGATGGTCAAGTGGTAGCAAGCTTGCCTAGTAAATGGGAGGTGATGAGTTCATATGCCAGTGCTGCCAAATAAATAAAAAACCATAAATAAATGTCAATGAGATCATAACAGTAGGATTTTAATTCATTAGGATAGGTGACCTTATAAGGAGTTATCAAGCAGGGTGTGGTGGCCTATGCCTATAATCCCACTGGGAGTTTGAGGATTATAAATTTAAAGCCAGACTAGGTTGTATAGCAAGACACTGTCTCAATAAACAACAAAATCATATAAAGAGAGGAGGACTTTTTCCTCTTCTGCCCCATCACATTCAATAATAAGGAAAGGCTATGTGAACACCACTCTGATCTCAGAATTCTAGTTTACAGGACTTTGACCCTATAAATTTATACTGTTTAAGCCCCTTAGACTATGGTATTCTGTTATGTCAGCTTGAGTTGGCTAATACATTTACTGAATCCAAGAACTTTACAACTAGAATCACTATGAATACTGTAAGGAATAAATGAAGGGCAACAAAATAAAATACAACTATATATTATATGGCTGGTCATAAACTTCAGAAATGTGCAATCCTAAGAGATATTAAAGGGAATAAAGCAAGTATAACAGGTCTATAGACAATATTAATTCATGGCTGTCAGATTCATGAAGGCATATGAAAGAAAAACAGAATGCCAACAAATCAACCAATGAAATCAGGGTGTTTATTTATTGGACAAGTGCTCAAGATTGTCCTTCAACGTTATAGCTCATGCTAGGGTCAGAATACTGTGCTGTGCTTGTTAGTCAGTTCCCAGGCTCTTTCCATAGTCATATTCTATTTCTTTGACATGAAATCTTGGAATCTTTATTTTAAATAAATTCTCTAAGTCATGAATGTGCTGTAGTCTGACATCATCTATTTGAGGCATTATGGAATTGCATAAGAAATATTAGTCTTTGTCCCTGCAATGAGATGTTTATAATTAATATTCATGAAACAGAAGGCAAACTACAATGGAATATGATGAGTTGTCCAGGTATATGATACAGATTATAGAGTATCAACAGAGAGGAGGAAGTTCCCATAGATACATTTACTGTAGAAAATCCAAGAATGAGTGATTACAATTGAACAAGAACAATCTGGAACCAGGGTAGTCTTAAAGACATTGTCACTTGAAAAGTAAGAATGTTTTGTCAACACTTTTTAGAAACAGACCACAAAGCAATAAAATAATTTCATAAGAACAAAGCATAGAGAGGAAATAAGAGCTGGTGAAAAATGTTTGAAATACAGAAATCAGATAAAGGACTACCTGAACTAAAAATATCTTTATTCAGCTCAGCCACCTCTGGAGGTTCCTGTCTTGGACTAATCAGGGATTGCAGAAAACGGTGTTGTGTTTTATATGCAGGGTTACAAAGGCAGGGAATGTAAGTTTCTCTCTTTGCTAGGCATAGCCTTTTATCCAGGCTTGTACTTTTCAGGAAAAATAGGTTTAATTCTTGAGGTTTTGAAACAGAGGAGGTGTAAAGTTGAAATTATTAATCATAAATAGGGTAACATATATTGGACTGAAGAGATTAAGCCAATTTACCTAACAATGGGAACTTCTCAGGAATTTCACAAATGTGTTTCTTCAGTCCCTCTACCTGCCCCCTGATATCTAAATGGTATGGCTTTTCAACTATAACAAGAATTTATACTCAAACATTTTAAACCAGTACCTTCAAAATTTTGACAGTATGAACTCAGTTAAACAGTTCATCAAATAGGATTTCAAAGGGCAAACTAAGGATTTTTTTTCAGATATGCAAGTACTCAGAATATTTGCCTTCTTAAAAAGCTACTAGAAAATTACCAAAATAAAGGGATAAACAAAAAATTAGACACTGATTCTGAACACAGGATTTGAACACACAAAAATTGCAAAGGAAGTCCAGGATACAAGTAACCCTAGAAAGCATCTAGATGAATTTGGAATAGAAGGACTATGGGAAGGAGACTGAGGAAAAGCTGTTGACAGTCTCAGGTCTTCTAAGGCTTTACACTGTACTGTTACCTATTAGTGCTCCATCCTTACTTCTTTCCTACTTTGATTGGCCAATGTAAAATAACATGTCTTTTTACTTGCCTCTTTTCTTCCAGTTTATGGTTTCCATTTTTGTTAAAATGTGTATACCTCTTTTAGGAACTACCTAATCAAAAATGATCCATGAGTGAAGTAACAGCACATCATTTCCATATTATCTTTTGAGTCATATCTCATGTTACCTAGGAAAAAATCACTAACATTTATATGCAGAAAGCTAGGTAATTTTATGTTTCCTTTTATTTATAGATATTTTAGAAGTTTACTACATTATTCTCTAGATTATTCATTAAGTAAATTAGATGGGATGATTTCCTGTTTTTTTGTGGGAAAAAAATCCTCATAACCACCATTTACAGGGAAGAATTTGTACTAGGCAAAGCCTTAAAATAATTTTGAAAATGTATTTATTTACATCCCAAATATGACTTCTTTCTAAGATGTTCAAAGTCTCATTTTCACAGCTGCAATTAAATCACTTTTTAGGATAATGTTTCATTTGGCTGTATTATGCTAATAATCAGCTAGATGATGTACATCTTTTTCATCTTTATGTACTCATGCATTATTCAGAAGTGTTCTCTTGAAAATGAAGAATAGAGAAATTCAGTTCCTTTTTTATCCCCAAAAAAGGTCAAATGTGCTTTAGTTAGAAGGGAGTGGGGATGAGGTGGTTGTATAGGCTGAGGCTGATGGGAGAGTAGAGAAATAACGGGAAAGTAGGGTTTTCTTCCTCCTCTCTTTTAAAATCTTTTCAAATTTATTTCAGTGAATAGAGGAAAATCATCTAAATACCAATAATGAGAAAATGTTCAAGTGTACTATAATGTATTTATTTGACAAAATGATGAAGCTATCAGAAACTAATGGCTGGAAAGACAACCTATGAGAAAATATTCATATGAAACTGAAAAATGAGGAGATAAAAACTATGTACACTATAATGAAAATTGGAAAATAGCCATAGGAAAAATTTAGAAGAAAATCTAATAAAGTATCATCCGACAATCCATGATATTTCCATATTTTACAAATGTTCTGCATGGGATACTATTATCATAAGACAAAGCAATGGTTTGAATGTCAGCTGTTCCCTATGGATTCATGGACTGAGTGTTTGATCCCTGAGCTGATAGAACTTTAGGAAAAATATGAGGTTTTGGAGGTGGGATCTAGTTGTAGGAAGGAGATCACTACTATGCCTGGCCCATGAGACCAAAGAGACTTTTCCCACTATGCTTCTATCACCATAATGTTCTGCTTCCCCCTGGGCTACTCAACGGATACAAGGCCTATGGACTGAAACCTCTGAAACACCAAGACAAAATAAAGAATTCCTCTTTTAGACTGTTTTTCTCAGATATTAGTCACAATGGTGTAAAGTTATTAACATACTAATGTACTAGTTTTTTCTAGTAGCTGGGCTGTGTGTTGAGGATATAAAGAAGAAACGATATGCTTAGTAATATGTAAATTTCCTTGGTGATACTCAGGATCACTACTGTATAATTAATGTAAATTAAAGTGGGCAATTAATATAAATTTCATTGAAATCTTAAGTGGAAATAGCAATAATTAAATACTTCCTGGGTACTTGTGATTTTTGTATGTGCTTCATTCCATCCACTCAAATTGTATGAAGAAGATAATTCCTATTTAACCCTCAGAGGTTAGGAAAATTGCCCGAAGTGACATAGTCAATAAGAGATTCTGGCTTAATCAGCATTCAAACTCAGTCATTTAACAAGAATTTATTAAGCACTGATACCTTCCATGAACTATTCTAGATTAAAGATACTAATGCAAAAAAGTACTTACCTTCATAGAGCTTATGTTCTAGTACCAGGAAACAAAATAAAAGTAAGTCCAAAATGGTGTCTGCTTATAAAGTGAAGAGATACAGAGAAAACCTAGTGGAGAATAAGCTAAGCATGCACAGGGAAGGAGTGCAGTGCTGAATAGGTTGATCTGGGAAGACGTGGCTGAGAGAGCAAACTCTGAGAAGCCTGAAGGCACTGAGGGAATATTTTGACTCCCAACAAGAGTGTTTATGTCACAGGACAGTGATGGAGCAGAGGGGGAGACTGATACAAGACAAGATAAATAAAGAGAACAGAGCCCGGTGCCAGTGGCTACTCAGGAGGCTGAGATCTAAGGATCAAGTTTTGAAGCCATCTGGGGCAGGAAAGTCCATGAGACTCTTATCTCCAATTAACCACCAGAAAACTGGAAGTGGAGCTGTGGCTCAAAGTGTAGAGTGCTAGTCTTGAGCAGAAAAAGCTCAGGGACAATGCCCAAGCCCTGAGTTCAAGCCCCATGACTGAAAAAAAAAAGAAAAAAAAAAACAGAGTAGATGCCAAATAATCTGGTCTTTGTAAAGCATTATAAAGAAGGGAGCCTTCTGGGGAAGGGTTTTATTTACTTATTTATTTTTATGTGCCAGTAATTGGTAACAGTGAACTTGGGGCCTGGGCACTGTCCTTTAGCTCTTTTGCTCAAGGCTGGAGCTCTACGACTTGAGACACAGCTTGACTTCTGGCTTTTTGCTGGTTTATTGGAGACAAGAGTCTCGTGGACTTTCCAGCCCATGATCCTCAGATCTCAACCTAGGTAGCTAGGACTATAGGTGTGAGTCACTGGCACATGGTCCCTATCAAGAGCTGGGAGAAACAAATTTTACCCTACTACTTACAAGATAACAAGTTAATGTGATCCAGCTCATTGATATTAAGCTTCATCCTTGTCATCTTTCTTGTGAAATAGAATTTCTTTGAATTTGTTTCTGCCTGCAATAGACAGACTTAGAATTTTTTAAAAATATTATCAGTAGCCTAGACTGATTTACTTTGGAAAACACATGTTAAAAAGTTTTAGTTTTAGGAACAACATTATTTTCCTTGTTTATAAAAACATATTTGGAAGCCGAATACAATGAGCTTTTGTTCTTGGTGGAAAACCATGATCAATTTTCTTATTTGTCTCTATGAAAGAGAAAAAAAGCTCTGTATGGAAAGGGAATTTGTGTAATTTTCTAGTACATTTTCAGCTCTTAAAATAATGTCTATTATGCACTTGGTATGTAATAAGTAGCATCTGTATAAATAAGTATGCTTTACATGTTATTTTCTATTCTGCTTATAATGAGCAGACTCTTTTCCTTAGTACTCTTTTTTCATTTATCAGTCTTTGATGTCTTGCTAACTTTCTATCACTTTTTTTGTACTACAGATATTCTTTATGTGTTGAACATTTTGATGCTTTCCAAATCTATGGATTGATATACAGTGCTGAATTAATGCTTTGTGCAGATTAACTCTTAATTAGTTAAGCATAAATTTAGAGGAAATGGCCTAAAGGTATGTCTTTCTCTATGTTGTCATTTCCAAAAGCAAAGAACAGTTTTCAATAGATGAGTATACCTGTTTTTTTTAATCTCTAACTCAAACTTATTAGCATTAGTTGTTATACTTTTCCCCCAAAACATTATTGTAGGTAGAAACACATGATCCAGTACTTACCACTTACTTGACAGCTTCTAATTTTGTATATATCTCCACAATCAATAATGATTTTTATTGTTTCTGGTGAGAGTTGTGTGTTCATTCACAGGCTCTTCTTAGTAGAGTGCTCACTGAATGATCCAGTTCCCAAGTTCTGAGCAGAATGTTGACAGCTAGATTTTACAAAACTTTTTCCCAGGCTCTGGCTGGCCCAGATGGCAGTGTCAGGAGAAAAATCTCCTGAGGATGAGAGGCAAGAAAGTGCTTCAAATCACAGTACAGGTTCTTTGGAGCTCACTAATGCATGGGAGATTTCCCTGCCCAATGTAGGGGGCCTCCTGGAGCTACCATTGGTGAAATTCTCTCCTGAAATCACCTGCCAGGTGCCCAACTACTGGATCCTGTGCCATGTACATGGAAAATAAATACCCAATTAAAATGTGCTATGCATATGATATAAGCAGAGTGTGTCAAGAGACAATCATGAAGAAGGGATATTGGGAAGCCTTAGAACAGGGAGCCTGAAGAAAACAGATCCATAAACCATCTACAAGTTCATATCTCTGGTAAAAGCAAGTATGAAATGGCATTATTATAACCTAAGAAAGAAGCCTGTTCAGTGGAGCTGTTATATCCTATGGGTCTGGAAGTTGCTTTCATCTTGGTATCACTCAAGGTGACTGGTACTAGGTCAAAGAGATGAAAGAACATTCTTTCTTAAATTCCTAAAATGCTGGCCCACTTAGGGGATTAGAAGAAATACCTGTGCTTATTTGAGGATCAAATAATAAGATAATCACTGCATGCCATTTCTGCAATTAGTTAGCAGCAATTAGAGACCAAGGGAATCCACTCCCTCCTGATCTTATGAATCATGCTGTAAGAGCAGCGACCACAGCAGTATACAAAATGCACTCATAAATCAATGTGCATAAAAGCAATCATGAGGCACATAAATGCTGCATAAAGAGTTCCTATCTATACATAGCATCTCCTATAGCACACAGGAAATGTGAAAATCAGTGTCTTACAGCTGATTTCATTTGGCTTTCTAAGTTTGATTGTCCTTTCCCTCATACTTGTTCATCTGTGTAAGTTTATTCTAATTTAGATGGACATTTGGGGAGTTAGTCTCTTTCAATGCCAAAGAGGGCTTAATGCACTCTTGCTAGTCATTATAGCCTACGGACTCTTCCAAAGTCTTTCTGCAAGGAAACAAGAATACAACAATGTGCATATGAGAACTTATTTACTGAGCATATAGCACTTCACATTCTATTATACATAACCTTCTGTAATCTCTGTGCTGTCTGAAGAGGCACCCAGGTACATCCCCTTGCCTGAAAAATATTATAGTTCTACTAGTAGCTCACTGCAGACACTGCAGTCCAGGGTGTGTGTGTGTGTGTGTGTGTGTGTGTGCTATTTCCTCTGTGCTCTTTAGTTTATGTGAATCAGACTTTGGCTTAATTCTCCCCTAGTCTTTCTCCCCCTTTTATGTTTTACCTCTGTGCTATTCCATGTGGTCAAAACTGGGACCAGAACCATCACTGTTTTCCATTATGGAGGGCACTGAGAAATGAGAGATGGTGGTATCTCACAGCCAGCCTTCTGTGAGAACTGGCTTAAACCTTGTAGAATTTTAGAATGAGATGTCTGTTACCTAAAACCAACCTCTGGTGATAAGAGTAGATTGCCTTTATGTTGCAACTTTAATTGTAAATATGCTATAAAGTTCCCCATACCACTAAAAGGGAGAAAAAGAGGGAACAGGTGATAAAGCCTGGATTTCTTATAGCCAATCTGTGAGAAATCTGTGGTTCTCTAGTTCTATGTTTCTAGATTCATTCATTGCATGGAAGGCCACTACTCCAGAAATGTGTCTTTACTATGAAAACTACTTTGTAGGCTTACACACAAGATTTCACAGTCCCAACCAAGCAATGAAATTTAGTGAGGCGAGAAGAACTAAGTTATTTGAACAACCAGTAAATGTGGGCCTTTTCCCAGTTTTTTTTTCATATTTTTAAATGTTATTTTATTGTAAAGATGCTATACAGAGGGGTTACAGTTACATGAGTAAGGCAATAGTACATTTCTTGTCGAGCATTGTTACCCCTTCCTTTCCCAGGTTCTTTGTAATGTGTATAAAGAAATTGTGAATCCCACAGTGACACATACTTTTACCCAAGAGATGGCAAGAAGACATTTCCTCTTGAAAGCTGTTTATTAGTCTGAAGGGCTAGTTGAAAACTTGATTGGTACTGACGGAGAACTGTTAAATTGGCAGCACAAGTTATCATAACTTAAACCATCTACCCTACCCAGCTCTGCAGGAGCTCACCACAGACATGTGGTGGAGATCTGAATGATGCATTCTCCTACAAAAGATACTAAAGTGATTTTGAGTTTTACTTCTTCCAAGTGTCATCCATGATGAAAAAATATGTATTTGTGGTACAGCTCAAACTATCTAACATCTTCCTGTGTTAAAACTAACTTTTGTAAAATAAAGGTTGTTTGTCTAAATGGTCTAAATATGTGTGCCTGAATGTCTAATTTTCTCAATTTTTCTTAAAAGTGGCACTTTTAAGTTATGGTGTGATAAAGATTTGTACCCATTTCTCTTGTAATTATTTTAATTACACTAGCTATAATTATTGCTTTTCAAAGAGACAGCCAACTAAGCTTTTTAACCAAGATTTTACTCCAGGAACCAGAATTTTTTTTCACTGTAAACTATATTTTTTAAAAGGAGACTACATAGTATGTACTAAGAAAAATAGTTTATTTTTCTCCCAGAGTGCCAAAGAATCTTTCATCTTCTGGTCTTCTCTCAGGCTCATTACCACTTCCCATTTGAGCTTCTTTCTGCAGCCTCATCAGAGTATATTTTATCATCTTCAGGTAGAACTTAAGTTTTTCTAAAGCTTTCATGGATTTTCTTTAAAAGATTCTTCTTTGAGATGAGAAGTCTTTTTAAAACCTAATCTTAGCTTTCTTTTATAAGAAAGAATAAACCAGCAAAAGCTGATCACCCTTTAAATATAATAGCAATTCACATTTCAATTTTTATCATTGTGTCTTTGTGTCTAAGTTTATTTCTGTTATAACTCCTTTTTTCTCCTCCTGCCCCTGTGTCTGTGAGACCTCCTTGGAAACAAATAGAAGTCCCTGGGGAGACCATATTTCTAATATTAGATGCAACTGAAATGTGTACTTAGGTTTGGAGTTACTCACTCCTATATTACCTTTATTTTTTTTCTTCCTTGGCTCACCTCTGGAGAATCTCTCTCCTTTGAACTTTTCTTTTCATGTAACATGGAGATTTTCTGAGTGCAACTCTATGGGTTCCTTGTGGTGATCTTGTACCTGGAAGAGAAAGAAAAGACGGGCTTGAAATATGTTTAAGCATCTTCAAGCTGTGCCTTCTTCAGCCCAAGAACCCTAGGCCTTTTAAGCCCAGTGAATATGGCACAAGCAGAACTTGGTAAAGTCAGTGTGACCATTCCATTTTCAAAGGACTGTTGTTGGGTTCCTGTCTTTCTGAATAGAAGCCAGAGCTGTTCATGTTGAGCCTATTCAGAGGCACAGCTGGAACAATTGTGTTTGATTCTCTTCTGCATCATTTGTTTAGATAGATTAGAAGAGTACCCTTCTCTTTACCAGTTAGGTAGGAGAAGAGCAGTTTCAAAGCCTCTGGCCTCTTTTCAAAACTGTACCTGGGTGGTTTGAATGCTGTTTTGAAGACTGTGTCAGCTGGAAAAACAAAGGGCCTCACTAGGTTCTATCTTCAAATTGTCACTAAAAGAAAATATCTTAGCACTGACTTCATGATGAGAATAAGGCAGCCTCTAAATTCAAAGGGAACAAAAGCATGTCTAATAAGTAAGTACATTTTACTCTTCACCTGTCTTCACAAGTTGAGTAAACAATCTCTTTGTGAAGTGGTTTCTCCTGAACCAGGGACAAGGCTGGGGGAAACCTCACAAATAGTCTACAGGAGTCATCACTCCTCAGTAAATGCTGCCTTGCTTCCAAAGCTTTGCATTTATCCTCCTCACCATCTCCAACTCCTTTGATTTGTCATATACGTGTCTATCTGCCCTAGCAAACATTGTATTTTCTCTCCAAAGAGCCAGAGTTAAAACCAAGGGTTACAGAAGGAGAAGCAAAATGTAACACACACACACACACACACACACACACACACACACACACACACACACACACACACACACACACACACACACACACACACACACACACACACACACACACACACACACACACACACACACACACACACACACACACACACACACACACACACACACACACACACACACACACACACACACACACACACAGAGTTCCTTACAAGAGTTCCTCTAAGCTGGAACTCTTAAGCATAATTTTGTATTTTATATACCTAGGTGACATTCATGTCCAAAATTTCTACCCTTTACAGAGCTTTTCTGAGGGATTAAAAAAAATACAAAACATGAGCACTAATTTTCATCTGTAAATTGTAGGTAGGAAGTATACTTGAAAGGGAAAGCAATACAGTAGCTCCCTTGCATCATTTGGGGAATCAAGCTAAAGAGCAAAGATAAGTGCTCCAAAGTTAAGAGTTCTAGGTTTCTTACTACTATTATTGAGGGGTTTAATAACTTATCTCTCTCTCCTGCCTGCTCTGAGTCACCACATCCAAGTTAAAGATACCCTAGGGCTCTCTGGATCTTTAGGCCTGGTTCAGATCCCACCAAAGATTTCCCCATGTGAAGGTAGTTTCCATGGAAAGCTAGATTTCGTTTCTGATGGAAATTGACAGACCAAGGGTGAGATAAAGTATTAGAAACTTAGCCAGAATATTATGAATACATTATGTGATTCTTTAAGTTTGATTGCTTTTTCGCAATGTGATGATATTCGAGGTACAATATTAGTATTGATTTCAAAGATTTTTTTTATTATTTTCAAAAAGTTAGCTGAGCATGGTGACACACACCTGTAACCCTGACACTTGGGAGGCTGAGGCAGAGGGATCACAAGTTCCAGGCTAGCCTGGGCTATGTGGTGAGACTCTGCCATATAGGGTTGTATTTAAAATAAGCAAATGATACAGTTGCATGCATGTGCACACATGCTTGTGTGTTTTATCATAGTTTATCACATTTTTTTCCGGCTTACTTTCTTCACCACCTGAAATAACCCATTCTGCTACCTACTTTTTGTGCAATATTTTCACCTACATAAGCACAGATGCACTGTTTGTTGTTATTGAAATAAAATCATACTGTATGAAGTTTGCTTTTTTTCGCTTGATATTATGGATTTCCTGACAAACTAGTAGCTACAGACTTCATTTCTAATTTTGCCACATATTTGTGAAATTACATATTTTAAATTTATTAAAGTAGGATCATGACACTGCCTGTAGGGGATTGCTTTTTCATTTTATTATAACTTCCATTATTATTATTAATTTTCATTTGCATAATGCTTTGCAGATTATGCATCTCTTTCAATATATGACAACTAATTTACTTTTGAGAACTTTTTTTTTTTTTTTGTTTTTTTTTGGGGGGTCTGGTCCTGGGGCCTGAACTCTGGGCCTGGGCGCTGTCCCTCAGCTCTTCAGCTCAAGGCTAGCGCTCTACCACTTGAGCCACAGCGCCACTTCCAGCTTTTTTCTTTTTGCTTATGTGGTGCTGAGGAATCGAACCCAGGGCCTCATGTGTGCAAGGCAAGCGCTCTACCACTGAGCCACCTTCCCAGCCCACACTTTTGAGAACTTCTTGAGGTAGTTATTATTAACTTAGAGAAACTGATGATTTTCCCCCATCATAAAACTAATAAATGTCAAGTCAGCATTCATCCTTGGCTTGCATTACTTGTGCTGTTAGAGAGCACTTAATCCTCTGATAATGTTTAGAAATGGCAGAAGGAAACTAGGTAAATCCCTACTGAATGATATTTGGAATTCTCTTCACCATAACAAAAAAATGTCAATGTCATTTTTGAAATTTGGTTTATAAGCTTCTAGCAACATAGTCTTCACCTTATCTACCATATCTGTTTGTTTTGCTATGTTGTACAAAACAGTAAATTCTATGATGGGTGGCATTCTTATTTTTATTTTTTGGCCTTAATTCAAGCAGTTTCTCATCTACTGAACTCATGCTTTGTTCTATGTAAAATGTATTTCTGCTCTTATCATTTGCTCCTAACCTCATTTTATCTACATATTCTTTCAACTGAGCTCAATTTGCTTACTATTAGTTCTAAAGCCTGAATGATTCATCTGACTTCAAGTGCATTATTTCTTATTGTATCTTGCCCTTCACAGTTTAACTCAGACAGTAAATTTCCTTTCTGTGCATCTTCCAAACTAATATCAGAGAAATAAATTTCTAAATACGAAAACATAGCTTGCCCTTGACCACATGTAAATAAACATTGAGCTGAGGAATGACATGGCACCATTCAATGTATCCCTAGAGAAATATCTCTATTTTGTCATTGGTAATCTGAAAGGATTAATTATAGTGCTAAGTTTTCAGTAGTCAACCATGAAAATTTAGTCATCAATGAAAATAGAAATTCTTAGGCAAAGATTTTGGTAATTAATAGAAAAGATGTGTTTACAGAGTGAGGGGTGGTATAGCAGGAACTTGATCAGCTTTGGAGACCAGGAGATGAGTTTAAATTCTTTCTCTGGCACTGGCTCTTTGACTTTGGACAAGTTAATTTCTCTAAGCTCTCTCTCTCTCTTTTTCTCTTCCCTCCCCTCCCATCCCTACCCTTCTTTCTTTCTTTCCTATTTTTTTTAACCTGTTCTGAGTGCTGTCTCTAAACTTTTTTGCTAAAGGCAAGTGCTCTATCATTTGAGCCACATCTCCACTGCTTGCTTTTTGATGGTTAATTTGGTGGTTAAGAGTTGCACAGACTTTCTTGCCTAGGCTAGCTTTGAACAGCAATCCTCAGATTTTAGCCTCCCAAGTAGCTAGAATTACAGGTGTGAGCCACTGGCACCCAGCTTAGGTTTGTATCTCTTTAATAGTAATAATAATAATAATAATAATAATAATAATAATAAAGCCAAAAGATTCATTGGCTAGATTAAATAGTGTGACTGGCACTTGTCATCATGCTGTTGGATTAATTATTGGGCAAATCTTCAGTAGTTGGTAGATTTAACCACATTCAATTGTTGATTGTCAGCTGTTTTTTTTTTTTTTGTCTAAAACTCAGCTATTTTATGCCTAATAGTCCTAAAGACTAAAATGTCTATATACTTAATGTAGCTAACATTAACTTTTTTTTGGCTCAAGACTAGCTAGTTCTCTACCACTTGAGCTCTACTTCCAGCTTCATGATAGTTTATTAGAGATCAGAATCTCACAGATTTCACTGCCCAGAGTGGCTTTGACCTGTGATCCTTAGCCCTCAGCCTCCTGAGTAGCTAGGATGACAAATGTGAGCCACAGGCTGCCTCCCTGCTAGTGTCATCATTTTATGTAAATATTTTTATTACTTGTTTCCTCCTTTGTCACTTACCCTAAGGCACTGTACATGGCTTCCTGTTCTGAAGACACATTTTGGTACTACTAATTTTTTAAGAATAAATTAATGATATCTAAGATACAAATAAGCTAGTAGTTACGCTATTAAACTTTATCATCATAGTACTCTGACATAATTATTTCCCCCCTGAGGTTATTCAGATATGGATTAAAATTTTGAGACTATGACTTATGGTTCAAGTGCAAAGCTTGTAATCATTTTTTTTCAGATTTGATGGCATTCTATTAGAAAAATAGGCTCATACATTTTCAAAAACTTTTGAGTGTTTCACTTTCTTAGACATTTGAATTTGGAGTGGAAGGCCTAGAATTTTCTAATCATTTCTTCTGATTTTAAATTAGATTTGATCACTTAGTTGTAATTGTTTACATTTGAGGGTGATGATAGATTCTTTTGAGGTTGAATAACTTTTGATTGCCGACTATATATATTGCCCCTCAGGGAATAGTAGACTATATTTCTCTCATCAAACAGTTCATTATCACTTATTTGTCTGTCATGGACAAGACGCTTATTGAAGGTAAACAAGACAGGTATGTTGGCCTTGATTAGCTAAGATTCTAGATGGTTGGAAGCACACAGGAAAATTTAAATACTTTCAGACACTGAGTACCCCACAAACGTGGCATAAAGGACAGGACTATATTTGAATTGAAGACTGAGCAATACAGAAGCCAGAATATACCAATCCATGAAATAATTTTTATGCAGAAATATGATATAGTGGGAACACTATAACCAGCATGGGGATAAGATAGGTTTCCAAATGACTCTCACCAAAGATAAAGATATGAGGGAGAGAGAACTATTCTTGTGGAAGCTATTTTTATTCAGATGAAAGGCGAGGAACTGGGAAAATACATTTAGATAGTATCCCCTTTTAGGTATCACTTGTTTAAGGTTAGTGAATTCTTTTTCAGCCTTACAATAGAAACATCGGTCAGGATTCTATTTTTCTATCCTACAGAAGATTTTTTTTCAAGAGCATTGGAAGAAAGACGTTGTCTTTGTCTAAAGGAGACTAGTGTAGTTAGAAAGGTGAAGCCAATTTTATGTCTTGTATACCTTTTGTGTTAATTATTTCAACTGGAAATGAAAGGGTTGATCTCGAGATTGGTCCTTTGTGTAGCATTATGCCCACCTTTGGTCCTCAGCTCCACCCAGAACTGAGCTCCTCCCTGCACTGGAGTCACACAGCTAGCCCCTCCCTCTTTCCATCCAGACCCACCTGAACTCCCATCTACCTCTTCCTATTCCCCAGACCCTGCTGCTACCTATAGCAGAGGCTGCCATGTGCTCTCTCTCCAGGGTAAATATGGCTCCTCTACTAAACCTTATAATAATCTTTCTCCTGTGCCTGCCTGCCTCCGAGTGGTCGCCTGGCATGGATGTGGCGGATCCTTTCATTGATCCTTTCACTTTGGAACTTTGGCTTGTAACTTCAGCCAAGCTGTATTTTTTTTAATTACCCCCAGAATTTTATGTCCAAGATAAAAATACCCAACATTATCAAATCTCTCTTCATCTCCTTTTCTAATTGACATAAGGTGAGATCACAATATTTTGGCTTAGAACCTCTAAAAATGAAGCTAAAATATGATGACTATTTTTTAAATTCTAATTCTTTTCCTAATAAAAGACATGTGTTTTAACTAGGTTAATGCTTTTCCTGGGTATCTAATTATAGAACATCTTCATTTCAGGCATGAACAGCTTACATTTACATTTCCTGACTCTGAGCTGAAAAAATAAGCAGAGTTATGCAGTTCAACCAGATTCTCAAATCTTTTTTTAAAGAAAGTATGTCAGAGAGAGAGAGAGAGAATAAGAAAGAAAGAGAATGAAGGAGAGAGTATGAGAACAGAATGTAAAAGGTTTAGGGACCAACATGAACATTGTCATTAGCAAACTTTATAATGTGCCAACTTTTGATTATAAAACTTTATCACAGTACTAATTATTTCTCTAGATTCTTTGAGTGCAGAGAAAGTTTTAAGACCAAGACTGAATATAAACTAAAAGCACCTTTAACCTATATTTCGTTCTCTACCCACTGAGCAGAAATAAATAATCTGTGCAAAAAAAAATTAACAGTCCTCCTACTAATGCTTGAAACCAATGTTACCTCATTCTCTTATCTGAAATTTTTATTTCAATGCTGAAAATTGTAAGACATTAGGATAATTGGCAATACCAGAAATAGAAATTCATATTTTTTTACATTTATAGTTTTGGATCAAGATTTCTAGGCTTGGTCATTAAGTATTCCCAAATCACTGTAGTTCCTCAAGTGTATTTTGCTTAAAATTCTTAAGAAGACAAAGGTGGACTCAGAAACATTAGCAATCTATAGATGTGACACAAGGAGTGTATAACTTTTTACCAGGAAAGTGAAAGTCTGATGCAAACAGGTCATAATTTATTTTGTGAAGCTAATTGACAGTCTTAGAAGGTTACAGGAAGAGAGAGATGTAAATACAGAACAGAATCTGAGTAACTTATCCAAAACATGAGAAATTACTATATAGCCTAAAAATATTTAGCATCTTTCCCTAGTGTATAGTTTGGAGAAGAAATTTTAAAACTGACTTTGAAACAGATTTGATCTATATTTTAAAATCAATCACCATTTTGAATCAATGCTAGTTTCCTTTCTCCATAAATCAAGAAATTTATGTTTATTTGCTATATGTTAACTCCAGTGTTTCTTTATAGAAAATCCAGACAAATACCATTATGTATTAATATTCTTCCTTTATTACCATCATGATAAATGAGACATCATGAGACATGTTTATGAACCATAAATACATATCACTACTATATGTGTAGTACTTACAACCAGAAAGTAAATGGTATTTTCAGCTTTTCACATGGGAAGAAACTGAGTTTAAACATGACCAAGTTCACACAGTTGTGGAGCTTGGATTCAAACTTACCTTTCTTTCCACAAACAGTAAGTGTTATGACCATAAACATCCAGCTAGAATTCTGTGACTTAAATGACTAATTCTATTTTGATTGCATTTACAGATTTTCATGAAATTTTTAATCTTTTAATTTTCAAAGTGAAAATGACTTTTCTGGCTGATATTGTTTATATAAATAAGAGAACAGAACTCACATTAAACCTATCAGTCTAGATAAAATTCTTGTTTACATTTTGGCATCTGCTTTATATTGTGTTATCTACTTTATATGGGGGGGAGGGGAAAGGGATTATGAATTCTCAGTCTTCTAAAATACACATTGTACCCCTCTCCACTGAGATATTTAAGTGGCTGAGCAATATCTTATTGTGCACATATACCACATTTTCTTTTTTCATTAGTTATTTACTTTAGGGCATCTAGGTTGCCTCTATACTTTAGCTATTGTGTATAGTGTTGTAATAAACAAACACTGGTATTAAAGTATTACCATTTCATCTCCTTTGGGTGTATAACCAGTAGTGGGTTTGCTGGATCATATGATAGTTATGTTTAAGCTTTTTTATTTTTATTTTTTATTGTTTTTCATAATGATTGCCAATTCAGATGACTAGAAACAAGATCCACACTAGTATTTGCTTTTTTTCTTTGTTGTTTTTGTTGTTATTTGTTTGTTTGTTTTGTCTTCTTGGTGGATAGCTGTTCTAGAGTGAGATGATACCTCTGTAGTTTTGGTTTGTATTTTCCTGATGATTGGTAAAAATGAACTTTTTTTTGTATCCTTGGTCATTTTGTATGTCTTCCTTTAGAAAGTTTCCTATTTAGATCTTTAACCCATTTTTTAAACTGTTATTCTGTTTTAGAGTTCCTTACATATTCTAGATATTTATCCTTTTTGGATGAATAGTTTGCAAATTCAGATATAGCATCTCATCCTAATTAAGAATAAAGTACATTATAGAGTAATCTGAAAAATATCATTTTGACTTTAATAAACAGAAATCATTTATGTAGTGAATAATACTTAATGTGATACTTGGATATTCACATGGAAGAAAATCATGTGCCCATATCACATTATGGAAATTATAAATTCCTGATAAAGACATAAGTAAAATCATAAGCAGAATAATTGATTAACTTAAATCCAAGATGATTAAATTGAAGAGTCCTGAACAGGACTCTGCCACAGACAAGAATCAGGAAAACTATAGAAAAGAACAAAGGAGATTTAGAAACCTAAGAGTTAGAGCTTGAGTTCATGATAAATTTAGTAGACACTAAATTTAGTAGACACAGTAACACATTTATTAGCTTCAGAGAAAATTAAGAAATGCTGAGGGAAAAAATGAATACAGTCAATTTCATAGCTCATCTGTGGATTGTGTTTATATAATTGTATATCAATACACATGATTATTGATCTTTTCTGTGGAGCTATCACATGGTGAGTGCATGGTAGAAGCAGGAGGAGGAAAGTCCTTATTTTCTTTATAGGAAAATGAAAAGTGCAAGAAAACAATAGTAATATGAATTTGGAGATAGGGATGGATTTACTAATTATATAAAAACTGATTGCTTTTAAAGGGGAAAAAATAACAGGAGAGGGAGCCAAGGAACTGCTAGTTTTCATAAACAAAAACTCCCAAAAAGTAAACAAAGTCATTGTCAAATTAAATTTCCCAGGTGCATTTTGTCCTATTTTAAGTTATTATATGCACAATTACCTTGATGACACTTTAGAAAATGTTTTTTAAAACTAGCATAACATCCAGTGACTCCTCTTGTCCTCAATAAGAATGTAATTGCAAAGTTCAGAAAAGTCTTTCTTGGATTTTATGCATGCTTTTTTCTATCACAAAGAGGGTGAGTATGTAAATATCCTGAGAAATGTAAATGAGGCCATAGTGTCCACATGCAAGTCCAGTTAGGGTTCAGATAAATAGTTCTTCATTTTGTCCCAGATTTAAATGGAAGAAGCATTTATAAAAAGCATGCCTGCTATATTTTTGTCCTTGTTCCATTTCTGGCCTGAAGTAAAACCACTAAAGTCAGTGAGCTCTTCTGAAATTTCCAGTGTCAGTGCCTAGATTCAAGACTTTAATAAGTTGAAGTCAGTTTGGGGAAAAAGCAGCTCAGCTCTGATTCAGACTTCTGTCTTGGAAAGGTTGACTTCCTGCGTTTTATCTTCTCACATCTTTTCTAAAGGTATTTTCTTTCTCTCTCTTCCATGCCTGCCATTTAGTTTATATCAAAGCCTGCTCTACTTCTTTCAAAATGGATCTATACAGTGAAGCTTTTCAGGGGCAAGTGACCACCTACTCTTTTACACTGCCCTATTAAGTGTATCTCTGTGTCTCTTTATGCATCCCTGTGGGCTTTTAAATCCAGAGTCCTTCAACAATGGCATCTTTGTTCCATTCCCTGGATGATGCTTCATGTTGTAAGGCAGTATTACAGAGATGTGGCAAAAGGACTGTGCTAATTTATATAATTCAGAATTGAGAGGGATGATCTTGACCTACAAATGGATTAAAATACACGTTAATGTGTATATATTTTAACATCTAGGGAATTATAATCTCTTATTTCATATTTTATTGATAAACTGTTTGTTTATTTTTCATATGTGTTTTGTCAATTACACCCTGAAGCTTTGGACTTTTGTGTATATAGCTAGGTATGCTCTTTTGATTTGATTATTTTTTTCCCCTCATGAGTTCCATTACATGTGCGTAGGATGCATTTGTTACTTAGAAAGACTTAAAGTCTAAACCATTCCGGCTCTCCTCCGTAACAGCAATTGTTATTCATTGAGCACATTTAAAGCAACACTTTTGATGACTAAAGTTATAACTGAAGAGACAAGTGGATCTGAGTTGTGGACTTCTCCCTTTTGAGGTAACTGGTGATCTTAACAAATATGGTGAAATGAATGTTTCGCTGTAGTATGCATACTTTATTTGGTTATTTTTCTTGTTCTAAGTCCTGGTCTGCATTGTGGTACCCATTTCTTGCCTTGCAATGTCATTGCTAATTATTCTTAACTGTCTAGTAAGTACTAAGGTTCCATCGATTGTCTATGTAAAGTTTTAGGCCTCTGAGTTGCTCTGCAGATGGTTCTGTGGCTCACTACATCCTTCAGCACCCCAAGTTTGTACTAGCATTCTTTTGGGGTTACACTTTTTCTTCCCCAGGATCAACTTATTTATGTGATTCTCTCTCTTCATTGGGTGGGAGGACCTCTTCCTGTTTCTACTTTCAGTCTTTTTCTATAACATATCTATTCTCAACTCCAATCTGAACACTTCTTGTAAGTTAGCATTAGCTCAAGCCAGTTAGTCTTGAATAATTTCTTAGTGACTATTTTTATTTGGCAGTCATGTGGTGTTAGAACTATGTGTGTAAGCATGAGAGTGAATATCCCTCACCATGTGTGTAGGGTTGTTTCCAGAGTTCGCATACATGCAGAGGCTCTTACCATTTGGAGGGGGGTGGGGAGACACAGATTGGCAAAAATAATTAAAGGCAGGGGAATCCTCAGTAGATCAAACAACAGTTAAACACAACTGATGGTAATTCAGGACTGACTATAAACTTCTCCGCATCAACTAAGCTATACAAAGAAAATGTAAACATTTTGTTTTTGAAATGTTTTTTGACTATCTTTAAATTCATTTTTCAGCCACACTTGATCAAAACTGTGTGTAATAAATAAGCAAACAAGGCAGGCTTACTGTTGTTGGCTTATATATTTTTGTTCATTATGGCAATCTCTGTTTTTTTTAATGGAGAGTTTCTATTTAAAGTAATAACTAATAAGGAGTAACTTCTGTCATTTCGTTATTTAGTTTCTGTATGCTTTATAACTTTTTTTCCCTTATTTCCTTTATTATTATCTTCTTTTGTGTTTAGTTGATTTTTTGAAGTTAAAACAACCACACAACCAGCTATCTCCATGCCAGTGATCAGCCCTTCTTATAATTTTCAGATTTTCTCTCATCTTTTCTGAGCCTTCTCCAATGCATTTATAATTCTCCACCATAAATAGTTGCTTTTGAATGTCTAGTTTTTAATATCTGGTTCCCTAAATTTGGAAAAATGAAGGATACCAACCCATTAATCTTCTTGGATGTTATTTTATTCTGATGGGCAACAATTACAACAATGGAAGATGGTTGTAAAAATGTCAACCTGCTTGTCTATAAGCCCCTCTATAACAGAAGTAGCAATTGGCTACTAAAACACAAATCCCTAGTATTTGAAGGACAAGATCCTTTTGTCCAGCTTGCTCCTGCAAGCTCCCTGAAACATACACGTGGCTGCCTGCCAAGGGGCTGGGTAAGGGATGGGTGGTGAGGTAACAGCTAATACTGAACACAAGCAACTACAATTCACACTTTAAGCTATTCCATGAAAGTTGTAAGCCTTCAATAGATTCCAGACTCCCAAACATAGTTACATTCCACAAATGCTGCCCCAAAAGTTGTGTAGGTAGGAAGACAAATTCTGGTGCTTCCTCCTCAGGAGTTCCCAGGATACTCTGTGTATATTATCTTTTATTTATATACATATAGATGTAAAATTTTGTCATATATTATGAATATCATTATGAACTAAGTACACTAGAAACTGTGACTAACAAAATGTCAATGACATCCTCAATTCCATTTGAGGTGATTGCTTGCTACTTGGTCCCATTCCTTTGCTTCCTTCTCAAGTTAATTTGCCAGCCACATTGTGTATTTTTACTTTTCTCACATTTAAAACCACTTTCTCATATAAGTATGTTATCTCCACAAAATGTATTCCTGAAGTTAGCCAGTAATTGGTTTTCCACATTGAAAGCAATAAAACCAGATTCTTATCTCAGACCATACACCAGAATCAGTCTTGTCACTCTCAAACTTACACAGTCTGAGTTCAGATTTGACAATGTTAAGGAAGCCGATGCTGACAAAACTTTCCCTGAGCTTCATTGTGCTAAAGCCAATATTAATTTTCCTTTCAATGTTTCTGTTCAGCTTTTCAGCACTATTCTTCCTAGCAAATGTTTTCTTCTTCCACTTGGCTTCTGTCATATGATAACTCTTCTGATTTTTATTCTCCCCCCTCACACCTGGCTTTTTCTAATCAGTCTCTTAACTTCCTCAATTCTTTTATTTTTTTTTGCCAGTCCTGGGACTGGAACTCAGGGCCTGGGCACTGTCTCTGAGCTTCTTTTGCTCAAGGCTAGCTCTCTACCACTTGAGCCATAGCATCATTTCTGGCCTTTTCTGTTTATGTGGTACTAAAGAATCGAACCTAGGGCTTCATGCATGCAAGGCAAGCACTCTGCCACTAAGTCACATTCCAGCCCTTTCCTCAATTCTTACTCTTCTACCTATGCTCTACATTTAAGGGTTCCTTTTTTTGGGGGGGGGGTCCAGTCGTGGGGCCTGAACTCTGGGCCTGGGCGCTGTCCCTCAGCTCTTCAGCTCAAGGCTAGAGCTCTACCACTTGCGCCACAACGCCACTTCTGGCTTTTTTCTTTTTGCTTATGTGGTGCTGAGGAATCGAACCCAGGGCCTCAGGCATGCAAGGCAAGAGCTCTACCACTGAGCCACCTTCCCAGCCCCTACATTTAAGGATTCCTTAATGTTCTGTCTTTTAAGATCTACACATTCTTGCTCTTTCTATATCTCTCAAGAGTGCTGGGAATTGAAGTCAGAGACTCATGCTTACCAGGCAAACACTGTGTCTTGAACCATGGTCTCCAATCCTTTTGCTTTTAGTTTGTTTTTTCAGGTAGGCTCTTCTGTTTTTGCCTGGCATGATCTTAGACAATGATTTTCCTACCTCATCCACTTGAGTCACTGGGATTACAGGAGTACACTACCATATATAATGTCTATATTCTCACTTTGTGTAATACTTACCCATATCAGTGGATTTACATGCAACTAACTACATGCTGACAGCTTGTAAGTTTATACCTTGAAACTACCATTCTTATTGGAGCTCAAAACATATAAATTATTATTTAATTTGGCTGGGGTACATATTAGATATTTCAAGAATCAGTATTATTACAATTCAACTCATAATTTTTTGTGAAAGTATCCCTCTATCAATGTTCTACATATCAATGATCTATTAAGTTGCTTAAGTCACAAACCTGGGACTTTTATTTATTTTGTTTACTCCCTCCCTATATGCCATTGATTAAATTTCCTCATGCTCAGTCTTCAAGATGTATCTTAAACTCTTCTGCTTATCACCCTCTCTACTGCTACTACCTAGGTGTAGGCTATCTATTTTTGTTGCCTTCTTTGTTGCCAACTTTGAATTGTTTTTTTAAATTTATATTTTATTATGAAAATACTGTACAGAGGGGTTACAATTACATGGGCAAGATAATGAGTACATTTCTTATCAAGCATTGTAGCCTCTTCCTTTGTTGAATTGTTTTTTGTTGTTGTTGTTGTTGCCAATTTTGAATTGTTTTTTTCTTGTCTACATTGCTCCCTTCCAATACAGTCTTTACCAAGATACCACTAAAGTCTTTCCCTAGAATCATATTCTAATTATTTAACATACATTTATTTTACTGCTTAATAAATTTTGATATAATTGGTAATAATAATAATTCCTTCTGTCAGCAAACTTGGTCTTGAACAGCTGATTTCCTTTCTAGAGACTAAATGTCTCAGATTAAGGCATTGTCAAGTGGTGTGGAAACTCTAGAGGGAAGAATATATTCTTTCCAGTTCCTGGATGCTGTGATCATTCCTGCCTGGTTGATCATATTACCTCCTGTTCTTGTCTTTGTAAACTCTTGCTTCCCTTTATAACAATACATATGATGGCATTTCAGGATCACCGACATAAGGTAAACCTTTGTTTCATTGCAACTGTAAAGACCTTTATATCTAAATAAGATAACATTTTACAAATTCCAGTGATTAGAACTTTATCTCTGGGTGGCCAGTATTTAATCTAGTGCATGTTCTGTCAGTGTTTTCTAATGATTAAATTCAGAGTACTTTTTCTACTCAAAATAAATTTTGTGTAATATTTTGTATTTACTAGTTTATTGTCAGTTTTTCATATACTAGTGCAACTTTAAAATTTCTTGGAGACAGTTTAGAAAGTGAAAAACAATGTAAAATTAATAATAGTGATATTTTGTTTTTAAAGTGGTATCATAAAATACCATTTTGACATAAAATCAATACACATTTATTACCAAAATATTTTACAGTTTTTGGTACAAAGCCTTTCTTTCTTTCTTTCTCTTTCTTTCTTTCTTTCTTTCTTTCTTTCTTTCTTTCTTTCTTTCTTTCCTTCTTTCTTTCCTTCTTTCTTTCCTTCTTTCTTTCCTTCTTTCTTTCTTTCTTTCTTTCTTTCTTCCTTTCTTTCTTTCTTCCTTTCTTTCTTTCTTCCTTTCTTTCTTTCTTTCTTTCTTTCTTTCTTTCTTTCTTTCTTTCTTTCTTTCTTTCTTTCTTTCTTTCTTTCTTTCTTTCTTTCTTTCAAAGCCTTTATTTCTTGCATATGTATTCTCCTCATAGAATAACTCAGTTCAGGTTGCCCATATTGGAAGCTCTCAATAGTCCCAAATTGTAGTGGCCACAACTTAATGGACATATGCCAATACATAAAGAAAGCATGTCTAGTTTGCTTTTTAGAGCCAACACAGTGCTTGGAATATATGTTATGTTAGTCACTTATTCATTGTTGTGACAAAACATCTGAGAAAAACTTCTTAAAGGACATTTTATTTTGGATCATGGTTGGATGGCTTCATTGCTTTCAGGCCCATGACAGGGCAAACACCACAGCACTAGGGGCATAGTCAGAGGAACTAGAGGGAAAGGCAGAAAATGGTGGTGGTGGGGGTCAAAAGCATGTCCCCAGGGACTTACTTCCTGCAATCCAGACCCACCTCCTAATAATCCATTCAGTCTGAACTCATTATAGACTAATCCATTGATGAAGTTGATGCCTTCAAGATCCCCTCAATCACCTCTCAGTAGACCATCATCTAGAGATGTGTGTGTGTGTGTGTGTGTGTGTGTGTGTGTGTATGTGTGTTGGTGTGTGTGTATTGGGGAGACATATACATGTTATGCTTTTTATATTAATATTAAATGTATATGTATATATTATTTATACATACACATATATAAAATGCATGATTATATGAGCAAAAGGAGACCAGCAAGATATGCTAAGCTGCATCACAATTACCATGCTTTCAAACAGATATGTATTTGTAGAATTATATGCATATGAATTAAACTATGAGTAAAAAAGTAAATACTAGTGATTATGAAACTTTTTATTCTTGCTTGCTCTATTTGCCTGGATCATAAACTTCTCATATCTGTGTCCTGTTATATATTTCACTTAAACATTAGGGACTTTTGTAAATGTTTAGTATTATGGAATTTGGTGAAATAGATCTTAATGCACATTTATTGCAATAATTTGCTTTAGTTATGGTGAATTCTATTAACAAAAAGAGTTATGAATTTCATCTTCTTAAATATTTATTGTTACATAATATTTTAGGTTTGAGCAGCAAGGAAATAACACCGGGGCTCAGAGAGAAATTAGAACACTAATGAAATTCAACCTTTAATGGTTTGTACATAATTTTGAACTATCTAATGCTAGGCAAAGCATGAATATTAAATTAAAATATTAAAAGTTATGGGGGAAAATTTTACTTAAAATAAACTTGAAACCCTTTCTAATCATCAAAAGATTCCTCAGAAGTACAATGAAAACTCTATATCAACATTTTATGACAAACAATTTCACTAGGTTACAATAACTTTCTGAGTTAGGAATCTAGATAAACAAGCTATTTTTTTAAAAAATTCTGACTCATCTTGGGAGCATTAAAATTAATAGAACTTATGATTTGAGTTTCACTCATTTGTGAATGTTTTTCAGTAAGTACACATAATTGGGATTGGGATCTGACAGTCCCTTATGTATATAGCCACCATTAATACACATTGAATTTTACCCCATTAATATTTCAAGGTATTTGATTCATAATTTTGTAAAATGAACACATCAATGAAAGAACTAATACAGAGCACACATCTTATTGCAGACAAGTGCATTGTACTATATTTATAAAACATTAAGATTACATTCTAAGGTAGGGGTTGAAGTATGACTCAGTTGCAGAGTACTTGCCTAGCAAGTGTAAGGCTCTGAGCTCAAAACCAGTTCTGCCAAAGTATATATAATATTAATATATAATATGATATAAATATCTGAGCTAGTAACTGATCCATCTAGATCAGTTATTTGATAAATATATATTGCCACTTAACTACACAAAAATATCTTCTTTAGGCCATCAGTGGCTTAAATAACTTCACCTTGAACATTGATAGGGGATGGAATGTTTGTGATATTAAAGATTGCTTTACAAATTTATCTTGAGAGATGAAGAAAAGGAAGAATTTTTGGAGCTTGTTGTCAGATTAGTGGTATATACTTATATTTCTTCATAGGCCCATGTAAATTCTGCCAACAGTTTCTGGCACAACAAAGTTATCACATACAGGTTACCACATACATTGAAACTAGTTGGCAATTTAGGGTCACTAAGAGACTGCTGTATGCACTATGGTCACCTGAGTATAAATTTATCAATGTCTGTCAAAGAAACATGTAAGTTTGAATAGCATTAGTCACACCAGAGTCTCAAGTGGTAGAAGGGCCCTAAGAAGCAAAATGTGATGTCAGGATAATTTGTTTCTAATGTGAGCTCAAATTTTAGAATTTTTTATGCCCTCCTCACTAAAGACAGACATCATGAGATAAGGATGTCCACCTCATAAAGTGAAGATCTTCAGTTCTAGTTGGTTCTAATTCAAGCTTTTCTTTAACTGAGAATAGAATCGCCTTCTAATTCGTCTTCTAGTCTAAGTGGAACCGTAGATTGAGATTAACCCAGCTTCCCTACAATATTTGGAGACAGATAAAACTAATTTCTAACTTTAGATTTTAATGAAATATTATCTTTAATTTGTGACACTGAAAGATAAAGCAGCAACAATAGAATCCTTGATTCATAGTAAGCAGATGTCACAGTCTTAACTTTCCCCCAAATTTGACATCTTATCTATCACAATGTTTAAAAACCAGTGATTAATGATAAAATTCCAAATGTGTAGATTCTTAGGACATGTGTAAAATTTATAATCAGCCCAAAAATACATGTTTGAAACAATAAGTAAACTTTCAGGAGATGTACAACTCCTCCAGAGCAATGTAAGATTTTTGAAAAGTAGATTTCCAGTATATAGTTCTTCAAAATAGATTACTTTAGCTGTATGCTGATATAATCCTAGCTATTCAGGGGGCTGAGATCTAAGGATTGTTGCTCAAAGCCAGCCTGGGAAGCAAAGTCCATAAGACTCTTATCTCCAATTAACCAGCAAAAATAAAGAAATGGAGTAGTAGAGTGTCAGTCTTGAGGAAAAAAAAATCTAAGAGACAGTGCCCAGGCTCAAGCTCTACTACCAGCACAAATAAAAATAGATTACTTTAAAATACTTTATATTTTTAAGTAACAATAGAAAATAATCTAAAATACTTTATATAGTATTACAAATTACTTTAAAATAATTTATAAACTGGAGACACAAGTGATTATTTGAATATTTCATATTTCATTATAATTCTGTACTAAGAGAATTTTAATCATGTCATTTTCAAATAAAAATATCCAATTAAAATTTCAGTTCAAAACAGACGTACATTGTATGCCCTAGATGTCATTATTGATGTCTTTTCTTTGACTTTTTTTGCTTGTTTTATTATCTGAGATAGAATTCTAAGACTTTGCCTTGATCTCTTATGTTTTAATGCAGAGCTTAAAGTAATCCTTTTTGAAATTATGATGACAGTAAGCCATGCTGAAATATTTATCAAGCATATTCATAATCTCTTTATTATGTGACTTTTTTATTAAATAACTAAAACTTGTTTTAGGCAGAAAAAAACAGAAATAACTTTCCTTAGAAAAATTATGCATATAATTTATTACTGTTTTCTATAGGTTCTTAAACTTACTAAGGCATATCAATGAAAAGACTTGTAAAAATAAATGGAGAGAGCTTCCACATTTTGAGAATGATGAACTGATTATTTTTTTCTTGGGGATGAGTAAATTTTCTTTCATATAGTTGACCAGACTTCACAGCCTGAATATGGAGAAGTTACTAGGAGGAGTTCGATTTCTTAGAAACAAAATATGAAGTTCATGAGGAAGTTCAGAATATTCAGTCATTCAATTATTCAAGTTCAATCATTCAATTATTCAGAATTTGCTCAACATTTATTAGCACTGACACTATGTTATTATTTTAGGACAGTTACTGGGGTTTAATCTCAAGGCTTACTGCTTGGTAAATAAATGCTCTACCATTTGAGGCACATTCTAGCCCACAGTCTTCTTTATATGATACTTACCATATTTCGTCTTGTTGGAAACTTATTTGTATATGTGAATCATTTATAATTTCTTTGAGACTTAGTCCTATTTGTGTTACCTATGAGGCTGAACATATGGTAAACACTCATTCAGTGTGATTTCTTTTTCCATGGAGTTTGCATATTGCCACTAAGTACCATTCCCATGTTTTGAAAAAATTCTTAAATAATTACCAAAGTTAGACTGTGAGTTACAATATTTTTTTTTAATTTGAAACAATACTTTAGAATTTGTAAAGGCCCTACAGAAGAGAATTCTTTTTTTTAATTTAATTTAATTTTATTTGTGAACATACTGTACAGAGGAGTTACAATTACATGGGCAGGATAATGCATACATTTCTTACCAAGCATTGCAGCCTCCTCCTTTGTTTACCCTTCACATCCCTTCCCAGCCTCCCCCCTCCCCGCCAATCCCAATCCTTCTCCTTCCCTCCCCTTCCCCCCCCCCCCCACCGACGTTGTAAAGCTCGTTTTGGACATGACAACTTGTACTTCTCATTGTTGCAACAGGTCCACCTGTATCCTTAAACAACTGGTTTTTCCCCATCTCCTCCACAAGTTATACTGACATCAAATATAGTGAAAGCAGGGGTTATACTGTGGGGGAGGGACATACAAAGCAACAAAGAGATAATCTTATAAATGCGTTAGAAACACATGCATGAAAGAAAAAAACATTAAAATACATATCTAAGGGTTCATTCAGAAGAGAATTCTTGAGAATGTGTTCCACTTATGGTTGGGTTCTGAGTAACACATAATTGAAACATGTCTTGGAGGGTGAGTAAAGACGGCTGTTAAACACAAACCCACAAAATGTGAATGATTGGTAAGAGAACTTTGGCAGAATGCAATATATTTTCTTCAGCTCCCAAGCTAAGTTAAAAAGAATTTGGAATACCTATCATACCTCTGATTTTCTGAATCTTGCAAAAAAAAAAAAAAGTCTCCATTTGGTGTCATTAGCAACCTGAGTGGAAACCACGGTGTCTGCCCCAGCATATTCAATGAATTGAAAATCAGAGCAAATGGATTTTAAGACAGCAGAGTTGTGTTATTGAAATTACAACACAAGACAGAAGTTCTATGCTAGACAAATACTTGGAAGCAATGAAGTAAATTTGTTCATGATAGTGTTTTTTGTTTTTAAATCTAGACTCATTGATAAAAAGCAGAATGAAGTAGTAAAAATTTTAACTCAGTGAAACCAAATGACAAAAATTATTGAACTAGATCTTTCACAATAGATATAATCTTAAGTTTTAAAATAATACAATGTAGGCTATTTGTAAATGGAGACTGTATTGATGGCAGATACAACTCTACAGAGTGATAAGACTTTACACAGTTGTACAATCCAAATGTGTATTGATTAAAGACTAACTTTGTATCAAGCTATAGGATTATAGAAAACATAAATTTTTCAAGAACGATTTGAAAATCAAGAATTAGTGGGAAGGTTTGTTGCATTGGGCATGGCAACAATTAATTATCTACTGCCATTCTGGTGACTCATGATTTATTTTCAGATCAATCTTTTGCTATGGAAAAGAAAATGTATTTAATTTTTCAGACTTAAAGAGACAGTCAAATAAGAATATGTATATATAAATAAGTAGATTGAGAAATGATTTGGAAAAGTTGTTCATGTAGGTTTACATAACCCAGTAGTGTCAAGTCTCACAGAGGAGAAATAAACAATTACAGAATTCCCAATGTCCTATAGTTAGCATGCTAATTCTGGTGGTGAGATGACAAAGAAATGATCAAAGAACCATGCAGTGTATTTTAATGTGGAAAGTTAAATGGCAGAGATTAAGGGAGAATGACAGGAAGTAAGGGCAGAAGGAGGAGAATTGTGGCTGTTAGATTAGATGTAATGGCCATGGAAGGCACGTCTTTCTGTTTCTTGTATGTGGACAATAATAAGGACGCCTGAGTCAGATCAAAGAAGAGAAGGTGATAAGTAAGAAAGGCACAGAGGTAAGGAAACTGGGCACATTTTGTCCAGTCTTAAAGTTCATCAAACAACTTGGGCTTCTGTTATGAGTAGGATAGAAAGCCATTGAAAGATTTTTGGGCCAAAGAATCAAGATTTACAACGAATCTTCTTTTCAGCTTCAGTACCATGGATTAAATTGTGCTCCACCTTCTGCTTTACATGTTGAGGGCTTAACCCTCAAAATGACTGTCTTTGGAGACAAAACATTTGGAGGTAATTAAGGTTAAACATGGTCATAAGGATGAGGTCCTAATCCAATAGTATTTTCAGTCTTTAAAAGAGAGAAAGGGTTCTCTTTCTCCCCTCTCCCTTTGTTGCGCTGTCCATCCTTTTGTCCTTCTGTTCTGTGACACAATGAGGAAAAAGGAAGATGTCTACAAGCTAGGAAGAGAGCTCTCAGTAGTAATCAAACTGTTCAAACTGTTTAATCTGAGAGTTCCCAGCCTCCCGTAAATTGACAACAAATTTTTGTTATTTAATGCCACACAGTCTATGGCATTTTATTATGACAATCAATGTATGTGAAGGCACTATAAATCTTGAACTATGTTTTACACTTATGATTCATGTGTGCGTGTGTGTGTGCGTGTGTGTGTGCGCACGCGTGCGCTGACCCTGGCTTGAATTCAGGGCCTTATGCTTTCACTCAGCTTTTTCACCCACTTGGTTGGGTCTTGCCCCTGGTCCAGATTTTTGCTACTGCTTGTGCTGGCCTCAAGCCTTGATCCTCAGATCTCAGTCTCTTGAGGAGCTAAGGATTACAGGCATGAGCCTTTGGTATACAGCTCTTAACTACATAGTTCATATGACTCTCCTTTATATAAGCAGTGAGATGAATCAATTGTTATTTAAAACTAAATGTAAAGATAGTTGATTCTGCCCTTTAAAGCAGGTAATATAATTCATATCTGTTAGAAAATAAAGTGACATTGCTCTGTTCCATTTTTGAGGGACATATAAGAAGAGAATTTTGTTCATGAACTCCTGAATTGGAACTTGTCAGGCTTTTTGTTATTTTTTTAAAGAAACATTTTAGTTTTCAAAACCTGCAGGAAAATAATGTTTTCTCCTTTGCACTATATTTCATGTTAAATGGGCTTTAATAGACTACCTTCAAAGCATTTGTTGTATTATTTCTGTGAAAAAAAAGCAATCTGATTTCTAAACCATTGACTTACTTGCCTATGAACTTTAGGAACACAATCCATTAACAGTTTGCAAATGGCCTATACAAACAGGTACAAACACATAGATAATGGCAATCATCAACCTTCACTAGACCACATAGTTTTAATGAATTTTTCAAATAGAACAATCTTATTCATGCATTTTAAAATGCCTCCAGGGGTTTAGTATTCATTTTTAGGATATGCAACCAAGTTTTCCTTGGTGAGATTGAAATTCAGACTGCCTCATAGATTTCATTTTTAAACTGCAAGCTCATACTCAAGGTAAAACATGATTCAGAGGAGTTAGAAGCAGAGAAAGGTTCCCTCTTTCCATTCATCTAGTCTATTCTATTTGTGAAACTACTCCTGGAGTGCCTTTTCTGGAGTGGTATTAAGAAGACCACCTCTATTACTAGGTAGATGGGCTATGGAGAGAATGAGAAATGAGAATTTTAGCAATATGAAGAAGAAATGATGCACTGATGCACTGACTCCCAGAACAGATGCTCTGGAATTAAGCAGAGTAAAGCTTGAATCCCAGCAGCTGATGAGTTATGGGCCTTTGGGCATCTATCTCCCATAACTTTGCCTTTAGCCCTGTTTGTTCATCTTCAAAAATTAAGATTCTACTTACTGATGAAATAATGTTTGTAATGTCTACTATGTAGCAACACCTGCTCATTAATTGGTATAGTTGAATTATAAAAATGATCATGATTTTATACCATTTCCCTATCAATATCTTTGGAAATATGACTTCAAGGTTCTGGCCATCAAAAGCTCCATATTTCTCATATTTTGAGTCTGAAACTGCCTTCTGATTTAACTTAGCCAATGTGATACTGTGATTCCAAATGTAGGGTCTTGACCGTGTTTTACTCTTCACAAGTGCAAGGAGGATGCCCTGGAGCTAAATGAGAGGCCTCGTGGAACAAATTGTCTCATCTGACTCCGTCCCACTGGTCATGTTTCAACTCATCACTGTGGCACAACTGAGCACAAATGTAACACCGCTTAACCCTACCAAAAAAACAGTAGCATTTGTTGTTATGGTTGTTTGAGGCATCACTGACATACAATGAACAGTATGTATGTACAATGTGCAATCTGGCCAATTTTGTACATGTAATAAGGTTGAAATGGTATGTATATAACAAGTAAACCTCTCTTCTAAGTTTCCTTGTGCCTCTTTGTAATTGCTTCCTACCATTCTACCCTCCCATTCCTCCAATCCCAGCACAGCATTTTTCTGATATCTGTCACTTTAGATAAATATGTATTTTCTATTTCTATATATAAATGGGATCATGCAGTATGGCTTCTTTTGGGAAAGCTGGTTTCTTTCACTCAGAGCAATTACTTTGAAATCCATCCATATTGTTCTGTGAGTATTGCTGAGTAATATGCCACTTCCTATTTATACCACAAATTGGTAACTCACTCATGTAGTGAAAGATAAAGTTGGGTGGTTTTTAGCCATTATAGCTAAATCTACTATAAATGTTTGTATTCAAGTTGTTGTATGGACATAAACCTCCATTTCTCTGACAGAATTTCTAGAACTAAAATTGCTAGGTTGTATGGTAGATATATACTTAAATTGCAAATATATGGTCAGATCATTTTATATCCCTACCAGATATGCAAGCCAAGGGGAAGGCAAACCTTTTATCTTGTTGTTTCACCTTGCCTTTTCCAATGGATTCAGCTCCCAAATGTGAAATTTCCATAATTCACACAAGGGCAATTAGCTGTGACCCTGCTTGAAAATTTCATAATATATTTAATAGGTCTCTCTTTGATTGACAGCCTTGTGGTATTTTTAAGGCTGAGTGACACAGATTCACATGTAGTGTTTTTGCCATCAGGGTCCAAGTTCTTTCCTGGCTTTAACAGGCTACCAGTTGGCATAAGCCATTCTTATTTAGTAGCATTTTCATTCTTCCTTCTAGCCTATTAATCAGTTTCACGTGGGCTAAGATCAGTTCCCTAAGTTTCAAGCCTGTCCTTAACTTTGGCAGTGGTACCAGAAACTGCCCACACTGACACATGTTTCTCCATATGCCTCAAGCAGAAAAATTAATAAAAGGAGAAAGGCGCAGGAAAAAACATGGCAAGTGTAAGCCTTGGGAAGGAAGCTGCACTTACTGGCAACATGCAAAAATAAGGAGAAAAGAAACACTACCATCTGTACCTCCTTTGTGAAGTGAAGCTAAGAAGAACTCTTCAACTTTACTGGGCAGATCAGTCCAGACAATGGGGCCCTCTGTGCTCCCTGAAGGAGGAGCACAGCCAACACTTAGGAAATTGCAGTTAAATGAAATGTTAGAATATTTCCCAGTGGATTTCCTGGCTGCTTTGCTGTAGCTGGTGTCACTCACGCCTCCCTCTTTTCCTTTGACTGTCTGGCCTCTTTTGTTTGCCTCTGCTGCATTTGGCTGAGATGCACATAGCCTTAAATTTTTATTTATTTATTTATTTCAACTTCATGTTTTATTTTATTTTATTTTATTTTTTATTGTGAGAATACTGAACAGAGGAGTTACAATTACATGGGCAAGATAACGAGTACATTTCTTATCAAGCATTATTGCCTCCTCTTTGTTTCCCCTTCCTATCCCTTCCCATACGCCCCCCACTTCCCCCAAACCGATCCTCCCCCCCCAACATACCAAAGTTGTAAAGTTTGTTTTTTGACATAACGACTTGTACATCTCATTGTTGCAATGGGTCCACCTGTATCCCTAGTTAAATGATTTGTTTTTGCCCTTCCCCTCCACAAATTATACCTACATCAAATACAGTGAAAGCAGGGGTTATACCATGGGGGAGGGACATACAAAGCAACATAGAAACCATCTTATAAATATGTTAGAAACAATTGCATGAAAGAAAGTAAAACATTTGGATACTTATCTTGGGGTTCATTCTCCTAACATCAACTTATCTGACCTTTTCTGCTTGACTCAGACATATACTAGTTACTGCAAATAAGGGAAACCATGGGACCTATGTTTCTTTGGGCCTGGCTTACGTCACTTAATATAATTTTTTCCAAGTCTTTCCATTTCCTAAAAAATGGGGCAATGTCATTCTTTCTGATGGAGACATAGAATTCCATTGTGTATATATACCACATTTTCTTGATCCATTCATCTACTGAGGGACATCTGGACCTTTTCCTAGCAAATATGGACATGCCAAAACTAAACCAACATGAGTTAAACCAGGCCCATATCAAGCATTGAAATAGAAACAGCAATAACAGACCTCCCATCTAAGAAAAGGCCAGGACCAGATGGTTTTACAGCGGAATTCTATTAGGTCTTCAAAACAGAGCTCACACCAATACTCCTTCAACTCTTCAATGAAATTGAAAGAGAAAGTTCACTACCAAACTCATTCTATGAAGCCACATAACCCTCATCCCAAAATCAGACAGGGACTCATCAAAGAAAGAGAACTATAGACCCATTTCTTTGATGAACATTGATGCAAAACTTCTCAACAAAATTTTGGCCAATCGACTTCAACAATTCACCCAAAAAATCATACACCACGATCAAACAGGATTCATTTCAGGGATGCAAAGCTGGTTCAATATACACAAATCAATTAACATAACTCATCACATCAACAAGAGCAAGGATAAGAACCACATGGTTATCTCAATAGATGCAGAGAAAGCATTTGACAAGATCAAACACCCCTTTATGATGAAGGTTCTGGAAAAATTAGGAATCCATGGAACTTTCCTCAATACAATTTTTTGTAATATTGAAGTAATTGTGTAAAGGAGTTTGAATTCATTGTCAGTTTATGAGTACAATGTGCTTTGATTTGTGTCATCCCTTCCATCATTTCCCCCATCTTTCCCCATTCCACCTATCCCTTTAAGTTACTGGGTTCCATCTTCACATATGTACATTGAATATTATGACTGTATTCACCAACCTTTCCCCTCTTCAATCATCTGCCCATCTCTTCTGTTGACTTACCCACCACCCCAACAACCCATGTTCCAGCTTCTTGGTACTCATTTTGGTAAATGGTTCATTTGTAGCTCATAGTAGTGACATCATCTTCAGATTCCTCCCCTTTGTATACCATAATTTACTCGATTTGTTTGTATCTGCATGTAACTCTGCATATGTTTTCATATGTATTTATAATTTATACACAATTTCCACATATGAGAGAAAACATGTATACTTTGTCTCTCTGAACCTAATTTAATATACTTAACAGAATTTTTTCCACGTTCATCCATTTCCCACAAATGATATATTCTTCCTGATAGATGAGTAATGTGTATGTATACACATACACATACATATATATGCATGTATTCCATATATGTATATGAAATATATAGGAATATATTACCATTTTAATCTCTTTTTGTGAGGTGCTGACTCAGGGCCTGGGTGCTGTCCCTGAGCTTTTCTGTATAAGTATAGTACTCTACCACTTGAGCAACAGTCCACTTTGGGCTTTTTGGTGATTAATTGGAGATAAAAGTCTCATGGACTTGCCTCTCTGGGCTGGTTTTGAACCGTGATCCTCAGATCTCAGCTTCCTGAATAGCTAGGATTACAGGTGTGAGCCACTGGCGCCTGGCTCATTTTAACCATTTAAAAATTTTTGCTTTATTGTTATTTTAAAGGTGTTATACAAGGGATTCAGTTAATGAGTACATTTCCTTACATACAGTGTCTTCCCTCCCTCATTCTCTCCCACACCCTCACATTTATCTTCACCCATGAACTATACAGTTTACTTTCATCAGTGTCCAAAGCTCTACTTTTTATGCTTTATACTTCACGTTCTGTCATTCTCTCTACTTTTCCAAAGGTATATACATGAATAAACCATACATAAAGAAAAGATAGAATTATGAATAAAATTTTTTTAAAAAGAGAAATATGTCTTGTTTTCATATCTTGAAGTTTGTTTTGAATACATATCTTATACATATCATTATATATATAATTTTATATAATGAAACACATAGGCATTGTGCCATTGTTATTTCTCCTCTAAGAGTATCCTTTTTTGGTCTCACTGTATGAGAATATCTAGAATCCTGTATACTTTGCCATATCTCAGTGTATTTTACATCTAATTTCCGCATATCAGAAAACATGCTGTTTGTCTCTCTGAGCTTAGTTTACTGCACATACATGATTTGTTCTAGTTCCATCCATTTCCCTGCAAATGACATAATTTTATTCTTTCTAATGGCTGTGTAAAATTCTCTTATGTGTAGGTACCACATTTTGGGGATCCACTTAACAATTGTGGAGCATCTAGGTGTTTCCATAGCTTAGCTATTATGAACAGTGTGGCAATGAACATCCAGATACAGGTGGTGTATATATACTGACTCATGGTGTTCTATGTAGATGCTCAGGAGTGGTGTGGCTGAGTTGTAGGGAAGATCTATGCTTAGTTTTTGAGAAAACTCCAGATTGCTATCCAGAGTGATTGTACTAGTTTACATTCCTACCAACTGCAATAGGGTTCCATTTCCCCCACATTTCCCCCCCCATGCCAACATGGGAGGAAATTTACAATGTTGGACAATCTAACTGGGATGAGATGGAATCTCAGAGTTTTTTTCCTTTATGGCAAGGGATGATGAGCATTTGTATATGTATTTATTTGCCAGTCTTACCTCTTCTTCTGAGAAGTCTTTCCTTAAATCCTTGCCCATTTAGTTACTGATTTATTAGCTTTGGGAGGGGTTTCTTGAGCTTCTTGTATACATTGGATATTAGGCCTTTGTCCGATATACTGCTGGTAAAGATCTTCTCCAGTCTGTTGGCTGTCTTTCTAATTTATTAACTATGTCCTTAGCTGCACAGAAACTTTTTATTTTGATGTAGTCTCACTTGTCAAGTCTCTCTCCTATTTGTTTTGCCCCTAGGACTCTTTTTCAAGAAGTTTCTACCTATACCTATGAGTTTAGTTTATCCTACTCTCTTTTGCAGTAATTTCGAAGTTTGGGGCCTGACATTGAGGTCTTTGATCCACTTTGAATTGATACAAAATCATGATGACAAACAGGGATCCACTTTTTAGTTTCTGCATATGGATGCCCAGTTTTCCCAGCACTATTCTTTCTTTCTTCTTTCTTTTTTCTTTCTTTCTTTCTTTCTTTCTTTCTTTCTTTCTTTCTTTCTTTCTTTCTTTCTTTCTTTCTTTCTTTCTTTCTTTCTTTCTTTCTTTCTTTCTTTTCCTTCCTTCCTTCCTTCCTTTCTTTCTTTCTTTTCCTTCCTTCCTTCCTTCCTTTCTCTCTCTCTCTTTTTTTTTTTGCCAGTCCTGGGACTTGAAATCTGGGGCTGGGTGCTTTCCCTGATCTTCCTTTTGATCAAGGTTAGTGCACTATCATTTGAACCATAGCATCACTTCTGACTTTTTTTTTCTGAGGTCTCTGCACTTTCCTGCCCAGGTCTGACTCTGAACTGCAATCCTCAGATCTTAGCCTTGTAAGTAGCTAGGATTACAGGTGTAAGTCCCCAGTGCCTGGGTCCCAACACCAACTACTGAAGAGTTTTCACTTCATGTTTCTAGAAGTATTTCTTCTTGGATCCTGTTTATGCAGGAGTTCTGTATACCTCTGACAGGTGGGTGAGATTTTCTTTCTTGAGATTGGGAAACTTTTCTGTTATTATTTTGTGAAGAGGTTTTCAGTGAATTTAGTTTTGAATTCTTCTTCCTCAGCTACCCCAATTATGCACAGCTTTTATATTGTGGCTGAATCTGCCAATTCTTAGGATATATATATGATACTGTAACAGGTGTTACAGTTACATAAGTAAGATAATGAGTATGTTTCCTATCGAGCATTGCTACTCCCTCCTTTGTTTTTCTCCTATTATCCCTTCCCTCCTCAATTCCTCCAACCCTCCCCTCCCAAAGTTGTAAAGTTCATTTCCAACATGGTGTCTTGTGAGTATCATTGTTGCAATGGGTCATCCTGTGTCCTTGTTTCAGCATTTTGTTATTTCCCTTCCCATTCCTAAATTAGATAAATAAATATACAAGTTACAAGTTACTATAATCAAATACAGTGACAACAGGGATATACCACAGGAGGAAGAACTTACAAAAGAAAAAATCACATAGTACATTAAAAACAACAACAATAAAGAAAAACTTCTTGTGTCCATATCTTGGGGTTCATTTTACTTAAAATCACCTTATATGGTCATACATAGCTTTTGAGCTTTTATGCTCATTGGATAAGATTATCCTAGACATATACTAATTATTACAAATAAGGGAAACCATGGGACCTATATTTCTTTGGGTCTGGCTTATTTCACTTATTATGATTTTTTCCAAGTCTTTCCATTTCCTAACAAGTTGGTTGGTGTCATTCTTTCTGATGGAAGCACAGAATTCCATTTTATATATATAATGTATATTATATATATGTGTGTGTGTTATATAATATGTTATATATATGGGTATTATATATTATATATAATATATATAGTATATACATGCACACACATATATATAATATATATCACACTTTCTAGCTACATTTATCTACTGAGGGGCATCTGGGGCATCTGGGTTGGTCCCATATCTTAGCTATGGTGAATAATGCTGCAATAATATAGTTGCACTGGTAACTTTAGAATGGTCTTGTTTGTGACCACTGGGGTAAAAGCCCAGAAGTGGGATTGCTGGGTCATAGGGGAGATCCATACTGCTTTCCAGAGTGGTTGAACAAGTTTACACTCCCACCAATAATGAAGTAGGGTTACCTTTTTGCCACATCCCCTCCAGCATCTGTTATTAGATTTCTTAATTATAGCCATTCTATTTGGGGTGAGGTGGAATCTCAATGTTGTTTCAATTTGCATTTCTTTTGTGGGCAGAGAAGTTGAGCATTTCTTCATCTAGCCATACAACAGACAAGGGTCTCATATCTAAAATATGCTTAGAACTCAAAAAATTAAATCCCCCCAAAACAAATCCTCAAAGAAAAACTGCCCCTTTAATAAGTGGGCAAAAGATTTAGAGAGACTTCTCTGAAGAGGAAATAAGAATGGCCAATAGGCACATGAAGAAATGCCTTTAATTTTTTGTTCTAATTTCTCTGTCTTATCCTCAATTTCTGATAGGTGATTTTCTACTTCACTTCTTCTATTGCCTATGCTTTCATCTGTGGTTTGCAATTGGGAAATTGAGCCTTTCATGCTTCCAAACTTACATGCAGTGTCTTTGTTGGGGTCAGTTCTCAGTGTGTTAATTTTATCTTTTAATGAGGTGTGTAGCATTTCTTCCTTTCAATATCTTTTGGGTGACCTGTGCATTCTTAAGTCACTTACTCCTTTTATTCTTCTATTTGTTTATTTCATTGGCTATTTCTCTAATCATCTCTTCTTTGCTCTCCTTAGGGTCCTTTCCTGGATTATTGTTGGCTTTTGAATTTGGCATGTTGTCTTGTTCATAAATTTTGTAAGCTCTCATTGTGATTTATGCATTTGGGTTCAGGGACTGTTAGAGTCATTCAGATTGTGTATTAAGAAGGGGTAGGGTATGATTCACTGGATGGATCTCTGTCCACTTTGCATTTGGCAGCTTTTAGCTCAGTGTGGTATGAATAGTGTAATGGGCCCTAGCCAGTTGTGTGGGCTCTGTGGTGGATGGGGCTGTATAATGGTCTGGCTTGGGTTTAAGTCCATTGGTGACTTCCTGTTATGAGGTACAAAGTGGTATAGTGTCCTGGCCTGCATCTGTGTCTGGAGTACGCCTCTTCCCTCTAGGTATGGTGGAAAGTCATCGTGTCCAGAATTATGGACTGGTGTCTCCTTCTATTGGGGCAGGAAGCAGCATCCCAGCACCTGGACTTTATTTGAGCCCTGGGTGTTACAGATCACCACTGTACAGTGCGGGACTGTGAGGAGCTGCGTTCCAGTCTGTGGGCCAGGTGTCAGCATGGTAGGGGTCACGTTCCCGCAGGACCATGTGTGGAGATTGTTCCCGCTGATTTACAGCAGGTCAGGTTTTTCCACCCATTGTCAACTGTGGATTGTGGGGAATGCAAACTTCCAGCGCCAAACCGGTGGCTGCTAGTCATTTTATTTTTCTGGCTGGGAGTAGGGGATGTGTCCCAGTGGTCTTCTGCAGGAAGCAGAAGGGGCAGGAGAAAGGGCTCCAGCCTCTTCGGGTGGGAGGGAAGGGGTCCAGGCCAAGCACGCTGGGTCACCATCCATGCTGGTCTCCTATGGGAAGGACTCCCTGTCGGGGGCGGATGGGGGAGGTGGGGAAGTGGGGAGGACTCGTGTGATTTTGAGCTGACTGGCAGCACTGTAGTGAACGTTTTTGGCATCTGGATGTGGCAGTCTGGTGTTCGTGCTCTGCCACTCTGCATCCTCAGGTGTGTCATTGTCTGCAGTGGTCATGGTCACAGGGCGGCTTCAGGGCTGCTATTGCAGCCTTACTGCGCTGCAGGCATAGGATGGCAGTCACGGGACGCCCTTCTCAGTTTTCCATCCTTGAGTGTATTAGGTATAAGTTCTTCTTCATTCCTATGATCCTCTATTTATATTTTCCTTGTCATTCTCTTGAGGTAAAGTATATGTTAGGACCCTATGTCTCTGATCAGAGAGATCTAGGGAGATTCTCTGTTGCTACTCTGCCATCTTTCTCCTCAGCCATTTTAACCACCTTTAAGGGTACAGTTTCAGTGTCACTAAGTACATTCACATTGTTATATAACCATCACCAGCAACTGTCACCAGAACATTGTTATCAGACTGAAATGCTGTCGGTACCCATTAAATAATCCCAGTTTCCCTCTCTCCAGACCCTGGCAACCACTAGTCTATTTTCTATCACTAGGAATGTGACAGCTTTAGGTATCTCATAGAGGTAGAATTATATTTATCTTTTATGGCAGCTTTATTTCACTTAACGTTTGTTTTGTGGGGCTTGACTAGTGTAGTTTGCTTGTCCTTGTGAAAGAAAAACAAAATGAAACAAAGAAGGAAGCAAGCAAGGAAGTGAGTGGAAAAAGACGAGGTAAGAGTAAAAATTAGAGAAATTTATTTCCCAATGAAATCAAGCTAAAAGCCCAATTTGTTTGATAAGATATTTCCAGAGATAGGGAAAGAAAGAATAAATTAATTAGGGCCCAGACCTTCTGGACACCCTCTTGATCTAACAATAGGAAATGAGATGCAAAAGAGACATTACTTTGGAATATCTTGCTTCTCACCTTTCTAGTACCTTCTAGTTTTGATAACCTTCCCATGTCCCTGGGAAGAAGATTAGAGAAAGGGCCTGATTAGTAATTAATACCAATGAGAATGCTGTAGGACCTGACCAATAAAGTACCACTTTCTAAAACACCTCATTAAAACAGGGGCATCCAATAAGCCCAGGGTATAAAAACATGTAGAGTCACAGTCACTGAGCGACAAAGAGCCATCTAGAAAAAAGAAGATGGACAGACAGACACAGTACTCAAGATGGTTAAGGTGGCAATGGCTAGCAGTAGGACTGCAATACTGGCAGGAATTGCCTTCTGTTGAACTCTAACACTAAACAGGCATTTCTTGCTAAAGGGCTGCAATCTTAGTGGTCCTAACTGTTGAGCCAAAAGGGCTTACCACACACAACAGCAGAAAATTCAGTATCAAGAGGTTGGTAATAAATAATGTTAGCAGTTCAGTTTTGAGGTTTACATTCAATTATCATGTGTAGTAAATTTTGTGTAGGTTCATCAGTCAAATTGTTGTATGGTGTGTCAAACTGCTTAGAGACTGGCTTTTCTTTTCTCTGAAAATTTCAGGGCCCAAAAACTTAACCTATGGGAGAGAAGGAGAGGGAGAAGGAGAGGGAGAAGAAGAGGGAGAGGGAGAGAAAATAGAGTGTGAACCTCAGTGATTAGCAAACTGGCAAGAGTATAATGGGAAGCTAAGTCTTTGGTCTGTACATTCACAGCAGGCCTAGGGAGAAATTCTCTAGTGGAATGGGTGGCCTTTTGTTCTTTTTGCTGAAATTTTCTTCCAGCTGAGCAATCATGAGGGAAAAGCAGCCTTATTTTTTCCTGATGGTCTGATCTAATGTCCCTTCAGTTAATTTTAGCATATTTTCATGAGTTTTTTTTTTCTTTTTTTTATCATTTTCCTGTCCTCAGATGGTCATCTGAAAAGATCTAGAGAGGCTGGCAAGAAAAGGAACAAATGCTTAAAGCCCGACCATTTTCCTAAGGTCAAATATATTATCCTTTTGTGTAGACTTATGCACTTCTTAGGAAGAAATGAAGGAAAGACTTCATATTTTATCTTAATAAAAATATCAAACCAGAAGGAAAGAAAACTCTAGAGAGAAGCAAAAAGAACACAGTGCTTTGTTTCTACCAGCAAAACACATGGTCAAAAAAAGAAAAAAATTTTGGAGGCATATTGTGCCCACTAGGAATTTTGTTGTAATTAGGGAAAAGTCACACAAGGCCATGGGAAGTGAATACAACTATAGGATATATTAGCTTCTCTCTTTGATGAATTTTATTTTTGAAATGGGTTCAGAAGTATGTACAGTCATAGTGAACAATGATCTTACAGTGAACAATTTATGCAAACTGGTGGAATTGATGAGATGATCAAACTTGCCTCACAAGAGTAAAAATAAAAAACAGAAAAAAAACAAATGAGAGCTTCTTTCTTAGAAGAGATCTCTTGCAGAAGAGGAATATATTTGTTCAGAAGAGCCAAAAAGGCCTTTCAAGCTACATTTGCAGCACAAAGAAGAGTAAGACCAGCTTGGCTCAGACATAGAAATGTTTCACTAGTACAAAAGAAAAATACAAAAGAAAGAAAAAGTGGTACAGCCCAACTTTGATTTTGCTTAGAATCCTCCCCCCCCTTTCCTCTTTGGAGGGGAATAAACTTAGAATAAAAGATGGATAAACTAAAAACCAGTTTTAAAAAATAGAATTAAAGTTCAAGAGAGATTCTGAGAAGAGCCCTTGGGCTTTTACAAGAGCCCAGATCAAAAGTCACAGTCTTGATCAAAGAATCAAGTGGGTTATCTTTGAGAAATCAGGGAGTGTGGGAGAACCCTGGGGAATGGGGAACATTTCAATTTCCAAAAAGAAAGGATGAAACAGCTGGCTAATAAACTTAACCTTGATCTGAAGTAATTAAAAATGACCGTGAATAACTAGAAAAAAAGTGATGACTTATTCTTAAGTTTCTTAGTAAGGTTAAATTAATTTTTTTTCTTTGGATTATTCATTAGACCAGTGGTCTAAGGAAATCCCACAGGTTTTATGGTCCCATCACTCCCAGCTCCTTGTAGGTGGTCATCGTCTTAGAAAGACCATTCCTGAGCATGTGGTACAAAGCAGTGTCCCGGGTAATAGCCATAAAATGTTACCTTATTGCTGTTATTCAGAACATTTATCAGTGTCTAACATCACATTCTAGTAAATTTATTTGCAGTCTAAACTAAAATTAGTTTGTAGTTTGCACTAAAATGTAAACTCCATGGAGTCTCACAGGTCTCTTAGCCTTTATTGCATTCCTACAGTCTTAAATAGTGTTCACCACTCATGGGCTTTTAGTGTACATTGACTAAAATGTCCATTCAATAAGTTAATAACTACATATTTGGGGATGTAAATGTGAGGTGGGGTGATTATTTCATCAAAGTATTTGATCAAATTTGTTCATTATTTCCTTGTGGATAAGATGGGAAAACACTGGATAGATTTGATAGTACAAAGGTACTCAGTAACTGTTTTTAGTAAAAAGGAAAAATAACATTCTTTAACTGAAAGAAGGAGAAAAGTTTGGTATCTGTGCCTCCGCTTTATATCTGTCTCCTTTACCCTGAGTCACTCTGTCTTGTAAGCACCTTGGGTTCCGGGAAGGACAAGCCTATTCAATATACTTTTAATGACAAAAGGAACATCCTTGCCTTACAGGACAGAAAAAAAAAATAGTCTTCCCACATGAGAGGCGCCCTGGGGCAGGGGAATCATCTCACAGGAAGCAGATTGCACTCCCTAAGTGATGACAATGACAGTAAGGCTCATCCTAAAACTCTCATAGAACAGGAACTGAGATAATGATCAACCAGCTAGCCTACACTTTGCCCAGAACTGTTTAATTATGCATAGGTTTTTCCCCTGCCCTGGTCCTTCCTCCATTTAGACCTAAAGGGCATGTCTGCACCCTGAAGATTGACTGAAATGGTTAGTTTGCCTCTTCCCATGGTCTGCCTATGTCACATAGTAAATCTCTTTTTCTCTGCCCTTTACCACTACTTGTCTGTTTACTTGGCCCCATGGGGAGAGGGATGGACCTGACATGACAGAATTCCTGAAGTTGGGCCTTTGCCTTGGAATTCTAGTTACAATAGCTAGCATAATCTCTAGTTGCCAATTACAGACCTTTTTGAGCAAGTAGGGACAGTAAGGTATTCCCTAAGTTATAAGGCAGACCAGGGACAGAAGCTAGCTTCTGACTTCTTTCACTTCTTCATTAATGATTCTTCTTGTGGCCACAGGAAGCCCATCCAACCAATAGCACAAGTAAAGCACTAATGCCAATCTCAGAACAATGCTTCAGTCTATCACATTAATCTTCATTTTCTTAAGTTTCAGTTTCATTCTGTGCTTACCTTTAACTGGAGTTTATTTCATTTTGCATTGTTTCATTATTGGTTTATTTATATCAGTTGAATAGGTTTGAAATCAAAAGGTTAAGTTAGACATTGAAAAACTGCCACTACAGTTGTCCATCAACTTGCTCATAAGAAATCATGATATCAATTTCTTTTTATCTTTCTGGAGATGAGCATGTATATATTTTTAGGTGAAAAATTCTTAGTGAAATTGCTAAATCAAAGAGGCAATTGTAGGGTTTGTTGTTTTTGTTTTTGTTTTTGTTTTTGCCAGTCCTAGGGTTTGTACGCAGGGCCTGGGCACTGTTCCTGAGCCTCTTTTTGTTCAAGGATAATGCTCTACCACTTGAGCCATACATAGCACACTTCTGGCTTTTTTGAGTAGTTTATTGGAGGTAAGAGTCTTATGGGGACTTTTCTGTCTGGGTTGACTTCAAACCACAATACTCAGATCTCAGCTTCCTAAGTAGCTAGGTTTACAGGTGTGAATCACTGGCGCCTGGCCAGTTTTTAAAAAAGAAATATTTTCTATTATTTTTTAAATTTACTAAATTACTATCTCAAGGGGGTGGTGGCAATTTACACTGTCCCTGCTCTTCCACATTCTTACCAATAAGTACTGTGTAGTTTTAGATTATATCACTTATTATGAATGAGTTTGAATACCTTTTCTGTGCATAAGGGTTATTTGTGTTTCATTTTCTTTCTGTTTTTCTTTATTTTTTGCTGGTTCTGTCTGGAGTTTGAACTCAGGGTCTCTCACTCGTTAGGTTTGCTAGCTGATAGCTGGTATTCTCCCACTTGAGTCACACCTCCAGCCCTGTGTTTTGCTGGTTATTTTGGAGATAAGGTCTCATAGGCTTTTCTGCCCAGGCTGGATTCAATCAACTGGATCCCAGCTTCTTGAATAACTAGGATTACAGGTGTTGAGCCACAGTCACCTGGCTTCATTTGTTTTTACTTGACCTGTCCAAATTCTTTTCTCATTTTCTATTGTTTACTAATCTTATTTGTTTTTCAGAGCTTCATAGATTCACATTTGTGGCTTCATAGTTTCACATTTAACTTCTTGTTAAAATTTATTTCTCAGGCTCTGTTCCTCTCTGCTCTTTTCTAGCTCTCTCTGTTCCTCTCTGCTCTCTCTCTGCTCTTTTCTAGCTCTCTCTGCTCTCTCTCTGATCTCTCTGCTCTTTTGTAGCTCTTTCCTCTCTTTCCCAGCTCTCTCTCATTCCTAGGCCTTTCCCAGCCGCATGGAGTGCCAACCTTGCCTGGTCCCAGCAGGTCTACTGAATAAACCTACCCCTTACCTGAAAAAAAAAAAAAAAAAAAAAATTTATTTCTCAGATAGATGTATTATCATTTCTGCCATGAAATAGTAATTAAGAGTTAAGTATATTTGAGTTCTTTACATCACAAAAGCCAGATTTTGGCGAGTTATATCGTCTATTTTTTTTTTCTTTTTTAGAGACAGGATCCTTTTATATAGTGCTGACTTCCCTGCAACTCTCTACGTAGCCCAGAATGGATTCAAGGTCCTGCTTAGCACATTCATTGAACATCTATTACATGCCCCAACCTGTTATAGGTGCTATGACTATAGCAATCAAACTACTTAAATGTACCTACATTGAATATTATGTAAGCAGTTACAAATGAATTAAATGAAATATAATAGACTGTATGGAAAGTTCAAATACTAAAATTCTTTTTTTGGGGGGGGGTCTGGTCTTGGGGCCTGAACTCTGGGCCTGGGCGCTGTCCCTCAGCTCTTTAGCTCAAGGCTAGCACTCTACCACTTGAGCCACAGCGCCACTTCTGGCTTTTTTCTTTTTGCTTATGTGGTGCTGAGGAATTGAACCCAGGGCCTCAAGCATGCAAGGCAAGTGCTCTACCACTGAGCCACCTCCCTAGCCCCATCAAATACTATAATTCTTTAGAAAGATGAAATCAAAGCTCAACAAAGTAAGTACCAGGAAATGGAAACTTGCAAGAGGAGATGGGGTGGGGCCAAAGGGGGAGGGGTAGACAAATGTAACGGGATGGGGGAGGGGAAGGGGAGAATTCAGTCAAGGATTCATTGTATATAATACAAAATTAAGAAAAGTAAGAGAAAGGTGGGTCAAAGGGGGATGGAAATGTTGAAGGATGACACAGATGAAGATGCATTATATACATAAAGTGGTTTTATAAATGATGAAAAATGTAATACATATCCTAAACAATTCAGAAGAGTGAGGGAAGGGGTAGCTTGAGAGGCATGAGCTAAGAATGTTGAAAGGGTGACGTTAATCAGGATGCACTGTATTCATAAACTACTTTGTTGAATGGCAGCTTCTTTGTACAACTACTTAAAGATAATAAAATATTTTTTAAAAGCCAATTGTGATTTCATTTGAAAACGAGACTACTTGACGTAGGACTGAAGTTTATAAAATAATTGTTAATACATAATTATTCTATATATCATTTGTTGACTAGGGCTTAACATTAGCTCATTTTTGTTAAGTATGAGAACTTTAAAACATTTAAATTCATATTATCATTAGTTTTCTCAATGTTCAACAAAGTAAATACTGGCCACATGTGCCCTGGAATATTTGACATGTGATTAGTCTGAATTGAGAGGTTTTATGGGTGTAAAACACACCAAATTTCAAAGATTTACTATTAGGAAAGCAGTAGATTGCATCTATGAAATAGTTTTATATTGATTATATGTGGAAATAATATTTTGGATATATTCAGTTATATGAAACATTATTAACATTTTGACCCTTTTTCATTCGTATTTATGTGGCTGTGAGAAAATGTAAAATGATACATCTAGCTTATATTTTATTTATACTGGACAGTAATATTATAGATACTTCTTTTAAGCATAGTTGGAGCTTCTCATATTCAGATTTCTATTCGATAGTAAAACTGAGTTAAGGGAAGTTTTTAAAAGTTTATTTTTTATTTCATGGAGTTCTTAGTGCATGAATTACAAATATGAATTGTCCTGAGGATGGGGCTTTGTTTGGGATGGGATATTATGTTTCCCAAATCTGTTTTACTAAGAGCCTACTTAGAACCCTTAGTCCTCTTTGCTACTCCTCATCAAAGTGGAAATGCAGAGCCCTGAGCTCACCTTTAACCCTGGATGAAAGGTAATGAGGGCAGTGTAGGCTTTCAATTCATGAGGCCAATCTTCAGATCATTTTCTGGATTCTTCATTGCATTTCAAAATAAAATCAATATAGATGTTTTAAAATATGACTATTTTTTGAATAGAACTCAGTGAGTCTTGAAATGTTTGGATGTTAAAATAAGAAAAATGGAGGTAAACTTGGATTTGTTAAAATGATTCATTTTTCAAAGTATACTTGTAAATGTGATTTTTTTCATTTGGGTGGTAATACAGAGTGAAATCCAGTGATGAATGGTGCCTCATCATTAGTTGATAAGTCATATTTTTGTCAGAAGAATATACCACTTAAAAGCCCCACATACTGGGAAATGATGAATTCCAGGAAGCAATTGAACTGGGAGTCATTCCAGACATAAATGTTACCATTTATATGTTCAGAAGTCCTTGTTATAAAGGCAACCTGCAGACATCTAGGTATAAGCCATAGAGTCATAAGCCTCTAATGAGATTTCTCTTATTCGCCTGTTCCAGTGTCTCTCCCCCAAAGACATCAATCTCGCACTTCAAATCAACAGAATTAAAGATCTGGCTTCTAGTAACTCTGAATGGTCCTTAGACCTTCATCCAAACATTTCCCCCAGTGTTAAACCCATTAGTTATCCCTGGGACATACTACAGTGTTGACTGTGTGCTATAGTCTGCACAGACTTTTTGTTAACTTGGCTCCTGGCAGAAATTAGTGTAACATCCTAATGATTCATCCTACTGATTCACCTGTAGTAGCCACTCTGTAGTGAGAGAAATCCAGTTGCTAAGTTAAATGTCCCACTTTTATCTCACTTTGTGTTGTCTAGATCTTGTAATAGAAATAGTTGGAAATATCATATATATAATTTGTGTGTGTGTGTGCGCGCGCGTGTGTGCGCGCACGCGCGTGTGCAGGTCCTGAAGCTTACACTTAGAGCCTGGGCCTGTCCCTAAGCTTTTTTTGCTCAAGGCTAGCACTCTACCATTTGAGGCAAAGCTCTCCTTCTAGCTTTGTTGCTGGTTATTTGGAAATAAGAGTCTCACAGACTTTCCTGCCCTGGCTGGCCTTGAATTACAGTCCTTAGATCTCAACCTCCTGAGTAGCTAGGATTATAGACATAAGCTATTGGTATCTGGCTCATTCTTATAGTTTGTCTTTAGTTGTAGAACACTGAACCAGGTAGGAATCAATAAAGGTAAGTGTAAGAAAGCAGGACTGACCAGTGAGGAGGTCTCTGTGGGCTCTCATTATTTAAAGTTGAGCAAGCTGATAAATTTGTTTTGAATATGGCAGAGCTGATCTAAAGGTGGGGCCTCTGTAATGGGAAATTTCTCCAAACTGAATTGACTGAGCACAGCCGTTGGCAAACTGACCATTGAACTAGACTATATTTGGTAAGCCCAGTATTCTTTTCCAGTCATACCAGTGTTGTTATAAATCAAACAAACCACCATCCATCTAACAAAGAAAGTATATCAAAGCCAGCAGAATAGAAAGTGTGTGTGTGTGTGTGTGGTGTATGTGTGTGTGTGTGTGTGTGTGTGTGTGTGTGTGTGTGTGTGTGTGTGTGTGTGTGAGAGAGAGAGAGAGAGAGAGAGAGAGAGAGAGAGAGAGAGAGAGAGAGAGAATGAACCATAGATACACTGGTGTGGATTTATAGACACTGAGAACTTAATTGAAATTTTAGTCTATAACTGGGGAGTAATGGTTTGTTGTGAAGACTCTCATTTCATAATTTATACATATTTGTGCTTGTGTATATGTGTATATCCTTTTAAAACTGTAACCTGTTAATGCTTACCCTAATAATTAAATTGTTATAAATGTGATCTAAGATGAAATTTATTTTCATAGGGAAAGCCATTTCTGAGTGCATTTCTACAAAGTGATGCATTGCACTGTAGAAAATTTAGAATTGCAAATAGATAAATTAAGGGAAAAACTGATTATAATATCTACTTAAAGAGATAATCTCATTAACACGTTGCTATCTTTCTAGACTTTTCCCTTAACATTAGAATACACATAAAAGCTAGCTGTATAGATAATGTATTATAAATATACATATTTAAAATGTATATGTATTAAAAATAAATATAAATATATTTGGTTATAAAATAGTTATAATTAAAATATAAACATATTTATACATTTAAGCTGAATTCATAATGTAATTACTGTTTATTAGCTTTTTTGTTAACAGATTTAAATAATAAAGTTACTACATGTATTCTTTTTATAGCAAATATAGACCATATTTTATTAAATCATTTCCCAGTTGTTGGATTATTATTAGATCTTATAGACAACACTTAAGGGAATGTCCCTCCACATATGTTTGTCTACTTGCTCAGTTATTCCACTGGACATATCTCTAAAAATGTAGTCTATGAGTCAAGGAACAATATGCATGTTTCTTCCTTTCCATATTTTTTTATTGTGAAAATAGCATACAGAGGAGTTACAATTACATAGGCAAGATAATGAGTACATTTCTTAGCAAGCATTGTTGCCTCCTCCTTTGTTTCCCCTTCCCATCCCTTCCCATCTCCTCTCCCACCCCCCCCTTATCCCCCCCACCCTGTTTTTCAACATAACGACTTGTATATCTCATTGTTGCAATGGGTCAGCCTGTATTCCTATTTAAACAATTTGTTTTTTCCCTTCCCCTCCACAAATTATTCCAACATCATCATAAATTAGTTGTGCAGGGGTTTTCATTTTGACATATCCATATATGCATACAATGTACCTTAACCAGATTCACCTTCTTTGGGAACAAGTTTATTTTTTATGAGTATACTTTTGGCATATGGAACCAAATTACCTTTAGAAATGATGTCCCAGATAGCACATAATAAAGTGAGCATTTATAAAGATTCTAATAGTAAAGGAGGCAGACAAATCCCTGAGTTCAGGATTATGACAAGCTGGAAGACTAATTCTTACATGTAAACATTATTTGAATGGGCAATTATTGTAATTTAGATATAGTAAGCCTTAAAAATTGGAAGTATATCTCCCATTTGCTGCTTTTAAATTAAAACAGTAAGCATTGAAAATTGCTTCTTTAAGTGAGTCTGAGTTTTGTTTCTATTCCATGGCTAATTTCTGTAAAGGCAATTAACTTAGCATAGTTGTCTGTGAATTGACCATTAAATCTGATCAACCCTCAAAAGTACGTCTTTCTCTCAAGTATACAAAAAATAAAAATGTGTAAGCAGGAATTATTGAAGGTATCGGACATTATCAGGACATTAGCAGAAACCATTGACATAATATCCTGTCATAACTTGAATGATTATCCTTATGTCCTGACTTACATCATGCTGAACATGCTTAGGTTTAAGTTGGAAATTTGCAACTTGTTCAGAATACAATCGATAGTCTGCAAGTGCTTTGATAAATCCCGTGCAAACATCTGCATCTGAATACATTTTATTCTAGTTAGTATAAATTCTTCCATTTTCAAAAATTGTACAAACATGAGGTAACAGTATACTGTTAATCATGGACATAATAGTACAAAGACAGTAACTATTTTCTTCTGTTAATATTAAACTAGAGCATCATCACATTGCATTATTATTCATTTGTATTATTTTATTTTCTGTTTCTTTTCACTTCCCTTGTAATAAGCCTCTCTCTTACTCACTGCTAAGAGGCCATTTGTGATTAAGTATGTAAACATTTTGTCATGTACTGCAAATGAAAATGTTTTTCTTTTACTCTAAGATTTTATTTTTCAGTTGTTCAGAAACTACATATTAAATGTTTTGTTTTATTTTTAAGGAGAGCTATTAAATAAATGTATCTCTTTAGCTCTTGTGTCAGCTTAATATTCTGGGTTAAGTCAGCGGCCTGGATAAGGGAGAGGGAAAAATTTTGTCTCCTTCTTAACACATACATTCAGCCTCAAAAAAGGCATGAAGTTCTGATACAATCCATAACCTGAGTGAACCAAAGACATTGTGCCATGTGAAATTAGATAGGAATACCACTTGATTGTCTTTAGATGAGATACCAAGAGTATCAAATTCATTGGGACCAAACTGTAGTAGTTATTAGAGACTGAGGGGAGGGGCTATCATGAGCTGCTGTTCGTGGATTGAGTTTCAGCATGATGAGAAAAGTTCTAAGATGGACAGTAATCACAGATGTACAACAATGTGAATGTATGTAACACTAGTGAATTATCTATTTAAGAATGGCCAAAATGGTAAAAATTTATGCTACCTATGTTTTAACATAAAAAACTGATGAGTTTTCAGATTTCTAACTCCAGCATTAGTTTTGCATGTGTTTGTGCTCTGCATAAATTGGAGTGTACTGTATAGCTTCTTTTGTGACTGCCTTTTTTCTTTTAGCTCCAACATAGTACTTGTGAAGTTTAGCTATGTTGTTGTGTGTGATAGTAGTAGCTTGTTTAATGGCTTTAAACTATTTCCCCATGCATAAACAGTACCCTCCTGTTGATGGATAGTGATCTCATTTATTTACATATGTATTTCTTGCAGTTTTCAGCAAGGTTGCCATGAATATTCTTGTATATGTTTATATTTCATTACTGGTGAACTCATGAATGAGTGATATTTGAGTGGGTATCCTTAAGTAGATCTGAGAGGGACTGCTACTTCATTGAGTTTGCCTCCTTGCGTGTATCTACAGCAGTGTTGGAGGATTTTGATCAGCCCATAGCCTCACCAATCCAGAGCCCACTTCATTTGGTTAGCTATGGCAGAGGGTTTGTTGTGGTGTATCATTGTCATTTTAGTGTAATTTAGATTTTCCCTATGATAATGATGTATGACATCAATTCATAAGTATATTCGCTATTTGGATATCTGGTTTTGTAAAGTAATATTTACCTAGTTTTCAATTGGATTATCTTTTACATTTTCTTGCTGACTTATATGAATTATTTTTTTTTGTATTTTGGAAATCTTATGGGATATATGTCTTTGGGAAATATTCCAAATCATTAGTTTGTTTTTTAAACTATCTTAATGGTTTCTCTTGATAAATTAAAATAATTGAACTGTATTTCATAGAAATTCAATATGTCCTTTCTCTTGCTATTGCTTTTATGTTGTATTTTGTGTGCTTATCCCTCAGACCTGGAGATAAGTTATCTCCTATGTCTTTCATGCTTTCATCTTTTGCATTTAGATCTACATGCTATTTGGAATTGAATTTTGTGTGTGGTATGTATTTGATGGGGTAGGAAAAAGACTTTGAAATTTACTTTACCCACTAAAATGCTAACTTTTGTTGTGACACAGACGTCTAGTATGATTTGGTTTCTTGACTCTACTTTGTTACATTGGCCAATTTCTTTACTCTTGCAACAAGAACACACTATCTTTAAAGCTATTCAGATATCTGATGAGATGGTTATATAATTTTCTGTATGATTTTTCTACTTTTTCTCTGTTGAAGGTACATTTTTTAAAACTTTTAGAAAACTGTTGTTGTAAAGGTGATGTGTAGAGAGGTTACTGTTATATAAGTAAGGTAATGAGTACATTCTTTTTGAATTGTGTCAACTCTTCCTTCATTTTCTCCCAGCTTTCCCCTCCCAACTCCTCTCTCCAACAAGTTGTATAGTTCATTTCAACATAGTGTCTAGTAAGTATCACTGCTGCACTGATTTGTTCAATCTTTGTCCCTCCATTTCTGTGCTCTTCCTTAACCTCCCCAAAATAGATAAAACAAAAACAGTGACAAAGGAGAAAACAACAACAACAAAAAAAACCCCAAACCCCAAAACTTCATTTTCTGTCATTCAATTTCTTTAATATAGATAGAGTTATTAGGGTATTTTATTTCTTATTTCCTATGTTAGTTTATAGCTCTTCATTGAGAAGTTGTTTTTATTTCATATAATTTTTCAAATTTATTGACATAAATTTGGTCAGAACAACTTTCTTATTATCTGTGTAATGTTCCTAGAATTTTAGTCATTCCTCCATTTTTATTCTTGATATTGGAGATTTATTGTTTACCTGTCTTTACTTGATAAGTTTTTCCTGGAGTTTACCAATTTTATTTATTTAGAGGACAACTTCTGGTTTTATTGATTTTCTGTATCTTACTTTTTTTTTATTTTGTTGATTTCTATGTCAATTTTTTCCTATCTCTATTTTGTCATTCTATCTTCTTTTGGGGTTACCTTCCTTTTTAAGTAGCTTCCTTTTTGTTGTTGTTGTTTTTTTGTTTTGTTTTGTTTTTGGCCAGTCATGAGGCCTAAACTCTGGGCCTGGGCACTGTCCCTCAGCTCTTCAGCTTAAGGATAACACTCTACCACTTGAGCCACAGCTCCACTTCTCACTTTTTCTGCTTATGTGGTGCTGAGGAATCAAACCCAGGGCCTCATGCATGCGAGGCAAGCATTCTACCACTGAGCCACCTTCCCAGCCCAAATAGCTTTCTTTTTAAAAAGGTTTTTCAGCAACATCTCATCTGACTTTATAGGAAAAAGTAAGTGAAGGTGAGTTAGATTAAATTTGAGACAGTAAATCTTCTGGCTTTTAAAATATATGCTCCATGACAAACAAATTAAGAAGGGTAAGCTGGGCATAGTGGTGCATGCCTGTAATCCCAGCATTGGGGAAGCTGAGGCAGGAGGATCATAAATTCCAGCCTAGATGCAATTAGTTTCCTATTTCCTTTTTGTATTTATCCTGAAACAGAAAAAATTGAGTGAACATTTTAAATTATTATAAACATATTATATCTTTTGATTTTGTTTTTACCTTATTCTCTCTGCACCTTTTGAAATTACAGTTCTACATTTCAGACCTTTCTCCATGTGCCACATGGCTCTTTTTCATGTTTTTTCTTCTGTTTTATAGAAAGATATTTTGTTTGGATTTATCTTCCATTTCATTGATTTTGTTTTTAGATCTTGGTTAAATTTCCCTTTAATCTATTTATTGAATCCTTAATTTCTCTTATTGGATTTTTAAAAATTCTGTAATTTCACTTGATTTCATCTTCATGCTTTTCATGTAAGAATCTATTTTGTCATTAATTTTTCTTAACTAAAGTATTTAGTTGCCCAAGACAAGAAACTTAAAATCTGTAATTTCTATGGATCTGTTTCTACAAGTTGGAAGGAGTCAGTCATTTTATATGAAATCATAGAGATACTTGACTCTGAAGTATATTTTGTTTCAAAGCTGATTTCTATTTGTTTCATGCAGATAGACAACATAGGAGCACATGGCCTTCATTCATAGGTTGAGTGGATTAAAATCCAGGCTTATGTTTCTGTGAGAGTTGTGCTCCTCAATTATGTCATTTGAAGGACACCAACTCCATACTCACAGTCATTACCTGGATTCCCTCTTCTGGATGGATTCCAACCCTCAACCCCAATCTTCCACCTCACCCTTGTAAGATAGGACCAGCGTGGTTCCGCTCTATAGACTTCCAGCTTAGTCTTTTCTACATCTCAGTTGTTCCTTGAAAATAGGCAATTGCCTGAAAGGAAAAAGCACCAAAGGCCAACTAAGATTTCATACTTACCTCTAAATTTTTGGCCATTCCAACTTCACTGTCTTGGTAGCTCTCTGATGTCTTCAAACAGATGTTTATTTGATATAATTTTCTAGTCTTTCTTGGGGTTTATTGTAGTAAGGTTTATTTCAAGTAAGCTACTCTGTCATTTTAGGAAGGAAAAAGTCAATACTACTAAGAGTTACATGAATTATATATAATTTTCTTTTTCTTTTCTTTCTTTATTTATATTTTTATCTCTTTGATAATAAGGAAATAGAATCATGCAGAGCTTTTGCTTCAAACAGAAGTAAGATCAGAACCCAGTTTTCCATAAGATATTGATACTGATGCTTTTTCCAGGTATACAAAGTAAAGTAATAATTGGACATTGTATATTTTGCTTAGTAGGATCATTTTTTCTAGTTATGAATATTTAAATTTCATTAGTACCAAGAAATGTGCTACATTTTGTTTGGACTCAAAAAAATTTTTTTGTGCCAGTCCTGTGTCTTGAACACAGGGACTGAGCACTGTCCCTGAGGTTTTTGCTGAAGGCTAGCATTCAACCACATGAATCACAGCTCTACCTCCAGTATTTTTGGTGATTAATTGGAGATAAGGGTCTCATAAACTTTCCTGCCCAGGCTGACTTTGAACCACAATCCTCAGATCTCAGCCTCCTGAATAGCTAGGATTGCAAGCATGAGCCACAAGCGCCTGTCTGTTCTCAAAAAGTTGTAAGGATCCCCCATGAATAGGAAAGTTGGTCAGTACAGTCAGTTCTCACAGTTACCCTCTACAGTGAGACATTTGATCACCTTAATTTTAAGATAAGGAAGCCACATTACAGAGAGATCCATTAAGTTGCTTGAGAGGACAAGTACTTGATTGAACCTGTGTAGTGTAATGGAATCAATGGAAGAGTTTGGAGGCTGCCAGACCAGGCTTACCCTTCTATCACTGTCACTGATTGTGTGATTTGGAGCAAGGTCTTCTTGGAGCCACCATCTCCTTGTTTAGTAATGAAAAACTCTAGTATTAATGTAATGAAAAGAAATTCAAATAATGTATGTGGACATAGCTGGTAGACAAGAGGTAATAACTACATGCTAAAGCCCTTTGCTCCTCCCAGTACCACTTGAAAAGGACTTTAACATACACAAAATGATTTCACTCACAGAATACATTTAACTCGAGTTCTGAGTGGTATTCTGGGCAGACAGAGAGGCAGAAAGGAAGTAACTTGGCTTGCGATTATAAAGATTGTATGTGAAAGAGATAAGCTTTGTTCATTTCAGTGTGCTTAGATTAATGCCATCTGTATTTCCTACAATTGGGGTTTTTAAAAAATTAGTTAATATTTCAAATGCACAAAAGTGCTATTTTGCTATATGCACAATCTGCAATTCAAGGATCCCTGCAGTGATTGCTGTGTGTAGTCAGAATGATTCTGGAAATGTAAATTATGTCCTCCTAATTTATCTGTTTCATAAATTTGGCTTTTGCTATTTCTTTAATTGTGTCTGATATTGACTTTTCCACCCTCAAAATGTCTTCCTGCTGATAAGATATTGTTATTTCATTTCTGGAATCTAATTAAAGTTGATAGTACTCTAAGGGACAGCAAATGTCAAAATCCACTAGGGCTAATTGTTTTGATTGTCTTTTGAAAGTAAAGGAACATATAAAATCAATGAGACTGCGATAGCAGAATTAATTTATCCTGAGATTGCTTTGTTCAAATGTATGATTTAAACATTTTAATGTTTTTTGTCCCAGAGAGACATTTAAGCTATAGTAAATGTCCAGCACTGAGAGCTTCTGTGATCAGACACATTAACTTGGCTGGCCTCTTTGCACAGGCGAGATGGTCTTGTCAGATATCTATTCTAGAAAGTTCCTTGACTTTCACAAAAACATAACACTGGCTCACTGCATTCAGTTGATTAGAAGGTTTATCTTCTGTGTTCCTGGCAGAGGACACACTCACAAATTTCTCTTTGCCTTTGTCTTACCAAACTCAACTCTTTCACTATACTCATATTTATAAATGCTCAAAGAATTTTAGCCGTATCCATTTATCAAGTTCAATAGCTTCAGTGTTTTGCCTCAGATACTAGCAGAGGAAAACACACTTGTGTGACTGATGTTGCTCACTGTGTGTGGCATTTGGCACAGCTATGAGGTATGTGTATTGGAGGGTTGGCTGGAATACCACCCCTTTCTCTGCCATTCCCTTGTAGGCATTCAATGCATTGAAGATACCAGATTAAAATGATCTTATGGCCCGGCGCCAGTGGCTCACGCCTGTAATCCTAGCTACAAAGGAGGCTGAGATCTGAGAATCATGGTTCAAGGCCAGCCTGGGCAGGAAAGTCCGTGAGACTCTTATCTCCAATTAGCTAGAAAACTGGAAGTGGTGCTATGGCTCAAGTGGTAGAGTGCTGGTCCTGCAAGACTTACTTCATCATTCTTACTGAATTGCTCTTTGGTGTTGGTCCATAAGCCAACTTTGATAAATGTTAAAGGAGCATGAAATTTACTATGTAGTCTAGGAATGTTTACTTCTGTGCAAGCTAAACACAGCCAGAACTATGTGAGTTAGAACTATATGAGTTACTTTAAAAGACAACAGTACACTTAAGAACCAGTAAGAAAGGTACTAAATACTTAAATGTCACCTCCTTCTGTTTGTTTCTATTTTACAATACCTATAGTTATGAATCAGTAAGAAGGAAAGGAATACTCTATAGGGTGGTACCAAACACTTTTCTTTTTAACTCCAAGTTTATTTTTCTTAATTATCTTTAAATACAAAGGAGTTGCTATTTAACAAAGCAGTTTATAGATAACATGCATCTTGATCAATGTCACCCCTTTCAATATTTTCATAGTCCCCTCCGACCCACTCCTTCTCTTACTTTTCTTAATATTGTGGTAAATACAATGAATTATGGACTGTATTCTACCTTCTTCCCCTCTTCATTCATCTACCCCTCTCCTCTCAGTCCCACACTCTTCCTTGAAGGTATCCATATCCTGGTGCTGATTTTGTTAAGTTTTGACTTTGTCTTTCTAAAGAATTACACTATGTGAGATAAGTTATATTGGAAGATTGGAATTGGACATAGTTGGAGTATTTATACCACAGTATCTGAAATCAGCAACTTCCTCCCCAAACCAGTCATGGCTCTGGCCAGCTCAACTGTCAATGTTGATGAAGGTGTGGTGTCACTGCTAGCCAGACAATCTGTGAGAAAGATTTCTCTTAGGTCTCAGAAACATTTGGACATGTGCTCTTTTTCAGGCACATATCTGTTTTTAAAAATTTTATAACCCTATGCTTTTTGTTAGCAGCTATATTTCTTTTCTGATTTGGTTGTTAAATACTAAAAGACAAATTTCCTTCACCTTTCTGAAAGCAAAATAAAACATCAAACAAACCAACAAACCTATAAATCAAAAATAAATAAACCTCTCCCCACCTTACATGGTTTGGATTCAAATTGTTTTCTACTATTGTTTAACTCCTTCCTTCCTTCCTTCCTTCCTTCCTTGCTTGCTTGCTTGCTTGCTTGCTTGCTTCCTTCCTTCCTTCCTTCCTTCCTTCCTGCCTTCCTGCCTTCCCTCCCTTCCTTCCTAACTTCCCTCCCTCCCTTTCTGCCTTCCTGTCTTCCCTCCCTCCCCTCTCCTTACTACCTTCTTGTTTTTCATCCTTCTTCCCTCTTTTCTATTTTTTCTTTCTCTGTTTTGCTTCTTATATTTTTGTGTATATGAATTATTTTCAAACCCTTTAGAATGCTGTGAGTGTATAAAAGTTGGTGCATTATTTTTCTATCAATGAATACCTTTTTTTTCCAGTCCTGGGGCTTGAACTCAGAGCCGAGGTACTGTCTCTGAGCTTCTTTTGCTCAAGGTGAGTGCTCTACCACTTGAGCTACAACATCAGCTTTTTCCAGCTTTTTCTATGTATGCGGTACTGAGGAATCGAACCCAGGGCTTCATGCATGCTAGGCAAGCACTCTACCACTGAGCCACATTCCCAGTCCCTCAATGAATACTTTTTTGTATATATTTTTATTGTAAAAATACTGTACAGAGGGGTTACAGTTACATGAGTAAGGCAATGAGTACATTTCCTAAGTAGCATTGTTGCCTCCTCCTTTTTTTCCCCCCTATCATCCATTCCATCCAAAAATTTGCTGATACCCAAACTCAGCAACTCAGGTATCATTTTAACTCAGGACCCTAGTCTTGTTTGCCTTGTGCTCTACCATGTGAACCACATCTCCAACCTGGCTTTGTATAGGTTATTTTAGAAATGTAGTCTGGTGGACTTTTCCGCTGGGCTGGCTTCAAACTTTGATGCTCTGGATCTCAGCCTTCTGAGTAGCTAGGATTATGGTCATGAGCCCACTGGCCCTTGGTCACACATATTTGTAATAGTAGCTAATCATTAAAAATTCCTCTTTATATAGTTTATATTTTAATAATATTTCTTAGGCTTCTTCCTGCTCTAATATAAAAAAAAAACTTACCAGAGGAAAATAGAATTGACAGCTGCAAATAGTTTTCATATATTAAGAACCACCCTCCCCCCCCCAAAAAAAAAAATCTTAGGGGAGAGAAAGTCTGTCTCTTTACTTGAATTCAAGTACCAGGAAAGCAGGATATATTTTAGTGTTTAGAACATCTGACTTCAAGTATTTTTGAATGAACAAATGACTAATTCATTAAGTTTCTAACATTTGATTTTTAGTGATCTTATACACATTTATAAACTTCCATTGTGCACTTATCACCTCCGTTTAGGCTCTGTCTTTCTAGATTGTAATTTTTTTTCCAGTTAACTCATTGCTAATGACATTCTTTTTTCACTAGCCACACATCATAAGAAGAATCAATATGGCCTTTTTAACTCATGGGGAAAGGCCAATTATTATAAATGAAGCCTTGAGTTCAATACCTGTGTCTTCCTCTGATGAGTTGCACCAATCCCTATCATTCTTTGTCTTAATTTTTTTTTCTTTTTACCAGGAAAAGAGAACATTTATTGAGTACTTACTTACAAAGTAATGAGAGTTCGCCATGTGTTGAATTACCTTTGTATCATTAAGAGCCACAATAATCCAGGAAGTTGATAGCTTTATTTCCATTTAGTACATGAGGCAATTGAGGCCCAGAAATGGCTAACTTCTCCCTGTCCAGTATGGCTCTCTGTCCCCAGCACTCAACTCTGGTCCATCACCCAGCCCTCACCCAGTGGTTCCTGTCCCTCTGCCTTGCCCTCACCTGTCACAGCTGGTGTTCCTTGACTAGGCTGCTAAAAGAGTGTTACCCCCAGAGGAATGGCAAGCTAAGCTGTGGATAGTGGGTGAGTCTGGACAATAAGGTTTTAGAACAGAGGATTAATCAGGGAGAAGGTGAGGATGGTGCCCAAAGCTATGGAGGCTAGAAATACAGGAGTAGGAAGGGATATTCAAGAATATGGTTGGCAAATAATGAAGTCTGTTCTTATCACTGGAACTTGTGACTGTTTCTTTACAAGGCAACAGCCTTCGCTGTGATGTGATTAACTTCAAGTACTTTAATCACAGGAGCAATTATCCTGCTGTATTCAGGTGGGCCCAATCTAATCACAGGAATGATTCAAAGCAGAAAGCTCTTCCTGCTACAGCCAGAGAAATGCCTGAGTCCAAATGGAGGGCCAGAAAGTGCAATGTGGCTGCTTTTGAAGTAGAAGGCACTGGGTGGGGCCAGGAGCCGAAGTATGTGGGTGTGTGGCCTCCATAGGTTGGAAGAAGCAAAGAAAGAATTTTTCTCTAGAGTCTCCAGAAAGGAACACAGCCCAATCAGTGGACACCCTGCTTTTAGTCCTACAGGCCCCAGGTAGGATTTCAGAACTGTTAAGCTGGTCATGTTTGTGTTCTTCTAAATCATGAAGCTTGCATTCATTTGTTACAGCATCCCCAGGAAAATAACCAAGGAAAGACTGAAAGTAGAATGGGGCTAGAGGAGTTTTCCTTGTTCTGCTCAGAAGTGTGCAGTGCTCCTTTTCCACTACTTTGAGCTACAGCTTTCCTGCTCATCTCCCTGGCTTCTGTGTAACCCACTCCTGTGTTCTCAGGAGTGGCCTCTTCTCCCTGCTCTCCAAGCTGCCGTCCTCAGTTCTCTTCATAACTGCATGTGGTCCTGCCCCACCCCCACCTCCATAGGAAGCTCCTCCTCTCCTAGGGCTTTTCTGCTTTATTTCTGTCCTTGCTCTCTGCCTTCTCTGATGAGCTCCAGCTGATGCGTAGGAGCCACATGAGCCCTCCATTGCAGGCTGCAACATCTGTTTTTCTCAGTGCTTAACTAGTGTATACTATTATTGGTTGCTACTTGTTAGAAGATGGGACACATTATAATCTATTAAAAAATATGATCTAGTAAGAATATCAGGTGTTTTGAATTATGACTTAGACATTTCCTAGCTGTGCATCGTGGCAAGATGCTTACACACTCTCTGAGTCTCAGTTTCCTTAGAATGGAGATAATATTCACTTGACAGAAGTTTGGTGTGGATTCAAGCACTCTGCATTTGCTACTTTCTGTGTTCCTGAAGGGAGGAGACCATATCACATCGTTCATCCTTGCCATCATTTACTATTGTGCTTAAGCACATAGTAGGCTTATAGTAGGCTCTACTTATTTGGCCATCATGCTTTTGCAGCTTGTTCAAGATTGTGGTGGTGTTCTGTACTTGCTCACCATACTACTAAGCTTTATACTATACTCCAAAATAGGCTTAAATGTCTATTATTAAATCTTGATAAATCATATTAATTAAAAGTCTTAAAAGGCTATTATAGCTGTCTTTAAAGTCTTAGCTTAGCGTATCATCTATTTAACTTCTGACAGACATCTAAGTTAACTTTTAAAAAGTATTTCCTGGTACAACCTTCTCGATAAATCACCAGCAGCTGACATGGCTATTCCCATGGCCACTTCCAAGGGCCCTTTTTGGACAATATCCTGATCACAGCTTTCAAATTCCACAAAATAGACCTGGTATTTCTTTTTTTTTTTTATTTTATTGTAAAGATGCTGTACCAGAGCATGAGTAAGGTAAATGAGGACATTACTGGTCGAACATTGTTCGCCCCCCCCCTTTTGTTTTTTATTCTACTCTTCCCCCCTCCCAGCTGAAGTTGTAAAGATCATTTCCAAAATAGTGTCTTGTGAGTATCATTGTTGCAATGGGGCATCCCATGTCCTTGTTTCAGCATTTTGTTATTACCCTTCCCCTCCCCAAATTAGATTAGGTCCGGTATTTCTTGATGCTCTTTCAGCTTTAATTTGCTATGGACACCGTCTCCATTTTTTTCCCCTTTGGGTCCAGTTGATTCTGCAATAGATGTTTTATAATACATGAATCCTGATGTTCGCAGCCTCAAGATTGGGGGGTGCCATTTGGTTTTTCTTGGTTCTCGGTTTCATCTCAATTTCAATAAACATTAACTCTTGCTCTCTCTCCCTTTGACTACATTTTCCTTTTGAAATCTGTGTCTTCTGCTACCCTGATGAGCTAGGGAGCCAAGGGTTTTGATTTCTTCAGGAAGGATCTATTCTTCCCTCTGCTCTGGTTACTTCCTGCTGACATATCTACCACATCCGGATCTTTTGTCAGGTGTACTTTACTTCCTGCCATTGGGTGGAGATACATTTTTGTGCTTGCATTATAGGGTCCAATACTTGCTTGGCTACAACTTGCTAGGAAAAAAATCTTTATAGGTAAGATGACTTATGGCTGGAAATTGAATCCCAAATGTGTCTTATAAAACCCTTTTTTGTTCTTCTGGTGCAGATTTTTAGATGCTTGAGACCTTCTTGCTTGCTTTTATTGATTTCCTATGGCTGGGTGATGTTTGCAAAGAGTTTCAAGTTCATACCTATTTTGGAAAATCAGCAGCCATAACTCTTCGAGACTATTTTTAAGATCTAGACTGTCTAGTAAGTCTCTTTATGTGGTTACTTCAATGATTCTCAACTAGTGTACTTAGGAAATGGAATATAGCAGACCCTTTTGCAGGAATATCCTACAAATAACATTTATTTTTGCTAATCTGAGTCATTCTGTTTTGCTATGAAGGTTTTGTGTGTTACATGAATCCTTGACTCAAACAAACCATGTAATGAACTATACCACTGTGACATTTGAAAGTGTAGCCTAACCACAAAGAAGATGCTTTCCTTGACTGAAATGCTGCTTCTTAGGCCTTCTAATTCTAAAAGATTGTGAATAGACAGAAAACAGTTCCCACAGAGATGGAGTACTGACGGTGGCCATGGATAATGAGATAACCATAGAGAGTTTACAGAGTTGTGAAAATATTATTAGTATTGTGATAATTAGTATTTCATAAATATTTATAACTTTGTAATATTGTAGTTTTGTGACTGATTTATTTAGTAACAGTACTGGGACTTAAACTCAGTGTCTTGTTCTCTTTCTTAGCTCTTGCTCAGGGTTGGTATTCTACCCCTTGAGCCACACCTCAACTTGTGGGATTTTTGTATAACCCTGAAAGCATAGTATTTGAAGAGATGCTGTGAAATATACCATGGTTTCTTATGAGCAAGCCTACAAGGCAGGAAGGATGCTGTAGTTGTTGTTGTTATTGTTTTATCAGTGGCAAATTGCTTGAGTTATTAATTACCCTTCAAGGAACAGTGCTATAATTGCCCTTCAATTTTTCAAAAGTAGGTGGCAGCCGACTTTCATCTGTTTCCAAAAGAGTACCATGACTGAGTCTGCTTTCTTTGCTTTGATTTTCCTTCATGCCTTCTACTGCCTGCAGATTGCAGAAGTGGGCAGGTGAATTGGACCCTTTCTTTCACAAAGGTGTTTCTGCAAGTAGTCATTTCAGTAAGAGTTTTCAAATAGTACTTTATGATAGTCCTGACTTGATTGGTTATACAGTAACAATGAGCACTGCATAGATCAGATTCCATAGCTCATAAATGCCGTGCTGTGTTAGTGCATTTGTTCAAGATTCAAGTGAAGAGGACAGGTGTTGTCACACAGGTTTTTCTGCTGTACCATGCTCTTAGGTTCTTCCTATTGAAGTTTCCTGAGCTATTATCCTTGTGACGAAATACCATACATTTCCCCAAATATTACAGAGAGTGAACATTTCAGTGAGTGTTAATCTCTCTTGACTAACTTATTCAACAATTACTTTGTGCACTGCTCTCCCCACTGGAGAGTACCCCAAGAAAATCACCAGATACCCATGTTTATAAATATGGCATCATCACAGGTCTCTGCTATTTTCTCTGCCACCTTTTTCATTTCATTGCATTTAAAAGTTCCCTGTGGAAAATAAGTTTATGTATCTGAGAATATCTTGCATTTTTATTTTGAAAACAGCGACAACAAACACTGCAAGTGAAGTCATAGTTGCAAAACTTTTCCTACAGGAGGAATTGTCCCAAAGGAGCGAGACTTGTGACTGCTTTGACCTGAATGTTAGTTCTGCATTTCAACCAGAAGGGTGCACTGTTGTATTTTAGTTGCTGCTTTGCTATGTGGGGTGGGGGAAAGAGAAAATAACAAAGTGCTTTCTAACCAACTTAATGTGTTCAGCCTGGTCATTTGCCTCTCCTCCTGAATTTGATTAGCATCCTAGCTGCAATTCTTGACTTCCTGGGTTCTGGTTTCTCCTTTTCTGATATTTCTGATATTTCTGAATGAAATAAGGTTCACAGAAGAGAAAGGTGAGCAGGAAAGAAGGAAGCTGTGGTATTTTTGTCTCTTCTGAGGGAGGAATTGATCACTTTTGTTACAGATGGGATGTTGGTTATAGAAGCCTCCAGATGCAGAGTACTGGAATGTTCCCAACCTTAACATCTGGAGTTCAGCTGGCTCATTCCCAATTCCTGCTTCCCTGGTCTGAAGTTACTGTTGTGGGGTTAATTATACCCTGGCTCTGGAGAGGAAAAGTCATCCTCTTCATGTCATTTAGACTCCCCAAAATGTTACTCTTGGGATACTAGATTTGCATAGGAGAACATATGTGTATGTTATCCTTTCTAACTATTCTTAGAAGAAAGCCATATAAAGTATAATCTGTATTATATAATCCATAACAATCTACAACAATAGCAAGTGCTTTTCTCTCAGAGCTAATTGCTAAGGAATGATTCTAAATGGACCATGCAAAAAAATAGCAGAACACACTTGACTACCACTCCCCTAAACCCCTTAAACTTCCTTGGAGATAACATTGCTTTTTGGTCATAATTGAATAGCTGGAAATATACTTATCTAATGTTCAATTTCTCAAGCATGGTAAGCTTCTAGCAGTTTACTTCTAGTCCTTTATTAACATTATTTCTAAATTCATTCAAGAATTTTTTTAAGTGTACACTGTCAAGATTTTTAACTACCAAGATCTGAAACTATTTTAAAGCATTCTTTCTTAAATCAGTAAATAAGTACAGGGAAAATAAGCCACCAGGATAATGTACAAATGACTGGTCACAGTCTTACCTGTGTTTAAAATACACAAGAAAGTATTGTTACCTCTAGGTAGAAGGATTCTAGAACATTTCTTTTTGCTTCTTGACACTTTTGTGGTGTTTAAGTTACTAACACTGAGAATGTTACATTCATAATTAGAAAAGAGAAAGACAAAAAAAGTAGCTCATCCTGTATAAATTGAAATCATTGAAGTCATTTAATAAGAAGCTTCCTGGCACTCCTTATTACAAATATCAAATTTTAACATTTAAAGGAAAAAAATTAAATGTAAACGGTCATATGTGTTTATGGATTTAACATTTAAAAATCAACTTTAACTCAACAATGTTCAGTTTCTAAGGGATACTTGGCCATGTATTTGTGAATCTTTAAAATTTTTTCTTATTGTTATTGCAAAGGTGATGCACAGAGGGGTTACAGCTACATAACTCAGGTAAAGAGTACATTTCTTTTGGGGCAATGTCAGCCATTCTCTCCCACTCTCCCCATTTTCCCTTCCCATCCATACCCACAAGTTGTATAGTTCATTTTCCACATAGTGTCTAGTGGGTATCACTGCTGCCTTTGTCCACCATTTGTCCCTCCATTTCTGTATCCTCCCTTACCCTCTTAAAGACATATAAACAAACAAGACAAAAAGAAAACACAAACAGCTGCTTCCATTTCCTGGTATTTGTGAATCTTCTGATGACTATATTCATGCTTGTTTCTGTCCCTATCAGGAGGTTCTGTAACCACAGTGAGAGGGTTAATACCTATCTGGTTGCAGCCAAATAAAATAGCTGAAGTCTCCCTCCCCCTATCCACATGCCCCAGTCTTTCTTTTGGAGTCAGCCATCTCTTCTATGTCATGTAAGCACTTCAGGTCACTGCAAATATTTGAATCAATTATCCATTACAATCTCTTCAGCACTCTTGCTTTATTTTTTTTTTTTAGTTTCCATCTTATTTATTTTATTGTTTTATTATTTTATTTTAACAATTGCAGGAAGCAAGGTCTTTTCTGCTAGTCAAGACAGCAGTTCTTGGTATTGGCATAGGTGCCGCTAGGTACATTATAGCTGGATTTTGCCAATGCTGAGTACAGTAGGGTGAATGAAGCATTTGCCGTCTGTCCCCTACTTTATGGATAGCCACAGGAATAATTAATCCATAAGTGTATTTCTTTCAAATGAAAATCCAACTGTAGTTAATAATGTGTGTGTGTTTTTAAACACCACAGCAGTTTATAATCACAAATTGTCCTAGAAATGGACTTTTCAAAACTTTGTCACTTATAGTGTATGGTTTGTAATTTTTATCAGTCTTTGTTACTAACCTCCCTTTACTTATGAGAAGGTTTCCTGAAGGGCTACAGTTGTGACTCACAATCATGAGGCTCTGAGTTCAAACCCCAGTACTGCTGGGGAAAAACAAAATGAAATTTCTGAAAATACACATTTCTTCTTTTCTGGGTGTGAATTTAAGCATTTGAAAGGCTTTGAAATATTTCCAAAGAATTTTATGTGTGTTTTCAACTTCTGATAGCTTTATGAAATTTATTTTAGAAGAGTCAAATAATTTAAAAAGTTAACAAATTACGTTTCACTGGAAAGTAGTAAATTATTTCTCTTGTGCTCCCTTGCTCCTTCCTTCCCATCCTCCCTCCCTCCCTCTCCTTTCTCCCTCCTTCCCTCCCTCCTTTCCTCCCTTCTTTCCTTCTTGCCTGCCTGCCTGCCTGCCTTCCTTCCTTCCTTCCTTCCTTCCTTCCTTCCTTCCTTCCTTCCTTCCTTCCTTCCTTCCTTCCTTCCTCCCTCCCTCCCTCCCTTCTTTCCTCCCTTCTTTCCTTCCTTCCTGCCTGCCTTCCTTCCTTCCTTCCTTCCTTCTTTCCTTCCTTCCTTCCTTCCTTCCTTCCTTCCTTCCTTCCTTCCTTCCTTCCTCCCTCCCTCCCTCCCTTCTTTCCTTCTTGCCTGCCTGCCTGCCTGCCTGCCTTCCTTCCTTCCTTCCTTCCTTCCTTCCTTCCTTCCTTCCTTCCTTCCTTCCTTCCTTCCTTCCTTCCTTCCTTCCTTCCTTCCTTCCTTCCTACCTTCCTTCCTTCTTGCCTGCCTGCCTGCCTGCCTGCCTGCCTATCTATGATGAGGATTGAACTCAGGTCCTGGGCACTGTCCCTGAGCTTTTTCACTTAAGACTAGTGCTCTACTACTTTGAGCCACAGCACCTCTCTTTTTCTTTCTGTCTCTCACACATAACCCCACATATGTCCAGATGGAATCACATAAGATTAGATACTTTAAGAATGTAGTATACTATACCTTCTGGCTTTTTTGGAGGGGAATGCACTGGTACTAGGGATTGCTGGCATTTGCTAGGCCATATTTCCATCCCAACCCCTATTGGTATTGGTGACTTTTTTTTAACAGCCAGCCAGCTTGAGCTGCAATCCTCCTATTTGTGTTTCCTTAGGTCCCTGGGGATGGTAGGAGCACAGCACTGAGCTCATTAAAAATGCTTCCCTCCTAACTGAGATAACAGGTAAATACCTCTATGTTTAGCCATTGATGGAGACTCTATTAAGATGGAGTCTCTGAACAGTTAGCCCAGGCTAGCCTTCCCTCCCACCCCACATTGCCCACCAGGTTCTGCTATCTTTCACAGCAGCTGGGACTATAGTTGTGAGCTACCAAGCCTGGCCAGGCTTTTATTTATTTATTTAGCTAGTTAATTAGTTTTAAATGTAGCATCTTTCTTTCTTGCTTGGTTGCTGCTTCTCACCTTCCCTTTATCACCAGTTTCAGAAACCTTTTCCATACAGAGGCTTCACAGTTACCTGCTCTACGTCCTCTCTTCTCGGTGGTTGGACAGTTCTGTGGTCACATCCAAACATGGTTTTTAGATTATTGGTAAAGATTACTGGTAAAAATGTGATTCTTTCACTATATTTCATGTTTTGTATCATTTAGGATTTATTTGACAGTAGTATTTGTTGATAACCCTCTACATTTATAGGCTTAGCTCTCATTCTTTTTAATGAAGATAAAATAATCCTTATTATGACTGGATTGTAGTTTATTTAATCTGTTATTGAAGGGGACTACTTTTTATCTGAAGCAGTGCATTACAAATATATTCTTTTTTATATATTTTCTATTGTAAAAATACTGTACAGAGGGGTTACAATTACATGAGTAAGGTAATAAGTACATTTCCTATTGAGCATTGTTACCTCCTCCTTTGTTTTTCCTCTACCAGCCCTTCCCTCCCCACCTCCCCAACTCCTCCCTCCCCACCCCAAGTAGAAAAGTTCATTTTAAACATAGTGTCTTGTACATCTCACAAATATATTCTTGAGGTACATTTTTGTGTACTGTGCTTTGGTTAGGGTACCAAATTGCTTAGTCAAAGTATGCGATGCACTTTAGTTTTAGCAAATTTTGCTAAATTAGTTCCAAAATGGATGTCAATTTTTATTTTCATCAGAAAGGTAGAAATTGATCTATTTTTGTCATCCCCCAAAGCCATAGATATTATTACTATTTAAATTTTGCCTTTGCTATAAGTAGAAATGATGCTTTCTTTACATGGTGGATTATCATTTTTATATGCTTGTAGTGATTTGCATCCTTATTAGCTGTCTTTCTAGATTCTTTGCTAGTTCTTCTCAGACCGGTGCCCTATTACTTGAGCAATGAATCCAGTCCCTTTTTCTCTGGTTATTCTTGAGATAGTCTAGGCCTGAACCATAGTCCTTCTATTTAGAATTCCTACTGCAGCCAGGGTTATAGGCAAGTGCCACCACACTCAGTTTTTGAGTTTCTTTTTTTTCCTGTCAAGAAGGGATTTGGAGAATATTTTTTTTATTTTGCAGAGGGTAGTTTGGAACTTTTCAAGCAGAATTTGGCCAACAAATCATTATTTTTATTGAGAAGCAAGTTTATAATAAGGTTAATTATTTGTACCAGTTTTTCTATATCTCTACTTATTTTTGTCTACTATATCTATTCAGCTCTTAATTTTTTCCATAGTTTTGCTTAGTGAGCTTTTCTCATTATAATATTTTTGTTTATAATGGATGCCATAGTTTTCTGACAATTATATGTTGATAACTGTTAGAGCTTCATTAATTGTACTGTTAAAATTACATAATATCCTCTGTCTTAGATCTAATCTATGAATGTTAATATTGCTGTTGCTGCTTTTCTTTTGTTTGTTTTCACTAGCAAGGTAACAAAGCAATTTTCAACTGTGCTTCATTGTAGTTGGGTAAGTGTATTTGGGTTTTGTTTTATACCCTAATATGACAGTCTCTCTTTTTTTCATGTAATAACAAAGTTCTGTCATAGTTAATATTATGACTATATAGTTGATTTCATTCCCTTCATGAACTTATTTATTCATTTATTCAACAGGCATATTTTATGTGCCAAATATATTGGAGATTCAGCAATGAACAAAGCAGATGGAATCCCAAATTCACGACATTTATAGTGCAGTTGGGGGGATAATGATACTAAATATAATAAACCAGTAAAATGTTGAGTATATTAAAAGGTGATAAAATTTATGCAGAAAAATAAAACAGGGCCACATTATAGGTAATGTTAGAGAAGTGCTATGGAATTAACTGAATGTGTTGCCTATGAAATTTGATCTTGAATAGCTGGTGTTGGTTAATAGCATTTTTTAAAAGATGTTTAGATCTTTGGAGCTCTGTTCTCATGCATAAATGAATGCTACTGTGGTGGGTATGGAGTCCTTATAAAAGGATGAAGTCAGCCTCCTTGGATTTCTCTGGTTACCATTCTGTTGTATGATGCTATTTGTCCACCATGTTGAGATACATCAAGATGGCTCATGCCAGATGCTGGTACATTAACATGAGACTTTTCAGTCTCTAGGACTGTGAGGAAATATTTTAGGTTCTTTATACACTACTGAGTTCATAGTTTGGCTGCACAAAACACTACAGTCAGAGGGTTCCAATTTTTTAATTTTTTATTTTGTTGAAAGGTGATGGGCAGAGTGGTTACAATGACATAAGTAAGGTAATGAGTAGATTTCTTGTCAAATATTATTACCTACAGTCTAGTTTTTCTCCCACTGTCCCTCCCCGCATACGGCCAAAGTTGTAAAGTTCATTTCCAACCTAGTGTTTTGTGAGTATCACTGTTGCATTCCCCTTCCCTTCCCCAAATCAGATGAATGTATATATAAGACACAGGGTACCAAAATAAAAACAGTGACTACCAGGGATATACCAAAGTGGGGCAGGGAGAGAAAGAACTTGATACAGTACATTAAAAATAACAATGTCAACATCAACAACAAAACCTTTGTTTCCATATCTTGGAGTTCATTTCAAGTAGCATCATTTTAGATGGTCATTTGTATGTAGCTATTGAGCTATTGTGATCCTCTGTTAGGACTATCCTAGACATATACTAATTAGTACAAATGAGGGAAACCATGGAGCCTATGTTTCTTTGAGTCTGGCTTACTTCACTTAATTTGATTTTTTTTTTTTTGTTTGTTTGTTTGCTTTTGTTGGTTGTGAGGCTTGAACTCTGGGCCAGGGCATTGTCCCTGAGCTCTTCAGGTCAAGGCTAGCAGTCTACCACTTGAGCCATAGTACCACTTCCAGTTTTCTGGTTGTTTATTGGAGATAAGAGTCTCATGGACTTTCCTGCCTGGACTGGCTTTGGACCAGGATCCTCAGATCTCAGCTAGGATTATAGGTGTGAGTCACCAGTGCCCAGCTTAAAATAAATTTTTCCATTTCCTTATGAGTGAGGTGATGTCATTCTTTCTGAAGGAAGCATAGAATTCCATTGTGCATATATGCCATATTTTCTTGATCTACTGGGGGAATCTAGGTTGGTTCCATATCTTAACTATGGTCAATAATGCTACAATGAATGTAGTTGTACTGGTAGCTTCATTTATTTATTTATTTATTTATTTATTTATTTATTTATTTATTTGGTCGGTTGTGGGGCTTGAACTCTGGGCTTGGACTCTGCCCTGAGCTCTTCAGCTCAAGGCAAGTGCTCTACCGCTTGAGCCACAGCACCACTTCTGGTTTTCTAGTGGTTTATTGGAGATAAGAGTCGCACAGACTTTCTTGCCCAGGCTGGCTTTGAACTGCAATCCTCAGATGTCAACCTCCTGAGTAGCTAGGGTTACAGGCCTGAGCCACCGGCACCCTGCTTGCTGGTAGCTTTAGTGTGGCCTTGTTTGCGATTATTTGGATCATTTTATGTATGGTAAATGGAATGGATCCCACTGAGAAAATGACTGGAGAAAAGAATGGAGGAAGATTGAGGGAGCCAAGTAGATAGTTGGGAGATAATTGGATAATGGTACATGCCTATGTCTTCAGGCAATGTGTCTGGCAGGTTCAATGTTATTTATAGGGCTGATGGGGTCAGTTTAGTAGAACAGGAAGTAAAAGAATTACAATGAGGTCTTTGAGAAACTAGACAATCATTTAAAAGACTTACTTGAAGCTAATTGGAAAGGCACTGTGATTTCTGTTGTTTTGTCATTTAAAACCAGCTGTCTAGGCTGGTCTCAAACTTGTGATTCTCTTACCTGCTGGGTTGGTGGTGAAATTAGATATGTTACTAGGTCTGCCAAACAATGGTTCATAATTTGTGGAGGGGAAGGGTAAAAACAAATCATTTAAATAAGGATGTAGATGGACCCATTGCAACAATGAGATGTACAAGTCGTTATGTTGAAAACCGAACTACACAACTTTGGTGGCCACAGGTAGTGGGGGAAAGGGATAGGAAGGGGGGAGGAAGCATCAATGCTTGATAAGAAATGTACTCATTATCTTGCCCATGTAATTGTAACCGCTCTGTACGGTATTTTCACAATAAAAAATAAAAATAAAAAGAATAAATTTTTTTGAAAAAGTTTTACCACATTTATTGAGGTATATATCTGTACACAATGAGATTAATCTTTTTGAGTTTTCACACACACATGGAATCTTAAAATACCCTTGAGAGTCTGGCTTCATTTTGCTTAACATGAGGTTACTAAGACCAACAATAATGTTTGTCTATCAATTTGTTCCCAGTAGCTGGGATTACAGATATATACCTATATTTCAGACTTAATAGTTGAAATGTGGTCCTGCTAACTTTTGCTCAGTCTGCCTTTGGCTGCAATGTTTCTACCTTCCAACCTTCCACCCTCCACCCCTGAAGAGCTGGGACTAGACACATAATCCATTGTGCCTAGCTCAGAACGAAAAGAATTCATTTGATTTTTAGACATCTTTGTACAGACTGGATATAAGTCCTTTGTTTTTGGTATACACTGTATTTGCACATGCACACATATATGCACTCACATACTTATATGTTAATGTGCAATTAATTACAGCCAAATGTCAAAAAAATATGTGATGGTGTATTTCTTTTTTTTTTTTTTTTAAAGATCATGTATGTTGGAAGCTAGTCTTTCAGAAAATTAGTTATGGATTAGGCCAAAGACAGCACTGTAATACTTGGTTCCAGGCAGAAAGTTATTGTGCAGCACGAATTGATGTCTCAATATTTGGTACCTCACTGCGCAGAAGTATTATAACAAATTCTTTAATTTCAAATGATATCATTAACTCTCCACTGGATCCAAACAAAATGGTTTGGTTTTGCTTGGCATGTTCTTTCCATCCCCTTTGGCTTGCTGCACACACAGCAGAGTGAGCACATTATATCTAGGGATGCTGGCTGTTATATCACATTTTAGGCCCTTACTTCACAATCCCCCTCTCCGTGTTGTATCCCAATTGATCTAGAATTACCCTGATTAGCTAGCTAGTGTGACCTTCTGAAATCTCACGAGGCTAAAGTTGTATGGCAGAGCTTTGAAAAAGATGCTTTTCTTTTGTTTTTTTGAAAAAAAAAATCTCTTCCTGAGCTAGGGAGGGAGGGGAAAAAAAATCTCTTTTCCCAACAGTTACTTAATTCCTTCCTAATACCTTCTTTACCTGGAGGGAAAGCACCAGTGCACCTCTTTGTACTCAGCTCAGCTTGCCAGCTGAGCCCTTCTAGTGTATTCTTTCTCCTCCCACCCCATCCTGTGCTTGTTTGGCACACAAAGCCCAGCGACCAACCTTTCCATTTCCTTAGAATCAGGAAATACAATCCCAGCCAGCCAGAGTATTGTTGAAAAATTAAATTTACTAAATAAAAGTGTAGGAGAGTTTTAAATAGAAATCAGTACACACTACTAGGAGTTGCTTTTTTAACTGTACACCTTCTAAGAAATTATATTTTTCACTCCCCACAAATTACCTCACAGGAAAAAAAAAATGACAAGAGTAATCTATTTTTTTCACAGCTGGTTGGTTGGCCAGAGTTTCTCATCAAGGAGTCCATGCTGTTTGCTCCCCAGATGGACAGCCTGGATGAGCTACAAATCCACAGAGCCTGGGACACAAGGTAGAAATTATACTGCCAGGACTTTTAATCTTGCACAGCTCTGCACACTCAAAATTGCAAGTGGCCCATTTCCAAATGAGCATCTATTGGGACAATATCCTATATCTTGTCAGAATGAGTCCCATTAAATCCTCAGCTGGAATTAAACCAAAAACTTGTAATAATTACGGGAAACTTATTAAAAAGTTGAAGCCCTAGACTGCGACAGTGAAAACACTCAGGCAACATTAACAGTAATTGAAATCTCTGTGAGTTTTTCTTTTCCAATCAGTGCCAGTTGATGGCCAAGCAAAGAAGGCCTAAATGAGAAGGTGTGAAACCAACACACCCAACTTCTCAAGAGTGAATTGTCTTTTGTTTCATTACAACGGTGGTGTCTATAGTGTGAGAGAAATGTGAATTGCTCATTTCTTATCAGGGCCACTTGCCAGATCAATGCAGGGGCTCCAGGACCATACTCTTGTCAACTTGAGGATGCATGAGGACTCAGCTCTTTCCCCTGCCCCCTCTCCTGCAGTGTGGGTGCTCTTTTACCCCTCTCCTCTGTCTTTCTACCTTCTACATTTACAGTTGCAGGGCTAGGATTTGAACTTAAGGTCCTTTGTTTATTAGGAAGGCATTCAACCATTTGAGCCACACTGCTAACCATTTTTGCTTTCTTATTTACTTTTTTTATTATTATATAGTGGGATACAACTAGGTTGCAGTTATATAAGTCAGATAAAGAGTACATTTTTTTTGGACAATATCACACCTTCTGTTGCTCTCTCTGTTTTTCCCTTCCATCTCCATACACAAAGTTGTATAGTTAATTTTCCACATAGTGTCTAGTGAGTACCACTGCTGCATTTATTCACCCTTTGTCCCTCCATTTCTGTGCCTCCTTCCCCTCCCAAAGACAGATAAATGGGCAAATAAGACAGAAAAGAAAACCAAAAAATCAGAAACAAAGAAAAAAACCCTCTAATTTCCATTTCCTGGAATTCATTTCGATAAATATTATTTTATATGATGAAATGCATATAGGTACTGAGCCTTTGTGTTCCTCTCCTAAAATATTCTCTTTTGGTCTCACTGTATGTGAATGCCTCGAGTCCTGTATAATTTACCATGTCCCCATGTATTTTTCTGGGGGGGGGTCCGGTCATGGGGCCTGAACTCTGGGCCTGGGCACTGTCCCTCAGCTCTTCAGCTCAAGGCTAGCACTCTACCACTTGAGCCACAGCACCACTTCTGGCTTTTTTCTTTTTTGCTTATGTGGTGCTGAGGAATCGAACCCAGGGCCTCATGCATGCAAGGCAAGTGCTCTACCACTGAGCCACCTTCCCAGCCCCATCCCCATGTATTTTAAGTCTAGCTTCTGCATATAAGAGAAAACATGTACCTTTATTTCTCTGAGCTTGGCTTACCTCACTTTGTTCTTTCTCCTTGATTTGTTCTAGGTCCATCCATTTCACTGTTTAATGGCTTTCTTACCTGGGTAACCTGGGGAGCAATCCTCTTATTATGCTTCCCATATAGTGAGGATGACATAGGTGTAGGCCACTATGCCTAACTTTTATGTTGGTTGAGATAACACAGGCTGGTCTACAACTGCAATCTGTCCGATCTTAACCTCCTGAGAAGCTAGGATTATAGCATGAGCCACTCAGTCCACCAGGATAAGAGTTTTAAAGAAACAATTCTGAAAAATCCTCTGGCTGATTATTTTACAAATGCATTTAGGGTTTTGTTTCACATAGGTTCCAATCACAAGGATGGCCCTTATCTTTAATTTATCTTCAGGTAGGAAAATTCTTAAAATTAATTTATCCAGTTAGGAGATTTTTTTTCCAGGATGTGTTTTAGTCATTTAAGATTGAGTAAGAATGATGCTTGATCATGTTTGACTTTTAATATCTGCATTCCTTAGTTTTGTTTGGTTTTGACTTTTACAATTCAGGATAATTTGGACTCTTGAATTAAAAAAAGAGTCCTTCAAAATTTGAATACATTAGAGGATAGGTCATTCTGATTGACAAGCCTAATTTAAGAGCTATATCTAATGAATGTAATTATATCTATATTTTTTTGGTAGAAATTCTACCTTATCCATGTGTTCCACATCATTGTCCAAACCACAGTTGGTGTACAAGCTGAATTGTAGATATGGTTTCTGGAAGCAGCATGAATGAATTGGAGTAGACCCAGAATAGAAGGACAAGGATGATGATGAGAGGGTTCCTAAGCAAATCTCATTTGAGGACAAAAAAAAACAAGTCTGGGGGAACAGTTACCTTACTCTGCTTGATGAGCAGAAGTACATATAACTCAAGGGTAGAGAGAAAGGAATGCTAAGGTAAACTTCATTTTAGATTAAGGACGACTGAGAGGCTGATGAAAAGGGAATGTCATTTCTGTGGAAGTGGCCAAGCAAGGGCTGGGAAATCATTTGTTCATTTCCAGTTCAGTTGTCCTGTGTTGTTGTGAGACTGGGTGTGCTTTTTCAAGAGGATGTGACATATTTTGTAATTACCATCCAAATTATACCAAAACTTTACAGGAAAATCACTTTTTCTGGCATACCTTTTAGATTCTACTTTTGCAATCTTCTTGACAATCCTTTTTTTTAAATGGATGTAAATGGAAATTCACAAATTTATATATTTATTTGAAATTTATAAATTGAAATTTATCATGGATTCTAAAGAATCTGAAATGTAATTAATTGCTTTGGGAATGGGAAAATGGATGATGTGATAATTATATTTACCATTGCTTTATTTTTCTACTTTTTAAAATTAAATTAGCATCAATTTTTGTACATTTTTATTAACATCTAGTTGTATAAGGTGGTTTCATTTTGATATCTCCATCTATGCATATCGTATACATTGATCCAACTCACCCCTCTTTCCTTATCACCTTCCTTCCCTCCCCCTTCCTTCCCTCTCTCCCTCCCTCTCTAAACACTTGTTTAAGGATATCTTATTTTGAAGGGTTGAACGCATCTTTAGAATGGATCTAGAATTGTCTACGCAGAATTCATCTTCTCAATATTCTCTAATGTGACAGGGCACTTAGGCTATCACTGCATTTCTCGTTACTTTAAATATGCTCCTGATAGGAGGTGATGCTAAGCTCAACAGAATTGGAATCTTCGCCTTGTTAGGCAATAAGTTATCCTTTGATTATTAAGTGATAGAATAAAATGATACTTCAGGGCCTGTAATGGATTCTTGCTCAGAGAGCAGCAGGAAAAGGCACTGAGTGACAACATGGAATGCGATTAGCTCTATTTTCATTCATCCAGTAACTGTGAAGGACTGCCCTGCCCAGTGAACTAGTGTATCCTGACCTGATTGCCTCCTCCAGAAGAGATTAAACCTAGGAGAATCAGAGGACTGATAATTGAGAACAATTTAATCCTGCCTCACAGGATACATGGGGGCAAAGAAGGCTCTGGAAGCAGAGAAAATGACAGGAGTTTGGATAAGAGACAGCAAGGTATATACCATTACTTGCTTACCAGACTCTGGTTAGCTTATACTAAATAAATCCTCTTTCCTTGGTTGCTGGCCTCCCTGTCAGCAACAAGGACATCTTATTAGGAGGTTTACTTGTACCTTGCAAAGCCAGAAGTATATAATCACATTCGTTAGTTCCTTAGGAAATAAAATAATGAAATAGTGGCACTTAATACTCAATCTTTACTGCTTTCATCATATTTATCTCACAGTCTGCTTGCCCCTTGACTTGATTTCCTTCTAGTCTCTCAGTTGAGACCAGTATGAGGAAGTTTTTCTTTGTTCATCTCAGTGCCTTTGGCCTTGCCTGATAGCCTGGATCTACTTCAGTGAGGTAGGTCTCAGATGTGGGGGATTTTCCTTGGCTCTTTAGTGCTGTAAATATCTCATTGTTCCTTAGACCAGATCTCTCTCTCTCTCTCTCTCTCTCTCTCTCTCTCTCTCTCTCTCTTTCTCTCTCTCTCTCTCTTTCTTTTTAGCAGTGTTACTCCCCTCCCTCATTTTCTCCGAGTTTTTTCCCTCCCTCCTCCCTCCTCACCAAGTTGTATAGTTTATTTCCAAATAATGTCTAGTGAGTATCACAGCTGAATTGGTTTGCCCTTTGTCCCACTGTTTCTGTGCTTCCCTTTCTTCTCCTCAAATCAGAAAAACTTACAAGACAAAAGGTACAGAAATCAAAACAGTGACAAAGGGGGGAAAAACTGAAAAAAAAACAACCCTGCAAATAGTAAAATAAAAACTTCATTGTTAACATTTCTTGGAGTTCATTTTGATAAACATCATTTTGTATGATCATCTGCACATACCTACTGAGCCCTTGTGATCCTCTCCTAAGATTACCCTCCTCTGGTTGCACTGTGTGAATATTTAGAGTCTTGTTTAATGTATCATGTCCAAGTGTATTTTTTTTTGTCCCTTATAGATTTATAGGCACATTCTAATTATTACAAATGAGGTAAAACATGAAACCTACATTTCTTTAGGTCAGCCTTACTTCACTTAATATAATTTTTTCCAAGTCTTTCCATTTCCTTATGAATGGGGCAATGTCATTCTTTTTGAGGGATGAGTAGAATTCTATTGTGTATATATACACCAAATTTTCTTTTTATATATATATTTTATTGTAAAGATACTGTACAAATTGGTTACAGTTACATGAGTAAGGTAATGAGTATACTTCCTATAGAGCATTGTTACCCCCTCTGCTTTTTCCTCCTACCATCCCTTCTCTCCCCTCCTCCCCAACTTCAACCTCTCTCCTCCCCCTGAAGTTGTAAAGTTCATTTTTAACATAGTGTCTTGTACTTTGTCTTGTCATTGTTATAATGGGTCAGCCTGTGTCCTTATTTAAGCATTTTGTTATTTCCCTTCCCCTACCAAATTAGAAAAATGTATATACAAGATGCAGGGCACCAAAATCAAATACAGTTAAAACGGGTTATACCATAGGGGAAGAACATACAGAAGAAACAAAAAAAAAATCAAACAGTACATTAAAAGTACATTAAAAACAACAGCAACCTCTTGTGTCCCTATCTTGGGGTTCATTTTGCTTAGCATCAGGTTATATGGTCATATGTACATAGCTTTTGACCTCTTCTGCTTGTCCTAGACATATACTAGTTATTGCATATAAGGGAAACCATGGGACCTATGTTTCTTTACTTCACTTAATATAATTTTTTCCAAGTCTTTCCATTTTCTAACAAATGGGCAGTGTCATTCTTTCTGATGGAGGCATAGAATTCTATTATGTATGCACACACACACACACACACACACACACACACACACACACACACACACATACCATATTTTCTTGATCCATTCATCTACTGAAGGGCATCTGGGTTGGTTCCATATCTTAGCTACGGTGAATAAGGCTGCCATGAACATAATTGTGATGGTAGCTTTAGTATGGCCTCACTTATGATCCTTTGGATCAATGCCTTAAAGTGGGATTTCTGAGTCATAGGGGAGCTTTATGTGTAGTCTTTTTTTAATTTTTTTTAATTTTTATTTATTTTTTATTGTGAAAATACTGTACAGAGGGGTTACAATTAGATGGGCAAGATAATGAGTACCTTTCTTATCAAGCATTATAGCCTCCTCCTTTGTTTCCCCTTCCCATCCCTTCCCAGCCTCCCCCCCACGCCTCCCCACCCAATCCTCCCTATGTTAGTCTTTTGAGGAATCACCTTACTACTTTCCAAAGTGGTTGAACAAGTTTACACTCCCACCAACAATGCAGTAGGGTTCCCTTTTGGCCATATCCCCTTTAGCATCTATTGTTATTAAGTTTCTTGATTATAGCCATTCTAACTGGGGTGAGATGGAATCTCAATGTTGTTTTGATTTGCATTTCCTTTATGACCAGAGAATTTGAGCATTTCTTCATGTGTCTATTGGCCATTCTTATTTCCTCTTCAGAGAAGTCTCTCTTTAAGTCTTTAACCCACTTATTAATTGGGCGGTTGTTTCTTTGAGGATTTGTTGTTTGTAGAGAGCTGCGAGAGGCCACACCTGGAAGATGGTGCCGGTTTCCGCCCTCCGCCTTCCCGATGGTGAGTGCTCTCTGTGTAAACAACTCCTGATATGGCTAAGGCAAAGAATCTGGCTTGCTTCTGCGCACCTGAACCTATTGGTGGTTCCCACGTGGTGTATCAGGGTTGGCTACCCAGCGGGTACTTAAGGCTGTGGGGAATTCTCCCCGGGGTTGGGGTCACAAGATTAAAAAAAAAAAGGTCCTGAATAAACGGCAGAGAGAAGAGTCCGGTGTCGCGTCTCCTTGCTGGTCGAGGCGGTAGTGACAGTTGTTGGAGGAGTTTTTTTTTTTTTTTTTTAATTGTATTTTATTTTATTTGAGAACATACTGTACAGAGGGGCTACAATTACATGGGCAGGATAATGCATACATTTCTTACCAAGCATTGCAGCCTGGAGGAGTTATTTTTTTGAGTTCTAAGTATATTTTGGATATGAGGCCCTTATCTGTTGTATGGCTAGTGAAGATCTTCTCCCAATCCATGGGCTTTCTATTGATCTTGTTAGCTATGTCTTTTACCATGCAGAAGCTCTGCAGTTTCATGTAATCCCATTTATCTAACCTTTCTTTGATTTGTTGTGTTTCTGGGTCTTTATTAAGAAAGTTTTGGCCTGTGCCAAGGAGCTCTAGAGTTTCTCCTATAATATTTCTTCCTGTAATGTTTTCAATGTGTCTGCTTTTACTTTGAGGCCTTTGATTCATTTGGAGTTGATTCTAGTTCAGGGTGATAGATAAGGATCTAGCTTTAGTTTTCTACATGTGTTCAACCAATTTTTCCAGCACCATTTACTGAAGAGGCTGTCTTTCTTGCATTCTTTTTTTTTTTTTTTTTAGCTTCCTTATTGAAGCTTAGGTGGCTATAGGTCTGTGGGTTCATTTCTGGGTTTTCACTTCTATTCCATTGGTCCTCAGGTCTGTTCTTGTGCCACCAAGCAGGTTTGATTACTATGACTTTGTTTTAGAGTTTGAAATTTGGTATTGATATTCCTCTAGCACTAGTCTTTCCACTAAGGATTATTTTTGCTATTTGGGGTCTTTTACACTATATTTTCTTGATCCATTAATACACTGAAGAGCATCTGGGTTCATTCCTTATCATATCTATGGTAAACAATGCTGCAGTAAACATGGTTGTGCTTGTGGCTTCAGTGTGGCCTTGTTAGTGATCATTTGGGTAAATGCCCAGGAGTGGGATTGCTGGTTCATAGGAAAGCTCTATATTTATTCTTTTGAGGAACCTCTGTACTGTTTTCCAGAGTAGTTCAACAAGTTTACATTCCCATCAACAGTGTAGATCCTTTACTCATCCAGAGCATAGAAATGTTGGGCAAAACATTTGAGATCAGTAGAAGGATCAGCACAGATGCAAAGGTGGCCTCATCATCAGCATCTGTCCAGTAATACTCTTTTAGGCTGGCTATTCCATGTTCTCAACCTTCCTTACTTCTCTACTACCCCTGCTTGATAATGAGAAGCCCAGTACTTGTACCTAATCCCATTCCTGATGAAGGGCTGCCCTGACCACAGATGGGAATCTCTAGTCCCTCTTCATTTTTCCACTGTTATCTATGCTTTACTCATCCATGAGCCTGTCAGGTCCTTACAGCTGATGGCTGAATACTTCCTAGATAACCCAGTGGACACATAGACCTTCACATTATTCCATACAAATGGATTCAAGTAGGCATTGGTTTCCTAGTGATGTTGTAACAAATGACCACATATTCAAGGACCAAATGTAAGATAGATCTGTTCTTGTAGAATTCTGGAGGCCACAAGCCCCTAAATTAAGGTGTTGGTATTCTGCCCAAGGTGTTGGAGCCTTCGCTCCCCCTCTTCTAGATCCTTCATGTTGCTTCCCTTCTTTGCTTGTGACCCTTCCTTGGGTTATATTTCCATCTTGCTCTATCCTCTCATTTCTGGTATCCTGTTATGAATACCTTATAGTTGGAAGGTTGATCTTATATCAGCCTACCTGTAGTGTCCAGCATAGTGTCTGTCATTAACTAAATCATACCTGCTGAATGCTTTCTGCTATAGAAGATGTGTTTCACATGTTCCAGGAAATAAGATATGGACATCTTTGGTGTGTCTTTATCTTTTCTTCTCTTTCCTTCATGTGTGTGTGTGTGTGTGTGTGTGTGTGTGTGTGTGTGTGTGTGTGTGTGTGTGTGCATGCACGTGCACACACATGTGTGCGTGCGTGTATGTATATGTGTATGCAGGTACTGGGACATGAATTCAAGGCCTTGTCTTCTTGTCTGGTTTTTTCATTCAAGACTGAAACTCTACAACTTGAGCCACACTTCCTTTTCTGATTTATTTATGTATGTATTTATTTATTTATTTATGCTGATTAGTTGGTTATAAGAATCTCATTGTTTGGGTTGGCTCTGAACCTTGATCCTCAGATTTCAGCCTCCTGAGCAGCTAAGATTATAGACATGAGCCACTGATACCTGGCTGGTGTATCTTTTTTCAGACCATTGCAAATAGTATTCAGAAGTACCCTCAACTTTTTAAGTAACAAGAAATACTCATTATTTTTCAATTCAGTGTTCCTCAAACCTGAGCAATGCATAGACCCCTTTTAAAGGAATGAAGTTTTATAGACCTCCCATGTTGACTTACTGTTATTATATTGTTACATATATACATAATGCTTATAAACTCCTCAGGTTTATAGCTCTTATGCAATGATGAAATTGAAATATATTTACAAGTGAAATATAAACAAGCCATAAGGTGAATAAAATCCCAATTAAGCACATTACTGTAGTGTGCTGGATGATGAGTTTTTACTGAAATGCCATTGCTGAGAAATGGTTAAGTGTGGTACTGACCATGGTGGTACTATGTTTTCTGAGTCCAGCAAAAGGCATTGAATATACTCACTCTGTATTCACACAGCAGTGTTTAAGTCCTTGACTAGAAAACCATCGTCCAGGCTGGGCGCTGGTAGCTCACACCTATAATCCTAGCTACTCAGGAGGCTAAGATCTGAGGATCAAGGTTCGAAGCCAGCTCAGGCAGGAAAGTCTGTGAGACTCTTAGCTCCAATTAACCACCAGAAAACTGGAAGTGTTGCTGTGGCTCAAGTGGTAGAGTGCTAGCCTTGTGCTGAAGAGCTCAGAGACAGTGCCCAAGTCCAGAGTTCAAACCCCACGACTGACAAAAAAGAAAAACAAAACAAACAAAAGCATTTTAGGTCATTCAACATCTGCTTCAATTTTTCAGGAGAATATTTTTGAGTTGAAAGACCTATTATAATTTCTAATTGATAATTTTATATCAGTGTTATTAATGAATAGTTAATTATATTAAGCTATGTTGTCTGTCACAACTTGACTTTAGAGGCAGAACTCACAAGCAAGGTAGGCAACGTTTTTGCATTGAGAATATTCTTTGTGATAAATCTTTTTTTATTTTTATTTATTTTTTATTGTGAAAATACTGTACAGAGGGGTTACAATTAGATGGGCAAGATAATGAGTACATTTCTTAACAAGCATTGTAGCCTCCTCCTTTGTTTCCCCTTCCCATCCCTTCCCAGCCTCCCCCCCCCCTTTGTGATAAATCTTATATAGAAGCTTTTAAAGACATACAAAACTTCTTCAAAGGGAAGTTTAGAAATCTCTTTTAGTAATTAGTGGCCATATAGTTGATAAGAAAAAAGATAATAAAAAGAAAGATTGAGAAACAATGTGATGCTGAACATGATGTTATTCTCCTGTAATCCCTGACTCTTGGGAAGCAGAGACAAAAGGATCTTGGTTGGAGGTTAGCCCAGGCAAAACATTAACATTATTATCACCTGGTTTTTTTTCACATTTCAAAATCAAATTCACTATGTTTTAGCTATTTCAGGACCCATGTTGACCTATTTAGAAGCTACCAGGGCAAGGTTATTTCATGATATCTATGAACAAAAAGGTTTTAAGAAGATTCTTAGAGGGTTGGGACGTGATTCTCACATCTATAATCTCAACTGCTTAGAAGAGATTAGAAGGATCATGATTTGAATTCAAATCCCAGTGCTGCCAACATAAAAAGGAAGAAAAGAGGATGTGAGCATAGTAGTGGGAAAGATGAGTGATCAAGAGGCTATAAACATGTGGGAAAATTGATTTAGATTATATTAAGGTTGCCTCTTTTATTACATACTCACCCTAGTACATAACATTTAAATGAAAATAGAGATTGCATACTCTGGAGAAAATAGAAAATGGACAGACTCTCTGTCCTTGCTCTGGCTCCTTCCACAGTCTGGCCCTCATGAGGAATTTCCTCTGCTTTCTACCTTGTATGTAAGTAAAGGGTGGAAGAAGGTGGCTTTAGAAGCTTCTCTGGACTGAAGTTCTTACAGAGCTGGAGTCTGTTCTGAAAATGCCTCATAGACTGTCTGATACCTTCTTGAGAAATTCTGGGTTTCAGTGAAGGGTTTCTGGGAAATTCTGGGTGATACACAACTCTACTTTTGCACTGCTGAAATTCATGGGCTTATAATATTCTATTTGTTCTGGAAAGAAGGCAAGTGTAATACTTCTACATTTTCACAAGTAGTCTTTCCTTTTCCTTTGATTATCCATCAAGGCTGTTTGTTGTGGATGTTGTCGCGCTAGGAATACTTTTTTAATACTCTTTGGGAAACATTTGAATTGAAAAGGAAGGAATACTGAAAGAAAAAATCAGTCAAGTATACATAGATTTTTTTCCCTCACAAATTGAAGTTTGGCAGCTATGTATAATTTGAAATACCTATATAAGACTCACCAAGTCATAATCTCATCAATCTGTATATTTATAGGATTGCATGAATTTCTGAATGTTTGTAGGATTGGTCAATTTGCCCATGCTTCCTTTTCTATTAGTTTTTGTTTTCTATTAGTTTTTAGTTTTCTATTAGTTTTTGTTTTTTTGTTTTCTTAGTGGTCACAGGGCTTAAACTCAAGGCTGGGGAACTGTCCTTGAGAATTTTTGCTCAAGGCTGGTGCTTCACCACTTTGAACCACAGCACCACTTCCTGTTTCAGGTGGTTAATTGGAGATCACAGTCTCACTAACTTTCCTGCCTAGGCTGGTGTTGAACCACAATCCTGAGATCTCAACCTCCTGAGTGGTTAGGATTATAGGTGTGTCACCAGCACCCAGCCTCTGTTAAGTTTTTTGGTGCAAGGTTTTGTTGTTGTTGTTGTTGTTGTTTTTTGTTGGTTGTGGGGCTTGAACTCTGGACCTGGGCACTGTCCCTCAGCTCTTCAGCACAAGACTAGTGCTCTACCAATTGAGCCACTATGCTACTTCCAGTTTTCTGAGTGGTTTATTGGAGATAAGTGACTCATAGAGTTTCCTGCACGGGCTGGCTTGGAACCTCGATCCTCAGACCTCAGCCTCCTGAGTAGCTAGGATTATAGACATGACCACTGGCGCCCAGCTTGGTGCAAGTTTTTTAAGAGAATTTCATTGGAAAAACTTTTTAGAAGTTATTCATCCCAATCACTATGATAGAATTACAATGGGAAGATTTTATGCATACTAGGCATATTATAAATAATTAGAGATTAAAGAATGAGAATGTAAATAAAAGATGAATTTTTAATTTACATTTTCTGAATTGCCTTTATGCCATAATATGCTCTGTTTATTTACTTATCTATTTTCTTGTTTATCAATTTATTTATTGTTATGCTGGTAATGGGACTAGAATTTAGGACCTAGAGCTCTTGTTCAGTTTATAAGATTATTTCTTTGTTGCTTTGTATGTCCCTCCCCCACAGTATAACCCCTGCTTTCACTGTATTTGATGTTGTTATAATTTGTAGAGGGGAAGGGGAAAAACATATCATTTAAATAGGGATACAGGTGGACCCATTGCAACAATGAGACGTACAAGTCGTATGTCGAAAACCAACTTTACAACTCTGGTGGGGGTGGGGGGAGAAGGGTTGGTTGGGGGGAGGATAGGATGGGAAGGGGAAACAAAGGAGGAGGCTACAATGCTTGATAAGAAATGTACTCATTATCTTGCCCATGTAATTGTAACCCCTCTGTATAGTATTTTCACAATAAAAAAGAAAAGACTAGTGGTCTGCCACTTGAGTTACACCTCCACTCTGATTTTTTGCTGCTTAATTGGAGATAATTGTCTCATAGATTTGTCTGCCCTGGAAGTGTTTGATTTTCAGATCTCAGCCTTCTGTGTAGCTAAGATTACAGGCATGAGCCATCTGGACTGACTACCATGTATTTTATTAAGGAAGATTCTACCAAGGAAGGCTTAGAAATGGACTTGATAAGGATTTGATAAGGAAAGAGGTTGTATGATTGTTTTAAAAAACTTTTTAAAAATACAGTAAATAACAATATAGGAACAGGTGCTGGTGGCTTATGGCAGTAATTCTTGCTACTGAAGTGACTGAAACGAAGGATGGTGGTTCAAAGGCAGCCCTGGCTGGTGGAAAAGCCCCATTTCTAAATTAACCAGTAAAAAGCTGGACTGAAGACATGGCCTGGGACTGCCCCCAATAATATAAAAAAATCTACTTTTTCTCCAGCAATAACTATTTTTATATTCTTTTTTTCTTTTTGGTTTAAGGTTTTTGATCATTGAACAACAAAGTACAAATAAATTTTTTTAAAAAATTCTCTTTTTTGTGTGTGCCCAGATCCATTACCCTTTTCCCATAACCCAAAATTGTCAAAATTGAAGATTTGATTTAGATCCTCACAGTTTATTCTTTATAGTTTTACAAACATGTAATATTGTTTCTCCTTTTTCTGTTTTTATTTCTGAGACAGTGTATAACTTTTTTTTGTTGATATATATATTATATATATGTATATATATATATAAAACAACATATATATATATATATATATATATATATTTGTTGTTGTTGTTGTTGCTTATGGGGTTGAACTCAGGGCCTGGGTGCTGTCCCTAGGCCTCTTTGTGCTCAAAGATAGTGCTTGATCACTTGAGCCACAGCACCACTTCTGATTTCTGAGTGGTTAATTGGAGATAAACATCTCACAGGGACCTTTCTACCCAAGCTGGCTTCAAACTGTAATCCACAGATCTCAGCCTCCTGAGGAGCTAGGATTACAGGCCTACATTGATATACATTAAAGATAATCTTTAGTCTTACTTTAAGTCAAAAAGTCCTAATTTTCAGACAAAAAGATTTTTTTTCCTCTGTTTTCTTATGGTGCTGGGGATCAGATTCAGGGGCTTGTGTAGGTTACATAAGTATCCTTGGACTAAGCTACCTTCCCAAGGCTTAAAAAGTCATAATTCTCCAGATTCAGTATTTTCCTAAAACTCTGGAAGGAGGGAGGGTAGACAAGGAGTTAGTTTATGTAAACTCTGCCTAGGCAGGCCCAGTTGCTGTTAACATTTTGATTTTATGTCATATGTGACAGTACCTCAAAGCTTGCCTCTTGCTCAGAAGAGTTGTCTACACTGCTGGTCTTCAGTTCCACTTTTCTCATCTTCTCTTCAAACCTCTCCAGTTGAGATTTCTTCTTCAGTGAGCAATTCTCAGTCCTCCTCAGACTTGCTCTGTTGGGAGCATGTGTCACTGTAGACTCTGCAGTCATTTGTGACTCTTCTCTTCTAAACCCCACATTCTTCAGCAAACCATATCTGCTCTATAGTGAAAATATGCCCTGAATCTGATCTGTCATCCCATGTCCTACTTCTATCATGGCTCCAGACACCACCACTGCTGACCAGAATGATGTCAACAACCTCCCTGTTCTTTTGTTTTGCCAACTGTGGTCTGAATTCTTAAGTCTCCAGGAAAGTTGTATGTTCAAATGCAGTTATAATATTCAATGCATACCCATGAAAGTAGGACAACTGGGAGTAAAGGTTGGGTTGGGAGCGAGGGAGGGGAACGATGAAAGGGGGTGTTGATCAAGATGCATTGTACTTATAAACTGACATGTTGAATGGTAATACCATGGGGGAACAACATACAGAAGAAACAAAAAAATCACATAGTACATTAAAAAGCAACAAAGATAAAACCTCTTGTGTCCCTATCCTGGGGTTCATTTCACTTAGCATCATCATATATGGTCATATGTACATAGCTTTTGACCTTTTCTACTTGTCTAGTAAGATTATCATAGACATATACTAATTATTGCAAATAAGGGAAACCATGGGACCTACGTTTCTTTGGGTTTGGTTTACTTCACTTAATATAATTTTTTCCAAGTCTTTCCATTTCCTAACAAATGGGCAGTGTCATTCTTTCTGAAAGAGGCATAGAATTCCATTGTGTGTGTGTGTGTGTGTGTGTGTGTGACATTTTCTTGATCTGTTCATCTACTGAGGGTCATCTAGGTTGGTTTGATACTTTAACTATGGTGAATAATGCTGCGATAAACATAGTTGTGATGGTAGCTTTAGTATGGCCTCACATGTGATCCTTTGGATAAATGCCACCAACAATGAAGTAGGGTTCCCTTTTGGCCACATCCCATCCAACATCTGTTGTTAGTAGATTTCTTGATTATAGCAATTCTAACTGGAGTGAGGTGGAATCTCAATGTTGTTTTGATGCACATTTCCTTTATGACTAGAGAAGTTGAGCATTTCTTCATGTGTCTATTGGCCATTCTTAGTTCCTCCTCAGAGAGTCTCTATTTAAGTCTTTAGCCCACTTATTAATTGGGCAGTTGTTTCTTTGAGGATTTGTTGTTGGAGGAGTTATTTTTTTTGAGTTCTAAGTATATTTTGGATATGAGGCCCTTGTCTGTTGTATGGCTAGTGAAGATCTTCTACCAATCCGTGGGCTTTCTATTGATCTTGCTAACTATGTCCTTTGCCATACAGAAACTCTGCAGTTTCATTCAATCCCATTTGTCCAACCTTTATTTGATTTGTTGTGTTTCTGGGTCTTTAATAAGAAAGTTTTGGCCTGTGCCAAGGAGCTCTAGAGTTTCTCCGTTTCTCCTATTCCTTCCTGTGATATTTTCAGAGTGTCTGCTTTTACTTTGAGGCTTTTGATTCATTTGGAGTTGATTCTGGTTCAGGGTGATAGATAAGGATCTAGCTTTAGTTTTCTACATGTGTTTAACCAATTTTTCCAGCACCATTTACTGAAGAGGCTGTCTTTCTTGCATTCTTTTTTTTTTTTTTAGCTTCCTTATTGAAGCTTAGGTGGCTATAGGTCTGTGGGTTCATTTCTGGGTCTTCAGTTCTATTCCATTGATCCTTAGGTCTGTTCTTGTGCCAGTAACCAAGCTGTTTTGATTACTTTGACTTTGTTTTAGAGTTTGAAATTTGGTATTGATATTCCTCCAGCACTGATCTTTCTGCTAAGGATTGTTTTTGCTATTTGGGTCTTTTATTGTTCCATATGAAATTTTGAATTAGACCTTAATCTTAAAACAGATCACTCCACATATGTCTAATGGCTACTACATCACTCTGAAAACTCTAAATGATTATATAATAGTTTCTGTCTTTTCACTTTATCATTTCTGTCTTTTTTTCTTGTTTCTCTGTTGTAGTCTGTCCTTTTTGCTGCTTCTTGAATATACCAAACCCTGTTCTGCCCATCAAAACTTTTGCCATGTGCTGTTCCCTCTGCCCAGCATACCTCCTCCAGGTTATCAGTCTGGCACACTGGACCCCTCATTTCCACCAGCCCTGTTATCAGCGAGAATTTAAGTCTATGCAGGGGAGTTCCTGCCAGCACTTTCCTACTTTATTTTCCTGTATTTTTCTCCCAAGTCTTCTCCATTTTTCTCCATAGCATACATCACCATGTAGCATATTTTATATTTACATGTTCATTTGTTTACTTTCTATAGCTGTCCCTAGAACTGAAATTCCATAAAGCAAGGAACTTGTTTTGCTACTGTTCTTTTCCCCAATGCCTAAGAATTATGGAAGTCACCCAGGAAATATTTGTGGTTATGAATAAATGACTTCAGTATTCTTCATGTGGTATATCTAATTCACTTCTTATGAAAGGGCATGGTACAAAACATAACTTACTTTTAGAAACCTAATAATGTGTTGGCATTTTCCCATATCAAAATCATTCTTCTGTAATATTTTTCATAATGGTTCCTGGGTATTCTGTTTTATAGATGCATGAGAAATTTATCTAAATCTCTATTAATGTACATTGTGAGGGGAATAAAAAATTACAAATAAAATGCAATAAACTCAAGAAAAAAAATCCATTTCTCATGCTCCCCCCACTTCAGTTCCATGGAGTAACCCTGCTTTGGAACGTGTGAACTGGTGGCTGCGTCCATGGCTCCCCTTCTTCCTCACCTTATGCACATAGAGCTGTCCAATTGCAGTTGTTGACTCAGAAGCAGGAAACAAACCTCCGATTTCATCTGGTTTGTTTTTCTTCCCAAACCATCCTCTGTTTGTTGAATCTTGCATTTCAAGCCCTCTCCTAATAGTGCTGGCGTCTGGCCTGAATCTATGAGGCTTTTGCTCCTTAAAGAAAAGTAGCATTTTGTTTGGCTGATTTTGTGAGAACTCTTGTCTGTGACTTAATCTTAAGCACCTCTCAAGTCCATTGATCAGAGGCAAATTAGATAAAGCATCTGCTTTTATTTACTACCCTACCTAGTGATCAGCTAGTGAGGACTCAGAAGAACTAAATGCCTCTAGTTCCTGGTGTAACATGTAGGGGCCACCCCAGTTGCCAGTACATGAGCTTGTTGCTGGGTCCTAAGAGGAGTCGATCTCCTCTGTAGTACAATAAGCTTCTTCATAGCATGAACTTGAGCAGAAATCAGAGAATCCTCTACTTTAGGGACTATTCTCTACACTTTCTAGAGAAATGGGCCTTTGAATTTGTTTGCTACTAAAAGTTTAAAGAGATACTATTTTTATTAATTCAAATCAGATAGCTAGAGATTTTCTTAATTAAAGTCTCAATATTAAAGAAAATCATACTATATAGACTCCTAGTAATAACTTATGTTTATCTATAATATATGTATATGTATATATATAAACATTTGTTATGATAGATACAATGATGATATTCTTTCTTTCTTTCTTTCTTTCTTTCTCTCTCTTTCTTTCTTTCTTTCTTTCTTTTTTTTTTTTTGGAATGTACTATATTATGTAACCCAGGCTGGCCCTGAATTCCTGAGTCCAAGCCACCTATCTGCCTCAGTCACCCAAGAAGCTGGGTCTCAGGTAAGCACCTGATTCAATACTTCCTATTTTAAATGTTTTGAACTTATAAAAATCTTCTTGGAAGTAGTGCTGTGGCTCAAGCAATAGAGTGCTAGCCTTGAGCTGAAGAGCTGAGGAACAGTGCCCAGACCCAGAGTTCAAATCCCACAACCAACAAAAAAATAATCTTATTGACCTTTGCATCTTAAATGTATTTATTGGAGAGGGAGCTGATTCTTAGAGAGGTCTCTGTTTGCACTTATTGCGTAGTGAAGGCAAAACTCAAATCTGTATCATGAATTCAAATTCTTACGACAGAGTTCAGCACTTTCAGTGTTCTTTCTCCTCCTGTATATCAATCAGGCTCAGCAGAAGAGATTTATAAACCCACATTTTTTTTAGTTTTACTGGCATGGGAATCCTGGGTCATCTGGTCTACCAGAAGAATCAGGAGTTATTATTTTTTAAAAACTGCTCGGGTGATTCTCACATGCAACCAAGGAGTGAAGAGCACCTGTTCACTCTGCAGAAAGGAAACAATATACAATTAGCCGCTCATCAAGAGAAGCAATTTATCTCAAAAGACTAGAAAAGCACAGTGTCTTTGTTTTTGCTATCCTTCCAGTGTCATTAGACAAAAACCATGGAAGTTTAAAAACCATTGTGAAGAAATTTAGCTTTTTTTATTGAGAACTATAGGGTGGCACATCCTTTATCTGGCAGAGGTCTTCTCTTAACAGCTCTGTGTGGTCAGTAGAAGACTTTACCATTCACTCATCTTGACCCATTTCTTTTTGATGATGCAAAAGAATGTTAATCACAGTGACTTTTTGTTTCATCATAGGAACTGACCACAGTCAGGGAGTCTCCACTCTTTGTTTAAAGTTCTGAAGTACAGAAACTTGACTGTTCAATTTGTCTTTTCTGTCTAGTTGGAATGGGGTTGGCACATCTCCAAGGCTCCAACTGTTTGGGTACTTTTCACACTCTGACTTCAGGAAAATGTCGGCATTCTCTGCTGTATACATATCAGAGGTGTCCAATCAGGAATAGGCTAATTTTGACCTCAGTAGTGCCTCTGCAGGGGATCTGTACTGTGAATGTTTTTAAATCAGTTGATTATGCCCATCACCGCTGTCTCAGAAGAATACAAGTGCTGTGTTGGTTATCTCTAGTCATGGGCATCATGGTTGTCTGACTGCCTAAATTGGCTAAATAATTGACTCTGAGGAAGCCAGTGCATTCTGGCAAAACTAAGCTCAGTCTGCAGATCGTGATCTACCTGCCTCTGTTGGAGTTACAGCATTGCCACTCATGAGTTAAGTGGTCAGAGTAAATAATCCCCATGAGCCTCAGTTTCCTCATTTGATTTGAGGATTAAGTGGGATAACTTATATCAAGTGTGACACACCAAGGGTGGCCAGCTTGAGGATTAAGTGAGATAACATATCAAGTGTGACACACCAAGGGTGGCCAATCTATGGTTCCTTTTCTTCTGCTTTGCTAACTTTGATATTCTGTAGTCCTCTATTTGGTTTTACTTTCTTAGACTTTAGTTACCCATAGCCACCTATGGTCTGAAAATACTACATGGAAAACTTCAGAAACAAACATGTGTTAAATCTCATGCTGGTCAGAATAACAATGAAAATTTGCACTTCCCTGCTCAGTCTGTCTGGGATATGAAGCATCACTTTGTCTACCATACTCTCATTATATACACTACTCACCCAGTAGGAGCTCTGTCTCAGTTATCAGGTCAACTGTAATGGTCCTGTAATGGGTATGTCAGTGCTTCTATAGAGAAGTTGGTACTAGCTGAGTTCTTTAGGCATTCATTGGGGTTATGGAAAATAGTACATGTAGGTAAGGGGAGACAATTGTATTAATTGCTCAGCTAAGTCCACTCATGTTATCCTCTTCTCTCAGTGAACAGGTTCGGCTATCCAATAGTGCAGTGGACTTGGCTTTCAATATCCTCTCCAGAGATCAATCTTTTAGGATTTTGGCAGGACCTAAACTTGAAAATTCCAAGTTACCTGGGAAGAAATAGTATTTGCTAATCCCATGGTGCTGAATGTACTGTTTTCCTAGGGGCTTGCCTAAAAATATCATTAGTAGTCTAATATTTCTCATTTGGATATGAAACTCAAAGGATGTAACTGGCTCATAGACACAGCTAGAATTGCAAACTTAGTTTATAGTTTTATTTGTTTCTGCAGATAATTGCCTTAAGGATCTTTGGGTTTGTTTTTTTTTCCTGATCCTGGATCTTGAACTCTGAGTCTGGGCACTGAGCTTTTGTGCTCAAGGCTAGCACTCTACCATTTGAGCCACAGTTCCACTTCTGGCTTCTTTGGTAGTTTAGTAGAAATAAGTCTCTCACAGACTTTCTTGTCCAGGCTGGCTTTGAACTATGATCCTCAGATCTCAGCCTCCTGAGTATCTAGGATTACAGGCATGAACTTCTACCAGCACATAGCTATCTTTGGGCTTTTTTTAAAAAAATAGAATTGCTAATAGATATTGAACTGTACAGTTCATCATCTACTTTCACAAGCTATAGTCATCAAATGAAACATTTGGATAGGGAAAGGAATGAAAGGTTTGGGGTAGTTGGTGATTTGGGTGCATAGCTGTATATTGGTATATATATTATCAGATGTGTACATCTGCAGTATGATACGTGAGTATAATTAACCTGTTTACAAAATTCTTCATGCCAAGTGGCAGAACTCTGAATGTTGAGAAATCCTAGAAAGTCTTTGACTAAGAAATTTCTCATAGGAGTCAAATATCAATAAAGCATCTGGGTGGCTAATCAAGGAGGTATAAGGCCACACTTAGTCAACAGGAAAATTCCCTATAGAAAGATATTACTAGAGGAAGTGCCATATGATTTATTTGCTGTAACTCAATTTCCATCTGTCTCATAAAATAGATTGTGTTCCACATTGAACTCCAGGCATTCATCCAGAGAGGCAGCATACCAAGGAGCAGAGAACCTTCTCCTCCTTTGGGCTGTTGGAGACATGCTCTGCTAAGAACCAGGCATGGTCTGAAGGGTCTACAAGGAAATAACTTGGACCACTTCACTGACAAGCCAGATCTTTGGGACTTGACTGGGTCATGGGCCTTTGAACAAAACTCCATAGCAATAATGGGGGCCAGGTGGGCTTTGAACATTCTGCTTTTCCCAGTGACTCCTCTGACTCCCATTTGCAGGCTCCAGATGGTAATTTTGCCAATGCAGGCATGATGCTGCTCACTGTTGCTTTTATTTCCCATGTTAATAGAGAATAGGCCAAATAAATACTTTCTTACTGCATTTTGTTAAAGGCAATCAGATGAAAAGTGACACCCTTTTTCATTCTGCAAACAGAACACTCACAATTATAGGAATTACTACAGCTGAGTTAAAGCCAGCATGGTCCCATAAAGCATTGTTAAGTTAGAACCAAAGAAATTCTAGAGCCTTTGCAAAGCAAAGGGTTATCTTGAATTCAATTTTACCTTCTCTGTATTTCTTATAGGTAACAGAAACCTCATTTTGTTTCTGAAGCTTCCTTATTTGGGTTACTGTAACAACATTTCTGGGGAAACTTCAAGAAAAGGATTTTTAAGAAACTATTTCTGGGGGAAATTTCTCTCTCTCTCCCTCTTTTCTTTTTTGAATTTCCTTTTGTTAGGCAAAGTCATGTTAGGAAAAAATCAGAGCTTTGACATATTTTCTGTGGAGAAGAAAGAAAGTCAGCATGAACACATTCCCCAGCTGGTCCATGTGTCTCCTCTCAGGAAGGGAAACAATTCTGTGAGTACACCAGCTCACTCGGGGCAGTTATTAAATGACCAGAGATTTAATCCTCTCACCCATGAAATGGAGATGATGCACATCATAAGGGCCTCTCTGGAGGGATGGCTGAAAATGGCATAAATCTCCTATGCTGAGGAGACAGGGTTGAACAAATATTACTTACATCTGGATCCAAATGTCAAAACCTTATGCTGGGATGGGAGGTGGAGGGTGACAGTTTTCTCTCTTTAGAGCATCTACTGAGTAAAGAGGTTAATTATTAAATTCCTTAGTCCATGTGTGCCAAGCACAGTGCTGGGAACTGAGGGAAAGAAATAAATAATCCCAGATTACAGAGAATTCTCGCCTCTGGGGAGAGGAGCACTCAGAGGAGCAAACTGCTGTCCTGGAACTGAGCGTAGTAATTGAGTCATGTAGTCATTGTCCCTTCATAGTGACAATAGGCTTTCCTCAGAGAGACCTTGTTAGGTGGGTTCATCATTGAGATGCTGCTGCAGAGGACACTTATGGCTCTGGACATAATGGACAAAAATGGCTCTGATGTCATAGACAATGGCAGTTTGCAACACCTTCTGTTCTTATGGAGTAACTGTTGTGCATGTGGTCTGTTGTTGACTGTATGTTGATGTGTGGCCTGTGACTGAACAGAGCCAGGAGAGAACACAAAGTAAAGGCTGGAAAATAAGGCTACAAGCTCAACCCAATCTGCTGTCTGATTTGTTTGTAAGTGAAGTTGTATCAGTGCTCTTGTGCATCGTGTCTCTGGCTGTGATTACCACACAGTGACACAGTGGGGGTACAGTTAGCACTCTACTCATGTGGCACAGGTGTTTCTAAATACCACACACCATGCAAAATTATACAGCAAGAGTCACAGGGGAAATAAGGGGAAATGGCACTGGGGTAACTTGAAATCTTTGCCAGTGACATATGGAAGGGAGATGTGTTGATCTTAAAGGTCTTTAGAATAGAGAATATGATTAACATCCACACTAAAGATTTAGCTTCTGACAAGCCCTGAGGAGAGTGCCTGGGGACACACACACACACACACACACACACACACACACACACACACACACACACACACACACACACACACACACACACACACACACACACACACACACACACACACACACACACACACACACACACACACACACACACACACACACACACACACACACACACACACACACACACACACACACACACACACACACACACACACACACACACACACACTACACACACTACCTGAGGTCAAGAAGCATGTGAAGAGAGAGGGAGAATCAATGAGCCACGGCGTTGTTGGATGTGACATGTGATCTAAACATGTTTCCTGCAGGGTGTACTAATTGGTGGATTTCAAGCAAGCAGCTGTGGATTCCAGTAAGTCACCTAGTGATTGAGGGTAGTCAGGGTTGTGATGACATATCTACCTAGATCATGCAAACTGTAAAGATCAATAGGACCAGCTAAGCAGTCTGCCTCTAGCTGTTCTATAGGGAAGGGGTCCCTAGGGTTCAGTTAGATAAAGCAGGACCAATTGAATTGTGGAACTGGTGGAGGGGGGTAGAAAGAGCTGGCAATGCATCCAAATGACAGTGCCCTGTTTCTGGTATGGAAAAGTCGAATGTGCTCAGAATGAGTGAGGAGACAGTACAGAGGGATAAGCACTCACTGCAACATGGCCTCCCAGGTTGACACATGTTAAATGGTTAAGAGAAACTCCACCACGAATACGGCAGCTTGCCTTGAAAATGACATGTCCCTTGCTTGTGGAAGTGAGCATGGGAAGCAGTGCTGTTTGTGAGCTGCGGTAAAGAGGGGGAGGGGACACCTGCAATTTGGTGAAAGGTATGGCCCCAGGTGAGTGTGGTGGGGCCATCACACCATGAGACCCGAAGGATGGACAGGGGAAGTCAGGGTTGTGTGTTTCGTATCCTCCTCCATGTCTCCACCTGGGCAGTTTGCTGCTTTCCCTTCACACTGCTCACAGAGGAAATTGCACAAAGCAAACATGAAATTTGTGTTTATGCTCACATGCCTCCCTAATTTATTAATCACATTGGATTTTGTTTTGAAACACACAGCAGAATTGAGGGTGATTGCAAGTGAGACCATTCGGTCCCCAATTCTTACCATACATAAGACATAGCACTTAATAGAAAATGTTTGCTGACCCCAGATCAGAAGAAAAGGGGTCTACAATGGAATAGACTTGAAAACCCAGAAATGAACCTACAGACCTATAGCCATCTAATCTTCAATAAGGGAGCTAAAAGAATAGAATGGAAGAAAGACAGCCTCTTCAGTAAATGATGCTGGCAAAACTGGTTAACTACTTGTAGAAAACTAAAGCTAGATCCTTATATATCACCCTGCACCAGAATCAACTGCAAATGGATCAAAGACCTTTGAGTCAAAGCAGATACTCTGAAAACATTACAGGATGGAATAGGAGAAATCCTAGGTCTATTTGGCACAGGCCAAAATTTTCTTAATAGAGACCCAGAAACACAACAGAGCAAAGAAAGATTGGACAAATGGGATTGCATGAAATTGCAGAGCTTCTGCATGGCAAAGGACATAGCTAGCAATATCAATAGAAAGCCCACGGATTGGGAGAAGATCTTCACTAGCCATTCAACAGACAAGGGTCTCATATCTAAAATATACTTGGATTTCAAAAAATTAAATCCCCCAACAACAAATCTTCAAAGAAACAACTGCCCAATACATAAGTGGGCTAAAGACTTAAAGAGAAACTTCTCTGAATAGGAAAGAAGGATGGCCAATAGACACATGAAGAAATGTTCAACCTCCCTAGCCATAAAAGAAATGCAAATCAAAACAACATTAAGATACCACCTCACCTCAGTTAGAATGGCTATAATCAAGAACTCTAATAACAACAGATGCTGGAGGGGATGTGGCCAGAAGGGAACCTTACTGCATTGTTGGTGGGAGTGTAAACTTATTCAACCACTTTGAAAAGTAGTATGGAGGTTCCTCAAAAGACTCCACATAGAGCTCCCCTATGACCCAGCAATCCCACTTTTGGGCATTTACCCAAGTGTTCACAAACAAGACCACACTAAAGCTACCAGCACGACTATGTTTTTTGCAGCCTTATTTACCATAGCTAAGATATGGAACCAACCCAGATGCCCCTCAGTAGATGACTGGATCAAGAAAATGTGGTATATATATACAAAGGAATTCTATGCCTCCATCAGAAAGAATGACATTGCCCCACTTGTTAGGAAATGGAAAGACTTGGAAAAAAATTATATTGTGAAGTAAGCCAGGCCCAAAGAAACATAGGTAAAATGGTTTCCCTTATTTGCAATATCTAGTATATGTCTGAGTCAAGCAGAAAAGGTCAGATAAGTTGATGTTAGGGAAATGAATCCTAAGATATGTATTCAAATGTTTTTTTTTCTTTCATCCAATTATTTCTAACACATTTATAAGATTATTTCTTTGTTGCTTTGTATGTCCTTCCCCTACAGTATAACCCCTTCTTTCACTGTATTTGATGTCAGTATAATTTGTGGAGGGGAAGGGCAAAAACAAATTGTTTAAATAGGGATACAGGGGTGGACCCATTGCAACAATGAGATGTACAAGTCGTTATGTTGGGGGAGCGATGGGAAGGGATGGGAAGAGGAAACAAAGGAGGAGGCTACAATGCTTGATAAGAAATTTACTCATTATCTTGCCCATGTAATTGTAACCTCTTTGTATAGTATTTTCACAATAAAAAAAAAAGATAGCTAAAAAAAAAAAAAAAGAAGTGATCAGGAAGGAAGTCTCCTCAGGTGTCAGGTCTGAATTGTGCTGAGACATTTAACAATGCAAACAATGGCTAAGAACATTTTGTATTTATACTGTTATTCCCTCCCTCCATGCATAATGCCTACACCCACTCTTCCTCACCTCTACCAACAGCAATGCTCTCCCTATATCTATCTGGACAGAGTAAATCCCAACAGAGCATTGCTCATCAGCCCTGTGAGTCAACAACTGCTTCTCAGGTTTCTTTTGTGATAGTATTGATGAACTCAGGGCCTTGCACTTGTTAGACTGGTGCTCTACCATTTGAGTCAGACCTCTAGCATCTGCTCTGCATTTAAGAGCACTCGAAAGAGCTTAAAACTAGCTATTCCTCTTAACTGGCATCTGGGATGTCACAGGTCGTGGCCAGTCTTTTCCATGTAGTAAAAGCAGACAGGTGACCAAGTGGGACTGTAAAGTAGCCTATCACATGGCTATTGAAACACAGAACCTTCTTGTTATTTACCTTCTCCCAGTGTGAGGTCTACTTCCTTTCCTGAAATCTGGTCTTATTCAGTTTTATGTCCCAATACCAAATGGAGCTGCTCTGTTTCCTTGAGTGTTGTGAGTCTGAACAGAGATATGCAAAGCTGTCTTAAAGAGATGGGCTGGTTTCTAGATCAGCAAAATGACTCTGATATTATTAAAATCATTGACCTCAGAACAGAAACAAAGATAGCATCCATAAGGAGTGTGAGTAACCCATGAGGTGATGAAAAAGGAAAGACAACCTTTCGGTTCGTGACTTTGAAGCCTCTGTTCTTATCAGAGCAAACATAAGCATGTCAGACTGCCTGAGCCTCATGTCAGACAACAAGCTCATTATATAGCTCTCCTTAATCTGCTTTCATGTTCAATCACACATTTTTAAAAATCATGATTTGCCTTCAGGGAAAAACTATGATTGCTATACCAATGGGAGTAATCTAAATTATTGTGTATAGGAAACATTGACCAGCTGGTGTTTGACATCTATCTTTGAAAGTGATTAATGTGAGTCTATTGTGAGTGTCAACTATACTTTGGTCTCCATGGTAAACCCAATTTCTGGGTCTGCAAAATGGAGGACTGAGATTGGGCTTCTTTAAGTACATCAACATGCTGTTCACTCCCTTTCACCCTTCATGCTGCCTACAATGCTCTTCATCACCTCTTTGGATCCTAGTGCTTGTGATTTATGACCTGCTCTCACCCACTCACAGACACTCCTGTTCTTTGGCTTCTGAAACCCCTAGCCCATGACTTCTACAAAACTGTCTTAGAACACTTGAACATTCTGTTTTGCATTGTAGTTATTTGGCCACAGCCATTTCTTTGCTTAAACTTGGAATATGTCCCCATTGTACCCAGTGCAGTAAAGAGCATATTACTTGAAGTTCTAGTGTTATCCTGAGATCATTGAAAGGCATAGTTGTGTGTGTGTGTGTAGGTGTAGGTGTAGAGGTCATATTTTGAGCACGGAGATTTCAACTGGGGAGGACATACTCACTGAAAGCTTCTCACAAGGTTGGAAGAGGAAAAACTGGGGGGTCTGGCCCAGAATTGAAGGCCAGTCATTGTTGGAGCCCTGTGAACACTCTTTCTCCCTCCACCCTCCTGATGGTCCTGTGATGCAGGCCAAGTTGACCTTCTCACTTCTGCAGCCTCAGAGAGACTAAAGAACATGCTCAGTATTGAGTGACTGGTACCCAGGCTGACTCTACTCTGCATCCTCTATACCATCATAGCAAACACTTCTCTCCAAACCTGGCCTTGGACCAGCTCTGCATATTGGGAGATGGCTAAACCACCATGAGTCAACAAGTCAGAAGCAGAAGAATAAACATGAAGAGATTGTGGGGTCAAATTCCCTGTACCTCACATCACCATGGACTGTTTGTGAGCTGTATCCTGACCCGTGACATTTGGGCTATTCTGCTCTTGCCTTTACTTTTGTATAAGAGACCACCCCAGATTCATGTTGTTTGTTTTGGAAGTAAATGCTAGAAAGGCATGACCCTGAGTGGGTTCAATTGTAGAGTAGGGTTCAGTGCCCAGATGTCAGTACTGCTTAAGAAAGAGCTGTGGATGAGAAAGGGCTGGTGACCTGTAAGCCTTTTTTTTTAATGACTTAAAAGATCTAAGAGCCTTTTATTTCTTCTCAAAAAAGCTGCCAAGAATGTTCAGTGACAAGCACCATGCAGTGGAAAGAGCAGCAGACACAAGTCTGCAGCAGGCGGGTCCTCTCTAGCTCCTGAAGATTCCCTGGGTGACCTGGGCAAGGTTGGCCTCTCTCCTCTAATCTTTTTCTCTGCAATTAGGAATGAATTTTGAAAAAAAATTGTTGAGGTGTTTTTGGAGGAGAAAATCAGATTGTCATATTACCAGTGTGAGTGTGTTTTTTTTTTTTGGGGGGGGAACCTAAAAAAAGCCCCTGTAGTATATTCTACATCTTTCCTTCCCAACAGTTCCCTTCCCTTTTCCCTTTCCCCTTTCTCCTTTCTCCTTTTCTTTTCTTTTTCTCTTTTGAGTGGGCAAGTTAAAAGAAATCTATTCCTCCAGTGTGACTTGAAGGCTATCTGTTAGAAAAATGGCTTTGAGATTCCAGTTGGTATATGTGTTACATTCAGCTGGAAATCCTTTTTTCTTTTCTTTTCTTTTGTTTTATTTTTTTTGTAACTGTGGTAGACTGAACAATGTCTGCTCCCAAAGATATTCACCTGCAAATCCCTCCAACCTGTGAATATGTTATCATATAACATGGATAACAGAGGCTTTTCAGATAAGAATAAATTATCTTGAGCTAGTCACCTATGGCTCACGCCTGTACTCCTAGCTGCTCAGAAGACAGATCTAAGGATTACAGTTTGAAGCTAGCCTAAGCAGCCAGAAGTGGAGCTGTGGATCAAGTGGTAGAGTGCTAGCCTTGAGAAAAAAGTTCCAGAGACAGTGTCCAGGCCCCAAGTTCAAGCCCCAATATGGGCACACAAAAGAATCATCTCAAAATGGTGTGATTATGTGCCTGCCTGCCTTCCTTCCTTCCTTCCTTCCTTCCCTCCTTCCCTCCTTCCTTCCTTCCTTCCTTCCTTCCTTCCTTCCTTCCTTCCTTCCTTCCTTCCTTCCCTCCTTCCTTCCCTCCTTCCTTCCTTCCTTCCTTCCTTCCCTCCCTCCTTCCTTCCTTCCTTCCTTCCTTCCTTCCTTCCTTCCTTCCTTCCTTCCTTCCTTCCCTCCTTCCTTCCCTCCTTCCTTCCTTCCTTCCTTCCTTCCCTCCCTCCTTCCTTCCTTCCTTCCTTCCTTCCTTCCTTCCTTCCTTCCTTCCTTCCTTCCTTCCTTCCTTCCTTCCTTCCTTCTTTCCCCTCTCCTGGACCCTCCCTCTCTCCCTCTGTCATTATTTATCTTTCTCTTCTTTCTCTTTCTCTCTCTACCAGTACTGGGGCTTGAATTCAGGGTCTTGAGCACTCATTTGGCTGTTTTGCTTACCACCGGCACGCTAGCATTTGATCCATGTCCCCAGCCCAGCATTTTGCTGGTTAATCAGATATGCAGTCTGGAAGACTTTTTTTTTTTTTTTTTTTTTTTTGTCTGGGCTAGCTTTGAGCAAGGATCCTCCAGATCCTAACCTCTTGAGGTGTCCAGCTTCACAGTGGTTCTTAGAGAAGCAGAGGTGAAGGGTAGAAGGAGGAGGGGGACAAGGGAAGCAGGAGTGGAGAGTGCACGTTGCGGATGGGGGATGGCTGTGAACCAGGAAATGCAGGTGGCTCCTGGGACCTGAAAAAGCCATGGAAATAGATTCTCCCCCGAAGCCTCCAGCCAACACCATGATTATAGACTTCTCACTAGAACCATAAGAGGGCAAGTCTGTGTCGCTTTATGGCATTCAGCTTGTAGTTATTTGTTATAGCAGGGATGGGAAACTAATATAATTCCTTGACTCCCTCACTCGTTCCATGTCTATATCTCCTCTTCTTTCTTCCCTTTATCCCTCCTCTCTTATGTGTGTCTGTCTTTCTCAGTCTGTCTCTCTCAGCTCCATTCTCTTCTCTTTCCCCTTCTCATCCTTTCCTTGTTTACCCTTCCCTTTGGGGGAATAAACAAATCCAAGTAGAGCAGTTAGTAAAAGACCCAATGATTTAATAGTGATGTTGTTTTGGTTTATGTTATTTTAAAGTTTTTCACTGATTATTATGAGCTCTGGTGAAGAGATTAATTTAGTTACAGTGATTTGTTTCCTTGTCTTGACTTCATAAAAATCACAGAGATACAATAATATTGTTATACATCCCCTGGGCTGGAAAATGCCCAGTAATTACAAGTGATTCATGAGAATTGCTTAACTTAGCCTTCTAAGTTGCATTGTGCTCCATGGTAAGCAGTCATTTATTGAGTTTTAAAAGTGCCTTTAGAAAGGATATAATGGGATCATCATTTAAAAGTATGTTTGGAGAAAACTCTGGGACTGTCAGGAATAATTCTTCACCCAAACCCTCCTTTCCAAAAGCTGCCAACTCGCATGTGACTTGTTTGAGTTGCTTAACAGGCAAGCAGCTGTGGAATGCCTGCCTGTCTTCCCTGTCTAATGTTTGCTGATGCTGGTGGTGCTACCTGTGGAGGACAGGCAGCCACACTTGCTGCCAAGTTCAGATGGCCAGGCCTTGCTGGGCTGTGGCTTACTTTCACAGCTGGGTCATCCATCATTTGATTAGACTGAGGTTACCCATTGACACATCCTGGCTAATGTGCCCAGTGCTACAGTGGAGATTTGCTGGGCTCTTTGGGCAGTTGGATTTTACTGGCCTCATTACTAATGCTCTGCTGGCCACTAACAGATGGCTGAGAGTGACCTTCTGGGGGAACTTAGTCCTCTTGTGATAACTCAGGCTTCCAATACACAACTTCTGAAAATTCATCTTTTCCTTTGGTGTGGCCCAGAAGAGGTCATGACCTTCTCCTTCATCATATGATTGAGCTGTCTGCTTTCCTCTCTTCCTGTTTGTAGGACAAGGCATGAAAAGCCTACCCCAAGCTTCCTTTCTGAGCAATGTGGCACTCCTTTCCTCTTCCAGAGAGGGCCTTCAGCTGAGGTCCTTGCTTCTCACTCCCTGGAAAAGACGCAGGTTAACCTGTTCCCTACTCCTGGCTGCCCTGGGCCATTCCTGCTGCCTTCCTCCAGCTTCGTTCTGCAGCCTGTGGTTTCCTGGTGGCCTTTGCTCCTTGGATGCTTATGGTTCCCCAGCCCTCTTCTTGCCTTTTAACCTTTCTCTTTCTCCCTCTCGGCCTTCTCTCCAAGTTTGACATCCATCCATGATTTTCTTCTCGAAGCACTCATTCCTTAACATTATACACTTGTTCATTTTTGTCTCCCTATTCATATCAGATGCTTTCTTTCTCTGCCTTTTATCTTCCCTGAGGTTCTTGAAGTCTGAATCTTGTACCCAACATTCTGTGGGGTCCCTGGAGCCCAGTGCAAGGCATGACTAGGTGCAGGAAGTATGATCGCATAGGGTGTATGGAGAAAACCTGTTGCCAGTGGAAAGCTGCAGGATTGTATGTTTGCCTTCTCTTGTGTTTGGATAAAGACACAGGATTCTGACTGATATTATGCAATGAACCTATCCAAAGACAGGATGAGTGCCTGTGTGTACTTAAATGGTTATTGCTTCCTAAAACCCTGTTACCTGCCCCTTGGAATGTGCCCTTTGAGCTGTAACCAATAATGACCCAAGCAAACATGTACTCTCTGACCATTAAAAGTGGAGAATGGAAGATATTTGGGAGTTTAACTAAGTCTGCCCATTAAACTCTTCCTCACTCTTGGCAATATGAATATATGTCTTGACATTATGAATGTTGTTGCATGAGTAATCTTTTTTCTGTGATCATCCTGTCTGCTGGACAGAACCATCAGCATTACACCACAAACTGTCTGATTTGAATTCCTAGAGGTATGTGTGAGTAAGAGCTTTATAAACAGGAGAAGCAGCATGTAAAAGAAATGATAGTGATCAAGGAACTTGGTGTCAGAAAAGGCAAGAGCTAGACAGAACCCAAAATGTCCAGGGTTTGAGGACTACATTAATAATGAGGGGTTTTAAAGTAGATAGAGGAAGAAGATGGATTTTAAAGGAGATGGATTTATCTACATAGTAAAATCCTGTTCAGTTAGTCTCCATTCCCATAGACAATTCTCTTCCACAGAGAACACACTTTTGAGGTATACCAAGAAAGAGGGCTGGCTGGTCTAGTCATCTTGAGCCCTAAGTCCCTGGAAAGTTTTCCATGGAGATGTATAAGGCCCCAGGGAACAGATTTCACAGATGTTACTAGCAAGGCAGAAGAAGAGCTTTGGTTGAGCTGCATTCCTCTGGGACCTCTCTCTGTCTCAGCTTGTCTGTCTGAGTTACATCGCCCTGATCTGATACTCTAGCTACAGCTGGCACTGAGAGGAGGCGATGGTGGTAGCTGTGGGCAGGTTACGGTGGGTAATTGGAAGTAAAGAGAGAGAGAGAGAAAGAAACGTGGCTTACTTAATTGCATTCTAAATTACCGGCACTGTTCAATTTGTTTCTTAAAAATAGTTGATGCATTCAAGAAAAGTCTATTCTGGAGTGAAGGCAGCATGGAGGATAGAAGGGATGGTTGCACTGACATAGGCATTATGTTGCTATGTTTGCAAGACGTGCTCTGTCTGCAAGTACAGATTTGAGTGGCTTGCTCAATTATTTTCCCTGTGTGCAGGCTAATGGTAATAAACTTGGGAAACTGAAACACATGAGTCTACAGTAATTGTTTTGCAGATAGTGTAATAATTCATGATAATTGCTTGCAAAGCATTCTCCATCCCCCCCCCCCCTTGTCTACAGGGGTAAATACATTAAAGCCACATTCTCATATAGTATTTTACAATCTATTAACATAATAACCCGTTGTTAAATAAGTCTTGCTGCTGTGGGTAAGTGTGTGATATCGGTCCATTAGACACCTTTGTCGTGTATACAAGCAACTTAATGGTGCTATTTATGGGCATCCTGTTCACTGGGTATATGCTTATAACCAACTAACAGATTCAGAGCATGAGGTACTGCCTGATGGTCACTCCTCGTGCTATCCTCATACAGTCCACCATGACTCTAGCCTGGTGATTGCGTTTAGCACCCTGTGAATGAAAAATACCATCTTGATGAATTTAGCTGTAAGCTGTGTTACAATCAAATGGTCAGAATACAATCAAATTAAATCTTAAAGCTGTTGTTTTCCTTAACATGTATGATTTTTCCTCAAACATTGTAATTAAAGAGCATATTAGGGATAGATATTCTAATTCCGTTCCCTTTATACATTTATTAGCTATCTTTGGTTAAATTTGGAACTCTGTTATGATACGCATCTGCTTATTCTTAAATTAGAATGGCTTTAATGATACCTGAAGAATTAGAAAAGTAATTGGTTAACTCCACTAAGGGAATTCATGGCAAATAAATATCATTATGTTTACCCAAGCACCGTTATAATCGGAGAGTTGTATAATTAGCCAAATTATACAGAGGGAAATTAGACACTCATTATTTACTTTTCTTGGACATTTTGTGGGTTTATTCAAACATTTTCACTGCACACACGAGATTAATTCTTCTTAAGGTTTACATCTGTTTTACCACAATGTCAAGAATTTTAGATAAAAGAGGTTCTTTTCTTGGTCCAAGTTAGCAATAAGAAATCCATGGTTTTGCAGTTACAAAGTAGCCGTTGGTGTGGAGGTTGGAGGGCTCATGGCTGCCTACTGAGGCAGAGTGGTAGGTTCCGTCATGACCAAGACAGGGTCTGGTCTAGCCGACTGGCTTCCTCCTGTCTCCAGCATCACTCCCTGTCTCAAACTGGACCTTCTGCTGGGTTTAGTTGAATGAATTCCAAACTGAGTTGGTGGCTCAGTTCTTGTCAATCTCACTGTGTGTCAAAGTCACCCTGGGGCTTAACAATTACAGTTGACTGGCCTCATGTCCAGAGATTCCAATCCAGTGTGTGACCAAAAGTGGCATGGACCAGAGATGCTCCATCAGGTGGAAGACAGGAACAACAGGGCAGTGCTGCCACACTCCTGGCCTCAGAGCTATTATCTGCCAGGGACTTGGATTGGCAGCACTTTTTAAAGCTGGGATTCACTTTCTCTTAGAAGCTGCTCCTGACTGATCAGGCTTGACCCACAAAATGAAGCAGATACATCATCATCACTGGCCTGAGGTATTACTTAGAAGAACTATAGATAAAGAATTCCCTCATCCCTTGGACGAATACTTAATGAACACTCACTTGCTGGCTACTAGGTACTTTTGAGAATCTAGAGAGTTGAGGGTAAAGAGGCATGTTTTGGAATTTGGTGGAGGAAATGAAAACAAAAAAGAGGAATAAAAGAAAGCATATAATATACTAAGTCATTTTCTGGACAATGGCGGTTTCAAATCTTACAAAGACCCGTCCACAGAGGCAGAATCCTGGCCATTGAGAAAAGACCAATAGGAACCCACCCAGTCCTAAGAGATCATTCTGGACCACCAGAGGCTGAACCTGCTTGGCCCATGAGCACACTGATATAATTTGCTTTCCTGGACCCTATCCTTGGCTGTGCCTGTCGATATCTTCCTTAAATATTGGTGGGCTTTGTGTCTGGAGAGTCCTAATGTTCATGTGTTCAGTGGCTGTGAGATTTTCAGCTCTATTTGCAAAGAACAGCCACTGGAAAATGACTCTTAAATTATAAAATGCTCTTTCCCCCTCATTATTCCTCGGTTTCTGTCCTGAATCAGAACCAAAGCCTTTAGACTTGCCTTCCTTTCCCTGAGGGTTCCCCATAGGCACAGGCTGCACACCAGGGCAGAATAATGATGCCCTCACAGCTTTCTTACTCCAGCAGGGGAAGCCCTCAGTGCCAAATTGTTGACATTGCCTTATCCTCTCTGCCGCATTGAATAAATATATTTAAAATGGGATTAGTTTGTAGTCTTTGGCTTGAGTTATAATCCATTTCCTATTCAGATACATGCTGCTACTGTTTATCTCGACCAAATAAATATTAAAATTGCATTTGAACCTCACAGTATATTTATATTCATGCTATTACAATTTTATTTCTGTCAAGTGGCATTCAGGTTTCAGATGTAAGGTAGAAATAGGAGCACACAGGCAAATGGAAGTTGGTGGTTATGATTTCCGTTGTTCTTGCCCTTAATATATTCTCTGTTCGAACTGGGGAGATGAATCTGAGCTCCTTGGTTCCCATGGAGTCTCTTGTTGAGAAATTTTTGTTAATGAAGATTTTTTTGTCTCATTATTTGAGACCCAGACAGGAACAGGGGATCCTTTATCATCTGCAGTTGTCATGCATCCAGTTTGAGTGAGAGAGCCATACTTGATGAGACATGGCTTAGGGCTAGCATTTCCAGGAACACACCCGGTAGATGCAAAAAGCTGCCTGTGACCACATGTAGGATGGCTGGAGTTAGAGTCCTGGCCTGTGTCCAAATAATTCTCTGCTTAGTCATTACACTGTCATACTACAATGCCACTTCGCAGGCTGTAGTAGCAGTAAGAATTGTGATGACTAGATCCCGTTACTTTTGAAATCTTAATTGTAAGAAGTAGTATGAGGATAGGCAATGAAATTTATAAATCGAAAACAAGCTTCTACTCCAATAGTAGACACTCCTTTTTAAATTTAAGAGCATTCCATGATAGAACTTGGGACCATAAAGTATTTTAGTTCAAAGATTATGGTCATGCAAAGGGTCAGCTTTTGAAGTTTCTTTATTTGTTGTTACTTACAGCAAGGAGTTTAGTCAGAATGATATCCCAAGAAGGAATACTTCCAGCCTTTTGAGGTTACTGGGACAGTCTCTGGTATATCTCTATTCCAGACATGAATTATTGTAGTTATCATATCATGGAACATGTAAGTACTTTGATGAACAGTCTGTACACATTACTTCATTTCACAGCAAACCTATGAGCTAGGTACCATAATTGTCACCACTTAACAGGTGACAAAATTTAGGATTAGCGAAATTGAGCAACACATGTAAAGCTATGTTAGGAACTCAGTGGTGGAATCAGGATTCAAACAGATCTGTATTGTTGCTGTTTTCACAGTGACATCTGGGAACGGGATGTTTGGAATAGATAGGAAGGGACTACACCATGTGGGTTTAGACAAAGTTTATTGAAACATCCTTCTATGCCCCTAGGGCATAGGGGCATAGAAGGCAAGGCTGTAGTCAGGGGCCAATCCCAGGACAGGAAGGTAAACAACTTGAAGGAAAACAACTCGAAGGATTAGCAACTTTGAATCCATGACTAAAAAGAGCCATTCAGGGCAAAAAGCAAGGTGCAAGTGAGGATCTATTTAGAAAGACACAAAAGTAACCTTGATGCACCGTTCTTCACTATTAACTAGGAGGAGCATGAATGGGGATATCCTGAAAAACATCACCTGAGCCTGCACTGGGCGCAGGACCTTTGCCCGGCACAGAGGAAAGGGAGTCCCCCTCCCCACCCCACCCCCAGAAGAATGTATGCCAGCACACAGCCTCATGGCACACAGGAACTCAGATGGGGTCTTGCCAGTCAATGCCTCTGACACCGTATCATTCTCAATCCAATGTTCTCGGTGCCCTGTGGTGTTTCTGTGATGATTCCTAGACATGTCAAAGACAAAATAGATCTTTGTTTTTTAGTTGCTTCATCAACTGTACACAAGACAAGCATAGTAAAGGGAAAGGAAGCTTATGTTTCAGCTTTGGCTTCATCACTGGCTACTTTTGTGTCTCCCCGCAAGCAGGTCTACAGCTTGGAGCTTTAATGTCCTCATCTGAAAACAAGGGCTCATGAGGCCTAACTTGAATGAGATGGTAGGAAAACATTTCGTACTCAAATACCCACTCAACATGGCTCCATCTGTGGTGCTCCAGTCGTTCCTCAGTTCTATCATACTCAATCTTTTCATTATCTTGCAGATTAGATAGGCTATAATCTGTAGTCAACCAGTGCCTGTGAAGAAGAACTGATTTGTTGGTTGAGGAATCAGGATCCTAAAGGGTATCTGTCACTAAACTAAGAGATTAAGGAATTCCAGATAAAAGTTAATCCCTTTAGTGAGACACATAAAAGATAAATTATATTCTTTGGGATTGAAGGCAGAGCTCAGTTGATAGAGCAAAAGCATCATGAATCAAGTTTGAGTCTCAGTCTTTGAGCCAAACAAAAAAGTAACCAACTCTTAGCCAGGCACTGATGGCTCACTCCTGTAATCCTAGCTACTTAGGAGGTTGAGCTCTGAAGATCATGGTTGGAAGCCAGCCTGGGCAGGAAAGCCAATGAGACTTGTATCTCTAAATAAGCAACGCCCCCCCCCCTGCAAAAAAAAAAAAATGCCAGAGTAGAATTGTGGCTCACATAATAGAATGCTAACCTTGAGAAGAAAAGTTCAGGGACAGTGTCCAGGCCCTGAGTTTGAGTCCCAAGATCAAATAATAATAACAATAACAATGATAACAACAACAACAACATCAATAATAATATGATGATGATCAGCTTTTCAGCTTATTCCAAACTAATACCTAACATAAAGTGAGCACAGACCCCGTACTAGGTCCTTTTGAAGATCTTACACACATTGTCATTTAATTATCACAACCACTGTGTGAAGTTGGCACCAGGCATCGTTTCCCTTTATAGGTAAGGGAAACAAAGCTCTTTAAAGGGACTCCTCCGACTGCTGCCCACTCACACAGCTGGTAAATGGAAGAGATGGAATAAGAGCCCATGAAATCTTGGCTCTTGATCTCTATACTATTTTAAAAGGTTCAAAACTTAAAGCAAAACTTACCAGCATCTAGGTAAGAATGAGTGAGTCTTAGCCAGCATACTCTCAGATAGTGCACAAACTTTAAATGTTTCTATCTATACATTGACGGGCCTTAAACCTGAGAGCAAGCAGAGCAGAGCCAATCTAAAGAATGTTTAAGAAAAACATGAAAAGGTTGGGATTAGAGCAAGAGAAAATTTGTGGTACATCTCAACCTTTTCATGTTTTCCTTCATGCTGAAATGTGGACACTTTTCATTGCACTATCTCCAAATGGTTCATATGGAATAGGACTTAAAAATTGCACATTTCATTGATTAAGCAGCCATTGTTGAGTGGGACACAGGTTAGCCCCTGAATTAACCTGGTTCAATCAGTTCTTTCTTGGAATTTGGAAGTAGTGGTCTACTGCTGGGCGGTACCAGAGCTGTAATGCTGGGGCAGACATTTTTATGCTGTGCTGAAAATTCTAGAAGTCAAAGAAAAAGATGAACAAGACAAGTGCATAGCAGGGTGAAGATTTGAGGCATCTAAGACCTAAGAGAGGAAAAGAGGGTAGAAAGGATATAGTTAGCTATTCTGGTTCCTGGTGGCTTTCAAACTCTGAATTTCAGTTCTCCAAACCTGGTTTAGCTTGTTGCTTTGGGGTTTAAGAAGATACCATTGGAAATTCTTAGTTTGCTACTCATTATTTCATTCAAGCTAGTCTGAATAGATCTGTATTATTTGACACTTAAACTTTTTTTTTTTTTTTACTTTGGACAATTCCATTTAGATAAGTGACTTGGTTTTTGTTGTTGTTGTTGTTGTTGTTTTGGTTAGTTGTGGGGCTTGAATTCAGGGCCTGGGCACTGTCCCTGAGCCTCTTTGTGCTCAAAGCTAGCACTCTACCACTTGAGCCACAGTGCCACCTCCAGCTTTGAGTAGTAGTTAATTGGAGATAAGAGTCTTTTCTGCCTGGGCTGGCTTCGAACCACAATCCTCAGATCTCAGCCTCCTGAGTAGCTAGGATTACAGGTGTGAGCCACTAGTACCCACCTCACTGACTCTGCTTTCTTGGTATAGAAGACTTATTTCCACTGTCTTCAGTTGGCCACTTAATAGTGGCAAGTCGTTACAGGTACACATTTTCTCCCAAGATATAATGGTTATAATTAAGTGATTCAAAAGCACTTCAGTGCAGATGGGCCGAGGCTATCCAAATGTCAGACTAAATTATAAAGTGAGCAGAAGTGAAATGCCACAGGAGGTAACCATCCATAATTTATGGGTAGCAGGATCAAATGAGTATATAAAATGAGCTAGAATCATTTTTTTCATGGTTTCCTATGCTTTTATTAAGTGATATATCTGAGTAGCAATGAAACATTGAAGATAAAGCTTCAAGAGTGGAGTGTTCTTACCATATGCCTGGAACTCTATGTTTTGGATCATGTGCAAGGAGAAATGTCATTAGTGGAAGCATTCCTTTTTCAGCTGGTGGGAATCTGAGCCATGAATATTTTAGGTTGGACATCGGTTCTCAGGAGGATCTCATGCTGCTGAGTCTGCCATGGAAGAAATCTCATGTTTCTTCCAGGAGAGACACCCTCTGAGATATAGATGGGAAGAGAAATTATTATAGGCTTTTAAAGCAAACCCCTGCCTGCCAAGAATAAATCCAAATTCAAGATTGTTTGAAATGGGTTGACGTGACAGGAACATTTGCAATCATGTCCCTGAAAATGTTTGTTTTGCTGGGACTATATGGCAACTAGGATACAGATCAGTGAGCAGAGAAATGATTTGCTGAGTAGGCTGGACATCACTGATGAAATGTTGGTTGGAAACATACACCATGAATCCTGTGCCTGTGCCACACGAGCTGATGGTATTTTTACAACTCAGTATTTATGAGGAATGCACTGCAGGATTTGTCATTATTAAGGCTCCAGATTCCCCCCCCCCCCCTTAGGGAGTTCAACCTTCTAACCAGCAGGACAGCTGTCCTTGACATGTAGAGTAGACATGTTGCAGAGTCAATAAAGTAATTGTGTAAAGTGGATTTGCTTTATAAAATTAGAGATGCACTCTGGAAGGAAATCCACTGAGTGCTTGCTGAAGCCACAGTATAAGGGTCTCCATTGCAATTGCATGGTGGGTTCCCTCAGACACCGTTCATGGACACCTGTGGGATATAGTTGTTCACCCTTAGTGACTTAATTTTTTTTCTTTTTTTTTCTTTTTTGCCAGTCTTGGGGCTTGAACTCAGGTCCTGGGCCCTGTCCCTGAGCTTCTTTTGCTCAAGGCTAGCACTCTATTACTTGAGCCACAGTGCCACTTCTGTATGTATTTCTCTGTGTATGTGGTACTGAGGAATTGAACCTAGGGCTTCATGCATGCTAGGCAAGCACTCTACCTCTAAGCAATATTCTCAGCTCTAATTTTCATCAGTGCTATTTCCCCATAACTACTGGTCATTGCCTCTGTGATCAGTGTATTCTAAAATTTTCTTCTAAGCTATCCTCTTCGTATGCTTTAGTCATGACATTAATCCCTTCTTTCTCCTCTAATGTACTCTACTACTCATGACTTTAATCCTGCCTGTATATTCTTTAAACAAAATGAACCATGATGTCAATCACAGAATGCTACCAGTGTGTTAATAGGATTCAGATAGGAACCCCTGTGGGTATACAGGTGTAGAAGATACTATCCTTCTAAACTTAAGAAACACAGCAAGAAAATAATACCTGAAAGATAGTTACAACCAACTGAATATATCTACTGGATTAGAATTGTACATATTTGTAAGATATGTGCAGTTCTAATCAATAGTATGTCAATAAGCAAAAATGAGTTAGAATTGACTAAAATAAGAGTTTCCTTTCTACAAAATTATATAAAACTATGTTATTTTCTAAATCACTGTTTTGAGCCTAAGTAAACATGAGTTAATAATTATCCTGTGATTAATGAAATTTTGTTTGATCAGGGAGAGAAAGATAAATTGACCTATTGGAGTTTGTGCTTGAAGCTTCTATTTGGTTAGTAGCATTAAAAACAACATTGTTTTGCCTGTGAGGATAGTGAATATTTTGAGAAATGAGGCAAAGTACCTTGTGATGTTAACTAGATTCCTCAGAGCTATCATACCAAGGTTTCATTTGTTTTTCTGAATTTTAATAAGCAGCATTGGGGTTTGTTCAATTTCTCTGTTTTCTTGTTTTATTATATGCATCCGGCGAGAACGATAAAAAATTTCTATAGATATAGAGCCTTAGAATTTCACAGATTTAGTTAAACTTGTTACCATGTACCCAGATATTCCCAGCATTCCAATTCACTGTGGGTTTTTTGTGTCTTGAATGTGCTTAATGATGTGCAGTGCATTTCTTGGAGTAGAAAACCTCTGTTGCAGTTGTCTTCCCCATCTCATCGACATTCCTCTGACAAAGACTTCCCTGGCACCAAACTGTGCTCACTGATCTAATAACCACCATTGTTTACACTTCCTTGGGCTCACCATGTGCCAGACTCTGTGTTAAACATTTTATCCAAGGCTCTACTGCAATTTATCATCAAGTCACAGATGAGGGATCCCAAGCACAACAAGTAAATTAAGGCACTCAAGCCTACATAACCAGTGGTTCAAGAACTTGAAACCAAGAATCACTCCCCCCAAGTATGAGTCCTTAGACTCACTTTATCTCAGGATCTCTTATCCTGCTTACAATTTCCATTTGCAACTGCTTTATAGAAATGTGATTGACCTGCAGAAAGCGATACATATTTAATGCATACAATCGATGAGCTTGGAGATAACTACATATCTGTGAGACCATCACCATAAACTGAAATAAACATATCCATCAAATCTGATATGATAGGGTACAGATATCCCTGTACCCTATTTTATGTGTGTGATGAGAACACTTAAAATAGGGCCTACCTGTTGAAAAACTTTATAGCTTCCTCCCCCGCCCGCCCCCCCCCCCTCCCCTGGGCTGAGGACCAAACTCAGGGCCTTGCACTCTCCAGGCAAGCCCTCTTCCACTGAGCTAAATCCCCAGCCCAAGCAAATATGTCAATAATTCCTTTTTTGTTGTTGTTGCCAGTCCTGGGGCTTGAACTCAGGGCTTAGGCACTATCCCTGGCTTCTTTTGTTCAAGGCTAGCACTCTACCACTTGAGCCACAGTGCCACTTCCAGCTTTTTCTGTGTATATGATACTGAGGAATCAAACCCAGGGCTTCATGCATGGTAGGCAAGCACTCTACCACTAAGCCACCTTCCCAGCTCTGTTGAAAAATTTTAAGAATACTTTAGACACTACATTATATAGTGGGATGTCTAGGACCTAAGCAAGCTGTGTGAGTGAAGTATTGTTCCCTTTAACTAACATTTCCCCTGCCTGTAGCCCCTAAATACCATCATGCCCAGGCTCTGTTTCTCAGATCATCATGTAAGTGGTATATTTCAGTATTTATCTTCTTTGTCTGGTTTGTTTCACTTAGCCTATGTCCTTCAACTGTTTCCATGTTGTCACAAATGGCAGGATTTCTTTCGCATTGGAAACTGAATAATATCCATTGTATGTACATACCACAAGTTCTTTATGCACTCATCTGTGAATGCACATTTAGGCTGCTTTTGTGTCTTGGGTATTATAATTCTGTAGTAACAGGAGAATGTAGAATCTCTTCAGTGTATTAATTTCCATTCCCTTGGATGTATACCTTAAGTGGGATTTCTGGGTTTATGGAAGTTCTAGTCAGTTTCTGAGGCACAACATTGGTGTACAGGGCTCTCTTCTCCACATACTCACCAAAATGTGTTATCTTTTCCTTCCTTAAAAAAAAATCTAGGGGCTGGGAGGGTGGCTCAGTGGTAGAGCGCTTGCCTTGCATGCCTGAGGCCCTGGGTTCAATTCCTCAACACCACATAAACAAAAAAGAAGGAAAAAAAAATCTAGCCAGATGTCAGTGCCTCACACCTGTCTAGCTACTTAGGAGGCTGAGATATGATGACTGCAGTTTGAAGTCAGCCTGAGCAGGAATGTCTGTGAGACTCCTATGACCAATTAACCACACATAAAAAGCCAGATGTGGATAGGCCGGATATCCATGGCTCACGCCTGTAATCCTAGCTACTCAGGAGGCTGAATCTGAGGATCTCAGTTCAAAGCCAGCCTGGGCAGCAATGTCCATGAGACTCTTACCTCCAATAAACCATTAGAAAACCAGAAGTGGTGCTGTGGCTCAAGCGGTATAAAGCTCGCCTTGAGCTGAAGAGCACAGGGACAGCTCCCAAACCCAGAGTTCAAGCTCCATGACCTACAAAAAAAAAAAAAAAAAAAAAAAGCCAGACCTGGAGCTGTGGTTAAAGTGGCAGAGTAGCCTTGAGCAAAAAAGCACAAGGACAGCACCCAACCCCTGAGTTCCAGCCCCAGGTATGGTATGTGCACACACACATGCATTCACACACACACACATGCACACACACACACACATACACACACACATCTAATGTGCTTACAATTTAATTCCAGATCAATTAGACTACCTCACATCAAAATAGGCTCATTGCAAGCTGTCAAAACAAAGCATTTGAGCACGAAGTTAGTTTGAAGGAAGTTTGCCCAGGTGTAAACCTTAGCCACACTGACATGTCTCTTTCAAGACACCAACAACATAGGAGAATTTTATTTTTCTTCCAGACTTCATAATAAGCTTGTCATGTGTCATTGACCTAAGAGAGGACACCTTCAACATAGAGAACTTTTGTTTCCAGGGTGTTCTATAAATAACTCAATTGATTAATGGCTCTGTCCATGAAGAATAGACATAAATGTACAGCTCAAGACAGTGATACAATTCTTACCCTGTTTCCCACACTGGCCCATTTACCAACATCACCTGCTTATTTTGATGTTTCCATTTGACCTTTATTTATCTCAGGGACTTAATATACTCAGAGTGTATAACAACAACTCCTCAGATGTTTTTGCCTAAAGCAAGACAATGGTGTATCATTCAGAGATAGATCTTTTGGAGTTTTATTTATTTATTTTTGCTACAGTTTACAGTAATTGCAAGTCTTTCAGATAAACTCAATAATAATATGGTGATAAATGTCATCACTCAACTATCCAGTTCAGAGGAGGACAAAACTCTGGGCACCAGGATGTGATGCTAGGTTATGTTCCTACATAGAAAAATAGAAATTGAATGAATTAAACTCTTCATTAAAAAGTGTGGCTCTTGAAGCTTCCAAAAGACTTCTCAGAGAAAATAAACTCTTCCCAATATTGAGATAAGAATTCATCTGTACAGGAGGTAATAGGCTTTCTTCGAGAGAGGTAGATATCTCTAAGAAAATTTACTTACTCAAATTATTTTCTTTCTATGATCCGAGCACATCAGTTTTTAAAACATTTGGTTGAAAATTTAGGGACAGTATTGTAGCTTGAAAAAAGAAAAGCCAAGGATTTTCCCCATTTCTCTCTCTCTCTATGTTATGTACATATATAATATGTAAGTATATAATAAATATATAATCCTTGGCTTTCTCTTGCTCAGTTGCTCATGTGAAATGTGGGTTTCTTCCTGTCAGTAGTAGGAGTCATTTCTCTATTCACTTGAATTAGACTGGTTTTGTGGTTTCTTCAACTACCTCAGTGAAGTAGAAATGACAATGTAGAAGCTCTGAGTCTAGGCTTAATGTGGTCTTGCTAATTGTCTACACTTTTGCTGTTCTGAAAGCCCCATGCGAAGGCAAGACTAGCCTTCTTGAGGATGAGAGACCATATGGAGCAGAGAGAAATCCCAGCTTAGGGTCAATAAAATATCCAGCTTCCTTACAGCCCTACATAATCACCTTGACCTCTAGTTCCAGCTGACCCACTAGCTACCTGCAGAATCATCCACTTTACTTACAGACTTGTGAATAATTAAAAATCATGTTGTTATTATAAGCCTTTTATTCAGTTATGCTTTTATGAAGCAAAAGTAACAATTATGCACAGCCTCAGATACATACTTATACAAATGTAAATGTATTTCCGGGCAGTAGGATTATAGGTGATTTTAATTATCTTTTTAATACTTTTATATTTTTCCTAAATAATATGCTTATTTTAATGATAATATTAATAATGAATGATATTGAAAATACTAATCTTAATAAAATGACCATTGTAAACAACTAGTTATTGATTGGGCAATGTCCTGTAGGGAGTCCCTTGAACAGTGTGTTCCTATTATCAACTGTTGTCCAATAAATCACTCCCAACTTTAGTAGCAGAAGATAATAACCATCTTATTAGGCTCATAATTTTATAGAACAGGAATTTGGGCTGAGCATGATAGCAGTCCCTTGATCACTGAAATCTCAACTAAGTACTCAAAGGGCAGATGGCTGAGAGCTCATCTGGGCTCATGTGCCCAACATGTCTTTTCCTTTTCTATGTTCTATCTGGTAGAGCTTGAACATTCAGGATTATTGTTTCTTCAATCACATTTCTGATGTGTGAGCTGGGCTGACCAGATATCCTTCTCTCTTTCTTCTCATAGATTTTCTGTATGTCAAGCCTGAGCAGCAGAACAGACTTTGACGAATCAGATTTCCTGATAGCTGCCTTCACCCCTAGGGTTGGAAGATTGAAAATGTTACTTTCATTGTGTGTACTTGGTTAAGCATGCTCCAAAAGGCGTCCCAGAATCAGGGAAGGAATATGGTCATTATATATGGTTAATAGTAAAAAATGATGTCAGTCTTTACATAATCTACCTTTTATCCATGAGTTCTTCACATATGTCACACAGGACACCCTATCAAATTCCGTTTTATTACAACATTGGCAGTCAAGAGCCTCTTCATTGTAATCCGATCAGGGTATGATGGATAAATCTCTTTGGATGTGAATCTTTGAGCAATGCTCCTTGAATAAAGATCTTTCCAGGTCTAAAGACCTGTGAACTACAGAAATAAATGATTTATACCTAGTTACACTCAACCTACACTCATAGTATTACCACAATGGACACTTCATCTCAAAAGGAGGGGAACGTGAACACATAGCAGCTACTCATTGACAGAAATTCTGAAATCTAGCCAGGTACATGTCATCAGCAACATTTTTCTTCGGGGACAAGAATATTATTTGTTGGTTAGAGCTCAGTGTTGACTCCTGGGGATGGCTCTTGCTCAAGAAATTCTTCCCCTTGTATCCCAGAATGGAAAGAATCAGACTGCCAGGGCAGTCTGGCTCCACGTTGACTAGCTATGTGACTCCATCCAAATTATTTTCTTTCTCTGGATACTGATTTCATCATGTGGAAGAGGCCTAGAGTAATATGCCCATATGTTTTTGGTGACCAGTGCTATTGAAAAGATTAAATGAGCTATTGTATTCACATGTAACATAATACCTGGTATTCAAATCTATTATTTTTCATGTGTAATATTATATCTGTTTAGATGGTGGCAGAGCTGTCACAGACTTTGAGAAGATCATAGCAGCTCCCCCAAATAGAACCTATTATGGAGAAATTTGCAGTACTGTCGAGTGAATTGGGGCACATCCCATAGAGATGTTGAACAATGAAGTTGTGTTGCAAAAATAAAAAAGAAGAAGAAGAAATTGTAAGAGAATCTCATTAGCTTGTTCGCCATAAAAGAAAATTACCAAAGGCTTCAGAAATATTCCTGCCTGAGGTCACTTATCAGAGTGTTCGTCAGCCTCTGGTGGCATTGTTTGTTACATGGTCTACAATTTTCAGTGTAGTTTTATTCTTCCATTTTCCATAAAGAAGCTATTGTGAACAGAATTTCAATAGCTCAGAATTGCACCAAAATTTGACCTGACCTGGCTGAAACATTTGCCCCTGCCATCTGGCTTAGAGTTGAACAGTTGTTCAAAAGACTTAGTAGTCTCAAGCCACTGGCTAAAATCTTGAAGTTACTACATCATGATAAGAAGATGTGTTTCACATCAACTATTGAATGGGGATATACAAGCATACCAAATTAGCAGGCTTTTCTTTTTCTGTTAACACAACCATACTCAAGAAGGCAAGAAGATATGATCATAAACACAAAGTATGGATTGTTACCACAAGTGATTTAAAGAAATTCCACCGCTTACATAAATACAAGCTTAACAGACAACAAGGGGAATCACACACACACACACACACACACACACACACACACACACACACACACACACACACACACACACACACACACACACACACACACACACACACACACACACACACACACACACACACACACACACACACACACACACACACACACACACACACACACACACACACACACACAAACACCCCACCTGTATTGCAAGTTTAGCTGAGTAGTTTATCCTACCTGTACTTGTTTGCCTCCTGGAACAATGCTCAAGTGATACATATGTTGTTGGCATATGTGGAGGGTACTATCCAGGCTTTATCCTTTGTTCTCTTTTACTGCATCATCATGACTCTTTGCCTTCTGTTGGCATTGTGCATTCACTTCCACTAGCTAGCACCTGGTCTCTTCCTAGAGAGTCATCTACGGGCACTGCTGCTTCCTTCACTGAAATGCCCAAAGAACCCAAATCACTTGAGGGTGGACATCTCTTTGGGGGCAGCCTCTGACCAATGGCTGCCTAGTTGAAGAGTATACGTACACAGACAGCTCTAATGGCAGACCTCTCCTAGCCTCCTCCCACCCCTGGAGGTTGAGCCAAAGTTGTTCCTTGTGGGAGTTTTCTTTATATACTACCTTTTAGCTAGTAGGGCCTACTTCCCCTCTTGGTCCCACTTTCTCATGATTCTTCTAGTTGTTTGGGGAATACGTTCTCATCAATCAATTTCATATCAGTTTCATCCCAGCGTCTGAGGAAACTTACCCTACTGAGCATGTTGGATGTCAAAAATCTGTTAGAAAATCCATTGTATTTCTCATAAGCATGATAAAAATGGCTGATGGATTCTTGAAATATTGTTTCTGCACACTACACTGTGAAAACAATACCTAAAATACATCAAATAAGGAATAATAAGATGTAATTTGATGGCCAAGCATTGTGGTGAATGTTTGTATTCTCAGATACTTGAGAAGGATAGGTAGGAAGATTGTGGCACAAGGCTAGCAAAGTTGGTATAAGTTGGCATAAGACCCTACCTGAAAAACAAATTAAAAAGCAAGATTGGGGATATGGCTCAAGTGGTAGAGTGTAGGTTCAACTACCAGTTCTGAAAAAACAAAGCCGTTTAGAAATATGTGGATTTTTAAGGCAGTTTGTGAACCCCAAACTCTAGATGAATAATTCTACAGGATTCTGACTATATGTATTATTTCATTATAGTTTAATAGAAAGCTTCTACATTTGAAAACATATGAACTAGGTTTATTGTTTTTTGGAGGGGGAGATTAAGATTTTATGGGAAGGTCAAGTTTTATAAATAGCAGGGAAGTTAAATGCATGTACAATGATGATATTAATCTATATCTTTCCAGTTTTACTCATTCACAACATATTTATTCCCTAAATATTGAGCTTGTTTTAAATTCTTGGAGTGGCACTGTGGCTCAAGTTGGTTGAGTGGCTAGTCTTGAGCAAAGAAGCTCAAGGATAGTGCCCAAGCCCTGAGTTCAAGCTGCAGGACTGGCAATATATATGTGTGTGTATATATATATATATATATATATATATATATATATATATATACATATATATGTATATATATAAACAGTTACATATCCTCTTTTTATTAACATGTTTTAATTGTACATATTAATGGGGTTTAATGTGATATTTCCGAACATACCTATAATGCAAACTGATTGAAGTCAACTTTCCATTATCCACCCTTCTGCCAATCCCCACACCTTTTCCAACTACTATTAATAACTATTCTATACAAAGTTCACATTTTTTAGCTTTTCCATATGAACAAAAACATGATATTTGTCTCTCTGTGTCTGGTTGTAATTTTATTATTTTTGGTCTTTTTCCTTTTCCTTTTGGTTAGCTAAAGGTTTGTCAGTTTTATTTTCAAGCAACTAACTCTAGAGCTGTGGATGTAGCTCTCTGATAGAGTGCTTGACTGGCATATGTGAGGTCACTGATTGATTCTCAGGACTGCCAAAAGAAAAAATCAAAATGACAGCAATTAAACAACTCCATTTCATCAACATTTTGTGTTGTGATTAAGTCTCCATTGATTTCTGTTCTCATCTTTGTTATTTTTTCCTTCTAATTTTAGGTTTGGCTTGTTCTTGAATTTTCAGGTCCTTGAAATACATTATTAAGTTCTTTGAAATCGTATTTTTGTTGTAAGCACTTAATTATATAAAATTTCTTTATTACTGATTTTGCTATATTCCATGTGTTTTGCTGTGTTATACATCTATTTTTTATTTTCTTGGAGAAAGTTTAAATGTTTCTTTCTGATCTCTTGCACCCATTTGTTTATTTAAGCATTTTGTTCAATTTCTGTGTATTGGTATAATTTCTAAAGTTTCTCTTGATAGTAAGTTCTATTCATTCTGTATACTGATCAGAAAAGATAATAGGATATAATTTCATTAAAAAATTTTGCTCAGTCTTAACAGACACATGAAGAAATGCTCAACTTCTCTGGCCATAAAAGAAATGCGCATCAAAACAACATTGAGATTCCACCTCACCCCAGTTAGAATGGTTATAATCAAGAAATCTAATAACAACAGATGCTGAAGGGGATGTGGCCAAAAAGGAACCCTACTGCATTGTTGGTGAGAGTGTCAACTTGTTCAGCCACACTGGAAAGCAGTATGGAGGTTCCTTAAAAGGCTACACATAGAGCTCCCCTATGACCCAGCAATCCTACTTCAGGGCATTTACTCAAAGGATCACAAACAAGGTTATAGTAAAGCTACTATCACAACTATGTTTATTGCAGCATTATTCACCATAGCTAAGATATGGAACCAACCCAGATGTCCTTCAGTAGATGAATGGATCAAGAATATGAGAGAGAGAGAGAGAGAGAGAGAGAGAGAGAGAGAGAGAGAGAGAGAGAGAGAGAGAGAGAGAGAGAGAGAGAGAGAGAGAGAGAGAGACACAGAGGAATTCTATGCCTCTCTCAGAAAGAATGACACTGCCCATTTGTTAGGAAATAGAAAGACTTGGAAAAAATCATAATAAATGAAGTAAGCCAGGCTCAATGACACATAGGTCCCATGGTTTCCTTTATGTGCAATAACTAGTATATGTCTAGCATAAGCAGAAGAGGTCAAAAGCTATGTACTTATGACCATATAAAATGATGTTAAGTGAAATGAACCTAAAGATATGGATACAAGATGTTTTTCTTTGTTGTTGTTTTTATTGTACTATATGATTGTTTATTTTTGTATGTTCTTCCCCTTATGGTATATCCCCTGTTGTCACTATATTTGATTTTGACACCCTGCATCTTGTATATACGTTTATCTAATTTGGGGAGGAGGAGGGGAATAACAAAATGCTGAAACCAAGGACTCAGGATGACCCATTGCAACAATGATACTCACAAGACACCATATTGGAAATGAACTTTACAACTTTGGGGGTGGGAGGAGTAGGGAAGGTGGGGGGGAAGGGACAATAGGACAAAAAACAAAGGAGGGGGTAACTATGTTTAACAAGAAATGTACTCTACCTAACTCATGTAACTGTAACCCTCTGTACAGCATCTTTACAATAAAATAAATTTTAAAAAAATTGCTGTTTTATTTTTATGGTCTAATAAATGGTCTGTTCTAACGAAAGTTCCATGGTCTAATGAAAGAATGGGTTACTGGATAAAATGTTCTGGAAATGTCTGTTAAGTTCATTTGGTCTACAGCATAGTGTAACTCTCATATTTCCTTGTTGAAATTTTATCTGATTGGATCTTTTTATTGATGAAAGGAGGGGTATTTAAATCTCTCAGTATTTTATTAGAGGCTAGGTTAAGTAGTTTTAATTGTATACAATTTCATGCTCTGATATCAGGTACAAACACATTTACAATCATCTCTTTTTATTAAATGGATCTCTTAATAATAATATAATGCCTTTCTTTGACTCTTCTTATATTTTTTGTCTTAATGTCTGTTTTGTCAGATATAGCTGTAGTTACTTCTACTTGCATTAGCTTTCCATTTGCTTAGAGTATTTTCTATCCTTTTTCTTTCTATTTTTGCTGAGGAACTGGGTTTCTTGTATGCAGCACATATTGGAGGTCTTTTTTTTCCCATTAATCTAGTCTGAATTATTTAATTGGAGAATTTAGTCAATTTACAAAAGTTCTTGTTGATAAGTAAGGAATTGCTCCTGTAATTTTCTTGATTTTTCTAAGTGTTCTGAATAGTCTTTGTTCTTTTCTTTCTCTGTTATACATGTTTATGGTTGACTGATTCTTTTCTATTTCTCTTTTGTATATCTGCTCTCTCAATAGAATTGCTGCTTTCATATATTTTAGTGGCAGTTATTTTTCTTTCACTTCAGAGTGCGGCCTTCTATGAAGCATCTTGTGGAAGTTTACACTGGTGGCTATGAATTTCTTTGGTTTTGCTTATCAGAGAAGATTTTCTTCGTCTTTTCTGAAAGGCAGTCTTTCTCTGTATAGTATTCTATTGGCAGCTCCTTTTTTTTTTTGTCAGGACTTGAAATGCATCAATCTACTTTTCTATCAAGAAATCAGCTTCTAGTCTGACAGGGATTCCTTAAATTTGACTTGACACTTCTCTCTTATAGATTTCAGAACTCTTTGCTCATCTTGTCCTCTTGATAGTTGGTTATAATAAACCATGTTGCAGATGTTTTCTGGTCATCTGTATTTGGGACTCATTAGCTTCCTGTATATGAATGTCCATATATTTTGCAAAATTAGGATAGTTTTCTACTACTATGTAATTGAATGCATTTTTTATGATTTTCTTCTTTCTCTTTTGGTACTCTGACAATGCAGATATTTGTTTATTTAAAAAAACATAAATTCAAGTTGAGAAAGTCTTCCTTTTCCTTGATCTGATCTGTTGTTGAGGCTTCGAACTATGAGTTTTTATTTTGTTGACTTATTGAGGTCTTAATTTCCAAGATTTCAAATGGAAATCTTCTTTATAATCTTTGTCCTTGTTTAATTTTTCGATCTTATTCTACTTTGTTTTTCTAATTTCATTTAACTATACATTTTATCTTATATCTCATTAGGCTACCTTAGTAATCATTCTTTTAAATTCTTTTTTTGAAGAAAAGGTATTTTATTTTTGTTAACGTGTCATTGTAACAACTGACTCTGAATCCCATGTTATATTTTCTTAGCCTATATCCAACTAAATTTGCAGAGTTACTAGACAATTTGATTAGTGTAGACACATTTGTGTGACAGTTTGTATTCTCGAGGGCTTGATAGATCTTCCTGTTTTCTTCTTTTCCCAAAAACACAGAAATAAAAATATTTGTTCCATATACCAGAGATCTGGGACTATCATCCTCAAAAATGATTCTAATCTGATGAAAAATAAAAGTGAATGCATACCTTGTTTTGCCTCTTCCTCTCAGATGGATAGTTCAGGAAGGCATTCTTTCAGGAGATCTCAACACAACTGAATCACCCATTGTCCAAAGTAGAAGCCTACTGTTATCTTATATCTCTCTAGATATCTATCTCTCTCTATATATTATTGTAAAGATATTGTACAGAGAGGTTACAGTTACATGAGTAAGGTAATGAATACATTTCCTCTTGAGCATTGTTTCCCTCTCCTTTTTTCATCTTTTCCTTCCCTACCTCCCCTTCTCCTCCCTTCCCCCACAAAGTTGTAATGTTTGTTTTCAACATAGTGTCTTGCACATTTCATTGTTACAGTGGGTCAACCTGTATCCTTATTTTAGCGTTTTTGTTACCTGTTATTTGTTTTCTTGATCCATTCATCTACTGAGGGGCATGTGGGTTGGTTCCATATCTTAGCTATTGTGAATAAGGCTGCAATAAACATAGTTGTGCTAGTAGCTTTAGTATGGTCTTGTTTGTGATCTGGGTAAGTGCCCAAAAGTGGGATTGCTGTGCCATAGGAGAGCTCTATGTAGAGTCTTTTGAGGAACCTCCATACTGCTTTCCAGAGTGGTTGAACAAGTTTACACTCCCACCAACAATGCAGTAGGGTTCCCTTTTGGCCACATCCCCTCCAGCATCTGTTGTTAATAGATTTCTTGATTATAGCAATTCTAACTGGGGTGAGGTGGAATCTCAATGTTATTTTGATTTGCATTTCTTTTGTGGCTAGATATGTTGAGCATTTCTTCATGTGTCTATTGGCCATTCTTATTTCCTCTTCAGAGAAGTCTCCCTTTAAGTCTTTAACCCACTTATTAATCGGGTAGTTGTTTCTTTGAGGATTTGTTGTTGGGGATTTAATTTTTTTGAATTCTAAGTATATTTTAGATATGAGACCCTTGTTTTTTTTAATTTAATTTAATTTTATTTGTGAACATACTGTACAGAGGAGTTACAATTACATGGGCAGGATAATGCGTACATTTCTTACCAAGCATTGCAGCCTCCTCCTTTGTTTACTCTTCACATCCCTTCCCAGCCTCCCCCCTCCCCCCATCCCAATCCTTTTCCTTCCTCCCCTTCCCCTCCGCCCCCCCCCCCACCGACGTTGTAAAGCTCATTTTGGACATGACAACTTGTACTTTGATATGAGACCCTTGTATGGCTGCTTGTATGGCTAGTGAAGATCTTCTCCCAATCCGGGGCCTCTCTATATTGATCTTGCTAGCTATGTCCTTCGCCATGCATAAGCTCTGCAGTTTCATGCAATCCCATTTGTCCAACCTTTCTTTGCGTTTCTAGGTCTTTATTAAGAAATTTTTGGCCTGTGCCAAGGAGCTCTAGAGTTTCTCTGTTCCTCTTATTCCTTCCTGTGATGTTTTCAGAGTATCTGCTTTTACTTTGAGGTCTTTGATTCATTTGGAGTTTATTCTTTTAAATTCTTCATCAGACATTTTGGACATATTAATATATTTGGGATGTATTGCTAGAGAGTTTCTGTTTCTTTTGGAATGAATCATATTATCTTGGTTTTTTGTAATGTCTTTTGTGTTTCTCTGTTAAGATTGTACATTGAGTAGGTCTCTTTTGTGGTATAGCACATAGTATCCTAAAGATGAAGAATTAAGGCAGTAAATTTTTTTTTTCATTTGTGTGATTTTAATGAAGACTGTAAGACTGACAAAGTTCAATAAATGAGTCTTCACATTTACCGTTATTTAATTTTTTGTTTGTTTTAAAATTTATATATATATATATATATTATTGCAAAGATACTGTACAGAGGGGTTACAGTTACATGAGCATGGTAATGAGTCCATTTCCTATGGAGCATTGTTACACTCTCCTTTATATTTCCCCTATAACATCCCTTTCCTCCTTACCTCCCCAACTCCTCCCTCCTCTATCCCACCCCCCCACCCATGCCTGCAGAGTTGTAAAATTCATTTTCGACATAATGTGTTGTACGTCTCATTGTTACAATGGGTCATCTGTATCCTTATTTCATCATTTTGTTATTTCCTTTCCCCTCCCCAAATTAGAAAAATGTATATATAAGATTCAGGACACTGGAATCAAATACAGTGACAACAGGGATTGTACCATGGGGAGAGAATATACAAAGAAACAAAAAAAAATCACATAGTACATTATAAGTACATTAAAAACAACAGCAGCAAAGATAAAACTACTTGTGTCCCTATCTTGGATTCATTTTGCTTAGCATCAGGTTATATGTACATAGCTTTTGACCTTTTCTTCTTGTCCTAGATATATACTAGTTATTGCAAATAAGGGAAACCATGGGACCTATGTTTCTTTGGGCCTGGCTTACTTCACTTAATATTATTTTTTCCAAGTCTTTCCATTTCCTAACAAATGAGGCAATGCCATTCTTTCTGATGAAGGCATAGAATTCCATTGTGTGTGTGTGTGTGTGTGTGTGTGTGTATTTCTTGATCCATTCATCTACTGAGGGTCATCTGGGTTGGTTCCATATCTTAGCTATGTTGAATAATGCTGTGTACTGGTAGCTTTAATATGGCCTTGTTTGTGATCGTTTGGGTAAATGCCTAAAAGTGGGATTGCTGGGTCATAGGGGAGCTCTTTGTGTAGTCTTTTGAGGAACCTCCATACTGCTTTCCAAAGTGTTGAACAAGTAGTAAACTTAAAAAAAAATCCATGACTTTGTGGAACTTACACTCTAGTGAAAAGATGGGTAAAAAACTTATTTTTAGTATGTGAGATGAATGGAAGTACTATGGAAAAAAAATGAACCAGGATGAATTGGGCAGGGAGTACAAGTGATCAGGGTAGGCCTCACTGATATGATAGTACTTGAATACAGATCTAAAGGAAGTGAAGAGGCCAGGCATGATGATATCTGTTGAAACTTTGTTCCTACCTCCTGGTCTACTACCACATTAATATAGAGGCCACATTTCCATTAAACTGCTTCCATTTCATGGATGAACACACTTACCTTAGAAACCTTATTGAAGTACTAATTTAGGACCAGTCCCGTGAGATCTAGATGGACTGGCTTGCAAGAAACTTCCCTGGGCTTTTACTGAGGACTAAAACTTTCTTGAATGATTCTTTTCTCCCAGAATGTGATTACATTCTAAGATTTATCTTTCAATCCCTCTTGTAATTTACCTGAATTTCTCTGTAGCAGTTTTTTTCCTCTTCTAATCCATCTGTTTTATAGAGGACCCCAAATAACAAATACAGCAAATGCAATGCTTGATATGGTTAGGAACAGCAAGATCATGTAGATGGAGCAGACTTAGAAAGGGATAGAGTAGTGGGGTTGTGGGGACAAGCATAGATGGGGGCCAAATTATGAGAGCCTGAGAAGGATTATGAAGAACTAGTCATTTACATTAAGCAAGATAAGGGCAATTTTGATAGGCTTTAATTAAAGTATGGTGACACGATTGAACATTTTGAAAGGAATAATGTACTGCTACACTGAGGGCAGGTCATAGGAGAAAGTAGAGGTCTAAGTCAGAGGCCACTGTAGCATCCAGACAAAAGATGATGGTATTTGAAGGAAGAAGGTAGCAGTGGAGATGGTCTAGAACCAGCACAACTGACTTTTCATTTGGACTTGAGGTATGACAGAAAAGCATCAATGATGACGTGGGACATTTTGTCCTGTGAGGATGGACTTGGAATTTACTGAGATACAAAATGGTAGGTATTGTAAAGTATTATCATAGATTAAAGAGTTTTCTCTTGCCTGTATGCTGCCAATGGTGATTGGCTTATATTTCTACTTCATTGTGATACTTTTCATACTCTGCTTGCTATTGTTACTATTGCTAGCTGGGAGTACTTGTTCTCTGTCTGATACCCTAAGATTACATAAATAAATAAATAAGAATTGTGTATATGCAAAAATATATAATACTTATATATGATGACACATAATATATATTGTGTATAAATAGATGAAAATAGATAGATCACATTCTCCACTTTTCCCATGTAATCCTTCAATAAATTTAGCCACATAGAGTTACCACCAGGTTCAGAACTTAGTGAACAATTCAGTAGTGATACTCACTAGACACTTTGTTGAAAATGAGCTATAAAACTTGGAGCAGGGGATCTGGAGGGACAACACCAGAAGCAAACCAGGGAAGAGATTACAGAGTTCAAAAAGAAATTTTTTGTACTCATTACTTAACCAATGTAACTGTAACCCCTCTGTACATCACCTTTATGATAAAAATAAATGAAAAAAGGAAGAAACAGTGAACTGGAATTCAGGATAATTCTCATGTTACAATCTTCATTATGTAGTATGCTTCCTGTTGCCCTACGCACTTTTCTATACCTCTTTTTTTTTTTTATTTAGCACTGCCTTCCAAGAGCCTGTAAGCTTCAGTATGACCGATGACATTATGATCGTCTTTGTATATGCCATTTCTATCAGTAAGGTTTGTTGCATGTCGTAGGGTCAATAATTCTTCATGACATTTTGGGAGCTGTGTGTCCCTGGCTTTCTCCACACTCACCTTCAGCAAAATGTTAAGAAATCCCTTTAAAAATGATGGTATCCATTACCTGATTCTACCCAGTAACTTCTTTGATTATCCTTAACTTAAAGCTGCAGGAAACCATTTCATACTTTCTTCTGAGTTTTAGCACTTGATTATTGAACTTAATTTCCCTAGTATATTTGGGTTCATCTAGGTCCCCCAAAAAATTCAGGAAGAAGATGCTGCCTGAAATTTTGGTCCTCAACACTTTATTTTTGGTGCTAGAGATGAGGTAAGTGTCCTAGTTAATGGGAGATGAGAACACACCTAATTCTTTGCCTTTGCATTCTCTTTCCCCTCTCTTTTAAAGGCCCCTCTCTTTAGACTTGAGAACACTTTTGCTAGTACACACACACACACACACACACACACACACGCACACACACACTAGTTAAGGGTCCGTGGCAAAGGAAAAACAAGAACAACAAAGAATTGACTAATTGCTGAAACATTGCTTCCTACATATTTGCAATAACTGAACTTGACTGTTAATTCCTAATTATTTGGTAACACCAAATGTATCTGTAAAGTTTCACCTTCAGAATGGCCAGTAGCTTTCTGGTGCTCTCCAGCTGATAATAACTCTGGACCATGGACATCTGATTAGAAGTAATTGCAGCAGACTGGAGGCCTGCAAATGTTAAAATGTCTTTAGTTTTACAGGCCAATAGATGCTATGGTCTAGCAGTTCTGCATTATTAGTAATAAGCTCCTTAAATCTTTAGGGAGGCAGCCCCAAAAGACCATTGTAACCTTTGTCAATTAAGTGAGAAACAGTGACTGTGTTTGTTGACTGTGTGTATGAAGAACAGGCATAGAGTAGGAAAAACAACCATTTTATCTGCCAAGTAATTTAACATATAAATGCTTACTTTGCCTGGAAAGCAAAAATAAATCAGTCAGTCAAATATAAAATATTCATCATATGCAAAGGACCTATCTGACATGTTTTTGGGAATAGGTTGATAGACAAAGAAGAAAACCCTATTAGAAAGATCAGAACATAATTCCACATGTTAGTGGTTTAAAATGATTCCAGAAAAACATTAGTCTCCAAGTCAAGGTGAAGGCCTACAGTTGAACAATCATATCTAAACTTATAAAGGATTGAGAAGCTGGAATTTGTACACATCGCTGGTTCTTCCCTTATATGTTCACATGATAAGTGGGACAGCTCTATATTGGGGGCATATAATAAATTTCCCATGGGTAGCCCATCAGCATTTTAAATATAAATGATCATTTCATAACTTGAGAGAGGGCAGAAGTGACAAACAGACAAAGAGTAACTGAGAGGAAGAAACTTGAGAGACTTGGAATGCATTAACAGACCAGGGAAGGATGCAAGAAGTCGTTTTCAAAAGTGCTAAATTAGGTTGAATTGTTCGAAATGATCTGCTCTCATTAGCAAAGAAGAGAACCATCTACATACAGCTGTTGACAAACTAGATATAGTCTAGAATGTTGTGTTTAAGTCAGAGAGAAAATAAGACATTAATATTCATTTCCTTTGTTCATTTAACATCACATATGTGCTCTCCATGGATTAGGTATTGTGTTAAAAGACTAGGTCAAGCATTGGCTACAAAGGCTTGCAAGTCCTGATGCTAATGTGATATGACACCCACCACCAAGGAGTCCCAAGCTCCTGGCCCGGGACTTAGTTTTCTTTTCAACACAGACAGGAATCCTCACTATTAGCAGAGCAGATGGAGAATGTTGTAGAAAAATCAAGTAGCAGGGGAGGGCTGGAATAATGACAAAGAGCAGAAATGAGAAGTGAATAAACTGAAAATATACTTAAGACTTATAAATAAGATGAGAAATGATAGATGGTTGGATGTTGGCTGGGTATGAAAGTTTCTGGGGAAAGGTAGAATATGACATCAAGATTTCTAGCTTGGGCAATTGAATGGATTGTAATACTATCCACTGAGGTTTATGAGGGGAAAAGCAAGCCTGTAGGGAGAAATATGCTAGTTTTAAATATTTTAGGCTAGAGGATTTTGTGGACCATCTGAATCTAGTAAGAAACTGGATATGTGTTTATAATTTAGCTGCATTATCAAATCTCATAAGGAGATAGTGTAGAGCCAGCCACTGTTGTAGACACTGGAGTTCTATTATTTATTTGAATCCTGGCTCCATCAGGTACCTTGGTCAAGATCTTTAATACATCTTAATCTCTGTTTCCTCTTCTCTAGCAAGGAGATAACCGTAGTATCTCCATAAAGACTCATCTGGAAGATTAAGTGAATTCTTGGCATAGATCCTATATGTTATGTGCATGCTAGTTTTTATTGTCATTGTCATTACATCTAAACAGTATTAAGTATTTGGAGAATGAATGAATCAGTGAATATATTAGTGGATGGATGAATGAATCTAAGATCCCTCAGAGACCGTATACAGAGTGAGAAATCATGAAGAATAAAAATAGAACCCTGGGCCCTGCACCAGTGGTTCATACCTATAATTCTATCTACTTAGGAAACTGAGATCTGTAGGACCCAGGTTCCAAGAAAGCCTGGTGGACAAATAGTGTACTTATTCTATTCTATTACTGACACAAACCAGAATATGGTAAAAAAAAAACAAAAAAAAAAAAACCTCCTTCTAATGAGTAAACACTGTGTGATTTGTGTTTGCTAGTGTAAAGGATATGTTCCTGCTTTGTCTGCTGTCATTAGTTTTTGTATTATTTCTGTATTACCCTAGGAAATCAAAGTCTCAAAGCATAAAATATAAAACTAAGATCTTAAAGTCATTTCAAAGGTAGATAACAGATAGTTGAATGAAATAGTATACATAAACATACTTTTGAAAGTATCTCAAATTAATGACTCGGATAAATTTGATTTTAATTTGTAACATTATTAGTCTTAATGGGTAAGTGCATTATAGTAATCAAGTACATAAATTTCTTGGTAATAGAGTGTTTGGAAGTACAGCTTGTAATTTATTGGTGAAATGTATTTTCATATTTACTTTAGGTAAGGATGTTCGTCATATTTCTAAGTAGCTTGTAACTATAAAGAGATGTTCTATCAACTTCGTTGTTTTATTGGGTATCTGAATGGCAGTTTCATCCTAACATATTCTTAAATTCATTTATTTTGACAATCGCTGCTAACTATATCTCATGTTTAATTATTGTCACATAGTTACAATAAAACCTGATTGTTGAAGGCATCAATATTTGACTGTCATAATTATTATTGTCATGATGTTCTTACATGGCTATTTTATCAGTGTCTCTGATTTTGAGACCCAGTTTGACCCCCTTTCTTGCTTTCTATCCCCACTAGTGCTCACCTATGGGACGTCAGTACCCTTATCTTGGCAGGTACCTCAGTCTCAAAGTCCTCATTGTCCTATGTCTTCTTTCTAAAAGGGGGAGGGGGGAAAGATTGCTAACAAGCATTTATATGGAGACATGAGGCAGGTTTGGTAAAGGCAGAGAAAGGACAGTTATTATGCCACATGGCCACCCAGCGTGAAGAGGAAAGGTAAGCCTTGCCATCCATCTTTGGGGTGCTGGGATGGTCTTTAGGCTTATGTAGAGAAGGGATTTGGGCAGGGGGTGAGAGTTATGCCTAATTACTGATCTCTTTCAGTCATGGGTGTGGTCCAGTTGATCATCAACTCTAGATAGTTAGATAGTTAGATGGAGCTCAGCATAAAGACAGATACAAAATAGAGGTGGGGAGGCCAAGCCTTTATATGGTTTTAGTTGCTCTTTGCTCATCAGGCTCAAATGAGCAGGCAGTACTTTTCAGTGTATAAATAGCTTTTGCAAGGTCACTTCCTGATGCTTAATACCCCAGTAATACTCCTGTGAGGGATGCTTACTTAATTGGCATTCCAGGCAGGTGAAGGCTGGGTACGTTAGCCCTGGAGAGCAGCCATGGGTGGGACGCTACATTATTCACTATGCATCTTCCAAGTGCCTTACCTTAGCATCACCCAGCTGGCACTGGTTCCTCTTGAGTGCAAATAAATAAAGTTAAATTGGGTTTTCAGGAGAGAGAGGGGAGAGGGGAAGGGATATTGAAGGGGAGGGACAAAAGGAGTGAAGAGGGAGAGAGAAGAGAGAGTGGACAGAGCAAGAGGTAAGAAAAGAGAGAGATGAGAGAAAAATAGAGAACACATAGGAGAAGGACTGATGACTTGTTTTATACCCTTCACATTCTTATCCACAGATGCTTACAAGAGTCAAAACCATGAACAACATAGAGAACTAAAACTGGTGTGATGATTTGGAAATCACCTTGATGGACCACCCAGATGGGAAAGTAGGTTACATATTCTATATGACTGTCTCTACCCTTAACAATGCACCCACTACAGGGTCAGACTGTATCTATCCATCATAGGTGCTAACAAGGAGGAGAACGAGCTGTTGATACTGATTGGGACTTAGGAGATTAATTATGACAAAGATACTGCTGGCTCTAGAGAAGTTACTCTTATAGAAGACCGAACAGTGTGTTCTTTATTACAAGTATTTTTGAAATGATGGGAGCTTGATTAAATATTCAGTGAAAGGAAAGACAAGGAAATGTACACATTCAAGAGGCACAAACAGTGGCATCTCTGTTCTAACATTTGGAGTATGTTAGTACAGAGTATCTTGATGCTGTGTTTAAAAGTACTGTTTGGAAGGTAGTAGGGTTGTAATGAATACCCATATATCTGTTTAATACATACCTTAGTGAGTGATTTTTGTCTCTAAGAAGTTTTGTGAACTTAACACCATGTTTTTCCATCACAGGGACCAAAGCTCTCTTTTTCAGAGCAATTATTAGTTTTAAAGAGTATTTATTATTTACTATATTTAAGTAGTTGTGTAAAGGAGTTGCCATTTAACAAAGCAGTTTTTGGACACAATGCATCTTGATCAGTGTCGCCCCTTTCAATATTCTCACCTACCTGACCAGATCCACCTCTTCCTTTACTTTTCATAATTTTGTAGTATATGCCCTGAATTCTAGACTACATTCTCCAAACCATTTTTCCCAATATCTTAGACAATTATTGCTTCCTTGACCACTGGGAAGCAAATTTTGATGCTGGCAACGCCCAAAGCAAAAGCTGTTGAACATCAGCCTCTAGTGGAACATGCTTGTAATCCTAGCTACTCAGGAGGCTGAGATGTGAGGATTGCTGTTCAAAGCCAGCCAGGAAGAAAATTCTATGAGATTCCAATATATCTCTAACCAGCAAAAAGTCAGACATATCGATGTAACTCAACTGGCTGAGTACCAACATGAGTGAAAAAGCCAAGTGTGAACACAAGGAACTGAGTCCAAGCCCCAGTACTGGCACCTGAAAAAGCCATTATGAAGTCTTGTTTAGCTGGGCACCAGTGGCTCATGCTTGTAATCCCATCTGCTTAGGAGGCTGAGATCTGCCTAAGCAGATTTCTGCCTAAGCAGGAAAGTCTGTGAGAATCTTGTCTCTAATTAGCCACCCAAAAGCTGGAAGTGGAGCTATGGCTTAAGTGGCAGAGAGCTAGCCTTGAACAAAAAAAGTTCAAGCACAGCAACCAGGCACTGAGTTCAAACCGCACATCTTGTTTATTCAGATCTAAATGATAACAACTGTCCCTGAAAGAGAAATAAAGGAATATAGGAATATAGAAAATGTTTTTCAAAGAAGCTTCACATATATCCTTCTTTGCTAGCGTGTGAATTTCACTCTAAGTGTGCTCATTTCCTAGTTATAAACTGTAGCCAGAAACAAAAACAAAAACAAAAAAAAACATAAAAACCGAGAACCTGGCTATTCCAAAGCTTATGAAATCAGGTACTCTTTCCTGATGAAAAATTCCCTGCTCAACAACTAATTTGCTGCTAATGATAATAAGGTCATCCAAGTGCACAGCTGCTGGGTTTCTGCGGTGCACAGTGACTGATTAAAATTACCCAGCAAAACCAGAGAAGTGGGCTATTACACTGGTGGGAAAATCGTTCATGGAATGAAGCCTTAGGCATTGATGGGAACTGGTTAGTTAGCCTACCATTAATTAGCAAGGGAAACCTCACCTGTTTTAAATAATTTATATCTTCATCCAAAGTAGATAATAGTAGGAGTATAATAATGAGGAGGCATTACTTCCCACCAGGAGGGCTTTTGCAAACACAATTTACCTGAACAAAAAATCCCGGGGTTTGAACCCCATTTGGCCCAAAACAAAACTCAACCTAACCAACTGATCCCTCAGACGATATTCTTTAATATGAAACTAAAATTAATCTACTGTATATAGAGTGGAAATAATACCATGAGAATTTTTTTCATTATATTTAGGAAAAAGAAAAGTACCCTTTACTCCCTCACCCTTTTTTCTTTGTGTGTGTCTTTGATAGAAATAGATGGCAGAACCATTCAAATAAGCACCGCTTTATTGAACAGGAAGATTGAAGATTGATTCCATTCATATAAATAATAAATTCTCTGAACATATAAAATATTCCTTGAGCTGCATTAATGCATATTTGCATTTCTCTTTAATATGAAACAGCTGTTGTATTTTTCATTTTATGGCATTTTAAAGAGAAGGAAAGAATCCAGACCCAACATGAATCACATCACCACTACGTTTCATTAAAGACAATATCACATTAATTCCCACAGCTCCTGTGTCTGATGGAGAACAGAAACTTGCTTCATTTTTAAAACCCTGAAAGTTAACATGGAAACTTGAGCATAAGCATTTAAATGATCAACTTGAAATGAGAAAAAAGAGTCTGCTCTAATACACATCAGTATAACTGTAGCACTTTGGATTTAGGAGCTTGAAAGGTATAGGTTTTACTTACATAAATCAAATCGTCCTGGTGGAAAGTAGCCATGTAAATTCCCCTTTCTCACCTGGCATTCTCATTTGGATAGAAAGATTGATTTTTCTTAGCAATAGAATCAGCTGCCTACCTTAGGCTAACATAGTTTCTTTATAATTATGCAAACCAAATTTCAGTCATCTTCCTTAGCCTGGCCTTGGGAAATAAAAATATGGCTGGCTAAAGATGGATGATGTTTTTCATTAGAGTCTGATCACCCACATTCTACATATATAATAATAATTGAACCTACGATTTTTTTTTGCCTGAGCTGAAAAATGTAATTATTTTTTAGAAGCCCTGGATTTGTGCCTTCATATTTGCAATGGCATTCTGAGTGCATGCTCTAAGAGCATATGTTTGTCCCTCCTTCCTTGTCTCTTTCCTGACTATACTTTGAAACTGTTAACTAATGGGGAGGAGGAAAAGCATTGTACTTACAGTCTGGTTTAAGTAGCTCAGAAATTTGAGTTTGCTTTTAATCTGCTGAATGAACTTCGGCAAGCTAAATGGACTTGTTGAACTTCAAGATCTTAGTTTATAAAATGAGAATACTGATTGTTGCCTCCCAAGCCTGTGATAAGGGTTAAAGGAGATAATGTGAGTAAAAAATACCAGCCAGGGAGACTAGGAGCCAATAATAGCTCCCAAATGGTGTCAACTTTCCTCCCTCCTTTTGTTTTTCCCTCGCTTCAAAGGATAGGCCGTGGTGGTGTCCAGAAGTCTTTCCGCTGCAGGCTGAGTATTTCATACAGTTTGTAGATTGTCCTGAAAAAGCTTCTCATAGAGCAAGCTACAATCATGAGTCACAACAATCACAGCCATTACAGCCTCTCTGTTTGTGTAGAAATGTCAACTATAGCCCCAATATGACAGGTCATACGTTGAAGGAAAATCACACATGGCAGCTTGGAAAAACTAGGATCTAAAGTCCTTCTGTGATATTTGAAAACAGAGCATCATCTCAGATTCAGGGTTGCAAAAGGCAGTAGCAATCTCCCTGGCTAGGATGTGGCTATGGAAAAGCTAGAATATTTGGAATTCACAGCATCAAGAACATATGCCAAGATTCGGTGGCTGAAAATGTTTTATTTTCACGAGCAACTTTACAGCGCAAGGAGAATTCTTTTTTTAATCACCTTGATTCGTTCCACTCTGAGTGAGGATTATTGCTTAATTTTATGAATATGTAGAGAAGCTATTTGAGAACTCACTGCAATGGGCACAGAACTCATAGTCTTTCTGTAGTGGGAGGTAGGGTATAGAAACTGCCTATGTGGAAATCACATATGCTCTGATTCTAGCCTTGATACTTCCTGAAAGCTTTAGGGCACATTACTTACTTGATTTGCCTGAACTCCACTTTTCTCAAGTGAAAAATTGGAATCACTCTATTGGGTCATTCTAAAGTGAGACAGTGTGCTAGTTTAAGCCAAAACTTAAGGTTCTTTCTCTTCTCTCAAACTCTTTATTCCTTTTCTTTCTCCCCAACCCAAACCCCACCTCCTAAAACTGCTCTTCCTCCAACTCTTCTCATCTCACAAATGATACCCCATACACTCATTTATTGTTCAGGTCAGTAACTCCTCTTGTGTCTTATCGTCCTCCCCCAGTCCCTTCCAATGCATGAGTTTCCCAGTTCTGCCTTCAAAATATTTAACAAATGGCTGGCTCTACGGGGTCTATTTCTGCAATCCAATCTTGTGGTCTTGTTGGGCAGTTTCCGATTTTTTTCCTCACGCCCCCTGCAGGCAACTTTCTGTATTACAACCAAAGCAAACAGAACTATAAATCATATCATGGGAGGGACTTCAATGTGTAAAATCTTCAGTGGTTTCCTGTTACACACGAGCTAGAGTCCAAACAAACTCCCCAACTCACTACTGCTGGTGTTTGGAAAATGTTAGGCATCTCCTGCCCTTTCTCCTTTGGTGCCCTTCATCCTGTCAACTGGTCATCTCAGGGACTTGATAGAGTCCCCTCTGGTTGGAATTCATTCTCTCTCATCCTTTAGAGTTTAGAATTTTAAAGCAAACTCAAAAATCCATGGCCTTACAGAGGTCTTCCTGGGATCCCTACATAATGAAGATGACTACCCTAATCATTGTACAATTACAAAATATATTTTCAAAAATACGTTAACTAAATAAAATTAATTTCAACTTAATCTTCTTGTAGAACCTTCTTTGTTTCTTGTGTGGGACATGTCATTTTCTACTTTGATTAGGGGTATCACCAATCAGTTAAAACCAAGGACTCTGGCCTTCCACTTCAACTATAGAGCTATATAGTTTTATCTGTTTTGCCGGTTAGGTTTCTGCATGAGATTACCTTTGCTAAAACTTTGAAAACTACTGCTTTCTTGTTTCCTACCAAAATCCCCTAAGTACAGAATTTACTTCTTTTTTTTACTTTTAGTTCAAGAATTGTGTAATTTAAATTATATTTTTATTATCGTTAAGTAGTTCTACAAAAGAATTACCATTCAACAAATCCTTGTATGAATACGTCTTGATCAATGTCACCCTTTTCATCATTCTCCCCATCCGTGCCAACCCTACCCTTCCTCTCAATTTTCTTAATTTTGCATTTAATTTTGTTATTTATTCTTATTATCTTTAAGTACTTGTGCAAAGGTGTTTAGCAAAGCAGTTTATGAACACACTATATCTTGATTCCTCCATACCTGGGGCCCAGCTGTAGTCACTCAAGTCCTTTTGTTTGGGTGGATGAAGAGATTTAGGTACTGGGCCTAGCCTGATACTGCTCTACCACACAGTCCTCTGCCTTGGTATGGAGCCTTGATTGAAGGCTTTTCCCAACATCCTTATCACTGTCAGTATTTGTATATATGGAGCTTGTGGCATTTTCAGCTCAATAAGTTGCTCTCAGTTATTTGAGTTTTGACTTATGGTTTGGTTTACCTTTCCTAATCTGTTTACACATTCTAACAACTTCCCATTCATCCAGTCTTTCCCTCCAGGGAACTTAACCAAATTGGCCAATTAGCACTTCCTCTCTAACAAACAGATAAATATTTCACTCCACTCAAGTATGGAGGACACCTTGCTGTGATGAGATAAATCAGGACTTCCCCATAGATTTTCTTTACCTGGAGTGAATGTTTCACTGGAAACAATTATAGCAATAATAATAATGTACAAATAGGAAAATGTTTCATGGTGGTGTCTGCTCTAGGGACTTTGATTTCTCCTTAGAGTCAAGGACTGTGATGCCAAGTGAGATTTCTCAGTTTGCTTGGGGGTGGAATGGCCCCTATGGTTTAATAACCATACTATCTGATGAATGGTAGTACAAAGTGGGTTTTGGCAAAATATATTCTGTCTACTGTTACCATACCTCCTTCATAAGATTACTAAGATTATATATGATATTTTAAAAGATAGATATTGGTTCTAGTCATGGTGAGATGTACCTAGCTACCCTGCAGGATTACAGTTCTAGGCTAGCTTGGGGAAAAAGTAGGAACCCATTTCAATCTACAAGTTAGGTGTGGTGGTGTGCGTCTATCAGACAGTTATATCAGACAGACAGACACACACACACAGACAGACAGACAGACAGACAGACAGACAGACAGGTAGGTAGAAGTATTGCAGTCTGAGGCCATCCTTGGGCAAACACATGAGAGTCTATTCAGAAAATAACTAAAGCGCATTTATGCCAACAATTAAGTATCATATTTATTATCCTTCCATATCCCAGATGATCCTGACCTTTCTGCAAATTAGCTATTCAAATAGATTAAGTGACAATTTTAAGAAATAAAAATCAATATATGAAGGTATTAGTTTATTCTATGTAATGATCATCACATTTTACTCCTTAGCTCTTCGATTGAAAGCATTGCCCACTATGCCTATTAATGAATTAGTGGTTTTGCCAAGTCACTAAAGTGTTTTGGTTTTAAATGAGGAACAATAATCAGTTGGCTAGCAGTGTAGTAGTCATTTATAGCTGTGTGGGTGATGCTACAGGTATCAAACCGTGATGTTCTTTTATCAAGACTAATTCCAAGTGTAATATTTCAATTTACTTTTCTCTAAAGCACCCAATTTGTATTTAAAAGGTAGTCAATATAGGTTAATAAAATGGTGTCAACCAATCCCTAATGAGCTGTTCTGGTAGTATAACTGAGCCTTTGTTTTCATAAATTGTCCTGGGCGGATATCCTACTAGATTGCCTGCCAAAAAGACAAGCAAGAGCCTACCCCTGCCGTATACCCAGGAATGCTAAATACCATGCATGTCATGTCTATGTTGATGCAAGTCAGTAGGTGAGGGGACCTCAGATGGAATTAGGATACAGCAATAAAGCCTAACACTCTGTGTAACAGATATGCAAATAGCAAGTAAAAAGTACAGGGAAGGAAAAAGCACTTTCATGAAAGCCTAGATAAAAGAGGAAACCAGAGGAGGGAGATTTTGGTTTCCTTGAGGCCCTGGGAAGGCTTTTGGAATGGCATGGCACTGGAATAGCACATAAAGAATGAAGATGGCTGAGGAGGGTTCTGGAAACTTGGGCAGTATATTAGGTTTTCTTTGGTCGATCGTGGGGCTTGAACTCTGGGCCTGGGCGCTGTCCCTGCACTCTTCAGCTCAAGGCTAGCGCTCTACCACTTGAGCCATAGCACCACTTCCTTATATTAGGTTTTCTGTTGCTGCTAGAGGTTCAGTGTTTATTATTTCACAGTTTAGCACATGAGTGGCTCAAGCTTTTTCCGGTTACTGGAAGACTTCCGTTCCATATGGCTGTGGAACTAAGGTTGCGGTTTCCTTGCTGACTGTCAGCTAGGCACTTGTCCCTTTCTGTAAAACCACCTGCCCGTCCCATCCCATTGCCCTCTTTCCTTATCTCTGACTTCTTTTCCTGCATCTCTCTGCCTTGAAGATGTCCTGTGATTAGATAGACCCACTCAGCTAATTCAGGGTAACTTAGGTGTTATTTGCAAAGACTCTTTGGCCATGTAACGTAACCTAGCTATGGGATCAGGGAATTGATATATTTGGAGGCCATTATGCCTACCTACCACAGTGAGATAGAGCTTTAATAACATTTTAACAAAAACCTTAATGATGCCACTAAAAGGAAATTTAGATATAGAGAGTTAGATTCTCCTTTGTTGCTTGAGGCCAGAGGACTTGGTTGTATTCAGTTTTGTATCTCAATGCCAAAATCCTGCCTTCTCATGAGTAACTAATAGAAATAATTTCTAAAGTTGAGTTGAAGGAAGGTGATGATGATTATAACAAGAGGATTACATTTCTTCGGCCAGAGAGTGAGTCTCTGAATATAGGATTGTCTGGCAGAAGTGGTGGGGTTAAGATTGAATAAAATCCAGGTCTTGTTGGTGAGCCAAGAATCATACTGTGGAATGGACCCCATCTTCTCTCATGTCTGCTGTTTTCTACCCGCTGAGACCCTGCAACCACCATGAATCTTTGGATTGATTGCTGCTTGAGACTGTAGTATTTCTAGACTGGTGCATTGCTTTCTGAGCTTCCTAGCATTCTCTAGTACCCCCTCAGGGTTCTCATTTCCTGACTTACACTCTTAGGCCTCAGTCTGCCACCTAATTGCTATTGAGCTAATTTGCTGGGTTTGGTGAGATTAACATTTGATACGATTACTCTTGGAGTTAAATAGGGAAGTTGCATTTTGAAGGCCAGTTGCTCCGAACTCTGGCTGGTCTATTGCAGATAATATCTCTAAGGTTCAGAATCCTCATCTACCAAATGGATAGAAAACAATGCATAAACAGTTGGGTGAACCAACTGGGAATACGTAGGTATGTGTTTGTGGCTTAATTATTTTTTTTTTGTCTTTTCTTTTTTGGTACTGGGGATCGAACCCAGGACGTTGCACTTGCTAGACAAGCGCTTTGCCACTGAGCTACATCCCAGCCCTGTGGCTTAATTATTAAGTAAACTAATGAGTATGAGTTCTCAACCTTTCCTCAGAATGATTGTAATCCATGGCAAATGAATTTAATTGAATTGATTTGAAATTTTAACTGAAATACCTAGAATTGAAATATAGTAGCAATTGGGGCTCTAAAACAAGAACACCCAGGCCTTTTCCCATCAGTCTTTCCCTTTTCCTAGGCATCTTCCCTTATTGAGTAGTCTCTGTCTCCATGCTGGGAAGATATGAAACAGACTCCATGTCAGATTCATCCTACCCAGTGAAGTCCTTGCTCCAGCCCAAAGGGATTATTCTCTTCTAGAAATTGTTGTACTTTTCATTATTAAGTCATCCTATGCTTGCCTTGTGACATGTCTCCTCTTGATAATTAGTTTTCTTAAATGTTTATATCGTGTCCCCTAAATTGTTATATGAGCATCTAGTCACTCACTGAAATACATTTCTTGAGTATCTTCTATGTATTAGAAGTGGAAAAGTAATGGGATTGAGAGAAACACAGTCAGTTCTTGAGTTGACTGGTTAGACAATCATTTATGATCAGGATGGCATGTATTTATAAGGAATAAAAAAGTCATAGAAACTCAAATTGTAGGAACCCAAAGCAAAGATATCTTTATGCAGCCATAGGACTTTGCACTTAGCAACAAATATTAATTAAAAAATCTACACGTTCACTCTAAACTTGGGAACTTGATCCAGTTGATTCTAGACACTATTGTGCAGTGTGTTTCTCACTTTCGGTCAGGCTCCATCAGAAATTTCCCAGAAAGAAATGGCTTCTTTCTGTTCCTTGTTGTTATCTTCATTGCCACCCTTACCAAGTGTGACCCTTGTCTCCTTATTTTCCCAATTGCAGCTTACCCCCATGATCCAAACCCCAATGTGTACATGAAGATCTGCCCATCACTGAAAAGATTTTCCTTATTTCTGTCCTCAGATCACCTGGTTTGTAGGTTTGTCCTCTTTGCTACTATTAACTTTAAAAACCTAGACCTGAAATCTTTGGTAGAAATATATTTTGGGAATCAGCAACACAAAGGCAAATTATTTTTTTCCTCGTCTATCTTCATTGCAGTACAATTCTGATTATTTTGTGAAAGATCGAAGGGAAAGGCCTTGGGTACTCTCAGAGGGCCCACAGATGGGTGGCGTTGAAGGCCATGTTAACCCCCAGAGAGGCCTTTCATGTGCAATGGTCATTCTGTATGTATGAAGCTCACAGAGGCGTCCCCTGGAACTCTCAGCATTCCTTTTGAAGTCTCAAGGAGCCTCCCACCTAGATCCAAGGACAGTGTGCCTTCCACCCACCCTGTGGGTGGAAGTGTCCTTTGGGAGCAGCCGAGGAGGTGGGGGAGAGGAGAGGAGAATTATGTGACTCTGATCTTTTGCTCTTGACAACCTCCCTTAGATGTGATGAAATATAAATCGTACAAACGATGGTTCACTATTAAACCTGGAAGAGAAAGGATGCTGAAATTCATAAATTACTGTTAAATGTATTTTGTGCAGGGCTTGCAGAATTGAGAGGTAGCAGTGGGGGCTCACTTACCTGAAATCAACAGTGACAAATGTCCAGAAGAATCATGCCATCCAGTGTTCAGTGACACTACTAAGAAAAATAGTAAAATACTTTATAGGAACATGAATGGAGCATTTGGGAAAGTGACTTCTTACCCAGTACCTTAAAAAAATATGTGGCCTCATAATTACCTGAACTTTTTGACATACTAATTAACTCTGATTTAAAACAGCCATTATTTTTAGAGTTCAGCTTAGTGAACATTGTCTAATATTATTATGTGACCATTAATATGACTAGGGAAAAATGAGATAAGGAAAAGAAGAAGGCAGTAATTAAGATGAGTAATTTGGTAACAAAGTTGAACTAAAGCAGGTTGATGACTCTTTAGCATGTGATAATGTACGTTATTAGCATAATTTATCTTTCAAACTAAGAGACTCTACTTACTTTAGGCCTCTGTAGGCTTGAATTTTTTTTCTACTTATTGGTAAATGGAGTGAGAGACTTCAGAATGAGTTCTATCAACTCATCACTCTACAAGTTTAGGATTTTTGATCTCAGAAGATTTACAGAATTGGGTCTTAGCAATTGGACAATAAATAACAAAGAAAAACTCAAAAAATGTGCAATGAGGGGGGGAGATACTTTTTGGCAAAATACAATAGAATCTAACATAAGGCATATGCTGTTTATGTAAGTGTGTGTGTGTGTATGTGTATGCGTGTGTTTTGAGTGAAGATATTGCTATATAGCCTATGGTGGCATTGAACTCTCATGTCTTGTTCTTGAAAAGAATATGAAAAAAAATCTTACCTGCACAGCAAGAACTCACTAATGGAGGGCAGTGACACCTTGAATGTTTGCCATGACTGAAATCAATAATTCGTAGCCATGCACCAAGGAGTCCATCCAACCTCAATAAAAGAAAAAATTAAGGGCTGGGATGTAGCTCAGTGGCAAAGCACTTGCCTAGCAAGTGCAACATCCTGGGTTCGATCCCCAGTACCAAAAAAGAAAAGACAAAAAATATACAGTTAAAATAAAAGAAGAAATTAAATAATCTGAATGCTAGATCTAAATGATTCTCTTGAAGGAATGTGGATATAAATTCATCATTCAACACATTTGCATATTCATTAGAAAATAGCCTATTGTATGTGTTTAATATCATTGTAAGGACTGGAGATTCACCATGGACCAGACAGACACAAAACCCCTGCATTCATTCTAGGGGCAAGAAACAAACGGTAAATCAGTAAACACACAATAAAATGACAATACTGATAAGCGCTAGGAAGTAAAATGAAGAATGATTTCATAGAGAGGGAGTTGGAAACATTTTGGATAGAGACACCAAGGGAAGCAAATCTGGGGAAGTGATATGTAAACCAAGGCTTAAATCATATGAACGAGGAGTATACTAGCAAGTGCCTTAATCATTTTAATAGATGTCTGAGATAATCAGCTTCTGAAGAGCACAGGTTTATCTGGTCTTACAAGATAAGTTTTGGAATCCATAAGGTATGGTAAGTTTTGGAATCCATAAGGTATGGTTCATGTTACTTTGGGCCTGTGGCAGCACACACAAGAGCAACTTCCTCACCTCATGGCTAAAAATAAAAGGGAGAGAGAGCCGGGCTCTGGTGGCTCACGCCTGAGGCTGAGATCTGAAGATCATGGTTCAAATCCAGCCCAGGCAGGAAAATCTGAGACTCTTATCTCCAGTTAACAATCAGAAAAAGAAGTGGCACTGTGGCTCAAGTGGTAGAGCGCTAGCCTTGAGCCGAAGAGCTCAGGGACAGCGCCCAGGCCCAGAGTTCAAGCTCCATAACTGGAAAAAAAGTGGGAGGGGGAGAGAAAGAGGTCGGCATCCCACACTCCCCCTGGACTAGCAGTCCTACCAGGTACACTAGGCTCCATCTCTTAAAACTGTCATTGCCCTCCAATAATGCCATGCTGAGGACCAAGTCTTGACCACTGGACTTTTTTGGGGAGAGGAGACATTCCAGGTCTACACTAAAGCAAGAATATTATGGGAGAAGAGCACTCTAGATAGACAGGACACAAGACAAAGCCCCAGGCTGCATGGCATTGGGGTGTTCCAGGAACAAAAAGACAAGCAGAAAGGTTGGGGAAAGCTTGGGGACAAGGTGCTGTGGTGGGAAGAAGATTTCAGAGGAAGCACAGATGGATGGTGGAAGCCTTCCTTGGCCACAGTAAGGATTTGATCTAAGATTTTGGTAAGTAGAGAATTAAATGACCCTGACATGTTTTTTTAACAACTGGCTGCTGAGGGAGAAAGAGTTAGGAGGCCATGCAGAAAGCCTGGACTGAGGAAGACGGGATAGAAAGGAGAAGGGGAATTTAGGACATAGGGTAAAGCCAGAGTGGACGATTCTTGCTGATGGACTAGGTACTGGGTGAGAGAGGCAATCAAAGATGACCTTGAGCATCAGATCCTAGTGCTCATTGATGAAACGAGGAAGAGGGAGAGCAGTCTTACTTTGTGAAGGAAGAATAGTAGATGAAAATAGAAAATTCAGTTTGAGCGTATTAGGATGCTTTTTAGTCATCGAATTGCCTAGGCAGCCTTTTGAAGTGGGCTCTCAGACACTTAGATCATGTGAGAATAGATAGAAGTGGATTAAACAAGCAGGGGCTATTTTCTTCCCCTTAGTGTTTCATGCAAGTGCTGGGCATAATGATTCAAACATATTATCAAAACTATCTGGGAGATGGTGATCACATGATCATGGCTCAAGGCCAGCTTGGCCATAAAAGTCTGTGAGACTCCATCTCAACCAATGGCTCATCATGGTGGCAAATCTCCATAATCTCAAGCATATAATGGCTGGATGCTTTTCATGCACCTGTCACCCCATCAGAAAAAGGAAAGCACAAATAGAAGGATTGCTGTACAGACCAGCACATACATAAAGTGAGACACTATGTTGACACTAACAATGTGAAAAGTAACTGGTAGAGTAGTTCAAGTTGTAGAGCATCTGCTTAGCAAGTACAGAGCCCTGAGTTCAAATACTAGTACCACCAAAGAGAGACAGAGAGAGGAGAGAGAGACAGACAGAAACAGAGACAGAGAAAGAGACAGAGACAGAGAGTGACAGAGACAGAAAAAGAGGCAGAGATAAGGAGAGAGAGTGCACATGAGAGAGAAAGCTTTTGAGTAGACGTGATACAGAGCTATTGCTAATCAAGCTATATAAGAAAAAGTCTCTGTAGTTTCCTCTTATGCCATTCACGATGTATTGATCATTGCTTGTAGTTGCAGCTATAGACCTCAGTGTCTGAAATTATTATTATTTTGTTAGGTTTTTAAAAAGAGGTTGCCGAGTGAGAACAGCACCACACACGTGGTATTCAGGTAAGGGGTAGGTTTGTTCAGTAGACCTGCTGGGACCAGGCCAGGTTGGCACTTCACGCGTCTGGCAAAGAGGGCATCTGGCCCTGGGCTAGGCCTTATCTAGTGTAGGGGGCGGAGAAAGCTGTGTCCAGGTAAAGGGAGGTGGGACCAGGTAAGAGGAGGTGGGACCAGGTGGGAGAAAGGTATGGCCACATCAGATCCAGATGTGACCTCAGCGGATGCAGATGTGACCTCTTCCAGGTGTCCCAGTTGCCTAGGTAATGCAGGTACTGGGCGGGGTCTGCTTGCCATCCAGGAATGGACCTTACATATTTGTGCTCCTACTGGGGCTTGAACTCAAAGCCTGGGTGCTCTCTTAAGTTTTTCACTCAAGGCATGCACTCTACCACCTGATACATAGCTTCACTTTGGGCTTCTTGGTGGCTACATGGAGATAAGAGTCTACTGGGCTTTACTGCCCAGGCAGGCTTCAAACTGTGACCTTCAGATCTCAGCCTTCTGAGAAGGTAGGATTGCAGGTATAAACCACCAGTGCCCAGTTTTGTTTTGTTTTTCATTTTTTTTGTTGTTTTTTTGGTCACTAAAGTCATGAAGAAGTAGTAAGACTTGTGCTAGAAACATAATTTTTTAATATAGAAAATAAACATTTTCTTGGCAGTTTTTTCTCCCTCCCTCTTTACCTCCTTCTTGCTTTCCCTTCCTTCCTCCCTCTCTCCCTCTGTCTTTCCCTCCCTTACTCTCTTTATTCCTTCCTCTTCGCCTTTTTATTTCTTTCTCTGGGATCACAGTGGTTTGGACTCAGGTCTTACTACCAGTTCTTTTTGACTCAGGTTATTTTTCAGATCTCATGCTTTTACTTGCACTGGACTCAGACTATAATCCATTCATCTATGTCTCCAGGTTAGCTACTACAACAGTTTTGATTCATACTCTAGGATTGTTTGTTGAGTTTGAATTTTGCTAAGGTTTTGCCTAGGTAGGCCTTAAGCTATGATCTTTCAGATCTTTTTCTCCTGAGTAGCTGGGATTTCAGGCTTGAGCCATGGTGCCTAATCTTGGTAGTTCTCATTCAAGACTTCTCCATCATCTCATTGGGTGGAACTGTTACATTGACTAGAATCTTAGCTGCAAGAAACTGTGGAAAATAGAATTTTTAGCAGCATCTATATACTGTGTTAGGTTTATGTCAGCAAGGAAGAAAGGGCACTTGACAATGGATAGGGAGGTATTAAATCTGATATATGGGAGATGCCAGTTCAAAAATTTAGGGCAAGAGATGGGCAAGCCAATGGTGCCCACATTGTAAAGAAAGCTGTGAAATTGTGTGGGTAAGTAGAGCTCAAGAATGGACTGAGCAGGAGCTTGTGTTTCCTCTCAGTTCCTAAAAAAGTCATCTGTGTCTCTATTTACCTAATGACAGATTAATGGAACCAACAAAAGTGAGCCACTATGTCCTTTAGTCATCTTTCCATGGTCCTCCAGATCTCAGCCTCCTGAGTAGCTAGGACCCCTGGCACCTGGCTTTGATTAGCTTATGAAATCAGAGGCAATTTTGAACATCTGCCTTTCTACAATTCCCTGGTTGCCTTTACTTGAAGACTTCTTACTTCCTTGGGATCAGATGATTCTTGGAAACCACTTTTTCCAATTCCTAGGTGAGTTCATTAATTCTGAACCTGCCATTATTCCTTCCAGTTCGATCCATGTCAGGCTCCCTGGCTTATTAAATGGGACAGAACAAGAGGGTTTTGGCAGCCCAGTTATCTTGAGCTGGGGGTATAATACAATTTGTCATACCCCATTATGAAAATTATCATGAATTATTAAGAGGAACATCTTTGACATGATGTATTGTCTCCATCATCATTGCCAAGAATGGGATGATGATTAATGAAGCCCCTTGATGGAATACACCAAAGTGAAATGCAGAAGGCAGCTCAGAAGTTGAGAGGGGGGAAAAAAACACCACCATAATATTGATACACTGGATTCTTTCTCAACATGTACACACAGAAACACTCACATATTCACATTGTAAACCAATCATTTACTAGGATGAAAAATAAAAATTGAATCCCAAGAACCAAAACATTTTGGGTTTCTTCCTTAATTTAATCCTTGGAGCCTGTTTTTATACCTACGGCTGGCCTCAGGACAGATTAATTTTGGGGGGCTCTCTACTTCTATTTTGTATTTTCCTACATGCTTTGAGGACAGCCTTTTCCAAGTGTCCAGGTCTTTTTCTGGAAGCCTGCCATGCTGTGGAACAACTAGCACCCCATCTGTTAGAACAAAGCTTATAGAAGTAAGTAGTCCAGGTGTACAAGAGGCTTACTTTTGTTTTTAAGAACCCAGACTCTTTCTAGACTCTGCTTTTTTTGTTATTAGCTTATTTGGTTTATTCATTTATGGTTGCAATAAAGCTTCTGTAGTTCTACACACCTCGTCCATATTGACAATGGAAGGAGGAGAATGGGAAGTTTCATCAGTATGTATTTCCTTTAGCAAAGAAAAATATCAGCAATCCCAAAGTTTTGGGGGAAACAATATTCTGGTTTGGTAAAATGGCAGGTCTAGAGAGTAGAAGGAAGGATAGAATAGATTGATGTCTGCATTTAACTGGATGGTAACTACCAAGGGCCATGAGTTATGGGTAAGAAATGTGTTCTTGCACATAAAGTGGGCCACTGTCTGGGTAGACACATGTCATGGTGGGACAGGAGACTTGAAGGCAGGTGGGGAGAAAGGACTCCCATCTAGTCCTTTCAAGTCAGACCTCATAAACTTCTGCTGTGTGTCACATTTCAGCGTACTCCAGGGCTTCATTTCCCATGAACTTTGGCAATAAATTGGTGACCACTATTTCGGAGCACAGTTCTCTCTGAGTAAAGACAGGAAGGATATTTGTAATCCAATCCTTTTCTTTGCCAAAGGAGAATACACTGATAGAAGGTGCAATATTTGCTCTCAGCTAGAGGTCAGGCAATTAACAATGTTTTATCAGGTGTCACAACAGTATCAGTATCATCATTTGGGTTGAAAGGAAATTCGGTCCCACATTCAGAGCCACAGTATTCTTTTCATTGACTAATGGTTACTTAGTCCCATTGCTTTATCCCCTCAACCCTACAAACTAGAATGATCTATTTGAAAACTATATCTGGCTTTTAAAGTTACCATGGATCATTTCTGGCTGGCTTTTTTAATTTATCAAAATGGAGACACAAAAAATGTAGGGTGGAATGCTCAGAGCTTGGACAATTCAGTGAGTTTTAATAAATGTAGTTGGAGGCACAAGGAGACGACACCAATCCTGAATATTCCTTCACTTGTTGTCCTGTATTGCCAGCAGAACCAATCAAAATCTCACTTCTACCACTAAAGGTTAGCTTTGCCTAATTTTGAATTTCCCATAATTTTTTTTTCAGGTATCATTAGATACTGTCTTGCTGCTTATTAACATTTGATAATATGGCCATTATATGACTGTACTAAGATTTACAGCAGCATAACAGTATGCTGATGACAAACACCAGGCTCATTTCAACCTTAAATTCTTACAAATAAAGCTACAATGAATATTTGTGAACAAGGCTTCTTGTGAATATATGGTTTTTACTTGTTTTGGATAAAACTCGAAAGAGCCAGTAACTCACACCTGTAATTCTAGCTACTCAGGTGGCTGAGGTTTGAGAATGGTGGTTTGAAGCAAGCCAAAAAAGGGAAGTCCTTGAGATTCTTATCTCTAATTAACCAGCAAAAAGCTGCAAGTGGAGCTGTGGCTCAATTGGTAGAACACCACCAGGGACAGCACCTAGGCCCTGATTTCAAGCCCCAGTACCAGCACAAAACAACAATAACAACAACAACAAAACTAGAAATGAAATCCCTGATTTTTGGGCTATTGTATGTTGGCCATGTAAAGGAATTATCAAGCAGTTTTCCTGAGTTGTACCATCTTGTATCCTTATAAGCAATGTATATATGCTTTAGCATCTCTGTATTCTTGCCAATATTTGTGCCTTTAGAATGGGTGAGGTGTTATGGTATCTTATAGTATTCATTTGGGTTTTTATTAATAAGCATTGGTATTTAGCATATTTTCATCTATGTACGATTTGGGTACCTTCTTGTATAAACTATCTAATCTTTTAGTTCATGTTTTATTTGGTTACTTACCCTCTTCCCCCTACCCGCTTCTCCCTGCCTATTTTTCCTTGTTTTTTTAGTTGTAAAAGAGTTTCCATTCAGTGTCTTGAACTTGTTAGGCAGGCATCCTACTACTTAAGCCATGGCTCAGCCCTTATTTGCCTTTTTCGTATTGAGTTGAAGGTGTTCTTTATGTTTTATAGGCCCTGTATCAAATCTATGTACTATACATCTTTTCTCTTACACGGTGGCTTGCCTACTCATTTTCTCCATCATACTTTTAATAACCAGACGCTATTTATTTTTAATAAGGTCTAAGTTAACTAGTTTTTCTTTTTATGGCTTAATGCTTTCTATTATAAAACTTTTCTTTATTTTTCTAAAGCAATTTTGCTCATCTTAGAGTTACAGAGATATTCTATTTCTTCTACTTTCTAAATTGTGTTAACTTTCTTGTTCATCTATATGATCCATCTTGAATTTTTCTATGGTGTGAGATAGGCTCTGATTCTCTTTTATTCAGATAAACATTATGATAATGCTTTTTCCAAGCATTCCAAGTAAATTTTGGAATCAGAGGGATTCTCTGTGATATAAAGAATGCAAACTGTTTAGTGACCATAGCATGGTTTAAAATCACAATTCTGTCAATTACTAGCTATATGTTATTTGCAAGTTGGTCGTTTTAATTTCTTTCTTCATCTATAAAAATGCTATCTACTCACGAGATTATATAGCTGTTTTTTTTTGTGGTATTGAAGTTTGAGCTGAGGGCCTCACTCTTGATAGGCAGGCACTCTATCACTTGAGCCATGCTATCTTTTGGCTTTAGTTATATTTTAGATAAGGTCTCATGATTTTTACTCAGGCCCTGTCACAGACCATGATCCTCCTACCTATTTCTTTCCTTGCTGCAATTATTGGCAGCAATTATTGGCTTTTTGAAATGATGATCTCACCAACTTTTTGCCCAGGGTGGTCTTGAACTATAATCTTCTTGATCCCTACTTCCTGAGTAGCTAGAATTGCAGGTATAAACCACCAAATTGGCCTATTTAAATTAATTCCTTAATTCATGTAAATTTTATTGTATTATTTTTTTCCTGGTACTGGGACTTGAATTCAGTGCCTAGGTATTGTCTCTTGGCTTTTTTGCTCAAAGCTACACAATCTACCACTTGTGCCACAGATCCACTTCTGGCTTTTTGCTGTCTAATTGGAGATAAGAGTTTTAGAGACTGTCCTCAGATCTTAGCCTCTTGAGTATCTAAGATTATAAGGTGAGCCACTGGTGCTCAACTAACTCCTGTAAATTCTTAAACTGTAAAATAGGAATGGTTGCTGCGTTATGCGGCTAATGTGAAAGGGAAATGTTTGTCCATTCAAGTACTTAAAGGAGTACCTTGCATATAACTACTTTGTTTGTTTGTTTGTTTGTTTGTTTATTGTTCCAGTTCTAGGTCTTGAACCCAGAGCCAAAGGCTAGTACTTTACCACTTGAGCCACAGCTCCACTTCCAGTATTTTGGGTAGTTAATTGGGAGATAAGAGTCTTGTAGACTTTCCTTCCCTGGCTGGCTTCAAACTGTGATCCTCAGATCTCAGCTTCCTGAGTAGGTAGCTAGGATTATAGACAGGAGCCACTGGCACCCTGCCATAGTACTTAATAATAGCTGCAATACATAATGATGATATAGCTTAACCCCATTTGTCTTGAAGGGTTAAAGTAACTCCATTTTTGAGACAGTGACCATTTGTTGCTTGTTTATCTCAGCTAGCAGAGCAACACATGTTGGTAATCCAAACACCTGGTTGTTTGCTTTTATAAGCCCTGCAGTCTTTAGCTCTCCTCCTAGGCTCCCCTGTAGGATGAGGCACAAGCTGCAGCCTGTCTAAATAAAACCTTGCTTTACCTTGCTTCTGCATTTCAGAACCTCTGACTCTCGGTGGTGGTGGTGGTCTTGGTGGGGGTCCTGCGACTTGGGCACTGTAGTCTTGTCTTTTCTTTCTTACTCTGCTAGATTTTTGTTGAGTGCTGAACCTCTACTGGGCACTGGGACAACACAGTGAATAGGACAGATGTGTTCTCTGCTCTCATACAGGCTTTAGCTTAGTGGTGGAGAAATATGTCACATGACAAGTGATTTGAAGAGTATATAGGATAGTCTAAAATTTAAAGAGTATGTCCCTGGTGTCAAGTCACGGAAAGCCTTTGTGAAGAAGTGAGATTTTTTTTTCTTTATTATTCTTTCTTTTTCTTTTAAATTTTTATTTTTATTATACAGAGGGGTTATAGTTGTGTAAGTCAGGTAAAGAGTATCTTTCTTTTTCAACAATGTCATTCTTTCCCACACTCTCCTAGTTTGATTTTTTTTTTCTCCCATCCTTATCCACAAATTGTATAGTTCATTTTCCACAGTGTCTGGTGAGTACCACTGCTGCCGTTTTCCCCCCTTTGTCCCATCATTTCTGCGCCTCCCTTTACCCTCCCAAAGACAGATAAACAAACAAACAAGAGGAAAAGAAAACAAAAGCAGCCACAAAGTGAAAACTTCTTGTTTCCATTTTCTGGAGTACATTTCCATAAATAATGTTTTATATGATGAGATGCACCTAGACATTGTGCCTTTGTGTTCCTCTTCTAAGCGTGTCCTCCTCCGGTCTCACTGCATGTGAGTGCTTAGAGTCCTGTATAACTTATCATGTCCCTGTGTGTTTTAGGTCTAGCTTCCAAGAAGTGAGGTTGCAACCTTGAATGGGAGAGTATGGAGAGGCTGAAGGATGCTCAGCTCCTTATGGGCAGGGATTTGTAGATTCATATTATTCCCTACAACAGAAAGCTGTGCGAGAGAAGAGAAGATGAATGATTATTGACTGTATAACCTTAGTTGAGGGGAAAGGAGTCAAAGGCAATACTTACCAAATAAATACCTACATGAATGATGAAGGAAAGAAATGTGTATTTATTGGATATTTGAAACAGCAGGCAACACTAGGTGTGGCGGGCCTCTCAAATATCCAGCCCAAGTTTGGTATTTACTCAGGACGTATCATGAGCGTTCAATTATCCAAATACTGCCTGAGTCCCCTCTCCTCTCAGAGGAGTCAGGAAGGCTTGGCCCGGGCTGTATTCATGAAGCTGAGATGCAAGTGGGTAGGTATAGGCTCAGAAAGCATCTCTTACCTGATGTTGTAGTATCCACTAAAGAAAGTTGAAGGAGCTTCTCGGTGGAAGAAGATGAGAAGACTGCAACCCACAGAAGGACATGTGGCAGTTCTCTACACTGAAGAAGAGTAAGGGAGCCAGGGAGCCCAGAGCAGGAGGGCGAGGTTGCTGTGAATTTGTCACGAAGTCAGTGTCAGTGCCAGGCCACTGCCTTACTGAGGTTTGAGTGTCTTGTCCAGAAGAATCTACTGTCATGGAAGTTGAGCCACAGGTATGAGAGTCAATGAGGAGTGCTGTTCAAGGCCGCCTATTAGAATATTCTCTAACACTACTTAAAGAAGATGTGACATGAGCATGATCTGGGAGTTTCCTGGGAGTTTGAGGGCTGGAACAACTAGAAGAAAGAGAGAATTTGGGGCAGACTACGAAGAGGACATGGCAGATCACCTCTCTAATAACCCATCCTGAGACTAGGCTTGCTGAATTTAGATGGACTATTTTAGAAGGTAATTACACTTTTTAGTCTGCATCATCTCTTGGAATAGCGAATTTTCATAAGGTTTCCATTCACTGTGAAAGACATACTTACTTTTATTTGCTCTAGATTTCTCTAAATGCTTCTTAGTTTAATATTTCCTTTCTGGTCCTATGTCCTTTTCTGTCTTTAACCCAAATAAAGACTCAGGCTTCCTAAAAATGCATCTGAAGAGGCACACACACATATATACATACATACACACGCACACGCACATGTACACACACACACACACACACACACACACACACACACACACACACACACACAGATCTTTATTGGGATAACCTTTTTTTGGTAACAGAAAATCCAAATTAGTTTACTTAAGAAAGTAAGTAGAAAATATATTTAGTTGAACTACATTTGGGTAGCAAAATTTTACTAAGTTAAAAAAACCCAATGACAGTCATTTTATTTCCAGTTTGGCAATCACTTGTCATGTTTAAGGGGCCCAATTTATAGTTAAACATTGAAATAGATTTGTTAAGAAATGTGTTATTCCAGAAATAATGGTGAAAGTCAAGATTATCATGAAGCTTACATGGGATTTTGAGTTAACCACCCAAAGTAATTAAGCAAAATTGTCCTAATTTGTTTATTATGTTAATGATCTGAATTAATTTATAGTAATTTAGCATGTATTACTAAAGATTTATTATGTTTCCTATTAAATGACTTAAGAGCTATAAATCCCATGGTTAAATGTAATTAGTGGAGACATATTTATCGAAAGGGATAATTACATCTGATAAAAGTTCTTCAGTTAGGCTTAATTAAAACAGATTATTCCCTCATAAATGAAAAGTAAATATGGTAATTACTGAGTAGATTTTCATAGCAAAAATGAGTATCTCAGCATTTAAATTTTCTAAAATGGGTGGAAAAGTAAACTATGTATCTGATTACCTCCCAATAAAGTATGATTAATAATCCCTGGGAAACAAGCATTTTCTAGGAGTAAACATTTTGCTACTAATTTACTAAAGGGGGAATTCTGCTTAGGGAAATCTATCATTAACTCAATTTTTAAGTGGACTATGGCTATTCTTTGAATATAATGAAGTGTTTTAAGGAGATTTCATCTATTTTTCCTGAGCAAGTTATCTCTAGCTCAGCTAAGCAGTAGTGTTAGGAAGAAAAATGACTGTTAATGACTCTAACTTTTTTTTCCCACAATGACTTGAGTTAGAAATGATACTGCATGCCTGGAATTGTAAGATCAGAAGGCAGCCAAACATGTTCAGGACTTTAGATTGCACATGGAGAGGTTACAATGCATACTTATGGTTTCCGTTTCATATGCATACATTTATATGCATGTACACATATAAATACATTCTGGGGTGAGACTGGAATTCAGAGAGTAGCGAGGAACCAGATCTACTCTTTTACAACAACTCACTCTGCTGAGAACTAATCCTAAGCCCTTCAGAGAGCATGACCTACCACTAGGCTCTACCTCTTAAAGCTCCCACCTCACAGTAGGGACCCAGGTGTCAATACTAAGACTTCTGAGGGGAAAACCACATTAATCTATATCCAAACCATAGCACGAGGCATATTCCAGATGATTCTATATTTATTTTTCTTGTTCATATATTTTTAAATTTTTTATTGTAAAGGTGATGTACAGAGGGGTTACAGTTATATAAATCAGGCAATGAGTACATTTCTTTTTGAACAGTGTCACCCCATCCCTCATTTTCTCCCAGTGGATGATTCTATATTTAATCAGTATATTTTTTCCCCAATAGAAGCACTAATACTGAAAAATACAATTTTGCATTTTGAAATCAGTCCTAGTATATCCTTGGTTACTCAATTGTTTTGTTCACCCAGGAGAACAGATGCACTGAGGTTATTGGCTTTAAGGGAGGTTTAAGGTTACAAAGTTAATTAGTGGGGGCTGGTTAGAAATTGAATTAATATTTTGACCCTGAATGTATCTTTTTCCTGACATTGTGAAGGTAAAGAGGGATCCTTGAGCATGATGGGAAGGTAGAGTTGGCTAAGTGCCAGTGTACAAACAGACACATTAAAAACTCATCTGAAGCTGGTGGCTCATATCTATCATCCTAACTACTCAGAAGGATGAGTTCTGTGGATTGTGGTTCAGAGCTAGCCCAGGCAGGAAAGCCCATGAGAATCTTATCTCCAGTTAGTCACCAAAATACCAGAAATGGAGGTGTAGCTCTGGGTGGTAGAGTGCCAGTCTTGAGCAAAAATGCTAAGGGATAGAGCCCAGGCCCTCTGTTCAAGCCCCAGCACTGGCAAAAAAACTAAACAAACAAAAAACACCACAGAACTCAGCTGTACCATGGCTAGATGGAAAACGTTATTCTTTTAGTAGAGTTTTAAACAAATGGCCACCTGTATACCCTGGTATCGTGGCTCGCTCCCCCTTAAGTGAAGAGGACAAGATGCCCATGTGCAGAGCAGAGAATCAACAGTATAAATTGGTCTACATGTGGACAATTTCCAGGACTGACTGAGAGACCACCATCTACCACTACTGGCCACTTGGTGGAGCTGAAACTAGATCCTGGCCATTCTGTGATTCTCCTAAGTGGTTTTTTTTTTCTTTTCTTTTTTGCCATATTTAAATATCTACCTTTCTCTGGAGACCTCAAACTATTACCACAGACAGTATTGCATTTCTCCTTACAATATCCTTTTGCATTCCAGAGAGCCCAGGTGATTTATCAAAGTCAGTAGCTATGGCTCCTGTGATCTGCCTTCTCCCAGCCTAGAAGCTAGGGAGGGGCTCTTGCTGCTGAAGCTACACAACCAGAGGCATTTTAGGGAAGATGGCATGCAACGTCTCTCCTTTTTTATTTATGACCTTAAATGAGCTATTTTATTTTGCTCCCCTTTTCCCAAGCACAAATAATTGAAGAAATATTTTAAATTGTGTAAGTGCTGCATATTAGATGATTCCATTTTGTCAATGTCTATACTAGAAAGCATGCTTAATTTGTGATGCTGGACAATTTTGAGTTGTATGGACCACCAGGAACTGAAGGGCATTCGGAGCATCACTGCATGCGACTTCAATAACCACCACTGAGGCACAGCCAAAAGTATGTCTAGATTCCTTGAATATATTAGGACTTGAACCATATCATTGGTGAAGTCAATATACTGGCACATTTTGCGAGTTGCTGGTCAATTCATTTTATTTTATTAATTTGTTATTTATTTATTTATTGGTAGTATGAGGGCTTGAACTCAGGGCCTCAAGCCTTCACTTTTGAGCCACACTTCAATTTCTAGCTTTCTTGCTGGTTAACTGAACATAAAAGTCTCACAGACTTTTCTGCCTGGGCTGGCTTCAAACCTTCACCACTTCTCAGCCTCTCGAGTGAGAAGTTAGGACTATAGCCATGAACAATTGGTGCTTGATGTCAATGTATATACTACATATGTATGTATGTGTGTGTGTGTGTGTGTGTGTGTGTGTGTATGTGTATGTGCTGGTCCCAGAGCTTGAACTCAACGCCTCATGCTGTCTTTGAGCTTTTGTGCTCAAGGCTAGTGCTCTACCAATTGAGCACAGCTCCACTTTTTGGTGCTTCATTGGAGATAGGAGTCTCATGAATTTTCCCTTCCTTGGACTGGCTTCGAACCTCCATCCTCAGATCTCAGCCTCCTGAGTAGCCAGGATTACAGATGTGAGGCACCAATGCCTAGAACAATTTATTGTTAGTATAGAGACGTTGGACGTTGGCTGCATTGTTGTCTTTGAGTTTCAGGTATAAACGCGGTGCATATGGATAAGCAGATTTAAGACAAAGAATATATTTTGAAAAATGTAAATGTGACTAAAAAGACATGAGACTTTTTTTTGCCAGTCTTGGGGCTTGAACTCAGTGCCTGGGCACTGTTCTTAAGCTTCTCTTGCTCAAAGCTAGCACTCTACCACATGAGCCACAGCACCACTTCTGGCTCTTTCTGTTTATGTAGTAGTGAGGAATTGAATCCAAGACTTCATGCATACTAGGCAAGCACTCTACCACTAAGCCACATTCCCAGACCAGACATGAGACTTTAGATGACTTATTTATAGGCAGTGCTCTGCGTGGTGAGGGCCTTGGGAGTACTATGGTGGAAAGTGGGTTGGATATGAACAACTTCCATCTTAACCTCTATGCTTGTATACATTTCTCAAGTTCCAGGGCATTTTCAAAAAAAAAACTGACTTCATTGTCATAGAAACAATGGCAGTAGGTTGGGCATCATCATGTCATACTTAAAAGAGTATGAATTAGGCAGCCAGAAATGCTAGGGCTCAGCTGTGGTTTTACCTGGTCTCAAGATACCTCTCATTGGGAAAAATTCCCTCAAATCTGTGCCTTGTTTTCCTTATCTGACAACTGGTGATAGTGTTAGTGTCTACCTCATAGGCTCACACAAGGCTTAAGCAATTTATAGTCTATTGATACAGATTGATTTAGGGCTTGATTCCTTTATTTTTGGGTGATGTCTACATGCTCCTGCAAGATATTGCATTGAGAGATATGGTACCTGTATGCTCTTTGTCCTTGACTAAATATAATACATGCTAAGTGATATAAGTAGGTTGATTATGGAATAGGCTCCTTTTGGTTTCACACAGAATGCTTGTGTATGGCATTCATTATCCTGTTCTTTCACTCTGTATTGCAGCTCATTTTCACTGTTCTGTTACTTTACCCTGCTCTCCATGGTGGCCTTTATTTTGAGGCTGGGCAGGGTGGGATGTGCCTGGAAATTTAGTGGTGTGAATTATTATTAACTGAAGACATTTGTGACTACCAGTAGCTGTAGAGGGCTGGTGTCCACACAAGAGCCCTGTTTTTAATCTAATTTGTTATCTGGTTTTATATTCATGGTTTCCTTTAATATATTCTAGTTCTGAATTCCAAAGGATCAGTGTCATTATCTTCAAAGTAAATAAAGCATGTCTAATCCACCCACTTTTTTTTAAAAATAGAAGATGAATCATTTTTCTAAACCTTTTCCTCTACATTTGCTCAGACTGTCATCATTAATTTTTGCTATTTCCAGAACACAGTTGCAATCTAATGATACATCAAACTTCTCCACGGTTGCCTATAACATTTTAATGTTGTCTTCCAAATTAGACTAAATCATCCCCTAGTTAAAATTTCAGGTGGGGCTCAGAAAACTACCTTTTTTCTTCTTCCTTTTCTCAAACCGCTTTCCTATTTCCAAGCTACTGAGAAAAGCCTGTTTTACCTAAAAAAGAATATCCAGTACTACTACAGGTTAAGAAACTCATTAGGTATTCATGAGTTTAAAATGCATTATGCATTAATTTATTTATCTCTTTAAAGTTCATCTTCTCTCTCTAGGATGTTTTTTTCTCCGAACTAATGTCTTTAAAACAAAATCCAAATGCATGAAGCATGATTGAATATCACATTTTAGGAGTACCTGACCTCTTGGTGTTTTTATGACTCTTTGGTGTGTGTAAGGAGTATGTAGATTTTTAAAATCTGTGCAATCTCCTCTAAGCCAAATGCTTCCACTTTAAATATAAAATTACAGTGGTAACTTTCCCTAATGCTAACAATATAGTGCACGAAGAAGAAGAAATACGCAATTTGTTAAAGGTAGCTCTACTGTTTTACTGCCTTCCAATCCAAGATAATTGCATACAAAGAAATTCATTTTAATTATTGACATTAATTCACTAACTACAACTTTAAATAATAATTTCATGAAAGAGAAAATTCCACGAAGCCCCAGAAATAAACAAGATTTAACAACTTCTTAGAACTTTTTCTACATTATTATAAATCAAAAACACACTTGCTCAATTTGGGCAGCAATTTTCTTTCTGTGGAGTGTGGAATTAAAATATGTATAAAGCAGTTTTTATTAAGACAGCGATGAGTACTACTTCCCTTTCTTGTTTTTATTCTTTTATATGGCCCATTTGTAAACTGAAATCTTCTAACACCTTAATTCCAAAAATCATGACACTCAAATTTATTTAACAAATATTTAAGTACCTACTATGCTAGGCGTAGTTGCAGATGCTGAGATTCAGGGCTGAATGAGTCCTAATTTCTGTCCTCAGGAGGCTCACTTGGTAGTAGAGAGAAACAAACAATAAACAAATCCATCAAATGATCTTAGCAGTACAGGGTTCTGTAGAATTAGGAAGTCTGGAGATGGGGAATGAAGTGGCAGACTGGGGGGAAAGTCTACAGCCAGGGGCTTCTCGAAGGAGTCATGAGAAAACCCAGCCCTCCCGGGGCTGAGTCTTGCAAGATCAGTATTTTGGAAGACTAGGGTAAGCTGGCTGTCTGCAACAAGGGCACAGGGGGAAGGGCAGAAGCTACCTCAGAAAGCCCAGAATGAGGAAGAATGAGATGGTCCCCAGAGAACAAACAGACACATTACTGGAGCTTTCAGTGGTTTCATTTATACCAAGAATGTGGTTTGGAAAACTGCAGTGTAAATTAATCCTGCTACTTTAACTTTTTCCACCTTAGGCTTTTGGGTATTAGATGAGGTGGGCCTTTCCTGTTCTAGTATCTTAAGAAGGCTTTTTTTTGGGGGGGGGTGGCCAAGAACAGAGTGGTAGCAAGAAATCATGGCCCTTCCAGGACACAGAGTTTCTGTGATGGAGAGAATGGCTTTAGCTTCTGGTTTAACTTTGTTTCCTAGCATTATTCATAGCCACCGGGAAGTGTTTGAGACCTGGCCTTCTTCCTTCTAGTCTCCAAGCAAGGGTTACTTAGCCTTAGAGTGGTTGCAGCATTATCTTGACCCTATTAGTGGGCATGTCTGCTTTCTTGCTAGTTTTGCCTTTATTATGTGTTTCCATTTTCAAAAAGGTGAGTTCTCTTCCACTTAGCTTGCAGCTCCTTCTTGAGCAGAAATGATGCTTTGACTCATTTCTGACTCTCACAATCTCGGTGTGGATTTTAATATATAAAAGTACCAACTTCTTGGATAGACCCTCAGCCTCCCAGTGCCTACTGCTGCTCTTAAAGTAGAAGTTCAAGTCATTGTTACATCTCAGTCCTTTCATGAATGTTCTTTTCTTCAAGATTCAAGGTTCAAGTGTCTCCCCTGGGCAGAACCAGAGCGACCATTACTTTGCTGAATATTCCTAAAGGCTTGACAGCCCAATTTTTTTTTTTATCATTTTTTCTTCCTTCTTCCTTGGCCAGCTGATTCTCTGACACTGTCTCCACTCTCTTCGAAATATCAAAGACACCTGGTAGGCTCTGTGATTCTCCTTGCTACCTGGGTCCGCAAACACCTGCTCTGACCAGGGGCATCCCAGCCCCTGGCCTGATAAGTCCATTCTAACGAGACCCAGTCTAAAACAGTAAATTCAGTAATAAGATCACAACTTCTGAATGGACACTTCTGTGCTAACTCCAAAGTGAAGTGACTCTGTAAACGAACAATTTTTTTCAGCTATATCCACTGCCCAAGACTGATGAGTCATATTTATTCTCAACATTAACAGATTTTTTTCAAATGGAGGCATCAGGATTCATAAGTGAACTCTGTTCTCTGACCCATGGTTTCTGCTGAAAGGAATTCCATATGAAGAAATTCCAAGGCTAATTTTCAGTACAGGCTAATGCAGGCAATTTCAAGACACATTCGTTCTTGAGACTAGGAATAGCCTAGGAAATAAGGACAAGGCAGAGAGTATTCCCAGGGATGGTATTCTTTTGAACTGATCTATGAGAAAATATTCAACCCATTGAATAGAAATGGAAGGCCTGCACAGGGAATGAATACATTGCCAGACCCAGTGAAAATCACATGCTTGTTTCAGCATCCAGAAGTTCTGCTTCAACTTAATAAGCTTGTAGAATGGTTGCAAGTTTGAGTCTCTTGAGTTCATACTTCTGTAAGGTGTATGGCCAACGACCAGCTGCCAAAGGTCTTTGTGCCTCAGTTTCCTTGATAATAAAATTGGGATGGTAATGGTACTGCGCTGATAAAATTATGATGATGTTAAATCAGTCAATAGCTGAAGTTGTTCAGGCACAGAAAAGAGCCCAGCAAATGTTATCATCTTCAAAGCTGTTCCTCTCCCAGGAGGGAGGAAGGTCTGGCCATATAAGGCCTGAAAAGTCATTTGGTAGATGATATAGATGATAGGACAGACATTTATGCTTCTCCTCCACTACTGGAGGCCCTTGACTGGTATTGACCAATTTTGTACAGCCCATGAATATAAATATTCAAATGGCCCATATCAGGAAACAGGTTTCCCCCACCCCTGCACTGTGTTGTGATTATATGTTACCAGGAATGTGGTGTTGGGAGAAATACCATGAGGACTTCTCACTCAGTGCCTCCCCTTTCCTTATTTGAATCCTCTATGTTCAATGTGGACAGAATAGATTTTACTGAGATGCATCTGGCCACTTCCAAATGAAAACCTTTCAGTATTCCCTAACAACATTGAAGTCCATATTCTTCATCACCTAACCCTATTGTTGAAAGGAGCATGTCCTTGACCTCATAGTCTTAATTCACATCTCAATAAATTGTGTGATCAGTTAGTATTTATCTGCCTGTAGAGAATAGTAGAGAATAGTTTTTTTTTAAATTCCATTTCTTGCTTAATACTGTATCAGCCTTGTGGTAGGTACTTAGTACAAATGTATTGAGATACCCACAAAGTCTACAGAAGACTTGTGAATGGAGGGCTATGACTGAATATAAAGAGAGTCTAGGAGACAACTTAGAGGTATGTTGCAGTAGACAGTTGTCTTATGGCTATATCATGTACAATTTTGATGTAGACTTTTATTTGGATTCTCTTGAAATGCCACATAATAGGGGCAAGTGGAGAGAAAAGATCAAGAGCTATCAGATGTAAGAATGTCCACAGGAACAAATTTAACTATTAAAAATGATCACAGCTTTAGTTCGGCATTTAAAGGATATGATTTTGAGAATTAAGTTAGGTTTTTTAAATACCAAATGTCTAATGTACTTCAAGTCTATCAATGGACATCTTATAGCAAATGCACTTTCTTTTATATTCTACGTATTTTAAAGCTTAAAACTCTGACTTATTTTCTTTCAAATATATATCCAGCATAAATAAGAGGAAAATCAAACTACATTATTTTTCTCACCTCAGAGAGGAAACCCATAATCTCTTCCTAGGTACTCTATAAGTTCTTCAAATTTGTCTTTTAATTTATATGTTAGATTTTCACCACACAAATAAGTCATAGCCATGAGTCCATTTATTCAACAAAGAGTTGCTCAGTTGTGTTTTGTGTGAGAATATACATGTGAACTTCTGGGTTGGAGAGGTTGGGAGAGATTAGAAAAATGCTGGTTCTTCTCTGAACCAGCACTCTTTATAAATTGCACTGCTTAGACGTAGTACTGGTGACCATATTGTCCAGGGCAGCATGAAGTACAGCTGTTTTCCTTCCCCTTGAATAATTTCTGAGAGAAAGAGCTGACTCCGTTTCTTCTGGCTATGATCCTTTGGACACAGATATGCTGAAATCCAAGATTTTGTAAATTTGGATAGCAGAAATTAATTGCTCTTACTTTTAGTACTTTAGAAAAATCCTCAAGTACATAATGTATGCTTCCGATCCTGAATAAATGATGCTTTAATCCATCCATTCAAGGTTACATCTGTCTCTAGACTCCTCCTAATGCCTTAACTCTCTATTACTTCAGGTGGTGCTTAGCTCAATTATCTACCCCCCTTGCTAATGTGGTAGTTTCTTGCTTAAATGTATGTTGGAAGTCCTGAAATTTCCTTCTTCTCCAATTCCCTAATCTTAGCCTTTAATTGAAGTGGATTGGATTGGTTGACAAACACTCAGAAGAGTCAAGGGGCCTCTTCTGGGGAGTAGAGAGGCAGTTTAAGGAAGAGAAATACAGCAGGTGGAGCTGTAGATGGGAAGTTAGCCCAACTCTGCTCCAATTGGCCAGCACAGATTAACACCAGGCAAGCACAGTGCTCGGTGTGGTCAAGAATCTTCTGTGGAAATTGTTGGGCCAGATCACTGGTGGGAATCACTTTATCCCCAATTTCTGCTCAAAGATTCAGCTTTATTAGGTCAGGACCAGGTGCCAGGACTCTGGCCACAGAGAGCATCTCAGGAGGTTTCACCACAAGTGTTTATGCTTGGAAATGGACATAGATCCCTGGACCACCAGACATCTGCATGTGGGAATCTTAGCAGCTGGGATATTGATAGAAAGGTCTTTGAGTTATGTCTGGATAGCCTGTGCCAGAGGCCTTTGTAAGAAATGGCTATACTGTATGTCTGCACATCTTCCAAGTCTTTTGTTAGAGGCTTTTCTTATTTCATGTTTTCTTAGATAAGAGAGACAGTGTCAGGTGGTGCTGTGCAAAACCTCAGTTCCAGAGCCCTCTCAGGATGTCTATAAATGAGGAAATATATTCAACAGGAGAGGAAATACTCAAACTACCTAAAGTCCCAACATTTTCTCTTTCTCTTTCATATGTTAAAATTCAGCATAAAGTTTTCTTTAAAAAATGCAGTGTTATTGTTAGAATGTTTAAAATTATCATACAGTAATCTAAACCTATCATGGCAATGAGGGTTTCTTCTACAGGTAGCTTATTTTGTGATGTGTATTATTATAAAACATGAAATACACACAGCCACAAATACTTCCCTTTTCCATGTTCTGTTTTGATGCGATTTCTTCTGAGCCATGATGCCAGGCTCAAATACTCTATACTACTGGTCAGCGTACTAAGGCATCTTCTCTGCCTTCTCTGCCTCAGTTTTCAAACTAGTATAACTGGAACAGTAGTAACAAAGTAATGTGTGAGAAGTACTTAGCATTGTGTCTGGCACATAGTTATCACCATGTGTTCGCTTTTATTGTATATGCATTACTATTTATTCCCCACAACACTTCCCTGAAGTGCTAACAATAAATACCCTTAGAGAAGAAAAAAAAAACCTAAAACAAAACTGGAATTCAGGAAAAGCTGGCAACTTGCCTAAATTCCTTCATTAATGAGGCTTCTGGTATCCAACCTCATCTGTCTGAATCCACATCCTTTACAACTTATCAGGCAGTTTTCCAGTGATATCAAAGATTAAGTTAATGCTGAGCCATCCATATTAACTAATGTCATTATAATATTTTTATTCTTTCTCCCTTCATCTGGCTTACCAAATCCTCTTTCCATTGGTGTTCTGATTACATTATCTTATACATCTCTTACTCTAAGCTGCTTCATTCTGTCATGCTTTTAGGAAATTGCCAGGGAATAATTTTTTTAATATTCAATTATTTCTATTAAGTAGTTATGCAAAGGGATTTCAATTCCCAGAAGTCAGGCTATGAGTACAATGCATCTTGATCAACGTCACCCCTTCCATTGTTCTCCCACGCTGTCCCCCAAACCATCCATACCCTCGTTACATAGTTCACTTTTTACATGATGTACATTGAATATAACGACTACATTTGCTCACCCTTCCTCCTTCCACGTGCCCCGCCCACACATTTCCATTTCCTACATTTTGATAAACAGTACGTTAGCTGTTCAGAGAAGTAGCACCATTCGACCTCCCTGCTAAGTGTACCATCCTTTTGTCAACTTGTTTGTGGATCTATTCCACAAGTATGCCTGTTGTCCATGAAAGTGGTCTTGTAAGACTATTAGGAGTGATGGTACAAGTTGTGTCACTGGATTTGGGTCCCACAGCAATATGCCACTATTTTTGGAGCAACGTTACTAAGGAAAGCTTTTGCCAAATAAATCCACTGTCATCTGTCTCCATTGCACTACAAATTATGTAGAATGACAACACGGCATTAAATCCAAAGAATAAAGGCAGTGTTTTTTCTTGAAGTTCTGCGGCAAAGATTGGAGGCAGAAACTGTACTTTGGCCCACTTGATAATTGGTTGGAACTTGGATATTGATTGGGTGTAGTTCCTGCAGAGATTTTCCCACCCCCACCCCACTTGCAAAGTAAGAAAAGTAGGTCAAAGAGATAGTCTGGCTAGAATGCATAACAAGTTGCTAAGAAGAATGAGCTAAAATGGTTTAGTGAAAACCGAGGTAAGAAATGGCTTACCAAGTCTTAAATGTGAGACATAGTTGTGTTTGTATCCTCATCCCTATTACCTTTAATCCTAAAAGAGTGGTACTAGCTAGCATTAATCTCTAGCTTCCTCAGTCTCAGTCATGCAGCTTACAGTTTTCCTTTCCTTCCGGGGATCCTTGCCCCTTCTTCATTTCTGGACAGTGACTTCAAACCTCGGGGAGCGTTTTTTTTCTGAGACAGAGCTGATCTTTCATGAGGAAGTCTGAAAATGTGCATCAGTAGAAATCCTGCAGGAAGCTGGCACCGTGGCCTTGGACTCCAGACTCTTCTCTCCACTGCTGTCAGTGATTTGCCAATGGGGTCCACATGGTGATAAATACAGACATTCCAGGAATGGAGCTGCCTGATGTAATTTAGGTAACAACCTCTTTACTCTGGGGGTGCCATGAGCCAGTCATCAGCAGAGTTTCTTTGTCTCAGAACAAATACATGTGATAATAGACAACCAAAGACTTTTTTCCCCTATGCCTTGTGGTACTCACAGGACTTCCCAGAGTATCACCTGCCTTTGTTGTCCCAACTGTTTTCTTAAAAACAAAGTCCTTATTATATTAGGTCCACCTGAATTTTTCTGGCTTGTCCATGGGAAGGCTCTTTTTAAATTTTTTGTTTAAACATTTTTCTGAAGGGGACTGCATGTGATTAGAAAGCCATCTTCCATTTCACTACTGGCAGAAGGAATGCTTCAATGAGATACTATTGGGATTACAAACTCAAATGCTCAGGGGGAAACAAAGGACAAAAGTTTGGTATTAACTATGTCTCAGCATGGGGGTCTATAAGCCTGGACAGCATGTTGTCATACTGATCACCACAGACAATTGCTACACAATGGTAATTACATGGTAATTACATATATATATCAAAACAGAGAAAGCATGGCAAAAATACTAGCTGAAGGATTTTTTTTACCTGTATTTTAATCTTAGGGACTGTTATCATACACGCAATCTATTATTGATCAAAACATCACAATATGGCACATGATGGTAAATAAAGAAAACAAAAACATTTTTTAAAATGAATGCATTTAATTACTTTAGGCATTTTAAGTAAGACAGTGATGTTCTAACTACCCACTCATCAGCACACTAGCTGTGTTGTGAAATTCTTAGGTGTCCACAGAGCTAACCATAGAATCTCAGCATTTGTTAGGAACTTTGTTTTTATGTTAGGAACAGTAGCATAAAAGCTTATGTGAATTGTTCTAGAAACAGCAGAGAATCATACCACTTAAGTTTCTCATTTTATGAAGCAAACCCATGATATCCACACTGCTCTTTGTCTGGTCACTATAGGAATTCAAAGAAATTGCCAGTGAACCTGAAAGGTTGTGACTAATTGCTGTCTGCATTCATTAAGGCCGGGAAGCTAGGTTTTGAAGAAGCCTTATTCTGATTCTTCAAGTTCTGTGCAGTAAAAAGTATTGTAGGGTGAGAGAAGGTGGTCATATATTCAATCACTCAGTATTCAAATACTTGTGCCAGGCATTGGGCTGGGACTTGAGAGAAGACAGAGAACCCAACCTCTTCTCTTGCTTTGAAGGATACCAATTAACAGACCACAGGTAAGACAACTGTACAGAAAACAATTGTTTAAAATTTTCAAATGTTTAGACCAAACAAGTAGCACATACTAAGGGGCAGACTTGGTGAAGATCTAGGCTGCATTATTAGCAGTCAGACTGGGCTGCCTGGCTTACTATACTACAGTAACACATGTATTTCAGATGTGCTTTTGGTATAAATAATTTTATTTTTGTGTACATCAAGGAAGACAGTGGCAAGTGACAAAACCATCTGCAAGTGTCCAGAGGGAATAGCCATGGTGAGGTAAATTCTCTCTGCAGAAGACATTACAGCAAAGCCCGAAAGATGAGAAGAGCTGGCACCATAGCAGTAAGGACAGGACATTCCAGGGAACAATCAAAGCAAATGCAGGGCCCAGGAGAAGATGAGGACTTGCTGAGGGAGAAACAGAGAGGCGGCATTGTGCTTTACTGGTTGTCTCTCTCCTATCTCCATTGGATAGTGAAATGACTGCCAGAAAACAGAGCACTAAGCCAAGCAAGGTTTAGAAATATATATATATATATATATATATATATATATATATATATATATATATACATATATATATATGTATATATATGTATATACACATATATATATATATATATATATATAGAGAGAGAGAGAGAGAGAGAGAGCTGACAAGAATATGTATTTTTAATGAGAAATATGACTTACTATCCCAAATAGTATTTTTCACCTGTCTGACAATTTGTGCCATCAAAATAGGTGTTCATAGAAAGACTGATTATTACTTGATTAAAAATCTAAGACCTAAATGTAATTCTAATATATTAGTGAATGCCTACGGGATTAAATGGCTCTAACTATATCTATACCTGGTTGTCGCTTAGTAATTTCAGTAGAAGAATAAGGTATGAACATTTACATTTGAAACTGGGGGAAAAGTATGACATTTATAGCACAGTTTTTTGCCTTCTAAAACGCTAAGAAATTTCCTCATATAATTTTTCCAAAGCATATTTTTGTTGTCTCCTTGCTTCTTATATGTAATTACCTTAAATTTTGTCAGCAAAACTGTCTTATTATTCTAAGAGTCTGTGCTACCTTACTTTATTTTACATTTACAAAATGCTATTGATTTAGCAGATATTTATTGTATATTGCTCCATGCCTAGCCCTGGACTAGATGTTAAGAATACAAGAAAAACAGGACAAATGTGGCATTGTGTGTCTTTAGGGCAAGCTTTCCACTACAAATTTCAAATTTGCTACTAGCTAAAATTCTTCAATATTATAGCAGGTTATTCCCAAGCTTGCATGGTAAATAGAGAAATAAGATTTTTTAACACCTTCTCTTAGACACAAAAAACTGAAATGAAAACAAGCCCACGCCAAAACATAAATTTTCCTCTAACTCAGCTATCACCATAACATATCTTTCCTTGGGTGCTAGAGTCAGTAGGACAGAAGGCAAGAGTTATACTGGGTATTTGGGATGGGTCAAGTACAGGTGGCAGAGCCAAATCTGTTCAGTCACTAGCAGGTGTGTAATGCATGTGGAAAATGTAGCACATTGTCTAATATTAAAGTTACAGCACTGAAAGCATGGCCTGCAATCTAGTTTCTAGAGCTTTCACATCCTGGAGAAGTGGAAACAAGGGTGTTAAGAAAACCAGTTTTCCCATTCCTTACCACAAGGGCTTTGTTGTCTCATTCTTGGCAACATCATATCTCTCCTTTGGGGAAGTATGGCTGTCACTGAAACATCCATTAGTTGGGTTTATTGGCTGAAGGCTGGGATTTTTCTTTAAGAAGTGTGTGTGTGTGTGTGTGTGTGTGTGTGTGTGTGTGTGTGTGTGAATAAAGAACAAATTTAGACTACTGCTTAAGCTGTTGCCAAGGAAAAACAAGCAGGCTATTAAAAAAAGTATATGGTTCAATGCAAGCAGACTAAATGATACCTCTTTGTCTTAAAGATGTTGCTTCAATAAGAGGAATATGGTAGAAGGAGTAGATTTGTTGTTCACAGTGTACTGGGCGGGTATATGGAAATATCACAAGACCACCTAATATTACAAATGTATATTAACTTACAAAGAGTGAATATTACTCAAGCTGAATAAGAGGGGGTAAGAAAATATTTTTTAAGAGATGTTGCTGTTAGTGTGTTTGGTGATAGTGTTGAAGGAAATGTCTTAAAGTATTCCACACTGAGAGGCACTGTTAGCAGTGAAGTAATTCACAAGACCAGTCAGCAACAGACAAAATCAACTTGTCCACAAGTTTGTCCACACCTTCCTTTTTTTTCAGTCAAATGTTCAGCAGGTACTAGATGTAAAATTTCTGTCATTTCAGCTCCAACGAGAAATCTCTCATGGTAGAGGGAGCTATCATGAAGGACATCTGCAGATACTGTACAGGATGAAGTATTTATTGATTAAAAATGACAATGTTTATGAAGCTTGAAATGTTATGTTTAGTGAAAGAAGCTGACAAAAAGTAGTGCATATTAGATAGTCTCCATTACATGAAGTTCATGAATAGGTCAGATGGATAAGTGCAGATAGGAAGTAATGAACTCACAGGCAAGTGATGTGATGGAATTTTCTGGGATGATGGAAATGTACTAAATCTTGTTTGGGATGGTATTTACACTTTAGATCCCTGCATTTTAATGTATGTAAATTATACCTCAATTAAAAATGAATAAAACTGAACTGAATACTTCAGATCTCTGCACTTTAATGTATGTAAATTATACCTCAATTAAAAATGAATAAAATTATAAACACACAAAGATAATCTGTTAAATATAGTCATGCTCAAACATTGTTCTTTTTTGATGAGTTGATTCTCATGTAAACATATGGATTACTTCTAGTTAAAATGTGTCTCTCTTTTACCTCTTTAATAAACGACAAGTCTTAAAGCCTGAGTTAACCTCATGAATTTTCTAATTAGAATTTGTTATAACTAGTATTGGTAGACTGTGGTTTATATCCTACATCTGCCTTCTATGGAGTACTCTGACATGATAGGATATAAATCGAAACAATTTTGTGTATTTGGTACAGAGGTTTGAACCTTCTACATGCCAGGCAAGTGCTCTACCCCTTGAGCCACACCCTCAGTCCCTTGTTTATGTTTTGGTTTTGAGATAGGGTCTGGTTAACTTTTGCCTAGTCTTACCTAAAACTTGCAGTTTTCTTTCTGTGGCTTTCCAAATAGCCAGGATCATAGTCATGCATCACCTTGTTTTGCTCGATCATCTAAATCGTAGCTTTTAAAAAAAAAATCCAAAAGATAGAGATCAAACTTGCCTGACAGTTGTTGATCAAAGGAAAAAAATATATATAGTTCTCCTCTGTTTAGAGAATCCTCATTTCTGCAACATCAAAGGCAATGAGAGATTGCCTCCCTGTAGCTTGACACCCCCTCCCCAATCAAGTCTAGTCTCAGCAGAAGATGCCTACCATCCACCTAAGCAAGCCCACAGTCTCTAGGTCATATATGCTCTTTCTAATATCACCATGATCCTCAGTCTTGCTGACAATCTTGCTGGCAGTCTTGCTGACGATCCTATCTCCATATTCTATGTTTAGCACCCCTCTTTTCTCCATCCCCAATCTCTTATTTAAACTTAGGTTCCCAATTAGCCCTTCCATTTCTGTTCATTCTCAGAAGCCCAGGGTAAATGTATACCCTTACAGGAAGATTTTTGCTACCTTCCTGTTTACTTAGAAAGTTTCCACTCCTGTGCCTGGCCCACCAGGTAGCCTACCGGGTCATGCCTGAACTAGTCCCTGTGTATCTCTGTTACCAGTCTCACTCACTCCTCTTTCCTTCACTGTGAACTCGCCTCATGGTCTTCTTTAGCCTCTCAGATAAGTTCCATACCTTGGTACCTGACCAGTGCTGCTTTCTTACCTTGATCCCCAAACCCCACCTTTAAATACTTAATTGATTTCCATCCTTTAAGTGTTAGCAAATCGCCTACCTTCTCAGAGGTGCCTTCTAGTCCTTCACTTCCTAAAACAGCCCCTTCAAATTGTCTTCATTCCAATCCTTCATGTCTTTCCTTCACAGTATGTTATTATAACTTGTAAGAGACTTTTGTGTATTTGCCTTTTTATTATCTCTCCCATCCCTTTAGCATATCAAGGCTCCTGTCTGTTTTATGTCTCACAGTATCTCAAGGTCTAGCCCAATGCTTGGCATGGAGTGAGTACTTCATAGATAACTCATTATGACTGATTGACTACTGGGATGAATGAGTACATGCATGAGGGAACTGATTCCTTTTCCTCACCGAATGGCTGCTTAATTATAGGATGCTGTCTGTAGTTTACCTCCTGCTGAAGTAAAAAATGTCCACCTCCTAAATCTAAACTCATCACCCTCACACAGATTGCTGAGAGTGTCATTATTTAAAATGAGGAAGGGGGTAACTGTTTGACAAGAAATGTACCTTACTTATGAAACTGTAGCCCCTCTGTACATCACCCTTATAATAAAAGAAAAGGAAAAGTAAATCACTTAAAAAAAAAAAAAAGACAGGATTTGGTTTTCATAGAGCTTTTCTTGTAGCCCAGGTTCTACCATGACTTTGATTTGCTTTTGGCCAAGGCAGTAGCCTTGAAATGGCTTGTATTACTCCTGGTTCCTGGACCCCTGCTGGCAGAAGCCATAGGAAAAGGAAGCCCAACGTCACCTTTAATTAACAGGATAGGAGTGCCTGATATCCACAGATAGCGCACCTTAGAAACAAGCAACCGAAAAGAAAGAGAGAAAGAAGAAAGAAAGAAAGAAAGGAAAGAAAGAAAGAAAGGAAAAAGGAAAAGCATAAGGCAGGACTAGGCTCATGAGACAGAACTAGGGAATGGAAAAGAGTAATTATTCCGCTTTAGCATAATGTTGTTCATCTGTATTGCCCATTATCTTCTAGGGTGTCTTGCCTGTTGAAGTATGCGAGGTGCATACCGCTCTTTGCTCCAGCAGTGTAGCAAAAGGAAGAAAGTAGCTTTCCATCCATCATAATAATTAGTTTGTCATAATTTTCTGCTCTTCTTGGCTCTGCAGTAAAAAGATAGAGGAGGCATTTAAAGTTATTCAGGAACCCTTCCCCAAATTTCCTCTCCGTCCTTTATGGGAGCAGAGAGCTGCGTTTCTGCCCTATTTATTTCATGTTTGGTCTGTGATAACGAAGTATATTTCATTGGGAAGTATATAGCTTTAATTTTCATCTTCTACTTGGAAGCATCTCGCTCTTGCACTTTGTTTCAGTATTCAGTCTGTAAAGAGAGCCCATGCTTCTTCCTGAACTCACCTATCACCAGCCAGAGTTAATTCTAGTTTGAAGACAGCATAAGGACTTTATGAGCTGACTCTATAATAACACACAGGGTTCTGCAGTCCTTTAGTATCTTGTGTTATCTCTTCATTTACCCAACAGCTATGGCATGTAGAAAAGCCGGGAATGGTTGCTCACATGCCCATTTAACAGAAGGGGAGCAGACTGGTCAGCTGACTTGATTTGCCTAGCACTATGCTGCAGGGGAAAAGGACATAAAGACACAAGTCCAGACTTCCTAATTGTAAATCCTGATCAGTACTCTGGTGTATCTTGCTACATAGGGCTGCTGCTATTTAATTTTGTTACACTACAGTTTAGTTAGTCCTTCCTTAAATCCCTGCTGTGGTTGGTATAAAACATGGGGTTCACACCTGTGATCCTAGATCATTGAGAGTCTGAGATCGAGGGGATTTGTGGTTGAAGGCCATCCCGAGCAAACCGTTTGTGAGATTCCATCTCAATAAGAGACTTATAGTATGTGCTTGTCATCACAATAAAAGGCTGTGGTGGCATGAACCTATGGTCTAAGTTATGTGTGAAACATACATAGGAGGATCCTGTTCCAGGCCACCCCAGGCAAGAAGTGAGATTCTATTCACCAAAAAAGGATTGGAGAGTGCTCAAGTGGTACAATGCCTGCCTGTTAAGCAGGATGAGTTCAACCCCCAGTACTACCAAAAACAAAGCCAAAAACTGAGGTGTGCTTAATACAGACCAGCCTAATAGATCTGCTTACTATGGGAACTCTGGGTGGGATCCAGCAATCTTGCTTTCACAAGCCCCCAGGTGATTTTGATGTCAGCTGAAGTTAGATGCCCACCTAGGTAGAATATGAAGAAATAAGAGACTATAGAGAGATGACATTGTGCGCTCAGAGTCCACTCTGAAGCCAGACTGCTGACTTCATTCATCCATAAAGACTTTGCTGAGCCTTTATGATGTGCTAGGCACTGTACAGAGGCTTGGGACGTACAGTGAAAAGAATGAAGATCTCTGCCCTTGTGGACCTGTTGCTCTGCTTTACATTCATTGGTTGAATTTTGGAAAGAAAACATTGCCCTGTGCTTTGTTTCTGGAAAGCTGAATCAAAAACAGCTGATGCTCACACACAGAGTCCACGGGTGCTCATCCTCTTCCTCATCACATACTCAGTACTAAGGACAAGTGGACAGTTCCACTGTCACTAATTATAATCTCAAGCCCCAAAGAAACATGCCATTTACTAGAGGCTTAAGACTGACACAGACATCACCCAGATTCTTTCTTTTAAATTTATTTTATTTTTATTTTTTTGTCAGTGGTAGGGCTTGAACTCTGGGCTTGGGTGTTGCCCCTGAGCTCTTCAGCTCAAGACTAGAGCTCTATCATTTGAGCAACTTCTGGCTTTTTCTGTGTATGTGGTACTGAGGAATCGAACCTGGGGCTTCATGCATGCTAAGCAAGCATTCTACCATTAGGCCACATTCCCAGCCCTATCATCCAGATTTTTAAAGTAGATGCCAAGTTGTCTCCTCTTGTATGTGTAGGACTCAAGGCTGAGGAACTTGGAGACTGCTTCCTCTGATTAAAGGTCCAACTGCTTCAGAGGAGAGAGGAGTTCCTTTTGGATCTTTACTTCCCTAGATATCATCATCTCATTCATACTACATTCAAAATCTGGCTCAAATCTTAGCTTCTCCAAGACACTGCCTCCCATTGTGTGAGCTTGTATGTATGAAGGTCTCCGGTTACAGATACGGTGTTTCCTCTAGCTCCAATGGTACAAATACTGTTGGATTCCTGGGATCAAAATCTGCTTTTATGGTATTATTGTAGTAGTATTTTACTAATTGCTTGACTCCCTCCTACCTGAGAACAAGAACATGGTAGAAGCTACACTGACAAGATAGCATAGGTGAAATTCACATGCCCCACCACAACAAAAGTAGTGTGTGTGTATGTCTGTGAGAGAAAGAGAGAGAGAGAGAGAGAGAGAGAGAGAGAGAGAGAGAGAGAGAGAGAGAGAGAGAGAGAGAGAGAGAGAGAGAGAGAGAGAGAGAGAGAGAGAGAGAGAGAGAGAAGAGAGAGGAAAGAGACAGGATGCAAAGAGGAGAAGGGAAACCAAAAGGGAAGGAAAAAGGGAAGAAGAAGGAAATGAAAGGGAAAAGAAGGATATAGGGGAAGGAGATATAGGCTTTCTTCCTGAAGGAGAAAAGACAGGGATACCTGTCAATGGGAATGGAAGTCCTGGGGCCTGCTTTGGTCCAGGTGGCCCAACAGGCTGTGTGTGGAGCCAGGTACCATATGAGGGTATCTTGAATAGGGACCCTTTCAACTCAGTATCCCTGGCGACTTTTGTACATGATCTCATCCTTGCAGATCCAGGCTTTGCCTTGTTCATTTCAACTCTGTGATTTTTATCACTCTGCTTCACTCTATCTACCTTATGGGCCCTATTCATACCCCTGCCATCCTTTAGATGCTGCACCTTGGAAGACAGAGACTATGACGTGTGTACCTGATTGCCCACAGTGCTAGTACTTTACATTTAGTAAGGATCACACTGTTTGCATAAAGCAGTGGAATTATTTGCTGAAAACTCTGTCCTATTTCTTGGGAAAGAAAATAGACCCTTAGGGGTGCCATTTTTCTCACATACTGTACTGATTATAAGAGAAATAACTTTCTCCTTTTTAATCTCTTCTTAATGATAAAACATTACTGAGCTAACATTTAGTGGAGCTTTGGTTGTTTTGTTTTCTTCTCTCCTCCATCTCCTACCCTGCCTTGTTCTAATAAGACTAATGCTCAGGAGGAATACCTCATATTTCACATCTAAATTTAAAGAAGTCAGACTCAATTGCTCAGTTAATTAAATTTGCAGTAGTCTCTTTGGAGATATTTATGGACTTATTTTCACATTTTTGCATTTTCCTTTCCTTCCAGTTGAGTAGTAACAAATACAGCGAGACAGCCACATTACTGTACATGACAATTATTTAGAGACCTTGTGATTGATTTCCTGAGAACTGCTGAGAAACATGATTTCTCTACAACGCAAACTCCCAGCCCTCCTTGTACATGTTGTACTCTATGTTGTCCCCATCTCATGACACCCTAGTATGTGTTTAGCAGATGCACTGAGTTTAACAAGAAAGGATTTGGGTATGTGCATTGCCCCCTAAACATCTTCTAAGTAGGAGGTTGGGAAAAATGTGTTCATCAAAAGTTCCATTGCTTGGAAAACCTAGGCCATGCAGATTTCTAATTCTGAGTCAAGGTTTTTTCCAGCTGTGAAACATTCAGGCAAATTCTGCCATGATAATAATAGTAGTGGGTAGTATTTAATGCTGCTGTCTAGTATTAAAAAATAAAAATACAACTAAGTGCAGATGGCTCGCACCTGTCATCTCAGCTACTCAAGAGGCTAAGATCTGAGAATCACACTTTGAAACCAGCTAGAACAGAAATGTCCTTAAGACTCCAACTCTAAAATAACCAAAAGCAGGGCTAGAGGAATGGCTCAAATAGTAGAGGTCCAGCTATGAGAAAACCTCTGTAACACCAAAATCAATCATAGCTTCTTTTTCTTTTTTTAAATTTTAAATGTTTTTATTGTGAAAATACTGTACAGAGGGGTTACAGTTACATGAGCAAGGAAATGAGTACATTTCTTATCAAGCATTGTTGCTTCCTCCTTTGTTTTTCCCCTACCAGACCTTCCCTCCCACCTCTTCAACTACACTCCCCCCCCACCTAAATTGCAAAGTTTGTTATTCAACATAGCAACTTGTACATCTCATTGTTGCAGTGGTTCAACCTGTATTGCTATTTAAACACTTTGTTTTATCCCTTCCCCTCCCCAAATTATACCAACATCAAATACAGCGAAAACAGGGGTTATACTGTGGGGGAGGAATATACAAAGCAACAAAGAAATCATCTTATAAATATGTTAGAAACAATTGCATGAAAGCAAAAACATTTGAATACTTACCTGGGGTTCATTTTGCCTAACATCAACTTATCTGACCTTTTCTGCTTGTCTCAGACATATACTAGTTATTGCAAATAAGGGAAACCATGGGACCTATGTTTCTTTGGGCCTGGCTTACTTCACTTAATATAATTTTTTCCAAGTCTTTTCATTTCCTAACAAATGGGGCAATGTCATTCTTTCTGATGGAGGCATAGAATTTCATTATATATGTTATATATAAATATATATATGTACATATGTATCACATTTTCTTGATCCATTCTTCTACTGAGGCGCATCTGGGTTGGTTCCATATCTTAGCTATGTGCTGGTAGCTTTAGTATGGTCTTGTTTGTGATCATTTGGGTAAATGCCCAAAAGTGGGATTGCTGGGTCATAGGGGAGCTCTATGTGGAGTCTTTTGAGGAACCTCCTTACTACTTTCTAAAGTGGTTGAACAAGTTTGCACTCCCACCAACAATGCAGTAGGGTTCCCTTCTGTCCACATCCCCTCCAGCATCTGTTGTTATTAAAGTTCTTGATTATAGCCATTCTAACTGGGGTAAGGTAGAATCTCAATGTTGTTTTGATTTGCATTTCTTTTATGGGTATAGAGATTGACCATTTCTTCATGTGTCGATTGGTCATTTTTATTTCGTCTTCAGAGAAATTTTTCTTTAAGTCTTTAGCCCCTTATTTATTGGGCAGTTGTTTCTTTGAGGATTTGTTGTTGGGGGATATAATTTTTTGAGTTCCAGGTTTATTTTAGATATGAGATCCTTGTTCATTGTATGGCTAGTGAAGATCTCCCAATCCATGGGCTTTCTATTGATCTTGCTAGCTATGTCCTTTGCCATGCAGAAGCTCTGCAATTTCATGCAATCCCATTTGTCCAACCTTTCTTTGATTTTTTTGTGTTTCTGGGTCTTTATTAAGAGAATTTTGGCCTGTGCCAAGGAGACCTAGGGTTTCTCCTATTCCGTCCTGTAATGTTTTCAGGGTGTCTGCTTTGACTCCAAGATCTTAGATCCATTTGGAGTTGATTCTGGTGCAGAGTGATAAATAAGGATCTAGCTTTAAGTTTCTACAGGTGATTAACAAATTTTACCAGTACCATTTACTGAAGAGGCTGTCTTTCTTCCATTCTATTTTTTTAGCTCCCTTATTGAAGATTATATGGCTATAGGTCTGTAGGTTCATTTCTGGGTTTTCAATTCTATTCCATTGGTCCTGAGGTCTGTTCTTGTGCCAGTACCAAGCTGTTTTGATTACTATTAGTAGAGATTGAAATTTGGTATTGATATTCCTCCAGCACTGTTCTTTCTGTTAAGGATCCTTTTTGCTATTTGGGGTCTTTTATTGTTCCATATGAATTTTTGGATTGCCTCTTCTATTTTCTTAAAGAATGAGGTTGGAATATTGATAGGTATCACACTGAATTTGTAGATAGCCTTGGGAAGTATTGCCATTTTCATGATGTTGATCCTTCTAATCTAGGAGTATGGGAGTTTTTTCCACTTCCTAAATTGTGCTTTGATTTTCTTTTTCAGGTTTTTAAAGTTTTCATCATAGAGGTCCTTCACTTCTTTGGTTAAGTTACTTCCTAGGTATTTTTTTTTTTGTGGGAAGTTGCTTTCCTGATTTCAGCCTCACTCTTGTTGTTGGCATACAGAAAAGCCATTGATTATTGAGAGTTAATTTTATGCCCTGCTATTTTGCCAAATTTTTGAATCAGCTCAAGTAATTTGGGAGTGGAGTCCATGGAATTCTTTAAATACAAGATCATGTCATCTGCAAAGAGGGAGAGTTTTACTTCATCTTTCCTTATTTGGATCACCTTTATGTTTGAATCTTGTCTCATTGCTGTAGCTAGGCATTCTAATACTAAATTGAAGAGAAGTGGAAAGAGTGGTCATCCTTGTCTCGTTCCTGAGTTTAGAGGAAATGGCTTTAGTTTTTCACCATTAAGTATAATGCTGGCTGTAGGTTTGTCACATACAGCCTTTATTGAGGAATGTTCCATGGATTCCTAATTTTTTCAGAGCCTTCATCATAAAGGGGTGTTGGATCTTGTCAAATGCTTTTTCTGCATCTATTGAGATAACCATGTGGTTCTCTTCCTTGCTCTTATTGATGTGATGAATTATATTTATTGATGTGCATATATTGAACCACCTTTGCATCTCTGAAATGAATCCTGTTTGATTGTGGTGTGTGATTTTTTTGGATGAATTGTTGAAGTGGATTGTCCCAAATTGTGTGTGAAGTTTTGTATTGATGTTCATCAAATAGATGGGTTTATAGTTCTCTTACTTTGATGAGTCCATGCCTGGTTTTGGGATGAGGGTTATGTGGTGTTATAGAAAGAGGTCAGTAGTGAACTTCCTCTTTCAATTTCTTTGAAGAGTTGGAGGAGAAATGGTGTGAGTTCTGCTTTGAAGGCCTTGTAGAATTCCACTGTAAAACCATCTGGTCCTGGGCTTTTCTTAGATGGGAGGTCTGTTATTGCTGTTTCTATTTCAATGCTTGATATGGGTCTGTTAAGTTGGTTTAACTAATCTTAGTTTAGTTTTGGCATGTTGATATTTTCTAGGAAATTGTCCACTTCTTCCAGGTTCTCAAACTTATTAGCATAAAAGTTTGAGAAGTATTCCCTAATAATGTTCTGGATCTTGGTTGTTTCTGTGGTGATGTTTCCATTCTCATCTCTGAGTTTGTTCATTTGCGTGTGTTCTATTCTTTTTCTGATAAGATTTGCTAAGGGTCTGTCAATTTTGTTAATTTTTTTAAGAACCAACTCTGTTTTGTTGATTCTTTCTATGGTTTTTTTGGATTCTAATTCATTTAATTCTGATTTAATTTGAATTATTTCTTTCTGTCTACTGGATTGGGGTTTAGCTTGCTGCTCTTTTTTAAGGAGGTTCAGCTGTCTCATTAAATTGTTGGTTTCAGATCTCTCTAATTTGCTGATGTAGGAACTCAGAGCTATAAACTTGCCTCTGAGTACTGCCTTTGCTGTGTCCCAGAGGAGGTGGTAATTTGTGTGTTCATTTTTGTTGAATATCATGAACATTTGAATTTCCTTTCTAATCTCTTCCATGAGTCACTGGTGATTCAACAGTGTGTTATTCAGCCTCCATGTGTTACAGGACTTTCTTTGGTGGCTTTTGGTGTTGAGTTCTAATTTTATTCCTTTGTGGTCTGAGAGAATACAGGGCATAACTTCAATGTTTCTGAATTTGGACAAGTTTGCTTTGTGACCTAAAATGTGATCTATTTTGGAAAATGTTCCATGTGCTGCTGAGAAAAACATGTATTCTGATGCTGCTGGGTGAAATATTCGGTAGATGTCTGTTCAATCTAGTTGATCTATGCAGTTTAGTTCTGCGGTTTCTCTGTTAAATTTTTGCAGAGTTGATCGATCTAGTGGGGTGACTTTCCCCTGGGTGGAGCTGAGCCTGGCAGGTCAGGTCAGTTTCTGTGAACTGCTGAATGGCTCCTATTGTTTTCTTCCAAGGCCTGACTTGGAGCTAGCTGCTTGGCTGGGCCTTTGTCAGTATCAAAGATGGAGATCTTCTCCAGTGGTTGGGAAGGGGCTGCCTTCTCACTGCTGCTCCATGAGAAGGAATGAGGATCTGGGTTCTACTCATGCCAGACTCTTGCTTCCTGAGTCGTCCCTGGTGTGAGATCAGCAGGATGAAGATTTCTGCTCCTTGTCAGTTCTTGCTGGTGGTGAGTAGAATCCACTGGTGCCTTTGTCCTGGACTCTTTCTGTTGGTATGGCGGCCTTGGCAGCCACCACTGCCACCACAGCCACCGCAGCCACCACAGCCGTAGCTACCAGCAAGTGCTCAGATCTGTCTCCTTGACCAAGCTGCCTGGATTTTCCCTGTCTGGTCAAACTTTCTGTACTCAGATGGCACACTTGGTGTGATTCTTTAGCCTAGGACTATTCACTGGAACACTAAAACACTGCTTTCTATGTGAGAGCTTGTTTAGCCTCCAGTTTCTCCTCAGCCATCTTCCTCTGGGCCTATTTTTCATTTTTATATGCTTCTTTGATATGTCCCAGAATATTTCCTAAAACAATCAGGTGGTTTCCCTTATAGAATCTCAAATACTTTATGGAGCAAGGTGTTACCATCATTCTTAGGTTACAAATAAGGAAACTGAGGCCCTGGAAAAGTGACTTTCATTCTCCAGTTCACGCTGGTCTTAAATCACTTAGGGACCCTCTGATCACTATTTCCCCTACCTCATTTTTGATATGTACACAAACAAAATCTGATACAACCCCCCAACATCATTATTGGAAATGATGGATAATAAAAAGCAATGCCTACTCCATAAAGTAGAATTTTATATTGAGAAACAGGTAAAATAATAGACTTTCAGATTCAGTTTCTTTGTGAAGATATTTCATGGAATGGACTTCAAAGACTAAGAAAGATTTAGAGAACAAATAAGGAGCAAATCTATCTGGTATGAAAACCTTGAAGACTGACAGCAATTAGAAAAGCATGATACTGACAAAGAAACCAAGACAGAGTCTGAAAATAATTTTATAAATAAATGGGAATTTTGTGTATGATAAAGTCGTTTAAAATGGAAGGGAAGACAAAGGGGGAACCAATGCAACAGCAATACTCACAAGACATGATCTGTACAACTTGGGAAGGGGGTTAGAGGGGAGGGAAAGTGGGAGAAAAATGAGGGAGGGGGTAACAAGTTTGACAAGAAATGTATTCACTACCATACTTATGTAACTGTAATCCCTCTGTACATCACCTTGACAATAGATTATTTTTAATGGATGAGAAAGAGGTCATCTGATTATTTAACCAGCATCATGGGGGAAATAAAGACTCTTTATGGAGAAAGAAAGCATGTCTAGCTCACATTATTTATGGAAACACTGGAGGAAATGTCTAAATATTTCTTAAATTATGTATTGGAAATCATATTGCCAACCATGTATTTGTATTAGATCAACTCAGGTTTGAGCTGGAAACTAGAAAATGTATTTCCTCATACCTAAAAAATGCCTGCTAATTCTTTATGCTCAAAATAAGATTGTATTAGCACCTCTGTACTTTGAGCTCTGGAGAAGCTGGCTGAGCTTGGAAGTGCAAGTGTTTCCCATGGAAAAGAGAAAAGTTAACATGTCCTGACTCTTTACCCACACTCCCAAAGACTGAGCTAGATGGCTCTGCTGTGTGTTCTCATAGCAGCAGGTATTTATTTCCCATCTCCATTTGTATTAAGAATTGACTGTTCTGCTGTTCTTTTGTCTTTTCAATGGGGAGTTCTGGGAGAAAGGAGGCCCTGTCTGCTTTTCTTACCTCTGGTAATCCCAATGCTGAGACCACCAAGCTACTTAACAGTACTTCATAGAATAAGCCTCTGAGCATGTCTTAGCCTGGTGATGAAAGGGAACAAAGATTTGCAGGGAAAGAGATTTAAAAATTGTTCAATAAGGACCCTAGCTGGTACACGGGAGCACTCTTGGCCAGATAAGGAGTACATACTTTTGGCTTCTGAGGAGGTGTAGATAAATTAAGTGGCATCACATGACTGTGCCATCCCAGGTTGGGATAGTGACACAAGGGACTGTGGGAAAAGACAACATGCTAGCTCCCCTTTCTGAACAGTGTTCCAGGCACTGTGTTCAGCACTCTGACTGCATCCCCCCATTTATTCTTCACAGCAACTTTAAGAGATAGATGTATTCTCTCTCTCTTTTTAAAAATAATGCTCCTAAGAACAGACCTCAGGACCAATGGAATAGAATTGAAAACCCAGAAATGAACCTACAGACCTATAGCCATCTAATCTTCGATAAGGAAGCTAAAACAATAGAATGGAAGAAAGACAGCCTCTTCAGTAAATGGTGCTGGCAAAATTGGTTAACTACTTGTAGAAAACTAAAGCTAGATCCTTATATATCACCCTGCACCAGAATCAACTCCAAATGGATCAAAGACCTTGAACTCAAAGCAGACACTCTGAAAACATTACAGGATGGAATAGGAGAAACCCTAGGTCTCCTTGGCTCAGGTCGAAATTTTCTGAATAGAGACCCGGAAGCACAACAAATCAAAGAAAGGTTGGACAAATGGGATTGCATAAGATTGCAGAGCTTCTGCAGGGCAAATGACATAGCTGGCAAGATCAATAGAAAGCCCACCGATTGGGAGAAGATCTTTACTAGCCATACAACGGACAAGGGTCTCATATCTAAAATATACTTGGAACTCAAAAAATTAAACCACCCAACAACAAATCCTCAAAGAATCAACTGCCCAATAAATAAGTGGGCGAAAGACTTAAAGAGAAGCTTCTCTGAAGAAGAAACAAGGATGGCCAATAGACACATGAAGAAATGTTCAACATCCCTAGCCATAAAAGAAATGCAAATCAAAACAACATTGAGATACCACCTCACTCCAGTTAGAACAGCAAAAATCAAGAACTCTAACAACAACAGATGCTGGAGGGGATGTGGACAGAAAGGAACCTTACTTCACTGTTGGTGGGAATGTAAACTTGTTCAACCACTTTGGAAAGCAGTATGGAGGTTCCTCAGAAGACTTCACATAGATCTCCCCTATGATCCAGCAATCCCACTTTTGGGCATTTACCCTAATGTTTACAAACAAGACCACACTAAAGCTACCAGCACAACTATGTTTATTGCAGCATTATTTACCATAGCTAAGATATGGAACCAACCCAGATGCCCCTCAGTAGATGAATGGATCAAGAAAATGTGGTATATATACACAATGGAATTCTATGCCTCCATCAGAAAGAATGACATTTCCCCATTTGTTAGGAAATGGAAAGGTTTGGAAAAAATTATATTAAGTGAAGTAAGCCAGGCCCAAAGAAGCATAGGTCCCATGGTTTCCCTTATTTGCAATATCTAGTATAGGTATGAGTCAAGCGGAAAAGGTCAGATAATGTGATGTTAGGAAAATGAACCCTTAAATATGTATTTTAATGTTTTCGTTTCTTTCATGCATGTGTTTCTAACGCATTTATAAGATTATTTCTTTGTTGCTTTGTATGTCCCTCCCCCACAGTGTAACCCCCGCTTTCACTATATTTGATGTCAGTATAACATGTGGAGGAGATGGGGACAAACAAGTCGTTTAAGGATTCAGGTGGACCTGTTGCAACAATGAGAAGTACAAAATGTCATGTCAAAACCAGCTTTACAATGTCGGTGTGTGGGGGGGGAGGGGGGTATAATTGGGTGGGGGGAGGGGGGTAAAATTGGGTGGGGGGAGGGGGGAGGCGGGGAAGGGAAGTGAAGGGTAAACAAAGGAGGAGGCTGCAATGCTTGGTAAGAAATGTATGCATTATCCTGCCCATGTAATTGTAGCCCCCCTGTACAGTATGTTCTCAAATAAAATAAAATACAATTAAAAATAATGCTCCACATGAAGAAACTGAGCCTCAGGGAGGGTAACTTTCCCAAGGTCACTCAACTAGTAAGTGGCAGATATGAAACTCCAAATCAAGCTGGCAGTTTGTCACTGACTTCCTCCAACACACCAAGGAAATGTGTCAGAGTCCAGTGGAATGGAGTCCAGGGAGATGGATGCTCCCTGGAGAGAAGCTGCTCTTGTTGTGTTTTTCTGGTGCCAGAACTGGGATTTGAACTCAGGACTCCTGCTCTTCCACTGGACGTTGGTACTCATCATTCGAGCCTCGCCTCTACATGTAGCATTCTGCTGGTTAATTGGAGATAAGTGCCTGTCAGATTTATCTGTAAGGGCTGGCTTCACGTGGAGATCCTCAGATCTCAGCCTCTCTTGAGCAGCTAGAATTACAGGTGTGAGCCACCAGTGTCCCACAAAAAGCTCTTCAATCCAGCCTGATACCTTGTCTCTTTAGTCCTTCCCACCCACTTCATCAAGATAACCAATGTAAACAACTGAGCAAATAGAATATAGCCCTGGGAGACCTGAGCCCTTTGCATGGGTGAGAAATGCTTACTACCCTTGGACTGTGGCTTTTCTTGGTGGTTGGTGCTTCTTGACTGCAAAGGGATGGTTGCCATTTCCAGTTCTTCAGAAGCATGCTCTAGTCTCATACCAGCATATATTTTACACATGAACTGTAAGTATCATGCTCCTGCACCCACCCACAGCGAGTCTGTCTACTCCAAGGCTTTAGTAGCCCTGAAGCTGCTTGGTCAAGTCTTGTATGCGTCCAAAGCTTAGAGTTAACCAACTCCACATTAGCAGTGGCTTTTAACCAATTGGATTGTTGCAATTGGTGATATGAAGTTTGACTTTGTAGTGATTGACTGCCTCACTCTGTAAGAAGTGAGTAGTATTAACCCATATAGTAATCACTTAGCTTCAGTTAAAGGTACCTGTATTTGTGAAATGAATTAAAGATACTGGCTTAAAAATTCTGTCACAAAAGACCTAACCTGACATTTGGGATTATATACCAAAATTGACAAAACTAGAACAATTCCCCATAGTTAAGGCATTCATTTTTATCATTACTTATGGCACATAAGCAAAAGGCAGCCTGCACAAAACAAAACAAAAAAATGTATTAATGTTACTGTTGGACAGTAATTAAAAATAAGAGGCTCAAGCTCCAAACTGGAAGAAGTAGGAGAAAAATAATAAGTTGTCTGAAGAATAAATTGCTCATCTTTGTGTAGCCTATGGGTATCTTAATCAATTAGCCAGGATAATTTTAAGAAAGAGTAGCACTAGCACAGATATGTTGTACTTACATGAAATAAATCAATAAAACTCATATATCGCAGGTTTTATCATTGCAACTTAGTTGATATCTCATAACTGTTCAGGATACTGTATTTTCCAAGCCTGGTGCTACCCTTTCTCCTCCCTCCCCCTTTTTTTCAAGCATGCTTGAGAAAATTACTAGTAAGATTGTTTCTCTTCTGGGTATAATCAAGTGCTTTAGGATGAACTCCATAACTGCAAATTCAACATAGGATTAGGCTTGGTAATAATATAAAAAATATGGCTTTAATAATGTCTTGAAGTTGCCTGGAATCCCATGACTTTCCTTCTTCTAGTAATTTTGCTAGAAAACTTAACAGCAAGCATTTGTGAGCACAGAGGAAGGTTCTTTAAGGAAATACAAAAATTCTAGGGGAAGGTGAGAACAGAATCCACAACTTCCACAGACAATGACTCCTTTGGAGGAAAGCTCCTAACCTCAATGATATGGGAAGGCAGGTAGAAAGGGATTGATAGTTAACCAAAGTTGCCAGGTTACAGGTGCACATCCTATTCTAAAGTCATATCCTGGAGTAATAGGTAACTATGGTAGGGGCTGCCTTGGACAGTGGCCAACAATCCCTAGCGATGACCCTAGCACAGCGTTTGCTAACTGCAGGTTAGCTAGAAACCTCATTATAGGGCAGTGTAGTTGCAGGTTCATGCATGTGCCTCACCCCAGATTGCCATTGTGGCTTCATAGGTGAGCCACTCCCCATTCCTTCATTCTTAGAAATGCCTTCTTATTTCTTGGAAACCACCACAATGATGTATGTATCCTTAGCAGAATCCTGAGCAGAATCATCAAACCCTATCCATAAAAGCTTAGGGACTCTGGTACTTGACTGTTTCTCAAGATGACTGCTCTTAGTTTCTTTGGGGATGTGGTACTGATTTATAATAATCATTCATGCTTTAATCAGATGTAGCTATTGTTTAAGCAAAGTCTGCTCTGTTAAAAACTTACCTGTGTGGCCGGGCGCTGGTGGCTCACGCCTGTAATCCTAGCTACTCAGGAGGCTGAGATCTGAGGATTGCGGTTCAAAGCTAGCCCAGGCAGGAGAGACCGTGAGACTCCTATCTCCAATAAACCACCAGAAAACTGGAAGTGGCGCTGTAGCTCAAGTGGTAGAGCGCTCGCCTTGAGCTGAAGAGCTGAGGGACAGTTCCCAGGCCCAGAGTTCAAGCCCCACGACTGACAAAAAAACAAAAACAAAAACAAAAACAAAGACAAAACTTACCTGTGTGTTTTACTCCAACGTCTTTCTTTGATGGACTTGTCTTCCATCTCCCATGATATTAATATCTTCTTCTGCACAGTAAGAAAGCAGATCTTTAGTCCCTTCTGAGGTCATCAGTTATTTCCTCTCTACTGCTGTGTTTATACCAACCTTTAAGTAGATTCTTCCTTCCATGTTGGTCTCCTTTCCACATGTATTGAAGCATGTTGAAAGCTGTAAAGGTTGCTACACATGTAAGGGCTTTGCATACTATGTGCTGGACAGTGTGGCACACAGGTGCCATTAAGAGCATAAAGCAATCATGCAATGTGAAAGGACAGTAGATGTCCCCATCATCAAACTCAGCACAAACCTAGTGTTTCCGGATGTGCTAATGCTGACTGTTGCTGGTGTTGCAGATGATGCTGGGTACTATATTAAAAAAAATATTTTTGGTAGGGAAGTAGAGTTTGAACTCAGGACCTCATGCTTGACCTCTGAGTTGTGCCTCCAGCCCCTAATTTGTGCTGGTTATTTTTGGATGGCAGGGACGATATGCCTTGTTTTTGTTTTGTTTTGTTTCACTCTGGTATGTGCCTGGACTATAATTTGCCCAAGCACTTAGGATTATAGGGGGTCTAGCATCCATTTTTAATATAATAATCCATTTTAATATAACAATAATCAATTTTAATATAGTCAATTTATATTTTGATCATTATGTCCAAATTTATTTCCATGGATAAGAAGAAAGTTATGAGCATATCAATGCTATATTACAGTTATTATGTAGAACAACGTAAGTAAATGTCCTGATTTATTTGAAGTAGAGGAGAAAATAATAGTACAGAGGATACATGCACATGATTTTTAAAAAGCAATGAAGATCACACATCAATCATTGTAATTGAAAAACATTAAGGCCCAGGGGATGAGAAACAGCATTAGGGCTGGTATATTTGGTGGTTATTGTTGTTTTGTTACTAGGTTTGAACTCAGGGTTTCATTCTCAATTGGCTGGATTTTTTTCCTTAGGTTTTATTGCTCTGCCACCTGAGTCATGCCTCTAGTCCAGCATTTTTCTGGTTAATTGGAGATTGAGTTTCACAGTCTTTTCTGCCCAGACTAGCTTTAAACCGTGATCCTCTAGGTCTCATCCTTCTGAGTAGCTGGGATTACAAATAGGAGCTACCAAAACCTGACTCCACAACTCTCTTCCAATTCTCATAATCTTTATTTCTAGTCTGTCCATTGTAGTGAGTGTCACTTCTCTTCCTTCTTTTCTTTTCATTATGTTTAAGTAGGTGTACAAAGGAGTCATTATTTAACAAAGCTGTTTATGAATACAAGGCATCCTTGGTCAATATCACACCTTTTAACATTGTCACCATTCTCTCCCCTACCTACCCCTTCCCTCACTCTTCTTAATGTTATAGGATATATGTTAAATTCTTGAATGCATTCTCTCCCCTCTCCTCTTCTTTCATGTACCCCTTTCCACTTTCTTCTTTCCTGGTCATTTCACAGGTGCAAGTTGACAATCAAGAAGACTAATACTTTCCCACATGTATCCCTTGAAGAGTTTAACTAGACAGTAAGAGTTAGAACCTTTGATAGTACTTCAAACACAGGACTTGAACATACAAGTGACAATCACTTGTGAATGAGCTCAGACTGACTGGAGACAGAGCCCTTTGTAAAAAAACAAAAACAAAAAAACAAAAAACCTCAGCAGTCAGATGGAACTAGAGCGAGAAGGTGGCATCTAATCCAGGTCAGTGTGTGGTATTCTTTTTAGTCCTCAGCCACCTTCCCTCACATTCCAGGCCCAAATCTCCAGTTCTAGACTTCATCTGATCAAAGAGGAGGACTAAAGACAAGAAGGCTTTGATAAGAGACTAACAAATGCAGTTCATTTGCAGAAATGACTATAGTGCATTTGGTGCCGTGCCTGTGCCATTTCTGAACTTTGCACCACAGTCAGCATTCTCAGCCCCATTTTGAAAATGTGGTATCAGAACATAAGTTAAACTAAATTGCTCAACTGGAAAGTTGGTTCTTGAATGACTATAGTCAATATTATTTCATACATGGAAAAAGAAGGGACATAGGAGATAACATCAAAAAAGAAAGAAAGAATACTGGGGACTCTGAGTACACAAAGAATCAAAATGATGTTTTATCCACTTACAGATCAATTAACTCATTTTGGATTCCTCACTATCTTCTAGGCCCTTGTTATTGATCTGAAGCAGAAATCAGTACACTATAAGAGTCCATGGGCAAAATTTAGCCCCTCTGTTAGATTTTATTTAGAAAACTAGTTTCATTTAGAAATTAAGTGAAGTTTTATTGGAATAGAACCACACCCATTTGTTCACATACTGCCTATGTCTTCTTTCAGATAAAAGAATTAAATGTTATAGATAGCTTCTAGTCCCCAATAACAAATTATTTGCAGCCAGAAACCAAGTGGCTCACACCTCTAATCCTAGCTACTCAGGAGGCTGAGATCTGAGGTTTGTGATTCAAAGCCAGCCCAGACAGGAAAGTCCATGAGACTCTTATCTCCAATAAACTACTCAGAAAAACCTAGAAGTGGCTGTGGTTGAAGTGGTAGAGCACTAGTCTTGAGCACAAAGAGGCTCTGGGAAAGCACCCAAGTCCTGAATTCAAGCTCCAGGAATGGCAAAATAATAATAATAATAATAATAATAATAATAATAATAATAATAATAATAATAATAATAATAATAATAATAATATTTGTTCTCTGACATTTTACAGAAAAATTTGCTGATTCTTGATTTAAAACAAGATGTGTAAGATAGAACCTGATTAAGAATGAGATTAAACATACAGGAGAAATGGTGACAAACTGAGTTCTTATTTGGGCCCATTATTTAGTCTTTCACATCTTCATGTGACTTGGAGAACATCTTGGAGCCTGATTGTTCTAATTTATAAAATAGAACACTTCCTAATCAAGCTGCCTCAAATGTCCCTGGGGATGGATACTAAGAGCTATATTTTATTGCATACTTACTGATCAGGCATTTTCCTAAGCAATTTGGAATGAAATATCTGTGTGTGCACGCCTGCTCACTCTGCTACTTTGAACTTCAGGATCAAGGTACTCTCCCTTAGTTTTTTCACTTAAGGCTGACACTTTACCACCTGATCCATACTCCACAAACTTTTTTACCCACTCTGTCTTTTGACTACAATCCTCATATCTCAGCCTCCTGCGTAGTTAGTACTATAGGTGTGAGCCACCAGGGCCTAGGCACAATATCTTATTTAAATCCCTGAAAAAGCCAATTTTAAAAGGGTTGTTTATTATAAATGAGTTACTGATAAAAAACAATGTGCTTTGTCTTTCTGGGGATGTGTTCTTTGTTCTTGTTGGTACAAGGTTGGCATCTGCTGGGGTGGACAGTAGGAGTGGAAAGGAATTTTAGGAATCTTGTTAGGAAGGAAGGCAGGGATAAAAAGTGAGAATCTTTGGCTTCTGTGATGCAAAAGCAGATTGACATGAAGATATTAACATGTTCATTAGACAATTTTCTTGCAATGAGATTTAAAACTTCTATTGCTTCTTCTGGAAGATGGAAGGTGGGAGCAAATGTGCATGACCAGTGTCTGCAGTTGTCCCATGATGTGAAGGGGATGTCCCTTCTTATAGTCTTATAATAAGGCTGTCCCTAGGGTGTCAGCATGTAAGGGGAGTTTAAGCCATCTGCTCTCCACACCATTCATGCAAAGTAGAAAGCCAAACGAGTATGTGTAGAGGGAGAGCAAGAATTGGGACGTGGTCTGGATTTCTCAACACTTAGCCTTGGGGTGAGTGAAGACAGTTATATCTCAAAATTGAGAGTTAATAAAAGGATGGGTTTAATGTAGGGATTTGGATGAGCTACTCATCATGTGTTGTAGGGTAATCATACAGATGGTAGTGTTATGTGGGAATTAGATCGTGAGATACAGAAGCCACATTTTTGAGAGGTTGAATTAGGAGTCTTTATTAGAAAGCTGATGACTGCAAGCAGACACATGTCTCCAGAAAAGTTGCAGCCTTGAATGCAGTTAATATTGATAGGAAACTGAGCCACAAGGGTATTAGAGTAAAGAAAGAGCAGAAAACCAATCTCAACCAACCAGATCAACTCTAATGGAGAGTTGAAAAGGGACACCATGGTGACCTGAGAAGAGTCAGGAGACACAGGACATGGCACAATGGCGGCTGAGGAGGTGGGTCCGAAATGGGGTCATGGTCAGTGGGCAGGGTCCCAGGGAGTTTCAGAGTTCAGAGTCTGGTGAGTTCATGGTATAGTTCTGGCAGGTGCGACAACCTATTGTCCAAGTCCCCGCCCCTACATCTAGGAATTCAGGCAGACTTATCACCTAAGGGTGAGGCTGTGACCTCATCCCTAAGAGTTTTCAGAAAATCCCTATCATCCATCAAGATGCCAAGATGACCCTGGTTAGACCCAGTATCCTTATTTCATTAGGAGAAGGAATTTCTAGGCCTTGGTTTCCCTGACCCAACAGTGTAGACCCTGACTCGGGGGTTGCCATGGGGCTCTCTATATGAGGAAGACTAGAGATGTGAGTCTGTAGATAGCAGAAGAGCAAGTGAGGGAACCACATGGGCTTGGTCTAAATCTAGGGAGAGAGATCAGGCTCCAATTATGGGCACCAGCATGCCAGTGAGCAGGGCTTCAGCAGCTAGTCCTGATGTGAAGACCCCTCCCCCATGACTCAAGGCCAAACTCCCTGAGCGTTCTGCATGTCTGCCCATCCAAAGGGACATGGAAGGAGCTTCTGAAGACAGATTGAGCCAAATAGATTATTCAACTATAGATCCAATGTAGTTTTAAAGAGGGTGGCCTTTTTAAATTTCCTTTTCCATTCTTCCAGCCCCATTATAATTCTCAGTTATGATTAATGGAGTTGAGGAAGTCAGATCAATTTGGGCCAAATTGATTACATGTACTGCTTACAATTACAGTTACATATAATTGTGAACAATATTTACACATTATAAATTATATGTATATAATGTTATTTAAGATTGTGAACAACATGCACTATTTTATAATAACCATGTAATATGAAGATATATGATATAATAGCATAATGTAATGATATATAATGTTATTTATAATATATATATATAAAATATGTAATCACTATTGACAAATTCTTTTGTGAATTTGTGAATTAAAGGTTGCTGTCCCATTTAAACTCATCTGAGTTGAGTCAGAATGTCACTGAACACAGGCTCCTACAAATGTTAAGAGCTCCTTTCTAACATTGTTATTGTTGTGATTGTTGTTATTAGGGTCTGAGTTGTCACTCTAAGATCCAAACAGCAGAGAGTCACAATTCAGGCTGGAGCCAATGTCCTGGAGTACACTGGGCATGTGCAGAGGTGAAGTGGAGTTTGGGAAATGCATGAATGAGATCACTGAAGGTTTTCTATGTGTAGCACATCTGTGGTATCTGGGATCCTGGGCCCATACAAGACTTGTCTGTTTTCACATGCATCATTTTGCCTCTTCTACATTTAAAGTAGAGATTCAAAGCAACACTAGGATTGGAAGGACCCTGTATCAGCAGCTGCCTTTGCAAGGAGGTGGCATCTCTCCTGATCTGCAGCTCATGCCAGTCACTGAGAACTGGCACCAAGGGAGGAGCAGGTGGCAGTTTATTGCAGGGTACAGAGGGCCAGGCCAGAGATTGGACTCACAATAGAGAGATAGGAGAAGGACCGGTGCTTTTCCTCTCTCCCCAAAGCCTAGAGTTACCCTTTGAAGCCCTGGCTGTCGTCTAACTAGCTGGCAAACATTCCTGTGTGACAGAAAGAGAGCGAATGCTCATCCTTCAGAACACCATCTGCCATGTGTGCCTGGGTACATGCTGTCTGCCTGACTTTGAGTGATTTGGACATTATTTATGTTCCAAGCTATAACCACAATCTCCAAACACTGTCTTTGTACAGGGAAAGGCTTCTCCTCTTCAAGAAAGCCCTGTGAGCTCTCTGATTACTTCAGTGGGAGTGGAAGCTGTCAAAACAGCTCATCTGGATCTTCTACTTGGGGGCAGAAACACACACACACACACACATACACACACACACACACATACACACACACACACACATACACACACACACACACACACACACACAGAGATGGCCTGGCTTTGGCAATTGGACATAGAGAATTAATATCAAATCTTTTCTAGCAGGTAGGAAGGGATCTAGACCATAGTCTAGGGCTGAGTTGTGGCTGTGTCTTGGGTAGGATCTGATCATGTCAGTGCCTCCACCTGCCAGGGTATAACCTGAGGAGTGAGTCCAGATGATTTGTTTCACGGCTGTTCACTTATTTCCATGACTCTTATATGTTTTTTAAATTTCTGCTTTTGTGCTAAGTGGCTTACTTCTTGAAAGCTTTATTAATACACTTATTTATCTATTTATGCCAGTAATGAGGTTTGAACTCAGACCTCCCACATTCACATAGTTTGCTTGCTCCTGGCTTTCTCATTCATACCATGCTATCAGTCTGGTCTTTTGCTGGTTAATTGGAGATGGAGTCTCAAATGACTTTCTGCCCAGGCAGGCTTTGGACCATCATCCTGGATTTTAGTCTGCTGAGTAACTAGGATTACCAGTCTGAATCACCAGCTCAAAAATACTTGTTCAGCCACTTTGGAAAGCAGTATGGAGGTTCCTCAAAAGACTCCACATAGAGCTCCCAGCAATCCCACTTTTTGGGCATTTACCCAAACGATCACAAACTAGGCCATACTAAGACTACCATCACAACTATGTTTATCACAGCATTATTTATCATAGCTAAGATATGGAACCAACCCCAAAATAGTATTTTTAGTTGGTAGATTAAAAATTGTATATGCTTATGATGTACAATATAATGTTTTAATATATGTTACATGGTAGAATGGTTGAATCAAGCAATTTAGTGCATGCATTACCTCATGTGCTTACTTATTGAAGTGAGAATGCTTAAAATATGCACTCTAAGTAATGATCAAATGCACAATGTGCTGATAGTAACAGTTGTTGGCATCATATAGTATAGAGCTCTTGGATTTCTTCCTAGGTGAAATTTTATGCCCCTTAATGGAATCATCCCAACATCCTTAACCCCAGTCTCTGTAAGTATGACTTTGATTCTTCGTACTCCATACATAAATGAGACCATGAGACAACTACCTTTTTGTGCAAAAGAATAGGCTTATAAATCAGGTGTTGGTGGCTCACACCTGTAATCCTAGCTACTCAGGAGGTTGACATCTGAGGAGCATGGTTCGAAGACAGCCTGGGCAGGAAAATCCATGAGATTCTTATCTCCAATGAACTCCTCTCCCCCCCCCCCAAAAAAAACCCCACAAGTGGCGCTGTGGTTTAAGCGGTAAAGTGCTAGCCTTGAGGGGGGAAAGTGAAAGGGCTTATGGATAATCATTTTCTTTATTATTTGTTTTTCTTTATTATTTGTTTCCCTATACTATTTAAATTTGCTATATGTATATACCTCTCTTTAAAATATTAAATATTTTAAAATACAGAAGTAAGAATTTGGGTCTTAAAAAGCTCACTTGCATGTTCAGGTTGGGTGAAGGGTAGGGCAGAATGAGGGACTGATGGCCCAGAAATCCTTCTGTCCTACCACTGTAACCCTCACTCACAGTGATGATGTGATGAAGGTACTGCTCTGCCTCAGAAACCATGTTCTGGGTTCAGATACTGTTAGATACTGCTTTCATTTTCTTGTGGATAATAAACTACTGAGAGCTTTCAGGAGCCAGTCCTTTGTAGGAGATACAGGTAGAAAACCCACAAGGTTTTGATGTCTGTTGCTTCATTTAAAAATTGTTTGAATAAAAAGCTAACCATGAGCTAGGCTTGGATGGCTCATGCTTATAATTCTAGCTACTCAGGAGGCTGAGATCTGAGGATTTAGGTTTGAAGCCAGCCCAGCCAGGAAACTTTGTAAGACACTTATTCCCAATTAAGCATCAGAAAAGCTAGAAGTAGAGCTGTGGCTCAAGTGGTAGAATACATTTTGCACAGAAGTTCAATGCTCAGGGACAGTACTCACACCCTGAGTGCAAGCACCAAAAACAGCACCAAAAAAAAAAAAAAAAAAAAAAAAAGCTAAACATGAAGCAAATATCAAGTGCTTGCTATGTGTGTAATGGCTATGTTCCTCAAACTGTTCTTTCAATTTTTCTACTCGTTTGAAATTTTAAGGAACAATAAATTGGAAACTAATATAGATTCCCTGCTTTTGTCTTCTATTTTCCTTCTCTTCATCTGGCTCCATTCATACTTTGCTCCCCTACCTACCTCAGCCTATATAGAGGTAAGGTGTCAAGGGAGTACATTCATGAGGATGAAGTCATTCACTTACTACTGTCATCTGCCATTTTGTACCCCCAGAACCCCTCTTCTCTAACATCCATGTGTGTGTATGTGTACAGTGCTGCTCAGGGTACCGTTTCTTCTGATTTCAACTTTTTCATTTCTATCATGTAGATAGTGGTTAAGTAGTCTGAGATGTAATGAAATACTTAGGCAAGTTAAAGCAAGTATTATTATTGTTATATTATTTATTATTGAAGAAGTTCAGAAAAGAGCAGCAAGGAAAGTAAATATCACTCAGTTTTCTACCATGCTAATATAAATGTGGGTGATTTAAACAGACTTCACAAGAAAGAATGTGCCTGCTGAACATATGAAAATGTCTTAAGAATTTTTATGAGTATATTCATAGAGGATATTTGTAGCTTTTTTGGTAACATCTTTAGCAAACACTTTCGTTAAAATTAATAGGATGGGGCTCTGCTGACTTAGGCCTGTAAACCTAGTTACTCAGGAGGGTGATATTTAAAAGAATCTCAGTTCAAAGCCAGCCTGGACAGGAAAGAGATGAGACTCTTACTGCCAATTAACCACAAAGAAGACAAAAGTAGAGGTGTGGCTAAAGTAATAGAGTACTGGTCTTGAGCAAAAACATAAACAAACAAAAAAATAAATACATAATGAATCAAGCAATCAAGCTACTCTGGGACAATACCCAGGTCCTGAGTTCAAGCCCTAGGAGTGATCAAAAAACAGAAAACAAACAACAACAACAAATGAGAGAACTATTTCTCCTAGTCATTTTCTGAAAATAAAAATGATTCTGATTTGTTGTTTCTCTTGAAAATGATTAATAGATTGTATCATTAAAGCCATCTGGACCTAGATTTTCTATTTTGTACAGCATTTATTCATATTAGTAAAATTTGGATCTTTGAGGGTTTTTCCCATTCAGCTTAGGTTGTTGAACTCATTGGCATGAAGTTGTTCTTATGATGACCTCATTATAATTTCTGTATTTGTAATATCTATAGTGGTATCCCTGCATTAGAAATTTAATCATTTAATTAAAATATTTTATCATTATATATATATATTTTAAATTATTCCTTCGGCTTAATTTAGTTGTATTCTCCCTTCCCTTCCCTTCCCTTCCCTTCCCTTCCCTTCCCTTCCCTTCCCTTCCCTTCCCTTCCCTTCCCTTCCCTTCCCTTCCCTTCCCCTCCCTTCTTTCCCCTTCTCTCCCCTCCCCTCCCCTCCCCTTCCCTTCCCTTCCTTTTCTTTCCTTGTACTTGTATTTGAACTCAGGGTCTCCAGTTTACACAATTTGTTTGCTCAGCTGGCATTCTATCACTTGAGCTATGCTTCTGGTCCAGCATTCTTCTGGTTAATTGGAGTTGTCTTGCAGACTTTTGTGTCAGGGCCAGCCACCATCCTCTGAGTCTCAGCCTCCTGAGTAGCTAGAATGAAGCCACAACAAGTTTCTCCTCTCTCTCTCTCTCTCTCTCTCTCTCTCTCTCTCTCTCTCTCTCTCTCTCTCTCTCTCTCTCTCTCTTTTCCTCTCTCCCTCTCCCTCTCCTCTCCCCCCTCTCTCTCCTCTCTCTCTCTCCTCTCCCCCCCTCTCTCTTTACTCTCTCCCCACCCTAATGTGTTTATACAGATGCTTGGGAAATTATTCTTTTTGCTAATTATATAAGTGGGAATGAGTTTCTCTTTAAGCACTTGTTTAGTTAGTATACATTCTGATATATTACCATTTTTATTTAGTTCACAATATTATAAAATTTCTCTTAAGATTTTTCTTTAGTCCATGGATCATTAATATAAGGCAATTTTTGTTGCTGTTCTGCAGAGAAAACAGTGTACTTGACCCATTGTTATTTTAACTGCTTTGAGAATTTTCCAAGTATCTTTCTTACTGATTTTGAATCTAATTCTCTTGTTGCCATTTTTGCATTTCTTGAATTCTATTAAATTTATTGGGACTTGTTTATATTGGCAAACTTTCCAGTTATGTTTGAAAAGAATGTGTGCATTGCTTATGAGTGGAGTGTTCAATAAAGTTTAATTAAATCAATTTGATTGAAGATTTTGTTATAATTTCTAATATCTTTTTTGTGTGTCTGTGCCATTTCTAGGACTTCAATTTGGGGCCTACTTGCTGTCCCTGAGCTTCTTTTGCTCAAGGCTACTGCTCTACCACTTTAGTCACAGTTCCACTTGTGGCTTTTTGGTGGTTAATTAGAGATAAGAATGTCACAGACTTTGCTACCCAGGCTGGCTTCAAACCACTATCCTCAGATCTCAGCCTCTTGTGTAATGAGGATTATAGACATGAGCCACTGGTGATGGTTAGCTTTTATATATGTCCTAAAAATTCTTTGTCTTTCAATTGTTCCATTTAAATTTTATGTGATCATCATACTGTTACCTTGATGATTGTTTTCTATGTGTTTCAAACACTACTTTTAAATTTAATTACCTTTATATTCTTTTGGATTATTTCTATTTTATATTAAAATTATCATCAAAATTTAATTTTATTTCTACTATTCATCAATTATATTTTATTGATTACTGCAGGGTTTGCTATGTGTATTTTAAATGTATTACAGTCTATTTTTAGGTCACAGGATACACAGATTACATATAATGTAAGATCATCTTGACAGTATTATTTCATGTCCCTCAGCCTTTGTACTATTCCTGTGCTTGGTTTTTATTTTTGTGTTTTAAACCACACAATACGTTGTCAGTTGTTAACTTCAAATAATTAATAACTCTCAAAAATTTTAAATTGAAGGTAAAAACTCCTGTTTACCCACATATTTATTACTTTGATGCCCTTTATTGTTGGCAAATCTATTTCCATGCACATCCTGCTTCTTCAGCCTTTTCCTCGGTGTCAATCTACTGTTTGTCTGAAAAAAAAATGAATTTGTTTTCTTTTCTAAAGGATATTACTGCTAAATAATTGGGGTTGCAGGATGATAGGTTAGATTTTAACCTCATATTTTCAGTGTCTTCTTCTTGTATCCTGGATCCAATCTTCTAAATTTGGAAACTTTTTGCCTTCAATATTTAAAACGCTTTTCCATAGCTCAAATGATTCCTATGTTATATATTTGGGTACACTTGTTATGACTCCTCAAAGCTTAGGACCTGTTCATTTCATTTTTGCTTTTGTTTGTTCTTTGTATGTCAGTCGTTTTATATTGTAATGCTAAAGTTAAGACTGCCCAGACATTTCCCCATTCAGAATCAGAGCTGATTATAAAAATCTGCCAAGAGAAATTCTTTGTGCAGATACTGTATAGTTATTTCTGAAAGGTACATTTTGCTATTTTTATATCTGCTTTCTCTCCTCATTAAATCATGTTTTCTATGAACTATGGATATTTTGTCATAATAGATATTTTGAACTTTTGCCCACATTTTTAAAATTATCTTTAGTAGTTAGATGAAGGGGTTGTCATTTAACAAAGCAGTGGATGAATCTAATGCATCTTGATCAATGTCACCCCTTTCAATGTCCTCACCCCTCCCTCCCCTACCCACTTCTTCCTCACTCTGCTTAATTTAGTAGGATATACATTGAATTCTTGACTGCATTCTCCCTATTCTCTTCATTCATCTACCTCTTTCCCCTGATTCCTTTTAAGTACCCACTTACTGCTGTTTATGTTTTTGAGCTCTGATTTTGCCTTTCTAAGGAATTGAATTACCCTATTTCAATTAATATATTTGCATATATTTTCATACCAACCAATATATATAAACTAAAGTTTATAAGATAAATCTAGCCTTCATATATAAAGGAAAACATGTATCTTTTGTCTCTATGGGCCTGACTACTTCACTTAACAATTTTTTCTTTATGAACAGTACAATATTCTTTCTTCTGCATGAGCAAAATTCCATTGTGTTCATATACCACATTTTCTTGATCCATTTGTCCACTAAGGAGAATCTGATTCTATACGTTGGCTATGGTGAATAGTGCTGGAATGAACATGGTCCTGCTGGTGGCTTTAGTGTAATCTTTTGGATAAATGTCCAGGAGTGGATTTGTTGGATCTTAGGGTAGTTCTATGTAAGAGGTTTCTTAAGGAGCCTTCATAATGCTTTCCAGAGTGGATGTTTTAACTTTTAACTCTTAATTCTTCATAGTCCAGAATCTACTGTTTCTCATTTGCTTCTGTGGGCTAAATTCTTCCTTACTTATTGATCATATCCTAATCCATCGAACCTTCCTTCTTTATATTCTGTTCTATTCTTTTCTATTTTTTCCTCTCTCCCTCCCTCCCTCCCTCCCTTCTCCTTTCCTCCTTTCCTTCCCTCCCTCCTTCCCTTCCCTTCCCTCCCTTCCTTCCTTCCTTCCTTCTTTCCTTCCTTCCTTCCTTCCTTCCTTCCTTCCTTCCTTCCTTCCTTCCTTCCTTCCTTCCTTCCTTCCTTCCTTCTTTCCTTCCTCCCTCCCTCCCCCCCTCCCTCCTGGGCCCTGTCCCTGAGCTTTTGTGCTAAAGGCTAGCACTTCACCACTTGAGCCACATATCTACTGTGTGTGTGTGTGTGTGTGTGTGTGTGTGATTAATTGTAAATAAGAGTTTCTAGACTTTTCTTGCCTGGATTTACTTCAAACGGTGATCTTTAGATCTCAGGCTCTTGTGTAGTTAGGATTACAGGCCTGAGATTCTTTTTTATTTTAACTTGTTTTGTACATTTTTATTGTAAAAATGCTGTACATAGGGGTTACAGTTACATGAGCAAGGTAATGAGTACATTTCCTATGAAGCCTTGTTGCCTCCTCCTTTGTTTTCTCCCTACCATCCCTTCCCTACCACCTCCACAACTACCCCCCCACTTTGCCAAAGTTGTAAAGTTCATTTTCAACATAGTGTTTTGTACATCTCATTGTCTCATTGTTACAATGGGTCAACCTGTATCCTTACTTAAGAATTTTGTTTTTTACCTTCCCCTCCCCAAATTAGAGAAGAAGTGTGTATACAAGATGCAGGGCATCGACATCAAATACAGTGAAAACAGGAGTTATACTGTGGGGGAGAAGCATAGAAAGAAAAAAAATCACATGGTACATTATGAATATGTTAGAAACAAATGCAAGAAAGAAAAAAGATGTTTATGTCCCTATCTTGGGTTCATTTTGCTTAGCATCAGGTTATATGGTCATATGTACATAGCTTTTGGCCCTTTCTGTTTGTCCTACACATGTACTAGTTATTGCAAATAAGGGAAACCATGGGACCTATGTTTCTTTGGACCTGGCTTACCTCACTTAATATAATTTTTTCCAAGTCTTTCCATTTCCTAACAAATGGGGAGATGACATTATTTCTGATGGAGGCATAGAATTCCATTATGTATTTATATTTTATTTATTTATTTTATTTATATTTTATTTATATTGCATATTATATATATCACATTTTCTTGATCCATTCATCTACTGAGGGGCATCTGGATTGGTTCCATATCTTAGCTATGGTAAATAATGCTGAGATAAACATAGTTGTGCTGGTAGCCTTAGTATGGCCTTGTTTATGATTGTTTGGGTAAATCAAACCTGAGATTCTTATCTCTTCTACTTTTTGATTGGCTCTATACATTTTAAGTGTTACACAGTTAAATATAAGGGTTTTGTTTTCTTTAAGAGTTTTGAACTTTATTTTGGAAACATTGTCCTATTCATTTGAGCTCTTGGAGACCTCTTTTCAAGCACTATGAGGATTTCTTTGGAGTAACCTTTGCTGTAGGCATCTTACTATTACTAAGTCATGATTCCTCTTCGGTATCCACTAGATATCATAGGCAGTCACTGTGAGCTTTTTATTGTGGCTCACACAAGCTTGAACACCTTCAACCCTAATGATCCCCCCAAATTGTTCTACTCTTATAGATTTTTTGCTGTTCCTTATACTGTAAGCATATAAAATCTATATATGACCCAAATCTAATATAACCCTATGAAATGCCCCCAACTCTTTCATCTTCTGGAACTCTGTCACAGTTCTGAGCCATTTCATTGTCTTCAGCTCCTGATGTTCTTTTTCTAGGTTGTCAAACTGTACCCAGGGTCTTGCCTCTCCTGTTTGTGATCTTTTAATCATTTTGGTCAGTAAACCACCATTGTAGGAACTAACTTGTTTATTTCTGGGACCTTCATCTATAGATTATGTTGTTTCACGTATTCTGCCAAGTTTTCTAGCTGATTATCATAGATGGTTCTGTGTACATCTTGTACTCCATAGTAGCCTGCAACCTATATGTCTAACTTTAAATAACTTGAATCAAGCTGAAATCATTTAACAATACAAAAAAATCATCTTAAGATGTTATATTACTTGAGGCAAGAACATTTTAAAAATAATATTCTACATGTTGAAAATGTGAGAAGCCTGACTCAGAAGGAATTCATTTTAATTACATATACCAAACTTATATAGACTCTCAAGTCAGAATGTAACAAATATCTTTTCTTCTATCTATATTAGTCCTCTTCCACTGATTGTTTTATATTTTTATTTATGCTTTATTATGATGTGTGCTGTTTGCTTCCTGCTCTGTAGCCATGATTCATGATAGTTATGTGTCTTAAGTGTATGTTGAATTCCACTTAATTTTCATTAGTCTTTCACCCATTTTCTATTTTTTGTATTTGCCCCTATCATCCTTTGTCAGGCAGCAATCCAGTATTTCCCATTTATATAGGAACTACTTTTTGCCCTTTATGCTTGTGGGGTTATTTGAACATGTATTTGAAGTTTAATAGTTTTCGTATGATATTCTTGCCGTATTTACTCTTGCATTACTTTTTGTTGAGTAATGGTGTGTTCATATGATTATAGTTCATATTTTTATGACAAGAAGATACTGTGCATTGGTGGTATTGGTGGTTGTCTTTTATTTTATTTTATTATTTTTGCAAAGCTTCTTTTTGGAACATGGCAATGAGCAGAAACCATTAAGGGTTTTGAGAAAACTGTCAGAAGAGGTTTGATGGAAGGGAGGAAACTTCTATTGAAAGTTTCACAAAAGGGAACCACATTATACATTCTCAGGACAATTAAGTAGACAATTGTGCATAGTAACTTGAAAGATAGAAAACCCACTTAATGAACTTATGCATCTAGTTAAAGTATTTCCAGACACATTTTTGAAAGCATCACCTGGTTCATTTAGCTACTTATGATAAAGTACAGTCAGAAAATGAAAAAACTAAAGAAGGAAGTATTTCATTTGAAAGCAGAATTTAGAGAACATATTTCTAATCCATAAACTTGTTGGATCAAGAGATAAAACTATTTGTTATTCCAGTATTCTTAGAAAAGATTGCTCAAATTGTTTCAAATTTTCTCAAGAAAAATATAATAGCATTGACTGTAAAATTTAGCTTTGACGTCATGAACCAGTAAGATCCTTTGTAAAGACATTAAAAAGAAACATAAGGTAGCTGAGTCTTAGTGGCTCATGCCTGTAGTCCTAGCTACTCAGGAGGTTGAGAATCTGAGAATCATGGTTAAAAACCAGCCCAGGCAGGAAAGTCTATGAGACTCTTATATCCAATTAAACACCAAAGAACTGAAATGGAGTTGTGGCTCAAGTGGTGGAGTGCTAGCCTTGAGCACAAAATCTCAGGGATGGAACCCAGGCCCTGAGTTCAGGCCCCAGTCACAAACAAATAAATCAAATGAAAATGATATCATGTGGTTCACACAGACACATCCTTCTTTGGAAACAGAAAGGTCTACAGGAATCTTAGGACAAGGACTTGTAGACTATCTTAGCTAAACAGTAGGATTCTAAACATCATATTTCTCATCTCCTTCTAACTCACAGTCAAAATGCAGAGGGAGAACCTGTATATGTTGCTTTTATTGAACTGAATGAATTATAAATTAATGCCTAGAAATCACAGTTTTTAAAGGAAGCATGTTAGTTTGGACTAAAGTGGCAAGAGAAATAGTTAAGAATTAAAAGTTGGATTTGTAATTTACTTTCAGTTTGAAGGGAGATGGATAAAGCTACCCAATTCTAAATATGGACCATTTCTTCTTTTTTGTTTGTTTGTTTGTCTTGTGGAAAAGGAAGGATGAGTCTAAGGGAATAGCCAAAGCCCCTACTTGAAGCAAAGAGAGGTAGAAAATGACCAGGAATTATGGTAGAACTAGGTCCTGATCACAGGATTCTGGGATATGTGTTGAGTTGGATTTCAGGCTTGCTATATAATGCTGAATTGTATGTATTTCTCTTTGTCTTTCTTCCTGTATGAGAATATTTATTATAGTTTCTATAATAATAATAGAATTATTATTATATATGTGTATGTGTGGATGGGGGGAATTAGAAGCTTACCTCTGAGGTAGGCACAACTTCAGATGAAGAGCTACTAAGGAGACTTATTCACATCTGAAAGTTATTTAAATAACAATATGGTGGACTGTCAATGAGAATCTGATGCTGTCATAGATGGGGTGAGATTCTTGATTTAGAATTGTATTTTGCATGTGGGAAGTTGATGGGCCACTAGGAGCCAAGAGTACACATGATCACAATCTCTTCTTTTAGCTCTCCTCATCATTCATACCTTCCAGTATTTGTGCTTTGCTTAGCTGAGCCACTTGTGATCAGGTCATGTGTGATCTAGATCGATGCTCCTTTCTAAGCCCCATCCAAATCTGACTTGTCAAGAGATAGATTTTTAAACTAGGTTTTGCAGTACCTTTTTTCTATAGCAATAGGTAACTAATACATCTGCAATTTCTTCTTTATTTGTGTGACAGATATCATGTTGTTGGAAATTTATGTGAAGTGATGGAATAATTCCTATTCATAGATATTGCTTATATTTCCCTCTTCTCCAAATCTCCCATGTCAATTATCTTTACATCTGTTCCATGTAGAGTCCCCTTTAATTATTAATGATCACCAAGTAATTTGACTGAGTAATTTAATAATTCAACTTAAATGAAGTGCTTGTTTGTTAGTAAAACTCTGTGTGATAGGGAATAGGGAGGTAAATTGTAGACACTAAGTTAATTACCACATTATCAACCTACAGTGATGTCTCCATTTGAGTCTCAGTTTTTCTGTGGCTCTGAAGAAGCCCTAAACATTATAAAAATCTTCTGATTATAACCCAGTGATTAATGCCATTCTTCTGTTTATTACACCCCATTTCTCAGTCTCTCTTAGTAATGAATGTTCCATGTGATTGATGGTTCAAATGCTCTTTCACTCACAGTAGGCATAAAGTGAGGAAATCCAGTGATTCTTCCAATTGTAAGTTTGGGTTTTACCCAAGTGGCATCTACCTTTCTGAGCCCTGCCTGTTCTACTTTCCTGCTGTGGAGGGGAAGAGGCCAGTGTAGGAACATTCTTGTGTCATGGTTTGGATGTTTATGTTCCCTCCATATTTTGTCTAGAAACTTGATCCTTCATGCAACCGTGTTAAAAGGTATGACATTTGGGAGGTGATTAGGTTATCTGTCTTTACATTCATGAATAAATTAATACTCTTATAAAGGTGCTGCAGGAAAATGGCTTGACTCCTTTTTTCCCTCCCATCTTTGACCTTTTTTAGGATACAGTTAAGAGCTACCATCTTGGATCCAGAGAACTGGCCTGCACCAGGCACTGACCCTGCTGTCTTGATCTTGGACTTTCTAGCTAGAACTAGGAGAAAGTTATTTCCATTGCTTAGAAATTTTCCATACTGTGGCATTTTGTACAGTAGCAGTAACATACAGATATTGATCCCTTCTCCTATCTCCCATGGCTCTACATCTCATTGTCAACGTCAATAAATCATTTTAACAACCTTCAGGATGGAGTCATTTATATACAAAGGAATTATGTGTCCTGAACCAATGGAGATTATAGATAGCTTTCACTGACTCTCATTTAGGTTAGGTTTCATAGGAGATTTTGTGGTTTGTAGTTCATAACTTGTGATTTGAAATTTTACCTGCTTCTATCATGACTGTGGGGATATACTTGCCTTCCATTTCATTTTTAAAAACTGCTTCTGATGTCTTTAGAAAGAAAAAGAGAAAGAAGTAGAGTTAAAAAATATGTACAATATCATTTAAGCTAGAAGACCATATTTTAATATGGAGGCATAATCATGTTCTAACATCAAACAAAGAAACCAGATTATAGTGACTTAGTAATGATATATATAGTTCATTTGGGTTAAAAGTACATATCATATTTGTAACCTATTATAAAAAATATTTATCTTTTTTATTTTATTTTATTTTTTTATTGTGAAAATACTGTACAGAGGGGTTACAATTACCTGGGGAAGATAATGAGTACATTTCTTATCAAGCATTGTTGTCTCCTCCTTTGTTTCTCCTTCCCATCCCTTCCCATCCTCCCCTGGCCCCCCCACCCAATCCTCCCTGCCCCCCTCCCCCTCCCAAAATATGTATCTTATTGGCCACTGAGATTGTTTTGTGGAGTGGAAAGGACACGTGTGTACATAACTCTGAAATTGTTTCAGTTGTCTCAAGTTACTGTTATAAATCAGAAAAGACATCCACAAACGTAAGTCCATTTACCCAAATGATCACAGACAAGTTGTGCTACCAGCACAGCTATGTTTATTGCAGCATTATTCACTATAGGTAAGATTTGGAACCAACCCAGATGCTCTTCAGAAGATGAATGGATCAACAAAATGTAAAATATATATGTCCCATGGTTTTCCCCATTTGCAATAATTAGTATATGTTTAAGATAATTTTATCAGATGAATAGAAAGCTCAAAAGTTATGTACATATGACCCTATAAGTGAAATGAACCTCAAGATATGAACACAGGAGGTCTTTCTTTGTTGTTGTTGTTTTGAATGTACTATGTCATTTTTTTGTTTCCTTTGTATGTTCTTCCCCCTATGGTATATTGCCTGTTGCCACTGTACTTGATTTGGGGAGGGGAAGGGGAATAATAAAACACTGAAACAAGGACACAGGATGACCCATTGCAACAATGATACCCACAAGACAGTATATTGGAAATGAACTCTACAACTTTAGGCAGGTTGCGGGGGGGGGGGGGCGTGGAGTGAGGGAGATGAGGGAGGGAAGGGTTAGGGGAGAACAACAAGGGAAGGGGTAACAATGCTCGACAAGTAATGTTCCCATTGCCTTACTCATGTAACTGTAACCCTTCTGTACAGCATCATTACAATAAAATAAAGATAATTCCATTTGGGAGAAACTGACAAGTCTTCAGCTTTAGTTGCCCTTACTGTACTAGGAGACTGAGGGTCCACACTACTGAGCCAGCATCTAGTGGTTAAGCAGGCACAGATTTCTATTTTGACCCGCTAGCCTCTCATCAAAATTTTCCCATTGTAGACCTTAGAAAGAGTTATCTTCCTAAGCTTGAGAAAATGTAAGGGGTTGATAGTAAGGGAGCACTTTGATACTGTAGGTCAAAGGTTGATGGAATAGGACTGAATTAACCACAGTAACAACAAAAAAGAAAAGCCCTGTGTCTGGTGAGATAGCTGATGCCTGTTGTCTGGGCTTCTGCCCACTTCCTTCACTCTGTGTGGTTCTCTAGTTTGTGTTATCACTCCCTGCCCTCTGTCCTCTGCCTTCATTGAGGTCATGGGACATAGCAGTAGTAATTTAGCAGTAGTAGTCTATTTCTTAACAGACCCAGGGTAGAGGAGACAAGCAACAAAGAACAGTGTTAAGCCTGTGCTGTTGGTTTCCTTGGATGACTCTTGGTAAGCACGCCCAGAAATGGATTCCTGAAACTCCGTGTGGTGGAGTGGAAAGTAAAACACAATAAAGAAATAGAGTGGTGCACACGGCTGTCACACTTGTGTCAGCAATCTGGAAGAGAAAGGTAAGCATTACTGGATTGGAAAAACAACAACAACAGCAAAAACCCTTCCAGTGAAGAAAAAGCATGTTGCCATGTGTCAGGTAGCTGACACAGAAGCGGAGTTTGATAAGTCACTTTGATGCAGAGCTGGGAAAGTCTTTGGAAATAAGCGCATTGTTCAAAAAGGCCTCAACGCAAATCAGTAGAGAAGCATACCAACGGAATCAGTTAAAAGGAAATGCATGAAAGATAATGAATGACTTCTGAGGCCCATCTGGATGCTGCCTGTGGTACAGTGGAAAAAATATGGACCAAAGAATCAGGCAGACATGAGATAAAGCACACCTTTCCCACCTGCCTTAGACTTGGACTTAGAATCTTAGACTCTTGGGCAAGCATTTTCTTTCTGCCCTCTGGGAAATTCTCAGTGTTCAACTTACCCTGTCTGTAAGGACACATAGTGGTCTATCTTGATTTATCAACTTGATCAGATAGGGAGAGGCCTAGGAGAATAGAAAAGCACACTTCTGGGTGTGTTTGTGGTGACATTGCTGGAGAGGATTAACTTAAATATGTGAGGCCCCAGACCCTAGGCAGGGATCCCACATGAAAGAAGAGAAAAAGGAAGAAGCCGCAGAGGGTAAGCATCCTCTCTTTTTGCTTTCTGACGACACTGTGTGGAGCTGCTCTGCCCCACAGCATCTTCCCTTCCACACCAGACTAAATCCTCAGAAACACTGATCTGACATCCATCTTCACTCCTATTACCTGCCTTTCTCAGGCATATGTCACAGGGATGATGTTGGGAAGATGACAAGAGAGAACCCCTCCAAAGAACTAGTCCACAGACACGGTTCAGTACAGACTAACTGCCGCCTCTCTGCACCTGCCCTCTGTCTTCAAATCCTCTGAGACACTCATGGGCTTTTCCCTGGCCTCTTTGTTCCTCTTGGTTCTCCTCTTTTACCTTCTCCCTTTTCCTGTCCGGTAAGGATGTTGAAAGCCCTGGGCTGGCAGATAAATTGGGCTTCAGCTCTGGAGAAGCACAAAGAATTCTTGATGTATTTTCCTGCAGCTGAGGAAGCAAGTTGAGTTTATGTCCCAGTTTCCATTACTGAGCTGGTCATATTTTATCTTCCCTCAAGTGGCAGCCAGATCCCTGTAGGTCAGGTCAATGCAGACTCTGAATACAGGAGAGAGAAACAGGTACTAAAACCGGTCAGAGGTATTTATTTCTGCCCTATCTTTACTGACTAAAAGAGGCACTCATGTCTTCCAACCGTGGGTTGGCAGTTCCAGTTTTCCATTTGCAAAGTCCTTCAAGTCTCAGGAATCCTTGCAGGTAGCTGATTCTACACAATGCTGTCAGCTATATCTGCCATCATGTTGTTCTCCAGCTCAAAGCTGTCTGTAAACACCACCTGCCCCCATTACACATGAAATAAATCTTTCATGCTTACATTAGTATCTAGAGCCTGATCCTCTCTGACCCCAACGTCCTCTCCATATTGTTTCTCACTATCCCAGGCACTTTCTAAGCCCATTACAGAATTCCTCACTCATTCTTTCCTATATACTCACTATAACTTTCTGCCTTTGTGCCTTTTTGATATCATTTTCCTGTGCCTGCAATGCTCTTTTCTTCTCCTCCTCCTCTCCTCTCCTTCCTTCCATGAAGCTTTCTTTGTGCACTCTTCATTTGCAGCTATTTTGCACCCTTTCTTACACTCTGCGAACAGAATCTGACAAGTGATGCCTAGAATTCTCTGCAGTACAGAGTTCCTAATCTGCAGGGCAGTTTTTCCTAACTGTAGTCTTTCCCCCTAGCAGAACATAAACCCTCTTGAGGGTAAGATTTATGCCTCATCTAACTCTTTGCCTTCCACAGTATCTAACACACTTTAGGTAGCCAGATGAATGAATTTGAAAACAATAGTTGAGCTGTTGTATACATTGTAATTACTGAGGATATATGATTTGGTAAACTGAAGATGGCACATTCCTATTATATATGTCTTTATGACTCTTCTGCTGTCTGTGGTAAAAAATCCTTCTCAAGTACCAGCCCCAACTGAGATGTGGCTGCCTAGAGAGGTGAGCTGAGGATTCTAAGTTGTATCTTGCACTCATAGGCTGTAATTAATGCATGGTCTCTCCCATTATACTGAATCACACTGTCCTATGAGATGGAATGTTTTTGTATTGGTAGAGAGAAAAAAAATCCTCATAATGGCATGAATGGACTTGCAATGGAATCTGACTCTCCTAAAATGTCATGGAAATGAGACAGACCTGTAGTCACTAAATCTAACTTTCCTTTAGGCCTCTTCTATGTGGGAGCTAGCAGCCAATGATTTAGTCTCCATTTCTCCACGTGCAAAGTGAGTTACCATCACCCAGTATTCTGCTTATAAGAATAAAATGAAATTGACACTGATATATCAGCTTACTGTCTCTTGATTTCAATAGCTTCCAGAATATCTAATGTCCATCTCATCTCTCTCTGTGGCATCAAGCCTAGCAATAAAGCCATTTTGAGAATGACACCTTCTCACTGGGAACACTATACTTCAATTCTCTCACCATGTACGGCCAGATAAGGGATGATGGAGATGGCCTGCTATGATGTTATGTTTGGTACACTCTTGATTTAATGCCCAAGCCGTTTGCTTTGACTTTCTTATCCAAAGAGAAGGTGGCGCATGAGCACAGTCCCTCAATCTTGTGTTGTTTCTTTCTGTGCGACTCCTCCAGCTATTCTTAATAAAAATAAACAACAAAAAAAAACACATAAAAGAATCACCTTTTCTCAATCCTAACAAAACTACTTTAAAAATAACAGACTGTGTATAGTTTTCTCTCCAATATCATTTCTAACACAGATAATTCTATGAGCTTCAAAAAAAAGCTATAAGAAATACATTGAGTATATCCAAACTAGTTCATCATTTTTATATTACTATCACCTGTAAGGCATAGGAAATAACTCTATATATTGACTCTTTTAAATATGAAACCTTTTCTACTGAGCCAATGCCAGTTCCTTAGCTGGAAGTGAAACTCAGAGTTCTAAAATATGGTCCTAGAATTTGAAATCCATTATAATTGCTCTGGAGTGGCTCAAAGAGTGAATCTGTACATATCATACTCTTATTACATGAAATCTTACTGGATTCCTGCTTTGGTTGGGAAATCACTTCAGCCCTGTGAGCCTGCTGCTGAAATGGACTCTTCCAACTCAGAAATATGAATTAAAATAAAAGATGGGAGTTTTAGAAAAATCTCCCATCCTTTTCCCAATCCCAAGGCCATAGGGGGAAAAAATAGAAAACACCAAGAAGAAACAATTTCATGAAATGGCAGAAATGTTGATGGAATCTAGTTGCATAAGGACATTAAGCCAAAGACACTGGAGCTGAAAAACAAAGCTTCAGCTATGAGAGTATAAGATGTTGCTGTCTCCAGGACTTTAAGGCTGGGCCATTACAGCCAGCCCCTGCGTGTTCTGCTAAGTTGCCCCACCCTGCGATGAAGAGATGTCTGGGGTATTGACAGCTTCTGACAGGCATTTATTACTGTGAAATAATAGGATATTCTATGAGCTAGAAGAATTGCCTGATTGGCTGCTTTAGTGATAACCATATTGATTTGTTCCTACTGTCACATTTGCTGCATCTCTGTTAGTATCCTAGGGAAAACAATACAGTGGTGATTTGTTACTTACCGTATTTTTTAGGATTGAAAAAAAAAAATGATGTGATTCTCTGCGTCTGTTTTACTTTCACCTGCTGAAGATGTTGCCCAATAATTAACTAGAGATGGGACTAAGGAATGAAAGCAATTGCTGTTCTTTTGTTTTGTTTTTCACCCTCAGTATCTTGTGGAAGGATTTCAGGGGAAGGCAGGTAGGAAGACAGTTGGGAAATTTCTATACAACAGGGGTCAGAAATTTCTCTGTGATTATAAAATCATGCAAGAATAATTGGATGGAAGCGATCACCTTATTCTCCTGGGAATTCTGCTGACTTTTTTAAAGATTGAGAAGAGCCCCTGTATGAATATTCTTCCCCCTCTTATCTCCTCAGGTCAGTAAGTTCCTATCTGAACCCCAAGATCAGGAACTGAGAGAGAGGCTGGGTCCTGACCCACTCTGTAGATGAAATGAAATACCAAATGTCTCCACCCACCCCCACAATAGTCCCTGAAACCCCCAGGGAAATTTCTAACACTCTCAGACTTGTCTGAAGTTTGTTTTAAAACAAATATACCCAAATTAACCATTCAAAGCTAATCATTCTGCCCCACTATGTCATGCTTCAGTCAGCATAAGTTTATATGACAAAGTACAACAGAGACAAAGGAAGAGTCAAGCCATAACTTAAAAGTTGAATATCAAAAAAAAAGTTGAATATCTTCACAGCATGCAAATGAGAGAGCTGTTATTCACAGGAGATATGTCTGTTAGTCCTAACTAACAAAAACTAATGTTTTATTTGGGTTCTGATTCCTCTGTCACACTAATACAAAATAATGTCTAGTGAGGCTAGCATTTAGAACATTTGTTTTAGATGCAGAAAATGATTAACAACACATCGGAGAGCTTTCAAAAAAAATGAGAGGGAAAGCTACAGACTAGGAGAAAATATTTGCAAACAACACTTGTAAAGGACTCATCCAAAATAGACAAAGAATACTTAAGACTCAACAATAAGAAAACAACTCAGTAAAAAACAAGATCAAAAGAAAAAAAAAGGTATAGCGGTGCATACCTGTCGTCTCAGCCCTCAGAAAGCTAAGGCAGGAAGATTATGAGTCTGTGGTGTGGGTTACAAAGGACAGCCATGTTTCAAAAAACAAAAACACAAAACAGAGAAAAGAACTGCACTTCACCAAAGAAGATCTACAGATGGCAAATAAATGTGTGAAACTATGTTCAACATTATCAGTCATTAGGGAATTACAAATTCAAACAGTGAGGGCTGTACTTTGTACTCATGAGAATGCCTGAAAATCAGAGCACTGACAACACCAAATGCTGGTCAGGGTGGGGAGAAACAGGAACTCCCCATTTGTTACTGATGGGAGTACAAAATGGTATAGTCACTTTGGAAGACAGTTTGGCAGTTTCCTATAACATTAAACATACTTTTGCCATATGATCCAGCAACCATCATCTTAGAGTTGAAAACATATGTCCACACAAAACCCAGCACATGGATGTTTATATCAGCTTTATCCTTAATTGGGAAAACTTGAAAGCAACCAAGATGTCTTTTAGTAGGTGGATAGATAAATAAACTGTGCAACCTCCAGGCAATGTAATACTATTCAGCATAAAAAAGGAATGCTTTATTAAACTATGAAAAGGCATGAAAGAACTTTAAATGCCTGTTACTAATTTAAGAAGGCAGACTGAGAAGGGAGCCATCATAATGTACAATCCACAACCCCATGATGCTCTTGAAAAGACAAAACTCTGGAAAGATCAGTAGTTGCCAGGGCTAGAGATGTGTGAAGGGTGAATAAGCAGAGGACAGAAGCTTTTAGAGCAGGAAAATAATTCTGTATGAGGTTATGATATGGATATGTCATAAATTTGTCAGAACCTAAGAAAGCTCTATCAAGAGTGAACCTTCATGTGAGTAATAGATCTTGTATGATCATCGACACTGATGTATAGTTCAGGTGTGAGGGAGGGGGACATGGGAAAATCTCTGTGTTTATCTGCTCAGTTTCACTATAAACCTGAAACATCTCTAAAATCAAACTTTTAAAAAAAACAACAACACAAATGATTCAGGCCCCGGTGACTCACGCCTACAATCCTAGCTACTCAGGAGGCTGAGATCTGAGGATCATGGTTCAAAGCCAGCCCAGGCAGGAAAGTCCATGAGACTCTTATCTCTAATTAACCACCAGAAAACTGGAAATGGTGCTGTGGATCAGGTGGTAACGCTCACCTTGAACTGAAGAGCTGAGGGACAGCACCCACGCCCAGGGTTCAAGCCCCACACCAACAAAAGAAAACAAACAGAAAACATAAATCAATGGTTTGAACTTTAGAGGAAAGTGAAACGTGTCATAGGAAAGAGGCAACAATGAATGGTCAAGAAGCAGTACAGAATTTTTTAAAGGTTTTTTTCTCTCTCTTTTTTTTACTTAGCACAGAATTCTGAGTGAAGGAGTGGGGTGCTGTAATGAGCACATCTTATAAATGATAATCCTGGCTTGGGTGGAGAAAGTAAACTAGAAGTAGGTGAGTCGTGAAGATCATTATTGCAATAATATGTGGAGCTATAAGGTAATATATCTAAGTGCAATGGGTGGAAGTGTAGCTAAGATGAAATTAGGCACATGCTAATGATCAGAGTGCTTATTTCATATTATACAATTGAGTAAGAAATTGATTTACCAAGACAGGGGACTTGGAGAATTCGTTCTCTACCATAAGAGATTAATTTGCTTGGAAACACTGGAATTACCAAATCCTTTCTTAGTCCAGCCACTCACTTCCTTTGAGAGTCTAAGGAAGGCTGAATTACAAGAACCAATGACATGTAAAAATCAGAGTAACACCATCATTAGCTGACCTAGTTTTGTTGTTTTTTTTTTTTTTTAACTCCAGTGTAGAGCTATTGGGTAAAAAGTAGAAATACAAATGAGCAAACAAATCGAAAGAACCCCCAATCCAAACCACAATCCTAGAGAAACTAAACAGGAATTAAACTGCAACCGGAAAGCAAAGGGTGAGGATTCCTCTCTCACAGAGTCATATTCAAAGATTGAGATCTCCCCATGAGAGACAGAGCATCCCCAGAATGGAACGAAGGCTGAGGGAGCACTGGGATTGCTTCTTGTTTATAGTCATAGCTACAGGGATAGAACATTTAATACTTGATTATATTTGCTGCATCTACCTACTTGCTCAATGCCTCTTTCATCTTATGAACATCTTTGCCAGCAGTACAGCAAAGAGGAGGCATGGTCTCCGCTTTCCGAATTTAGTCTACCATGGGAAACAGGCTTTCATGGCCATATGGAAGAAGGACAGCTTGCTCTGAAAACATGCACGAGGGGTCCCAAATCCAGGGGTCAGAAAAGCAGGGAGACTTCCCAGAGATAGGGGTCGCTGCCCAGATCCTCACTGGGTTTCCACTGAGGGATTGCTAGCATTGTACAAGGAGGAAAGACCGACTTCAGTGGTGACTCACTGGTAGCAGGTGGCTGGAATACAGAACTGCATTTTCAGAATGATGTCAGAATGTGATCAATAGGCTAATTTAAATGGTGACAAAGCCTCATCAATATGTATAACCTAAGTCTTCCCTAAATTTGGTAGAAGGAAAAGCTGGTGTACACAATCATTTTTTAAAACTATGTTCATACCATTCATTTGTGCAATCTGGCATATAATACCCAGGTATCATAATTTTACCTCAATACTGACTAAACTAGACAGGGGAAAAATTAAAACCTTTCACATTAGATGCAATTGTAATTCTTTTAAAGTAGCATTCACAGTTAAATTCTTAATTAAGTCTGCCTGCATCTTTTAAAAAGTACATTTTATAGATGCAGTTAATTTTTAAATATTTGCATTAATGAGGCAAAAGAGCAGCAGAGATATTCCTCCAAAAACCCAAGTTTAAAATCCATCTCCACTGGGCTGTCTGATAAAGTCTATTCTGTGCAAGGCTTGATATTTACCTTTCTTAAAGATGCTCTTCATGAAATTGGACATGTGTTTGCATGTCCTGAAGAGAAAAACAATACTTAAAAACCAGAAGAGAAATTGTGATAGGTGTTATGGAATAACTGAGAAATCTGTTTGGGTTTGACATTTTTCTTTTCTTTTTTTTTAACATGTTTTTATTGTGAAAATACCGTACAGAGGGGTTACAATTACATGGGCAAGGTAATGAGTACATTTCCTATCAAGCATTGTTGCCTCCTCCTTTGTTTTTCCCCATCATGCTTTTCCTCCCACCTCCTCAACTATACTCCCCCCACCTGCCTAAATTGTAAAGTTCATTTTTCAACATAGTGTCTTCTACATCTCATTGTTGCAATGGGTCAACTTGTATCCCTATTTAAACATCTTGTTTTTTCCCTTCTCCTGCCCAAATTATACCAACATTCAATACAGTGAAAACCAGGGTTATACCGTAGGGAAGGGGCATACAAAGCAACAAAAAAAATCACATGGCACATTATAAATACATTAGAAACAATAGCAAGAAAGAAAAAAAAACACTTGTGTCCCTATCTTAGGGTTCATTTTGCTTAACTTAATCTTATCTGGTCATATGTATATAGCTTTTGACCATTTCTACTTGTCCCAGACATATACTAATTATTGTAAATAAGGAAACCATGGTACCTATGTTTCTTTGGGCCTGGCTTAAGGATAGCTAATTATATAAGATAAAATAAAAGACAGTGAATCTTTTCTTCCTTCCGTTCCTGTCTTCTTTCATTCCTTCCTCCTGTACCCACATTTTGTTTATAATATATCCAGAAATGTTCTGTGTCAACAAAGACATGTCAATCCATCCAAATTCAGGTAAAACCCAAACAATAAACCTGGGGCAGTAGCATATTAGTATGATTATTTTCATGGATCTAGATACTTCAGCTGTATTCTAGCCTAAAATCCCATAGATACAGACAAACTTAAAAGAGATGACTTCTTGCTGTGTGTACATTGATACCCAATATTTTTTTGTGTGTGGAAAATTATGAAGAATTCAGAAAGCACTTTCAGACATGGGAGGGCATTTTTCAGTATTTGTTTGTGTTATCAAAATAAAGATTATAAGTGATCTCCTTGCTTCTCGGTATATATATTCTAGGATCAGGCATCAAACCAAAGATGGCTGAAATGCATTCTGACTTGTGCCTTATGAATTTACTTTGCTTATTGTATTTCTTTTCTTAGAAATGTAATTGCTTTGGAATTACCAGGATCATGGGGGAAAGAATGCCATCAAAAAAGTAAGCTATAGAGTTTGGAAATTTGATAATGTCAATTTAAGTTTGACAGAAATTTTGGAGTTTTGTAAGCCACAACTACTGGATAACAGCTTCAACCTTTGCAAAGTCAAAAGGCGTATTTTCATCTACTTGTGTGTTGGTTCTTTCTCAGTACATACAAAAAAAGACCTGGTATATCATTAGAAGTCTGACGATAGCTTAAGATAATGTCCCATCTCCCAAAAAAAGGCCTATATAAACCAATCAACATGCAAACATCATTTTTTGGATTTTTGGTTGTATAAAATAGAAGCATCATAATAAAACAAGGTATAAAATACTAAATAAGCATCAGATATCAGATTAAGGCACATTTCTTTTTCATTTCCACAAGAGTACTCTTAAGTTCTGAGGTAGTTCTTAAAAATTTAGCAAGGTATTTTCAATGATTTCATAAGGTATCATCTATTAAAAACAAAAATTACAAGTCATTTTCTCTTGGATATAAGGCCTATCCTTTTAAGAAAATGAACATACATGTAGATATGTATATGTATGCATGCATACCCTGGAACTTTCATTTGCCTCATTCTTTGGGTTGCAGTGTACATGCAAACATGTAGACTCAGTTGAGTCCCAAGGTAAATTTCCTTGAATGCAAGTAGCCGAAATGGGCTTTGGCTAATTGTTTAACAATGCGGGAATTTGTTAGAAGGGATAGGATTGCTGAAGCATCTATGGGAGGATGAAAAGGCAAATTTGGAGAAAATTGAGAATCGTGGCAATTCTACTTTACATGAGTTATTTTGTAGCATCCTTAGAGTGTCAGCCTCCCAGAATAAGCTTGATTATTTTCATGCTGGTCTTTTCCTTGGTCTAAATTGAGGTTTTCTGGAAAGAAATATCCAATCACACATATTTGTTGACATATTTATCTTGGAAGGAAGAATGAGACACTTCCTTCAACTGTCCCTTGATTATATCCAAGGATGGTGCATGACTATGTCTAAATATTCTATATCCCCAAAGAGCCAGAAAACAGTGATGTCCATAGTCCTGGATAGAGGGCCAGCATCTCTTCTCTGAACATTTTCAAATACAAATACAATGTGGTATGATTTTTATGAGCTCCTGAGGTAGAGTCCTAAGACCTGGATTCAGATTGTTTAATTCTATGACGTTTCCTTCCCTTCCCTTCCCTTCCTTCCCTTCTTTCCTTTCTCTCTTTTTTGTTTGGCAATTGTCTTCTCTTTGCATCTTAGTTTCCCCATCTTGCCCATCTCACAAATGTTATCCTGAACAGAGGGGCAGTAAATGTTCAAGCAATTGGAAGTATTTTTACAGAGGTTCCTCAATGTTCCTGTGATTGCTCAGAATCCTGAGTTGGTGACAAGGGCTCAATGAAAGGCACAAAGCCCCAGTGGTGCATCTGCGATCTGTACATGCTATAAATATTGATGTCAATGTTGACATATAAGTGAATGTTGTTGATGGCATGAATTGGTGATGTAACTGCTGTATCAGCCAAACATATGCAAAAACTTGAGAAGCAAGATTTCCTCTTTCCTCTTTTGATAACACTGTATTCCATATTGCTATTTCCCCCCAATCTTTAGGCCTTGGATATGTTTTATTAAAATTTTTATTTGTTTTATTTTAAATGATGCCACAGAAAGGTGGCACTTGGAGGAATATGTCCCTGAAGTTCTTGTATAATTCACAAGCTGTCCATTTCAAGATTTATATCAATGGAAAAATAGAAAAGACTTTATTCGTTTAAATGAATCTCTACCATAAATCTGTTTGCAGTTCACTTGCCTTTCCTCTGAGATTAAAGTATATGATTGTCAATGAAATTTTAATATTGATTGCAGGAGGTTGCTCTATTTCAAATTTCATTCATAAAAAAGGACCATGTATATACCATGAGTTTAACCTTATGTAGCTCAGCTCTAATACTTGATGTGGTGACATTGTAATCTAGCAGTGAAATGCAGTATAATACGCATACTTTCTACACATTTCATGAGCAACTTTGGGTTGAAATCAATAGCATACTCACTGCCAAATATATCCCATTAAGTAAATGTATCAGGAGGAATCAAATAAGGCTGAATAACCCACTATAACCCATCTGCAAAATGATCTTGTTTTTCCTCAAGCTGGGCAGTCATATCTAAGTGTTTTGGATTGCTTTCACACAGGCCAAATCTGATGAATGAAATGAAGAGTTTTCATTTCCATTCTAGGCCGAATTCTCAGTTGTGAAATGTAGTCCTTTGTTTTTGCTGAAGGACTCAGTGATACGAGTTGAGGGAGCAAACTTAGCTCAGAGGGGAAGTAGGTTTCTGTGATTGATATCAAGGAGACATTCCTGCTCACAAAGGCCAAATGGCCCAAGAGCCGGAGCAGAAAACATTGGAGGTATATGGAAGGATGCAGGATTCTTCTCTGCTTGCATAGCAGCAGTCTTGCAATGAGCCTTGGCCCAAGGAAGTCCTACCACAAGTCTTTGAAGTCCTCATGCACTCTCTTATTGATCAGATGACTGAGGCCCCTCGCAGACTGATCACTGATCTAAATTTACAGAGCTGGTAAATGGTGAAGCCAGCCAATTGCAGTGCTGTTCTCCCTTAGAAGCAGCCCATCTTCTACTTTGAAGAAAGACCCTCTTAGCTACTTTGTAAAAGAACTCCTGGAAGTTCTCCTCTTGTTTTTCTAATTCTCCCTTCCTATCATAATTTTCAATGTTATTTCTAAAAAAGAATTCCTAGTAAGCTGAGTGTAGTGATACACGCCTATAACCCAAGTACTTGGGAAGCCAAATGCAGGAGTCTGCTTGAACCCTATCACCTATCACAAACAAAGCAAAACCACTCCAACACATTCCTAGCTCATTAGCCACATTTTTTTTCCAAGAAGGATTGGGTATTTTGTTGAATAAGCAAACAAAAAACATAAGCCCTTATATTTGAGGCCAGAGCAAAGGAATGCACTCTAAAAAGAAATGGCTCTAAAAATACAGAGGACAGGGAGAGAATTCTTGGAGTCACATCCATCTTTCAAGTACAATGCATGTCATAGATGAATTATGGATCCGTTTTCTACATCCCTGCCTATATCCTTAGCTCTAGTTGGAATTCACCTCTGTTCTTTCTTTATGTGTGTTCCAATGTGACCTTGGCTAACATTGCACTGTGAGCTTTATAAATGAAGCTATTAATTCCTTCCAATTATTCACGATATTGCATGATATTGCTTCCTAAGATGAAAAACATAACCTCTTAAAATATGGTCTAAGGGCTCAGCCTAGTAATCAATTAATGATCTATTCAATCTAGAACTCAGAAGATGAGAGCCACCTTGTGGCCACACCCCAACCCTCTTTGAATCTCACTAACTCACTGCTGGACCCAGACAGTCATGCTAGAATTAAGTATTGATTTTAAGTAACATGTACATACAGAAAAGGCTCATTTCATCCGTGGGCTGCTGCTAACTGTCAGCAGAACAAAATATGTCAGTAGAACAAAATATCAGTGGACAGCCTATGGCAAGTGTAACCTCAAATCCATCTAATTGTCCCGATATTATGGTACGCCATACATAAGTAGACAGTTCATCTTAAGAGAGACTATTCTGCCCCTATTGCCATTGGCCTGATTTTGTCCCAAGAAATAGTTGTACCAATTCAAGTCCTTAGTTTGAATTTGGACCTGCCAGAATGGATTCTAGTGAAGTCCATGTACTATAAGGTAACACAACTGTGACTTCACATAAATGGTGTACCAGGCATACTTGTCTTCTGATTTCTTCCAGGCCATCACATCTCTTTGCAATTATTCTAGTTACATTGTTATTCCCAGAAGAACAGACCAATAAGCTGTGGAGAGAACAATGTTCATACCATTAACAATGTCAGGAAATGCTGGGGGTTCTTGAGTCTCTCATCACCTTTATGTGGTATTCAGGGTCCTCTGGGCAGAACCATAATTGCCTTTTTTTCAGATGTGATGAGGGAGGTGTGATGGGGAGAGGGAGGAGACTCACAAGGCCACTGTGGTAAGGAGAGAGCCTGGGGAACTGGGATCTGAGTCTTTTAATTGTGTGATTTCTCTTTCCATCTGACAGTTTCAGTTCTACTGAACCACTGGCTTCTCCAGTGGAATGAGATTTTCTAAATAAAGATATGAGCCATCGGTGTAAGTGTCTCGGCTTATTTGGAACTTTCCATCATGGAGTGGGAGGAGGTTGGATGGAATTGCCTACGTAAGTGGTATACTTCTGCCTTGTCTGCTTGCTCCAACTATTGGCCTGGAGTGTCAAGAGATGAACCACTTAAAACATCTTGTATTCTGTGCTGGTATTCTCTCTCGTAACATAGTGGTCTTTTCTCTTACCCATGCTACCTAAAGTTTCTCCCATTATGCGTTTCTGTCCTGCTGCCATGTGAAGAGAGACTATGGGAACAGCATTGTAGACAGATGGGTTTAGGGTGAAGTTTCTCATCTTGGGCACTATTGTGGGTTGTATCTTTAAAGTTCACATTGAGTTTCTCAAGCTCTATTTTAAGGATCATACATTGCATTCACCTGGGTGAGTTAAGAGCCACCAAATGGCGAATAATATTATTGGCACCCTAAAAGTGTCCATTGCATCTTAAAGATATCACTCCTTCTATCTGATAAATGAGTCAAAAACAGTTATATAAAAGAAGATAGTATTGTTTTATGTCCTCCCTCTATACATTTCAGCAGGAGTCTTGTAGAAACTATATCAACAAATAAGACTGCATTAGTAAAGAATGCTTCTTTTTTTTATTTTTCTTTTTTGGTGCCTGTTCTGAGGCTTGAACTCAGGGCCTGGGCATTGTCTCTGAGCTGAGTTTTGCTCAAGGCTATCAGTCTACCACTTCTGGCTTTTTTGGCGGTTAATTGGAGATTAAAGTCTCACGGACTTGACTTCTGGTGATCCTCAGATCTCAGCCTCCTGAGCAGCTAGGATTGCAGGCCTGAGCCACCAGGGCTGACATGTTTTTATACTTTTTAAGTGTGGAATGAAAGGTCAGTGGAGAAGAAAATACCAGCTTTGGAATCAGAAGATATTGGCTCTGACTTCTCAGCTCTGCAATTCTGAGCAAGTAAACCATCTATCCTTGGCAGCCTCAGTCTTACCTCTACAGTGGGAGCATAATGGTCATCTTGTAGGTCTTAAAGACCAAATAAACATCAGACTCATAGTCTTATAGCCTACACATAGTAGGCATTCCTGTTATCACATCAGACAAATAAATGGCATTTTGAGTTACTAACAGCCCAGGTCATTTATAAAGTTTAGCTGTATTCCTTTTATCATATTTTCAACTTTCTACACCATAGTTGCAAAATAATACCTGGCTATTGAAAATGTCCTGAGTTCTGAAGGTCCTTCCAGAAGTGGGTGCTTGTAGCTGTAGGAATCCTACTAGCTGAGGAATCCTCTGGATATTATAAGTCAATTTAGAACTCCACTCCAGTATCTGAGCAGATTTGAAGAGAGGACCTTGAGATTCACATAATTAAGGTGTTTCTCAGGTGAGTCCAATGTTGAAACTTCTGGGACCACACCCCAGCCGGCCAATGGTCAAAGGGCTGTTGTACAGACAAGACTAGGACCCACTGTGAAGACCAGGAGTCAATACCAAGCCTGATAGGAAGAAATTCCAGGGAGAAAATTCCCACTTAAGATAGGTGTAGTCTAAGAATGAAAGCTAATCGCGTGTGGAATACTCTGTCCTGCCACTCCAGAAGAAATCTACTTTGAGTGGCTGTTGGGGAATCTGCCATTCAAGAAATGAACTCTTCTTATCGTCTATGCCACTTAATTAGCATTACTGTAAATACTATCACAAGTTGTTTGTTACTTCTTCCATGTCCCCAGTGTTTTGGGAGAACAGTAAAGTGCTATGTAAACTCAGGTGGAGGTAAGATCTTCGATGTTATTGTTGGGAAGAAGGAGCTGGGCATCATTTTCAATATGGAGGAAGGTAATAGGTTTATGTAGCCATGCGAAAAGAGGAGGGAATCACCCACTGGAGGAGAGGGTCATTGAGAAACTTACCCTGCGTTGAGAAGAAAGAATCCATCATTCCATCATTTAATAGATTACAAGAAAGTTTGTCTCCTTGCAAATAGGTATCCATTTCTCTAACTTTCTTTTCTGAGCTCTGAATTTTTAGGTGATGTCTTCTTAAATAAAATAGGTTGCTAAAGATGTGTGTGTGTGTGTGTGTGTGTGTGTGTGTGTGTGTGTGTGTGTGTGTGTGTGTGTGTGTGTGTGCACGCACGTACATGCGCGTGCACGCAGGCACACCAGTTCTGGGGCTTGAACTTGGAGCCTGGGTGTTATCCCTGAGCTTTGTTGCTCAAGGCTAGCACTTTGCCACTTGAGCTACAACTTCACTCCTGACTTTTTTGGGGGGAAGCGGGGGTAGTTTATTGGAGATAAGAGTCTCATGGACCTTCCTGCCCAGGCTGACTTTGAACAGAAATCCTCAGATCTCAGCTTCCTGGGTATGATTACAGGCTTGAGCCACTGGTGCCCAACTGACATTTTTATTGTAATGGCTTCCCCTGTGACTTTCTCCTTCTTGGAATTTGTGGTTTTCATGGATGCATATAAGATACCCCTTTTGATTTTCAGTTGCTACTCTTCCCACTGTGTATGTGTGCACATTTGTGTGTGTGTGTGTGTGTGTGTGTGTGTGTGTGTGTGTGAGTGTCTCCTACAAGATATGCACATTGAACCTTTTTTTTGCTCAAGCCCCTTCCCCACTTTTATGGAAAATGTTGCTTTAGATCCAGCAGAGGCACTGAGTAGTTTCCTTCCAAGCTTTTTAAATAATATCATATTTCAGTCTGCCCTCAGTTCTGGTATCTGGCTTCTCACATCAAGATAACAATAGTACTTTTTTCTTTCAGTTAAGGAATCCAAGTGACATGGGCCACTTATTAGATCTATAGAGTTTTATAATTAGCTGCCCTTTGAAACCTTGTTAAGCCACACATTAAACTGGGAAGTTCATGTGAAATTGTGGTTTCACTGGTGCTTTCCTGTACCCCTTCTCACTTGATAGCTGCTGATTATTTGATATGTAAATTCTTCCTTCTATAGGCAGTCACGTAAGTTATATAGACATCTTGATCTGTAAAATGTTTCAAGTTTCTTAAAAGCTGAGTTCAGTTGAGACTCCCCATCTGGAAGGCCTAGTTTTTGGAAGTTGTTATCAGTGCCAGATTCTGCTGAATTGCACTATCTGTGTTTAATAATAAGGTTTTTCCTTTTTGTCAACTATTTCTTGTGGAACTATTCTTTGTGATGCTGAGGTTACAGAAAATATCACTTTTCTGTCACTAGTGTGGTGTTCATTCTGGCCCCACTTTTAAATGGATGGGCTTTTGGAAACCTAGGTAGTTATCTACATCAGAAAAACACCTTATCCTGGGCCCCATCGGGTGACTTGGACAAAGTAATGCAATTTAGATGGGGGAAATGGTATGTATTACTTTCTATAAGAGCCAGATTCCAATAATAACTGTCTGACCTTTGTGATCCTATGTTTTCAATTTTCCTTTTAAAGAAGGCAACAAGCAATGTTTCCCAACCATATTTTTTGTCAGTTCTTCCCTGATTTGTGAGTTGTTGGCACAGTTTCTGCCTTCAGTCTTCGAAGATGTAAACATCAAATACTAGCCGGGCGCTGGTGGCTCACGCCTGTAATCCTAGCTACTCAGGAGGCTGAGATCTGAGGATCGCGGTTCAAAGCCAGCCCGGGCAGGAGAGACCGTGAGACTCCTATCTCCAATAAACCACCAGAAAACCGGAAGTGGCGCTGTAGCTCAAGTGGTAGAGCGCTCGCCTTGAGCTGAAGAGCTGAGGGACAGCGCTCAGGCCCAGAGTTCAAGCCCCACAACCGACCAAAAAAAAAAAAAAACATCAAATACTATTCTCTTACAGTAACTTCTTTTTTTTTTTTTTTTTTTTTTTTTTTTTGGGTCCGGTCGTGGGGCCTGAACTCTGGGCCTGGGTGCTGTCCCTCAGCTCTTCAGCTCAAGGCTAGCACTCTACCACTTGAGCCACAGCGCCACTTCCAGCTTTTTTCTTTTTGCTTATGTGGTGCTGAGGAATCGAACCCAGGTTCTCAGGCATGCAAGGCAAGCTCTCTACCACTGAGCCACCTTCCCAGCCCCTCTTATAGTAACTTCTCATGCAGTTGTGTCACAGCATATGCTGAATGGGAAGTTCCTTAGGTATGAGTTCAGAGAAATAAAGGCAAAATTTTCATCTTGGTGCTATGCTAGGCTTTCAGTTTTGCTTGAACTTAGTAACTTGGATATTAGCTCAGTGTTTGCTAATTAAAAGAATGAACATAGCCTTACTCACACCAAAATACATTTATTGAGACTTTTTGTTCATCTTTGTTATGGGACCAGTCATGTGATATATCCTAGTTAAAAAGCTGTTTAACAAACTATCAGTCAGTTTGGGAATCCCTGGAGGTAGTGAGTTTCAGTACGGCTTCCCTAACTATCAGCTTGAGAATGTCTATGTAGGAAGATGATTCATTTAAGAAAATCATTTGTAGGAAATGCCTTATATCTTTGGATAATTCCCTAGCCTCTAGAGACAGAAATTCAAATTATTTGAATATTTCTTATCTCAGGTGTTGAACTGAATTGAGATCTCAAGTCCTGTCTCTCAGATGTCTTTATTCTAACTCAAAGTGCAGTTTAACATTACCCTAGTATGGTTATTGCATTCATGAACTGTTCCTGTATAGCAAGTCATCCTCAAGTTTTGCAGCTTAAAACAACCAACTTTTAAAAAATTTAAGACGTGTTTATAAATAAAGTTTAAAAAGAGCAAGCATTTGATTATATCAGATTAGGAGTAGATAGAGCAATATTTTGTATACGTAATATTTTGTGTTAGGTTAACATGTGCATGTGTGTGTGTGTGTGTGTGTGTGTGTGTGTGTGTGTGTGTGTGTGCTGGTACTGGGTCACTTGGCTTTTGTTAAAAATCATAGCTGGCACTGGATCAGTTGAGTTATGCCTTCACTTTCTGCTTTTTTGTTGGTCAATGGGAAATAGGCATCTAATACTGCAAAGGCTGAACACTGATCTTCAGTCCTCAGCTACCTGAGTAGCTAGGATGATAGACATGAGCCACGGTCACCCAGGAGGCTGTTTGTTTATATTTATCTTTTGACAAAGTCTAAATGTTTTTAAAGATATTAACTTAGGGACTTGTAGGAACCTTCTGGAGGTTATTCATATTTTTTGAAAAAATATTTGAGGTTTTCATCCAGTAAAATGGACTTGATTTGGGTCAACTATGAATTATACTTTATGAATGAATGATGATACATGTATAGATTATACTAACCACCACCCAGAGTTGAATTATTCTTAAAGATTCCCTCTCACTAGGTCTTTACAGCCATGCATTCTCCTGAGCTCTGATTCACTTCAGCCTCTGGTCTTTTTTCATTACCGTGATTTTGTCTTTTGGAAACATAAGTGATTTTATATAGTAGGTAAGCTTGTGAGACTAGCTTCTTTCACTCTGCACAATGCTTTTGAGATCCATCCATGCGGTTGTGAATTTCAATAGTGCATTCCTTTTTATTGCTAAGTAGTATTTCTGTCATATGGATATATCACAGTTTGTCTATACATTTACATGCAAAGGGTATGTGAGTAGTTTCCAAGCTTTTGGCAATTATAAATAGAGTCACTGTACATATTCATGTGCAAATGTTTGAACATAAATTTTCATCTCTCTAGGGTAAATACATAGGGTGAGGATTTGTTGGTCATTTGGTAATGAATGTATAATTTTAGAAGAAACTGTCAAACTTTTCTAGAATAGTTGTAACCTTTTGCGTTCCCACCAGCAATGAATGAAAGCTCTAGCACTCAGAATTGTGAGAATATTAATTTTATTTCATTAGTTGCATAGTGATGTCTCATTGCTGTTTTAATTTGTGTTTCTCTGCTGGCTAATGATACTGAACATGCTTTCAGATTTACTTGTCTTCTGTATATTTTCTTGGATAAAGTGTCTATCCAAGCCTATTATTATTGTTATTATTATTATTACCATGCTCGAGATCAAGCTCAGTATCTCTCCCACATGCTAAGCAAACATTCTAACACTGAACTTCACCCCATCCTCTGTTACTTAGTTTTAAATGGGTGGCTTCTTCACTGTTAAGTTTTCTGAGTTCTTTATAAATTGCACTTTTTGGTCATATCTAAACTCTATCTCCTTTTTTTTTTTTTTTTTTTTTTGGCCAGCACTGGGGCTTGACCTCAGAGCCTGGGCACTGTCCTTGAGCTTCTTTTGCTCAAGGCTAGCACTTTACCACTAAAGTCACAGCACCACTTCTGGCTTTTTCTGTTTATGTGGTACTGAGGAATTGTACCCAGGGCTTCATGCATGCTAGGCAAGCACTCTACCACTAAGCCATATTCTCTGCCCTCTAAACTCTTTACCTTAATCGAGGTTGCTGTTCTTTTTTCCTAATCTGTCTTCTAAACTATTATACTTTATATTTAGATGTATGACCTATTTTAATTACTTTTTCCATAAAGTTTGAGGTTCATTTATTTAGTACAAGTTTCTACACCATGTATAGAAAACGATAAATTAAGTGCTTGTGGACTTTTGCCCACAAAATCACGTGGTCACATTTGTGCTTTTCTATTGGAAGGTTAGCCATTCTGTTGAGAGAAAAATTACTCTGGTTCTTCATAAGCTGAACAATATTTTATTAGATTCTCAATGTTTTGAAATCATGTTTTGATATTCTGGGTCTTATTTAAGTCTTATAAAGTACAATGTTGATTTTTATTTTTCAGCCAGCATTTAAACTGGTTAGGTTCAAATCAAAAGTTCTAATCAATCTCTGGGAATTGTGTTTTCAATGTCATGTACATTTTTTCATGTTGTTTTTCTCCAGTGCAATTCAGATCATTATGTATTAACCAGAAGAGGGTACATGATTATGATGTATTTAGGATTAGATCTAGGCATGAGCCACTTGGGAGTTGTTTGAGGAATCCATAGGCAATTTTATGGATTCATTTGCACAGTTTCCTTCTGAATGACCTCCTGGGTACTTCCTGACATCTTACAAAACCTGGAGTTTTACCCATCCTGGTCTGCTGCTACACATTTCCTGTGACCACTAGATTCCAAGCCTGGATTCTAAAGCTGGAAAAGAGGCTGGCCCATCTAGGGATGGGTTCTTTTCCTCTGCCAATTAAAGAAGCCAAAGACAAGAAAGCCTTCAAAGAAAAAAGTAAGTTTATTAGGAGTGGGAAAAAAAAAGTTAGTGAGAGCAGATTCATTCCGAAGGGGTATCTCCAGTCCCTTTGTCTTGGCCTGGCAGATATTTGGTTCTCATTCCCCACCCTCTTGGAAGAGTATATCTTTGGTTTGATTGGATAAGCGGTGGCCAGGTGGTTCTAGGTGCCCTTCTGATTGTATCCTCACGTGGTTCTAGGGGCCCTTCTGATTGGATCGCCATTTGCTGGGAACCTAAGTACAAAAGTTCCCTTCTGATGCCTTTCTTATAGTCACTTGTCAAAGTCTATGAATCTACAAGGGGTCTGCTGCAAACAAGAAAGATGATTTGTGTTGTACCCTTGTGCTAACCTGTTGGCCTTGGTCCCAGTGGTCATTTTCTTTCCCTAACTACCTAGCCAGAGTCATTTAGGCATCTCTCCCAGAAAGGCTCAGTGGGAAAGCTTAAATATTAATATAGTATTATCACTCCTAACTACCCTTATTTATATGTCACATGCCCCCTTGCCAGCTGAGCCTTCCTAAGTTTAGATCGAAGACAAAAGGACTTTGAAGCCTTTGGCTACTATTAACTTTTTTCTCTCTGTCTTTGATTTCCTTTCCCCCAACGAATGACACTAACCTGAGTGACCAGGTTCAAGTATTCAAAGTAGACTATCTACAAAAATATAAATAAAAAATAAAAAGCACAGATTCTCCATTTACCCTCCATATAAGGGAAAAAAATCCCAGAAGGTCTTATAAAGATTCATCATACTTTCTTTTGATTTTTTTCCCTTTGAGGCACTGTCTGATTTCCTTCAAGAAGAGCCCAGAACACTTCATTATCTATAGAACAAGTTTCAACATGTCTTCAGGCTCAGGTTTGATTCTAGCTGAGCCCGCTGAGCCTTGATCCCCTAGAGGCTGGCTTTCTCTGTTTGCCTTTGCATTGGTTACTCCTGGTAACCAGAGCTGGAGGTAAAGAAACAGAAAGCTTGGATGGTAGTTAAATAAAGAAACTGACTGTTCACACTGGGACCCATTCCCTTAGAGGGGAAAATGGCCTTTTCAGAAAAGAGAGAGGTGGGAGGGAGAGAGAAAGGAAGAGAGTCTGAGACAGAGATAGATCAGACAGACAGACAGACAGAAACAGAGTGAATAAGATACGGGTATGTTACTAGAGGTCAGCTCAGGTATGTCCCTGAGACTTTTTGCATCTCCGAGAAGAGTTCAAAACATACTGAAAATGGTAGGGAAGTTTTTAAGGAAAGGAATACATTTTTAATATACTGAAAGTAAATTGTTACTAGAATGAGTTGGTGTCGAAGTAAAAGGAACTTGGGAGTGTTATGGCTCTCCCCAGGACCAGTGCATGCCACAGGCACTATCCCCAGATGTTTACCATCTGGCCTGTAGGACCTGTTCTTCAGCCCTGGGTAGACAAGTGAAAGATCTCTTGTTCCAGGAAGTGTTTCCTGATTCACGTTAACCAGAAAGGAAGCCATTTCTTAATCTTTAGGTAGATAGGATACTTAAAAACAACAACAACACAATATCTTGTGACAGTTCTGGCCTTGTTGGCCATCTAGGCTGGTCATCTCTAAGTTGGAAAATTTAATTACAACATTTTCTCTCAAAGATCTTGTGACCTCCTCCTTCATTATAGGTTCCCCTTGCATCTCCCATTGCTCATGAGCAACTGCCATTTATCAAACACAGCCCCTTCTACCTTAAATTAAGGAGTTTCCAAGGACCTGAACAAAGGCTCCTAGGTCCTGGAGAATGAGCAGCTTAAGTTGTCCGTGTGGCTGGCTGGAACATCTTCTGCTTCCGGAGACTGGGGCTCAGGTCCTGCAGTTCTGTGAGTTATGTATAGTTATTTTGGTACTTCTAGAGGGCACTTAAGTCTGTTCCAAATACATTTAGAACTATCTCAGCTTAAAACCAGGTTTTCATCAAAAGAAAAATGAAATTCTGATGTAATTCAGTTTCATTCAACTCAAAAGAATTAAGTTAAAGAAATACTTGTTGAGCACTAATTGGTGGCATGCCATACCTCCTGCAGGGGATATAAAGATGCCCCTTCCCCTCAAAGCTAAATGGATGCTTTTCATTTGCTACTTAAACTATATAAACTTTATATATATATATATATATATATATATATATATATATTCATCTTCATCTTTTCTTTGCCTCATAGCTAACATACATGCTTATCCAATATATATTAATTAAGTTATTATTTGTGTCTGGCAGAGAGGCAATGCAGGGAGAAAAGCAAACCCATTCTCATTTCCTTGTGCAGAATAGCTTGATAGCACCAGCAACCCAAGCTAGAGAGCCAGATGGCAGGTCTGTGAACAAGGGCAAGGTGACCACCTCCCTCAGCTTATGGTTTATCTGCCTATGGAAATAATAATCAGCAACCCTCACATGACTGTGAGGATGAAGGAATCTAATATGTACAAAAGGTTTAGCACATTTCTAGCACATAATAGATGCACAATAGCAGCTATCTTGGTCTATGTTACTGGAAATTCCTGGAGGTCAAAGATAGTTGCATTTTATGGATGATAAACAGATTCTAATACCTGATATCAAACCAATATATTAGTGAGTAAATATTAGTAAATAAGATACTTATTAAACTAAGTGCTTAGAATTTCTCCCCCTACCTCTGATTGTGAGAGAAGCTGAATCTAATTAGTTTCAGTGTGATCCTTACTAGCACTGGGTATGGGTCAGGTTAAACATCAAAGATAAAGCCAGCATGAAAAGAGAAGGGAGGTTAGGGAAAGTACATGAAGGACAAGATAGGGACTTGGAGTACCTGCTGTGTGTGTGTGTGTGTGTGTGTGTGTGTGTGTGTGTGTGTGTGTGTGTGTGTGTGTGTGTGTGTGTGTGTGTGTGTGTGTGTGTGTGTGTGTGTGTATGCATATAACTGAGATAGACAGAAACTAAGAACAGAGAGAGAGAAAGAGAGGGAGAGACTGTGTATGCACACCTGCATGTACTTGAACAGACAGAAGACAGACATAGACACAGGCACCGACCAATGAAAGACAAAGCAAGAAAACCCAAGGCAGACTGGCTTCCTTGATGTGTGGCTTTCATGGTCACATGGGGCTCTGCTCTCTGCACAGTCCAAGTAACTCTTAAGCAAGGGGCCTATGTTTTCATTTTGTAGTGGGCTGCATAGATTGTATAGCTATAGCCTCTGTAGGGAAAGCTTTGGCCAAATTTTGCTGTATGCAGAAGTGAATATAATCCCTTTGTAATGCCATCCCAAGATGTCAACAGATTTTGGTTAATGCAGAATCATCCAACTGCAAGACTTCTTTTTTTTTTAATTGTGAAAATACTGTACAGAGGGGTTACAATTACATGGGCAAGATAATGAGTACATTTCTTATCAAGCATTGTAACCTCTTCCTTTGTTTCCCCGAAGAGTTCTTTTTGTTTGTTTATTTTTTGGTTTTGGTTTTGATACCAGTCCTGGGGCTTGAACACAGGACCTGGGCGCTGTCCCTGAGCTTTGTTGTGCAAGGCTAGCACTCTACCTCTAGAGCCACAGCTCCACTTCTGGCTTTTTTGGTACTTAATTGGAGATAAGAATCTCAAGGATTTCATGCTTTGCTGGCTTCCAGCTACAATCCTCAGATCTCACCCTGCTGAGCAGCTAAGATTACAGACATGAGTCACAGGTGCCTGGCTTTCAGCTGCAAGACTTGTCTAAACCTCAGAGTTGCTCAGCTTTGCCCAAGCAGGGTAGCAAAGGAGCAGTGCCTTCCTCCCTCTGCCTACAGGGCCCCAGGACAGCAGGTAACCTCCAGCCCAATCAGTGGCAGATCTCTGAGACACTTGGCAGGACACAGCCTTCGGATTCTGCCTGGCCCTGACAACATTCTACTTTCATTCTACTGTCAGGCAACAGGCCTCTTGCTGAGCAGACAGGCTGAGCATTACTTGGGGCTGAGATTTAATAGCAGCGCCCCCTCAGATGTGGAGAACTGAGAATTTCTCAAGCCTGGGAGAGGCTCCTGCACCTGTATTTCTGGGTAGATTTGGAGCAGAGCTACTTTCTTTTCCTGCTGCTTACATTCCAATAGACAGAAAGGCCCCATGCAGGGAGGGCACTGAGGGCTGTGAGTCCAGCCCATTATCAAACATTTCAAGGGTCATTTTGATCTTGTCAGAGCCAGCAGGCCTCCTTTCAGCCGGCCTAAAAAGGCTGACAGAAACAATAAATGGACAATTTTGAAACTCTTTGTCAGAGTTATGCTTTGGGGGCAAACTCAGCTGTAAATACCAATTTCTAGTCCTTCTTACCATTTACCAATCTACCATCTTCAGACATAATTGCCCCCTCCCCCCCATCTCTCAGCACCAGGCAGCCAATGGTTTATTTTCCCCACACTTTGTCAGCAAGTGATGTGTGGCCTCTCTTATATCTGTTCCATGGTGCTCACACTGCAAAGAGCAAGATGTGTTGTGCGTCTTGGCGTACATCAGTCTCTAACTTAGTGCCTACGTATCTGTAATGGCTATATTGAACTGAAGCTGAGAAAAATCACCTTGGCCTCTCTCCATCTTTACGAAGTCTGTGATAGGTGAGAGGATTACCCTATCCATCACTAGTCAGAAATGATTATCTCTCACCTTCCTTCTCCCTCCCCAATAAGTGACACCAAATTACCCATCCCAGGAAATTCAAACCAGGGGTGCCTACAGCTGTGAATAGAATTATAAATATACTACACTCTAAAGGGGTATACTGAAACCCAAGAGACATAGGGTGTGCCACACCTTGTAAAGGATTGAGGCTTCTAAGCATCTGAACCTTTCTTTCCTCATAGATTGTTTATTCTTGGAAATGATGATTTCCATCATTTCTGATGCTGTCAATTCGAATCACATTTTCTTCCGACATGCAATTTTAACTAAGAAGTGAAATAAGGCAGTAAGTTCTAAGTGTATTTCAAAGAATGGGTCACCCTAACTTTCTAGATCTCTGTATCTTTACGAAAAGTGTCTTAGTGACTTGTAAAAGGTTCCCATTCTAATGCTGAACAGCAAACTTGACCAGAAATGCTGTTTATCCCCTAGAAAGAGGTCCAAGTAGCAATTCAGGGGTGGGGAAGAGTGAGGGGGACTAAGAGTAAATAGTGCTTTCTAAACAGTTAAAGATCTATGCTCTAGAGACCCACAGATGTCAAATTAGAATGGAGGGCATGTGAAATTTTCTCACTTTAAAACAATTGCCTCTAATTAAACTCAAGATGATGATGCAAGCCAGAATTACTGTGTTTTGAACTCAGGGCCTTACTTTTGCTAGGCAGGCTCTTGACCATTTGAGCTTTGTCCCTACTATTTTTGTTTTGTTTTTCTGCTGTTGCTGCTTCTTTTGCATTGGGTTTTGTTTATTTTTTTTGTTTTTGTTTTGGCTTTAGTTATTTTTCAGATAAAGCCCCTTACATTTTTGCCCATGGCCAGCTTTTGACCATGATCCCACTGGCTATGCCTTCTGCATAGCTGAGATTACAGTCACATGCCACCATGCCCAGCTTATTTGTTTTTGTTTTTGTTTTGTCAGTCATGGGGCTTGAACTCTGGGTCTGGGTACTGTCCCTCAGCTCTTCAGCTCAAGGCAAGCACTCTATCACTTGAGCCACAGCGCCACTTCCAGTTTTCTGAGTGGTTTATTGGAGATAAGAGTCTCTTGGACTTTGCTGTCTAGGCTGGACTTTGCTGTCTAGGCTGGCTTTGAATCATGATCCTCAGATCTCAGCTTCCTGAGTAGCTAGGATTACAGACATGAGCCACCAGCACCCAGCCTCCCAGCTTATTTGTTAAAATGGATTTTTACTAACATTTTTTTTTTGTTTGTTTGGACTGGCCACCACTATGATCCTTTAAAGCTCTCCCTCTTGAGTATGTGAGGTTACAGGTTTGAGCCACCATGCCTGGCTAGAGTTCTGAGTTTTTAACTTTCTCAACTGCGTTGTGAATGTTAAAGGGTAGAGTGAGAACATAGTTCAGAACACTTCCTAAGCTTGTTAGATGGATCTAAGAAGTTTTTAAGGAACATTTTCAGGGGTGATAGTTCTGTGACCCACATTGGGAAAGCCCAGCCTGGTTCTGTGGGGTGAGACTGTGGAGGGAAAGGAATGCTGAGCAGAATGGTGCTGTTGTTCATAGAAGTACTCAGTGACCTAGGACACAGGCTAGCTAAGCCTAGTGCCTTTCTTTCTTCATGGGGTTTCTTTGTGAAGTGCACAGTGATTGAACAGGAAGAAACATGGGCTGAAGCTCTAAAATATGAGGTTTACTTTCTGGTGTATAGAACACATCTTTACAAATTTCTTTTTTGTGTGTGCCGGTCTTAGTGTTTGAACTTGGCCTGAGCGCTATGCCTGAGCTTCTGTGTGGGCAACGCTAGTGCTCCACCACTTGAAGAACAGCTCTACTTATTTGGTGGGTTATTTGGAAAAATAGAGTCTCATAATGCTCAGGCTGGCTTTGAGCCACAATCCTTAGATCTCAGCCTCCTGAATAGATAGGATTCAAGGTGTGAGCTACAGGGACCAGCAGAACACATCTTTGAAGCTCCATTTCCCCTGGACAAGTGAGGCACAGAGAACAAGTGCCCAGCAGGTATGAAAAACAAATGCCCTCAGTGAAGGGGAAGTACAATGAAGAGCCATGGTTTGGAGCTCTAGTGTCACCAAACTTGGGCTCTGTTAGGCTCCAAATGGGCTGAAAAATATCTAGGGTTAGGAAACTGAGCCATGAGGGTGTTAAAATAAAGACAGAACAGAAAACAAGCTGAACCGACAACTTTAAAGAGGTTGAAGAGGGACCCCAGGGTGACCTAAGGAGAGTCAGAAGAGACAAGACATGGTGTAATGACAGCAAAGGTGGAACGACTTAAGTAGGGGTAATGGGTGGGGAGCAAGGTCCCAGGTGGCTATAGGGACCAAAGAGTTTCAAGAGTATATGGTACTGGTCTGGCAGGTCTGGGAACCTATTGTTTATGTCCCCTGCCCCATCTACTTCTAGGAATTCAGCTGTCTATCACCTGGGGGTGGAGGAGGGGAAGTGAAATTTCACATTTAGATTAAGATTCTGGGCTGGAGGATTTCAGGGAGATCTCCTAGCGGGGAGAGTCATCAGCCATGGGAGAAATATTGGGTCATGAGAACCAAGCAGATTCTCATCACCTATTACTAGGAGTGGCCAAGTCCAGGCTCCAGCCTTGCTAGTCACCCTCTCATGGCCTGCCTGAGGTCTTAGAGGACATTTTATCCATCTGGAATAAAAACACCCAAACAACTACCACTTTGTTTACTGTTATTAGAATGTAGAATTCTGGGAGAAACCTGAGAATTCATTGGGGGCTCTGTTAACATGTCTCCTTCAGCCCTGTTTCCCAGAAGAAGGGAAGGAAGGTTGGACAGTTAAGGCAGCTGAAGAATGAGGGAAATGGTTGAAAAGTGAGAGGAAAGATTCACAGGTTAAATATTCAGTCTGTACGAAATATGCCCTAATACTCTACTATTTGAGCCACACCTCCAGTTCTGTCTTATTCCTGGTTAATAAGGTAAGTGTCTCATGGATTTGTCTGCCCAGGCTGGTTTAGAACCAAGATCCCCAGACCTCACTCAACCTCCTCTGCAGCTAGGATTACAAGCATGAGTCACTGGCACCTGATAACCAGTTTTCTTTGAAAGCTAAGTGTACAGTTTGTCCATTAAACAGGCCAAAAGTGATTAGAATGGGCCATTTTCCTCACTCCTTTCACTCTCTGAGTAACTTGAACCTCATCTATAAAAGCTGGCCTTCTGTTTCCGCACTATACCCACAGCACTCTGAGAGGTCAGCTGGCCTTTTATGCACCTGCAGACACATCTGGGCCTGCCTCAGAGACTTGGAGCTCATCTCGCTTTTTAAGTTTCATTTTAAGAAATGTTTTCTGGTATCTAATCCTATGCTCTTATACTATTCTTTGTGGAATCAGAAAATAGCTGGATATTGTCTTCTGTGTGATTAAAGATTTTTTTCTTTTATAGATGAACATTCAATCTTAATTTCTTTACACAAGTCTGTGTGTGTGTGTGTGTGTGTGTGTGTGTGTGTGTGTGTGTGTGTGTGTGTGTGTATTACTGGGATTGAATTCAGAGCCTTGTGCTTGCTAAACAAGTGGTCTACCATATTACCCAAGCCACTAATTCTTTTGGTTTATTTTTCAGTTAAAGTCATATACTTTTACCTACGTGGCCTTGGACAGTAATCCTCCTGTCTCTATCTTCTGAACAGTTAGAATTATAGGCAGGTAGTTCCCTAAATCTTCCTTGACCTGTCTTTTTACCATGTTTGTGAGTATTCTAAATTAAAAGTTTGATCACTGAAAAATTACATATAGCAAATTGTACTTCACTGTCCAGACTGAGGCCAAAGTGGTTTGGAGACTGGGCAGGAAATTGCCTTTTAAAATAGGACAAATTGATTCTTGTGGCCTTTTAAAGTTCAGCTTAAAGTTCTATCTGTTCCGGGAAGGATGTCCCTGGCATCTAGGTTGGCATTTAGCATTGTAGACAGAATCTCTGAGGTGGCTGGAAATATGACATGAAAAACAATTAAGATACCAGACTGTGGTGTGAAGATGGAGACACAGAGAAAGCTGATCCTCCAGGAGGAAGCATGTGTTCCTTGGGGATTCAGGAAGCAAACCCGAAGCATTTGGGAGACTTTCTAACCTCTGTATTTCTGGGCTGGAGCACCAATCTGTGTCACTTCTCCCTAACCTAGTGTTGTAGACTCAATTGTTGAATGTTGAAGCCCAAAGCCTGAGAAATAGGGCCTTTGTAGCAGAAATAAAGGTTAAACTAGATGGTAAGGGCAGTGCTTAACTCTGAGGGAAATGTCATTCTTATAAGAAAAGAGATGCCAGAGCCGTCCCTCCCACCATGTGAAGACACTGAGAAGACAAAATGTCTGTCCACCAGCCAGGAGGAGAGCACTCAGCAGAGGTCATGCCTGACAGCACTTTGCTATCAGACTTCCGTCCTGCAGAACAGTGAGCACAGTAGCCCTGTGCGAAGTCGAGCTATCCAGTCTGTGATATGTCATGGAAGCCTGAAAAGACTAATGCCCCAGCCAAAGTGGGTTTCATCATGAGCCACCAGAAGTGGCTTGCCTAAATACAGACCTAAACGCTGTCCTGGGAGAGAGCATAAAACCCATAGCTAAGGTTGTCTGTCTCTGTTGTCTACTCAGACTGGAGTGAACACAGGCCTTCTTGACTGCTGAAAATATTTTGTTGACACCAGAAATTTTAAATTCCACATCCAGAATAATTCTTGTAGTAGAAACAATGAAAACATAAGCAAAGTTAACCCTTATTTACTATCGCATGTACCCACTAACCTGTGTAGCCAGTAATACCATTGGCCCATTTAACATGTTTAGAAACTAAGCCAAGTAGCTTTGGAAAATAAATTTCCATAAGTCACAGAGCTGGTAAATGGTAGAGTGAATGCTTAAGCCTAAGTGTGAACGGAGCTCAAGATTTCAACCATACTTGGACTGAAATACAAAGCTCAATACTTAGAAAAACTCTTCTAATGCTTCCTGAACAGTATCATGCAAATATCTACTCCCAGACCCAGAGAGCAGAGTGGTGAGGATACCACAAGAAAGATCAAACAGGGTAGAATTCTGGCATTTTCCACAGATGAGATGGAGTTGAATTGAGCCTCCAGAGGGGTGGGGATAAATAATATCTTCATCTTAACACCTATTTCCCCAACAAAGAGATGTCTGTCCTTATCTTGGGGTTCATTTTGCTTAACATCATCTTATCTGACCATTTCTGCTTGTCTCAGACATATGCTAGTTATTGCAAATAAGGGAAACCATGGGACCTATGTTTCTTTGGGCCTGGCTTACTTCACTTAATATAATTTTTCCAAATCTTTCCATTTCCTAACAAATGGGGCAATGTCATTCTTTCTGATAGGGGCATAGAATTACATTGTGTATATATACTATATTTTCTTGATCCCTCCCCCATGGTATAACATACCCTGTTTTCACTGTATTTGATGTTGGTATTATTTGGGGAGGGGAAATTGTTTAAATAGGGATACAGGTGGACCCATTGCAACAATGAGATGTAAGAGACTCTATGTAAAAAAACAAACTTTACAATTTAGGCAGGGCAGGGGGGTGGTGGCTGGGAGGGGGGAAGAGTAGTTGTGGAGATGGGAGGGAAGGGATGGTAAGGGAAAAACAAAGGAGGAGACAATGATAAGAAATGTACTCATTACCTTGCTCATGTAATTGTAACCCCTCTGTACAGTATTTTCACAATAAAAAACTTATTTTTTTTTAAAGAGATGTCTGGTTTTATCAGATATCCATCTTTTCTCTACATAGCCAGGTGCTAGACAAAGCTGACTCCCTATCCCCAGCTTTGGCTTTATCTATAGTTGAAACTGAGGATTGCTGTAGTTAAGGATCTCATACTCATGCTTGGCCCAGTGGTAGATTAGATTCATGTTTAGAATATTCACACACACATACACACATACACACACACACACACACACACACACACACACACACACACACCTGTCTATCACTCCTAGAAACGTATACTATCCTGCTGTGTTGAAGCTCTACCCCATGCCTTTTCCTAGGCACCAAACCTATCCATTTGACTGTCTTTGCCCTATCTAAGGACAATCCCATTCTTTTGGCCAGTAATTGGTTATGCTATTCAGTAAGGACCAATGAGATGTAAGGATAGGCTTTCTCTGGGGGCTTATGAAATAGCTTTGTTTTTGTTTTGTTTTAGCAAGGAAGGTTCAGACAAGATTTTTTTCTCTGATTTTGATGTTTGTTTCTATTAATGGATGCTGCAAAGCAAAATCCCAAGAAACATTAGTAGTATTCAGCAAGAAGTGTTAGGTTAGCTAAAATAGACTTGGCTGTATGGGACAATTTAGCTCTCTCAGGCTTATCAGGGTTCAGACCTGAGGCTGAGAAGTTAGCTGAGATTAAGTCTGCACTAAATGTCCAATCTCTTCTCTAGACCAGAAGGGTAAACTATGCATGTTCCTCTCAATATGATACTCAAATACAAAGGTATCCATGGAAACACCTGGACGTAAGCTTATATTGGTCACATCTGCTAACATCTCATTGGTCAAAAAAGACACATGGATAATGATTTCAATATCATGTCTACTCATTGTGTAACCATATAGTTACCCATGGTCAAATCCAGAACAAGGATAATAGTGGGGAAAGGTGTGAACATTCTGGGGATAATTAAATCTACCACGAGTTATGGGTGAATATGAGACCTGGAACCACAGCAGCTTTCTCCATTTCAACCTGCAAATGGATCCAATATAGAGAAAGAAAAAGGATTTGAGGGAGCCCCAAACAACTGGAGCCACCAGATCATCTTAATACAAAGTTCTACCTGATCTTTGGACTTCAGTAGTATTCTCCTACTTTTGAGAATACCTGGTGCTGTAACTTTCCCAGCTATGTTCTTTTCCTAAAGGTCCTTGGGACAGTGAAGAGCAAAGGCCCATACGTTGAAATAAACATATTGCATGGGGAAAAAAATCAATGCAAAGGGCCTTTAGAGAGAACTTTATTTCCAGGTATATTGTCCTTGGAAATTCAATGAAGCTTTCTCCTTATCACTCACTCACAGAGGATCTATTTCCTCTTAATTTTGTGTAATTCAGTTTATTCTCAGATCTGACCTTCTGGTTGGTATGGTAACAGTCTGAGTGAACTGTGCCATTTATTATTTGTCACAAGGTCTCATCCTGTCAGTAAACATCAAATTTGCTTCTTTCAATCAGTGTAGAGGAATATTAAGGAGGAGGTGTGGCCTTGAATCCCTTCTGGGGATTCTACTTGAAAATCTCCTGTTAAGACTTTACCATTTTCCTCTGCACAATTGACTGAGGTGTTTCCTTCCTTTCTGCTAGCTCTTGTTTCTTCTTTGACACCACTGCTGGCCCACACCCTCTGTCAGCTCACACACATAAAGGACACAAGATGCATGGACATTAAGTTTAAGATTTGTAAAAATAGCATTAAGAAAAGCACTGGGTAGGACCAGCAGGCTATATCTCAGAATTAGAATCAGTCACTGAAAATAATGCATATAAGAGCTTACTTGTTACTTATAATTTAATCAAGAAATTCTTTATACCCTAGAGGTTAACATATTGAAGAAGACCATCGCTTCTATTTATTGAATAACTACTATGTTCTGAGAATTATGTGGGGCCACCATACACATTACTTTTATCTTTTTTTTTTTTTTTTTGTCAGTGTGGGGCCTGAACTCTGGGCCTGAGCGCTGTCCCTGAGCTCTTCACCTCAAGGCGAGTGCTCTACCCCTTGAGCCACAGCGCCACTTCTGGCTTTTTCTGCTTATGTGGTGCTGAGGAATGAAACCCAGGGCCTCAGGCATGCAAGGCAAGCACTCTACCACTGAGCCACCTTCCCAGCCCTACTTTATCATTTTTTATAACACTTGTGTGAAATAGGATTGCCTTCCATTTACAGAGAGAAAGCAAACATTTTCAAGGTCTTGCATGTAGCATGAAGGCAAAAAAAAAAAAAAAAAAAAAAAAACTTTCAAGAAAGAACTTGCTTCCTACAACCTGGGACAGCACCACAGGATACCAGAGCTGAAGAATTGAGAAAAAAACAAAGAGAAAGTAAAGCAAGTGGGGACCAGGGGTTCAAGGCTCACTGGCTCTTAGACCTCAATTCCCATAAACAAGGCTATTTATTTAGTTTAGTACGGGAAGGTTACCATAGGTACATGCAGAAAACAAGACATCAGTCTGTTCTGTTATTACGATCATTGACATGAAACAGAATTGTATTCATAATGAATAAATGGCTCCCTTATTATTTGGGGAGGGGGTCGGAGGCTGCAGCTTAGACATAACTTAGATGTCTATTCTACTTTTTCTGTTTTGACCTTTTCAGTGTTCAGTTCTCAGCCTTCTAAATATTGACAAAGTGGCCTTCCAACCTCTTAACCCTTTCCTGGTCTCACAACTCAGCTTCAGAATCCCCTACACTTGTCTATTTTATTTGTGTAACATAAGGACACAAGTAACATTGTCCTTAGGAGTGCACACTTGCTTATGGTAATGGTAAACTGTGGCCTTATCATCTACTAATTGTATGTCGTTGGCCAAATTATTTAACCTTCTGGAGACTCAGTTTCCTCGTTCATAAGATAAGAGCAGCCAGTGCCCCAGTGGCTCACACCTGTAAACCTAGCTACTCAAGAGGCTGAGATCTGAGGACCACAGTCCAAAGCCATCCCAGGTAGGAAAGTCCATGAGACCCTTATCTCCAATAAACTATACAGAAAAGGCTAGAGTGGTTGCTGTGGCTCAAGTGGTAGAGTGCTAGCCTTGAGCACAAAGAGGCTCAGGGACAGAACCCAGGCCCAGAGTTCAAGCCCCAGGACTGGCAAAATAAAACGAAATACAAAGTAGTATTTGCAATTAAGTGTGATAGTGTACATAACACACTTGTCACAATGAGGGATAAATGAATAAACCCGCAAATGGTGGCTTTTGTTACTTTTATCATGTGATAAATGTCTAGCACAGGGTTGGCTGTCGAATAGAAGGACACCCTACTTTCAGGAGGAGTCTATATTGCCACTGTCCAGTGCTGTAGCTTCCGATCCCATGTGACTCATGAGGGCTTAAAAATATGACTAGTGCAATTAGAGAAATTAGACTTTTATTTCATTTAATTTTAATTTATTATAGTTTTGAGTTACATACCCATATTTGCCTAGTGCTTACAGCACTGGAGAGAGAAGATCTACTATACACCAGATAAAAGGTGTATGAAAAAAGAGTAAGATGTAATACCCATTCACAGGAAGGGAACAGATTACTGGAGGAACAGATTACTGGGCCCTCAATGAGTAGTCAGGGTGCAAAGTATTATGGCATAGCTCGAGACACTATGGGAACTTGAAGAACAGGAACAATAGTTTTTCTGGGATAAGAAAAAGCTTTCTGGGGCTCCTAACATTTGATTTTGACCTTGAAGGGTGAATAGGGATTCAACTCATTTATTATTCAGGCACGTTGAATGCTTTCTCCTTTCTTTGCTAATTTCCATGAGCAAGCTTGGTCCACATAACATCTAGACCCATCAGTGGCCACTTAGACAACAGATTCACAACTTCAGAGTTGAAGAAAAGGCCTCAGATGATAATCTCTGTAGGCAGGGCTGCGAGACATGTTCTGGTGGATGCTGCAAGTGACGATCTGATTCACATGGACTGTTGGCTGCTCTTCCCCACTGTCTTTCACCCTATCTGTGCCTCTGACCCTCAGCTAGGAGGTTGGTCTCTGCCTTTGGAACTGCTGTCCTATGTGCTGTCTCCTTGGTTCCTACACCCCTCACTCCACCCCCCCACCCAAATCTACTGAATCCCAGATCGTCATATGTTCCCTCCCTGTTATACTTCCAAGGGGCTCCACTTTGTTATCCTCAAGGCCTCCCCATCACTTCCTTCACTGTTCTTCAAGTTTCTCCATTCTTTGCCTTTGGTGTAAGCCTTTTTTTTGGTGGGAGCGGGGCGTCTGTTGTGGGGCTTGAACTCAGGGCTTGGGTGCTCTTCCTGAGCTCTTTTGTTCAAGGCTAGTTCTCTACCACTTTGAGCCACAGCACCACTTATGCTTTTCTGGTGGTTAATTAGAGATAAGAGTCTCACAGACTTTTTTGCCCAGTCTAGCTTTGAACTGCAATCTTCAGATCTCAGACTCCTGAGTAGTAAGGATTATAGGCATGAACCCTATAATTATAGACTTACAGGATTATAGGCTACAAACCCTGTTTTATTTTTAATCGCTGTCTTTGTCTATGTCTATCCTGCTCACTGAGATACTGTTCCCTGTACCACTAAACCTGCTCCTTTGCTTGCCATGTGAATTTTCTACTCATCTCCAAGTCCTATTATATAATCCCTTCCCTTTCTGACTCTATCCTACTTAGTACCATTGTTCACTACCTTAGCTGGGATCCCTGGGTGTACTTTTTTCATATTTTATGGTATAACATGGCTTCTGCCTATCTCTTTTCTCCTCTCCTACTATCTTGTATCATCCCATCCCATCCTTTCCCATCCCTCCTTCCTTCTTTCTTTTTCACTGGGGATTGAAGCCGGGACCTCACATGCAGTAGGAAAATGCTCTACATGACTAGTTTCATTTACATGTTCAGAACGTGAGAAGGCTTCAGGTTTGATTGATCACTCATATATGCATAGAATGTGTGCTGTATGGAAGTCATCATGCTGGGATGGACAGCAATCCTCGGCCAGGAAGCTGGGACTGGGAAGAGAGTGGAATGAATGTAAGACCCACCTCTTCTATGATGTCACTCACAGGAGGAGAATGGATATGGACATTGAATAAGTAGACTACAATAAAAAATTCATTGCAAATATGTTCTATGAAAGAATAATTCAGGATGGCATGAGAGGAAGTCTCAGTAGCAAAATGTTTGTAGGTTCTAAGAGTCCTGGAATATACCTGTAAGGGATGAGTCTCTGTTATGGATATATTCAGAGCCCTCAACACTGACCTAAATTATATTATATGGTGGGAACCCTACTTTGCCAGCCTGTAAGAGAGAACACAATCAGGGCATGTTTGTATTTGTGTTACAAATTTCCCAGGCAGCTCTGATGCAGGGGCTTAGACTAATATAGCCAAAAGAGGGGAAAGGGGAAATAAACATACAGGATCACCAGCTTATGAGATAAAGTATTGTTTGAGAGAGCAGAGAGAAATGTGAGAGCAAACTAGAGAACATGATTATTGCTTACGCAGTGTTCTGGCTGTGTTCTTTCTGTACCAAGAGGATTGTGAGAAGTCTGCCTTGGGTGTTGAAAAGGATTTGGATGTGGCTGTTATTTATTGAAATTGATAAGATGGGTTTGGGGGAGAGAAGGTTGAGTTCTGTTTTATATCTTTGTATCTCTATTAATTAAATTTTTGGCCTCAAGTGACAGCACATTCAAATGAAATAGACTTATGGGGAAAAGAAAGAGGTGGATGAATTGGCTCACATAATTAGAAAATCCATAGCTCTAGTCAGTGCTGAGATTTTGGTCTCTAATACCATTCTGCAAAACAAGGAGAAATGGCTCGTTCTAGAACTGGGACAAAGAATGTATAATAAAGAGCCTGGGGTATCTGATAGTACCAGAAAGGAAGGAAGGAAGCCACACACAGCAAGGATGCGTGAGGTTATAGGAAAGTAAAGGAGAGAGCTCACAGTGGTCCATGCTGAGATAACATGCACTACAGAAATAAAGTATTGAATTGTAAACTATAATGTAAAATGAGTGCAGCCTGATGTAAATAAGTCATTTCATAAGTTAATAAGTGAGAGAGGATAGTAAATTTCCCATTCACCAGAGTTCATAATAATTTTTAAAAGATTTTTGTATTAGCTCATACTAGTTGTACAAAGGAATTTCACAGTGACATTTCCACACACACATACAATATACCCTGCTGAACAGTTTCATTGTTCTGTTCATATACATGCATATAATGTACATTATTCATATTCACCCTCTACATTTGTGCTCTCCACCCCCTCTGATACCACTCTCCCCAACCAAGCCTGTTTAACTTTCCTGCCATTCTTATTATTTTTCTTTCTTGTCTGAGTCCTGGAGCCTGAACTCAGGGCTTGGGTTTTAGCCTTGAACTTTTGTGCTCAAGATTAGCACTTAAACCAGAGCTCCACTTCTGGCTTTTTTTTTTTATCGGTCATGGGGCTTGAACTCTGGGCCTGGGCACTGTCCTTGAGCTCTTCCACTCAAGGCTAGCACTCTACCACTTGAGCCATAGTTCCACTTCTGGTTTTCTGGTAGTTAATTGGCGATAATAGTCTCACGGTCTTTCCTGCCCACACTAGCTTTGAACCTTGATTCTCAGATCTCAGCCTCTTGAGTAGCTGGGATTACAGGCATAAGCCACCAGTGCCCAGATAACTTCTGGCTTTTTATTTTAGTAGTCTATTGATGATAAGAGTCTCATGGACTTTTCTGTCTGGGCTGGCTTTGAGCTGTGATTCTCAGATCTCAGTCTCCTGAATAGTTAAGATTATAGGTGTGAGCCAATGGCACCCAGGTTTTTATATTTTTCACTATGTATTAATTGTACAAAGGGATTTCACCATGGTATTTCATAATGCATATATTATAATTTAATCAGATTAACTTCATTTCTTGTTCTCTCTTTCTATGTCCCCCTATATCCAATTATACAGCAGCTTCATATATAGACAATAGAGCATTTGGTTATTTTTTTGTCCTCCTCAAAAAATAGGTTGTGGAGCCTAATTCTTCAGGCTTCAAGTGGACTGCACAAAGTAGCTGTTTTTGGAATATTACAATACAGACAGGGGGAAGAGTAATTTCACAGTAGAGAAACCCAGAAACACTCCATTCCACAGGAAGTAGTGTGTACCCCTGCTTTGATATGATAAACCCTTACCATGTTCCCTGCCCCTTCTCTTCCAACCCATATTCCCACCTAATCAGCAGGAAAACATGAGAAGCCTCAAGTGAGGAGTATTTCATAGGATATCAATGAGATGCAGTGAAAAACTGCCACTAGAGACAGGGTAGCTAAATGCTATATGCTCATCTGGCATGAGATTCTACAACTACAGGATTTCAGGAAAAAATTAAGAAAATCAGAGGGTGTATTTCAGTTAGTAATAACATATCAGTGTTGGCTTATTAGATGAAATATGCTGTTGTATAAGATGTTGACAATAGAAGAAACTGGATATGGGGTATATGGAAACTTTGTACTATCCTCACAATTTATTTATTTATTTTTTTTTAAATTGTATTTTATTTTATTTGAGAACATACTGTACAGGGGGGCTACAATTACATGGGCAGGATAATGCATACATTGCTTACCAAGCATTGCAGCCTCCTCCTTTGTTTACCCTTCACTTCCCTTCCCCGCCTCCCCCCTCCCCCCACCCAATTTTACCCCCCTCCCCCCACCCAATTATACCCCCCTCCCCCCCCACACCGACATTGTAAAGCTGGTTTTTTTGTACTTCTCATTGTTGCAACAGGTCCACCTGAATCCTTAAACGACTTGTTTGTCCCCATCTCCTCCACATGTTATACTGACATCAAATATAGTGAAAGCGGGGGTTACACTGTGGGGGAGGGACATACAAAGCAACAAAGAAATAATCTTATAAATGCGTTAGAAACACATGTATGAAATAAACGAAAACATTAAAATACATATTTAAGGGTTCATTTTCCTAACATCACATTATCTGACCTTTTCCCCTTGACTCATACCTATACTAGATATTGCAAATAAGGGAAACCATGGGACCTATGCTTCTTTGGGCCTGGCTTACTTCACTTAATATAATTTTTTCCAAACCTTTCCATTTCCTAACAAATGGGGAAATGTCATTCTTTCTGATGGAGGCATAGAATTCCATTGTGTATATATACCACATTTTCTTGATCCATTCATCTACTGAGGGGCATCTGGGTTGGTTCCATATCTTAGCTATGGTAAATAATGCTGCAATAAACATAGTTGTGCTGGTAGCTTTAGTGTGGTCTTGTTTGTAAACATTTGGGTAAATGCCCAAAAGTGGGATTGCTGGATCATAGGGGAGATCTATGTGAAGTCTTCTGAGGAACCTCCATACTGCTTTCCAAAGTGGTTGAACAAGTTTACATTCCCACCAACAATGAAGTAAGGTTCCTTTCTGTCCACATCCCCTCCAGCATCTGTTGTTGTTAGAGTTCTTGATTTTTGCTATTCTAACTGGAGTGAGGTGATATCTCAATGTTGTTTTGATTTGCATTTCTTTTATGGCTAGGGATGTTGAACATTTCTTCATGTGTCTATTGGCCATCCTTGTTTCTTCTTCAGAGAAGCTTCTCTTTAAGTCTTTCGCCCACTTATTTATTGGGCAGTTGATTCTTTGAGGATTTGTTGGGTGGTTTAATTTTTTGAGTTCCAAGTATATTTTAGATATGAGACCCTTGTCCGTTGTATGGCTAGTAAAGATCTTCTCCCAATCGGTGGGCTTTCTATTGATCTTGCCAGCTATGTCATTTGCCCTGCAGAAGCTCTGCAATCTTATGCAATCCCATTTGTCCAACCTTTCTTTGATTTGTTGTGCTTCCGGGTCTCTATTCAGAAAATTTCGACCTGAGCCAAGGAGACCTAGGGTTTCTCCTATTCCATCCTGTAATGTTTTCAGAGTGTCTGCTTTGAGTTCAAGGTCTTTGATCCATTTGGAGTTGATTCTGGTGCAGGGTGATATATAAGGATCTAGCTTTAGTTTTCTACAAGTAGTTAACCAATTTTGCCAGCACCATTTACTGAAGAGGCTGTCTTTCTTCCATTCTATTGTTTTAGCTTCCTTATCGAAGATTAGATGGCTATAGGTCTGTAGGTTCATTTCTGGGTTTTCAATTCTATTCCATTGGTCCTGAGGTCTGTTCTTATGCCAATACCAAGCTGTTTTGATTACTATGGCTTTATAGTAGAGTTTGAAATTTGGTATTGATATTCCTCCAGCAGTGTTCTTTCCGTTGAGGAGAGTTTTTGCTATTCGGGGTCTTTTATTGTTCCATATGAATTTTTGGATTGCCTCCTCTATTTCCTTGAAGAATGAGGGTGGAATTTTGATAGGTATCGCGTTGAATTTGTAGATAGCCTTGGGAAGTATTGCCATTTTCACGATGTTAATCTTGCCAATCCAGGAGCATGGGAGGTTTTGCCATTTTTTAAGTTCTGTGTTGATTTCCTTTTTCAAGATTTTAAAGTTTTCATCATAGAGGTCCTTCACTTCTTTGGTTAAGTTAATTCCTAGGTATTTTATTTTTTGTGGGGCTATTACAAATGGAGTTGCTTTCCTAATTTCAGCCACACTTTTCTCATTGTTGGCATATAGAAAAGCCATTGATTTTTGGGGGTTAATTTTATAACCTGCTACTTTGCCAAAGTTTTGAATCAGCTTGAGTAATTTGGGAGTGGAGTCTATGGGATTCTTTAAATACAAGATCATGTCATCTGCAAAGAGGGAGAGTTTTATTTCTTCTTTCCCTATTTGGATCCCCTTTATGTCTGCATCTTGTCTTATTGCTGTAGCTAGGCATTCTAATACTAGATTGAAGAGAAGTGGAGAGAGTGGGCATCCTTGTCTTGTTCCTGAGTTAAGAGGAAATGGCTTTAGTTTTTCACCATTGAGTATAATGCTGGCTGTAGGTTTGTCATATACAGCCTTTATTGTATTGAGGAATGTTCCATGGATTCCTAATTTTTCCAGAACCTTCATCATAAAGGGGTGTTGGATCTTGTCAAATGCTTTTTCTGCATCTATTGAGATAACCATGTGGTTCTTATTCTTGCTCCTGTTGATGTGATGAATAATATTAATTGATTTGCGTATATTGAACCAGCTTTGCATCCCTGAAATGAATCCTGTTTGATCATGGTGTATGATTTTTTGGATGAATTGTTGAAGTCGAATGGCCAAAATTTTGTTGAGAAGTTTTGCATCAATGTTCATCAAAGAAATGGGTCTATAGTTCTCTTTCTTTGATGAGTCCCTGCCTGGTTTTGGGATGAGGGTTATGATGGCTTCATAGAATGTGTTCGGTAGTGAGCTTTCTCTTTCAATTTCATTGAAGAGTTGGAGGAGTATTGGTGTGAGCTCTGCTTTGAAGGCCTTGTAAAATTCCGCTGTAAAACCATCTGGTCCTGGACTTTTCTTAGCTGGGAGGTCTCTTATTGCTGTTTCTATTTCAATGCTTGATATGGGCCTGTTAAGCTGGTTTAACTCATCTTGGTTTAGTTTTGGCATGTCAATATTTGCTAGGAAAAGGTCCATTTCTGTCAAGTTCTCAAACATAAAGTTTTGAGAAGTATCCCCTAATAATGTTCTGAATCTTGGTTGTTTCCGTGGTGATGTTTCCATTCTCATCTCTGAGTTTATTAATTTGGGTGTGTTCTCTCCTTTTTCTGATAAGGTTTGCTAAGGGTCTGTCAATTTTGTTAAGTTTTTCGAAGAACCAACTCTTTGTTTTGTTGATTCTTTCTATAGTTTTTTTGGATTCTAATTCATTTAATTCTGATTTAATTTTGATTATTTCTTTCCGTCTACTGGATTGGGGTTTATCTTGCTGCTCTTTTTCAAGGAGGTTTAGATGTGTCATTAAATTGTTAGTTTCCGATCTCTCCAATTTGTTGATGTAGGAGCTCAGAGCTATAAACTTGCCTCTGAGTACTGCCTTTGCTGTGTCCCAGAGGAGCTGGTAATTTGTGTGTTCATTTTTGTTGAATAGCATGAACATTTGAATTTCCTTTCTAATCTCTTCCATGACCCACTCATGATTCAGCAGTGTGTTGTTCAGCCTCCATGTGATACCGGACTTTCTTTGGTGGCTTTTGGTGTTGAGATCTAATTTTATTCCCTTGTGGTCAGAGAGAATGCAAGGTATAACTTCAATGTTTCTGAATTTAGACAAGTTTGCTTTGTGGCCTAAAATGTGGTCTATTTTAGAAAACGTTCCATGTGCTGCTGAGAAGAAGGTGTATTCTGTTGCTGCTGGGTGAAATGTTCGGTAAATGTCTGTTAAGTCTAGTTGATCTATGCAGCTGTTTAGATCTGCGGTTTCTCTGTTGAGTTTTTGCCGAGTTGATCTATCTAGTGGGGAGAGTGGTGTGTTAAAATCCCCAACAATTAATGTCTTTGGATCTATATGGGATTTGAGGGAAAGTAGTGTTTCTTTGATAAATTTGGGTGCTCCATTGTTTGGCGAATAGATATTTAGAATTGTAATATCCTCCTGAAGGAGAGATCCTTTAATTAGTATGTAGCGACCTTCTTTATCTCTTCTCACGAATTTTAGTTTGAAGTCTATTTTATCTGATATTAGGATTGCAACTCCCGCCTGTTTATGAGGGCCGTTTGCTTGGTAGATTTTGTTCCAGCCTTTAACTTTGAAAATATGTTTGTTTTTATGGGCAAGATGTGACTCCTGCAGGCAGCAGATAGAGGGGTCTTGTTTTTTAATCCAACTAGACAGTCTATGTCGCTTAATTGGAGAGTTCAGTCCGTTAACGTTAAGAGATAGGACTGAGAGGTATTTGGGGGTTCCTGCCATGTTATCCACCTTCTTGGGGGCTGTGAAAACTGGGTTCTTCCTAAGGTTCTTGGATTCTCAGTTTGGGTGCAGTTTCTTGGCCTTTGTTGCGTTCTTGTTGGTTTTCTATGTGTAGGACATCTTTAAGAATCTTTTGCAGGGCTGGTTTGGTGGAGATGTATTGTTTCAATTTTTCTTTGCTATGGAAGGTTTTTATTTGGCCTTCAGTTATGAAGGAGAGTTTAGCTGGGTACAGTATTCTTGGTTGATAGTTGTTTGTTTTTAGGGCATGGCATACGTCATTCCAGGCTCTTCTTGCTTTGTCTCTGCTGAGAAATCTGAGGTAATTCTAATTGGTTTCCCTTTATAGGTGATTAACCTTTTCTCCTTGACAGCTTTAAGGATCTTTTCCTTGGTCTGGGTTGATCCTGTGTGGATTATAATGTGACGGTGGGATGTCCTATTCTGGTCTGGTCTATTTGGGGTTCTAAAAGCTTCTTGTATCTGAATAGGTCTATCTTTTTGTATGTTTGGGAAGTTCTCTGCTAGGATCCTGTTAAACAAATTTCCTAGACCATTAACTTCTGTTTCTAGGTGCTCCTCTACACCCATTATCCTTAGATTGGGCCTTCTGATGGTGTCTTCCAGGTGTTGGATAGACCTATCATATTTCTTGGACTTGTCTTGGATGGTTGTATGTTCTTTCTCTATAATATCTAGGCTGTCTTCAATCCCTGAGATTCGATCTTCTGCATGGTCTAACCTGCTGTCAAGACTCTCTACTTTGTTTTTTATCTCTTTTCCTTCTAATTGGTCAGCTTTGATGGCTTCAAGTTCTTTGTTGAAGCTCTGTTTTAGGTCTTGTATGATTTTCTTTTCTTCCTTAATTTGGTGTTCAGTGTTTGTTCTCAAATCACTTAGTTGATTGGTTATGGTTTCTTTGGACTCCCATTCCTTCTGTTGGGTTCCCTTCAGCATTCCCTTTGTGGTCTCCCTGACTTCCTTCAGCTCTTTGTTAATGGATTCCATGAATGTCTTTAGTGATCTTTGTGTATTCTCTACCTGGTCTCTTAATTCGTGAATTACTCTTTGATTAGTTTCCTCCCTTCTGTGGGATTCCTGCAGTTCTCTTTGAGTGTTCTCTGCCTGCTCACGCCATTCCTCCCTTTCTCTTTGAGTATTCTCAAGTTGTTCACGCAAATCCTGTATCAGTTTTTGAGAAGCTTCCTCACGCTTATGATATTCCTGTATAAACTTCTGGGATGCCTCCTCTCTCTCCCTATCACGCTCATACAGAGTCCTTTGTACATTGTCAAACTTCTCATTTATCATGTTTGCTATTAGTGTTTGTAGAGCTATTTGGGAACTCTCCTCTGGATTATTCTTTATCTGTTCTAATCCCTGATTATCAAGGTTGGGAATTGAGATACCCGAATTTGCCATTTTTCTTGTGTTTTTCCGGCTTACTCGGCCCATTTGAGATAAAGATTGCACCAGTTTTGTGCTAGAACACTATCTTAAGGCAACCATCAACCAAAGTTTGCATTTGTACCATCAATAGTCTACAGATACAATCTAGTTCAACAGATACATCTATTCAACATCAAACGACTATATGTTAAAGGCCTTCGAACCGCAGAAAAGAATTTGGAAAACCAGAAATTATTAGGATTAGGGAGAGATGTGGGTAAAAAATAGGAATAGATTGGTGTGGGGAGGCACAGGGAGAGTTAACTATGTCCTAATCACAGTGCAGGAAGTGAGTTGGGTAGGATGCAAGTAGAGAGAGAGAGAAAAAGAAGAGACGGAAAGGGGAATAAAGAGAGACCAGAAAAAGAATAGAAACGTAAAAATTAATGTTTTTATAGAGGTTAAAAGACCGTCTATTTAGAGAGGAATGTGAATATGTTCAGAGAAGGGGAGGGACATAGAGGAGATGTGAAAAGCTTTAAGGATGGGAACGGGAGAAGAAAAGATCAGAAGTTCAGTAGAGCTAGATAAAAAACAAAAAGATAATTAAGAAAGAAAGAAAAAGAGAAAGAAGACAAGAAAAGAAAGGAAAACTCTTATTCACGTATTCCTAAAATAAAAATTATAAGATGAGAAAAAAAAAAGGTTTCTGGAAAACAATTATTTTTTTTTTCAGAAGAGGCAAAAATTAAAGATTAATAAAAGTTTTAGAAGGGAAAAAAATTTATATATATATATATAAGGTAACAAAAAACAAAAAACAAGCAAAAAAAAAGAAAAGAAGAAGAAGAAGAAAAAAAGAAAAAAAAAAGAAAAAGAAAAAAAAAAAGAAAAAAAAGTCTTTTGATTTTTTTTTGGGGGGGGGGAGGAGTGGGAAGAATCCTGTGTCTCCCTTTTGTCTGCAACCAGTCTCTTGTTGGAGTCTCTGGTCAGCTTGAGGTCCTGTGGCTTGATTGGTTTCTTAAGTCGGTTGGTTGGAAGAGGCAGAAAAAATGCTCTGCTTTACCCAAGATTTTGAGATCCCCCTCCCAGGTTAGTTTTCTGGGAGGGTGGTCTGCTTTGAGAGTCACAAAAGAGGGGGATGTGGTGATGAGGCTAGGTTCTGGGTAGAGTTGAGACCTTTCAATAAACAGTAGCTTTTCCCTGGGGCTATTTTGTGATAAAGCTCACAGCGCCCAGCCTGGAGCCATTCTCAGGGTTTCTGTTTTTCAATTGATTGTCGAGGCTGCTAGAGGGAGGGGCAGCCTCTGGTTCTGGTTACCCAGTGAAGCAAGGCACTCCGGTGGCTGGCGCCTGAGCTGGGTGACTTTTCCCTGGATGGAGCTGAGTCTGGCAGGTCACTTCGCCGTTAAGTTCTTGTGACCTGCTAAATGACTCATTTTATTCCAAGGCCTGAGCTGGAGCTAGCAGCTCCTCCGAACTTTGTCGGTATCCAAGATGGAGATCACCGGTGCTGGGGGGGGAGGGGTGGCCTTCCCTCCTCTGCTCCCTGAGGAGTGAGGATGTCGGGCTTGTACTCACGCCGAGTCTTGGATCCTGGGTCGTCTCTGGTCTGCAAACAGCAGGATGAAGATGTTCGGTCCTTGTCGGTTCTTGTTGGTGTTGAGTAGAATCCGCTCGTCTGCTGCGTCTGGCTCCTTCGTCCCCGACTCTCTGTGTCTCAGGTATGTCTCCGTGGCGGTGGTCGCCGCCGTGGCCCCGCCGCCGGAGCGGCAGCTGCTGCGTTTCCTTGGCTTCCCCTCTCTTGTCTAACTCTCTGTCCTGTGATGACTCACTTGGTGTGATTCTCTGGCTTAGGACTGTTCACTGGAACTCTAAAACTCCTTTCTATGCGAGAGCTTGTTCAGATTCCAGCTTCTCCTCCGCCATCTTCCTGGAACTCCTATCCTCACAATTTAAAAGGAAGCAATCCTACAATAAAAAGCTTTTTGAATTTTTTTCATTCTGTAGCTCAACATTCTTCAGATATGTCCGGATCAAGGATCTCAAGTGGTAATACCCAATTTTCCTTTTCAGTCTTATAGCTGTGTTGGTTGTGCTTGCAGGCAAGCTTCCTTTACTTATTTGAACCATAGTACCCCAGACCTATATTATCTTAGGAGAACAAAACATCTGTTTCTAACAGCTTTAAAGACTCAGAGTTGGACTATGCGCCTGTCCTGGTGCCAATCAGTGTGGGCAGCAGGAGTTGAGGTTCTGACTCGCCAGGTTTCAGTCACCAGGTCTACTTCCAGAGTTACAGTTCAGGGAGCTCCACTCCAACCCGATAGTGAGATGGATGAGGACAAAATCACTAGTGAGTTTTAAGTTTTAAGTTACCTAGAATATAACTTTTTAAGTAGAAGAGGGAACCTCACTCTGAACACTGAAATTCAACTTTAAGGAAGGGCAATGCTTGCTACTATTCAGAAAAAGCAATGGATGTCCCTGGGTAAGGATTCAGGTTAACAACAAGGATAAACAGGGGAAACCTAGGAAAATGTAAGTAATAAGAGCTGAGGGAGAGATGGGTGCTGCTGGCTCATGACTATAATCCTAGCTACTAAGGAGGCTGAAATTTGAGGATAGTGGTTTGAGGCCAGCCCAGGCAGAATAGTCCCCATGAGATGCTTATCTCCAATTAACTCTCCCCAAACTAGAAGTGGATCTGTGATTCAAAGTGGTAGAGCACTAGCCTTGAGCAAAAGAGCTCAGTACCCAGGCCCTGAGTTTAAGCCCCACAATCCTTCAAAAAGAACTAAAGACTTCACGAAGATTAAAACCAAGTGAAAGTGGAACGAAAGGACCCAAGAGAACTCTGTGGGAGAGACCCAGCTGCTCTCCTATACTTTCTACCATTCTCTAAGCTTCTGTAATCTTCTAGTTCCTATCCAGAAAGGAAGTGATATCTTGGCCATCTTTGGCAGATCCTGTTATATTCACTGACTGTGGTGCTCTTTGGCCAGCCTGTAAATAAGTTTGGCTCAAGTAAGTAGTCACCTTTTGCTCTAACCAGTGGCTGTAAATATTGATGCTGCTTTCTAGTCTGAGGCTGTGATTGAGGTAAGTTCAGCCTGAAAAGGAAGTTGAAGCCAGGACAGGCACACTGACTGGGACATGATAACTATTCTCTCAAACACATTTTCACTGGGAAATGCATTTCCTGCATGCATATTGTAGTTTGCAAATACTTAGGAACCAATTCAAACGATCTAAACTTTCCATCCTAAACATAATGCCATTTAGTATATTTTTTTTCCATTAGCCTGGCACAAAAGCACTCCCTGTAGCTTATGGTTGCTTTCTGTAGGTTTTCTCAGTCAACTTTAGGCTCCATACTTTCACCAGAAAATATATAAGGCAGAACACAAAAGCTTTTTGTGAAGTGTTCCTGGCAACTGACTCCAGGGAAAAAGATAGAAATAGAGCCGATCCATCAGTGAGTTCCAGAAGCGCTCATTCCAAACCTCCCTTTATTAATCTCCATGAAATATTTCTTTACCAAGTTGTGCATCACAAAATACAATATAACATTCATATGTAGTGATATAGAGGATTGCTTTAAGCAAAACTTGTTGTAGTCTGTATAATGAATACGGCAATAAAAATACATATTCATCGCCAGAGCACAAATCATAGCAATTTAAGCCATCTTCTCTCTAGCTCTAGTATTTTGAAAGGAAAATGTATGAGTGGGCCCCTCCTCATTCTCTAGGAGGAAACCCCTCTGCAGGCTGTTGCTCAGAGCTTGTTTATTTCCAGAACTTTCTCATCAGGACTCTGGGAGTGAGTGTTGAGAGGCTATTATTTGCAACACAACCAAAGCAGCTTTGCCAGGCTCACCGCACAGTAGGAAATTAGTTTGTTTTGTCTATTTTGGAGATATGAGTTTGCTCACATTCTCTGAAAACATGTTACCCTGAATACATCATTTCAGCCCTAGGCTGGAAAGCTGGAGGGGGCGGGCGGGAGGAAGAAGTCATTAAACTTTTGATTTTCTTTTTCTTTTTCAAGTGGGAAAGCTCATTCTTTGAGGCTTGTTGAAACAGTATTTAAGGGGCATGATGGTGGGTTTAAATAAGAGGGTTTGTGGTGGGACCTAGGGTTCAGAGGAAGTAAGTGTGTACCAAGGGATGGGATAAAGGTGAGCAGTGTCCATTGATAATCACACTAGACCCATGAGCATGACCTCAAAGGGTTTAGACCATCCTTGAACCCTCACTGGGATTGGCATTAAAGGATATTTGCTTGGCCACGTGGTTTCTTCATCTTCTGTGGACTGTCACCCTCCCTTTGTTGTTGTTGCTTTTTATGGCACTAGGAGTTGAATTCAGGGCCTTGCACGTGCTAGGCAAATGCTGTACTACTTGAGGCATGCTCTAGTTCTTTTGCTTTTAGTTTGCTTTTCAGGTAAGGTACTCCCCAGGATGAAAAACTTCAACTCTCCTACTTCTGTCTCCTGATTGGCTGGGATTACAGACATACATTACTCTATGTCTTTTTTCCACCCCAGATTTGAGAACAGTCTTCCAAGAAGGCTCCAGGGTGGCTCAGTCTTCTTCTTCCTGAGCCTTAGTGTCGTGTCTGGTACATAGTTGCTGCTCACTAAATACCCGATGAACGAGTGAACCAATTTCCCTCTCCTGATGGTACTATTACTTGGTTCTTCAGAGAAACAGACCTCTCTTATCCTCTTTTCTGGATCTCAGATCCTGTCTTCTTTTGTTAACTCTCTTTAAATTGTTACTGGCACCTAAATTAATTTGAGATTAAAAAAGAATAGAGCCAAATCACATTCAAAATGTTCTGGCTTCGAGGCTTATTTATAACTTCTCAGACATCACGATTTGAAAGAGGAAGGGGGCTGCTGAACACAAAATTCGAAAGAACATTTGAAAATAAGAAATAGAATCACATGTCATCCTAATTAACCAGCGGTAGAGTAGAAATTCTGCACTTCTGTCATGTTGCCACTGTGCAAGAGCAAACTGTGACATTAGTTTAATTACATAAATTTATGAGATGAAAGGAACAACTTTTATAATCATTCAGACAATATTCCTATTCAGATTGCCTTGCAATATCTTTATTTAGTCCTTATTAAAGTATTTATTAGATTCATTTTTTTCAGAATGCCTCAAACCTACCTAATGTTTCAAGCATCAAAGGTACACTTTTAATTTCCCTTTTCTAATTTCTTTTAATGTGTGTGCTTATCAAATACTGTTGCTCATAAACTCATCACCCTGTGGGCATTAAATTTTCGCTTTCCACACTCCCCAGTGTGGTCAGCACAACTGAGAGGAAGAGTAGAAGAAAAGGCCTCCAGGCATGATTCTCCACGGGACTGATTCACATCGTAAGCAGTAGTAAGTCTTCTGCATCGTCATCATTGTTATCACCATCACCACCATCACCATCATCTTTCTGACTTAGGGACCAGCTAATAGTTTCCATCAGTCATCACCACGTCTCCTTGAAGAGGCACACTATCTTCTCTGTTCATACCTCCTTCTAAGGAGTGACTGTCTCTCTCCTGACTGTCTAGGGAGCCATGTTTGTTGTCATACGAATCTGCCTCATCCTCTTCACAACCCGTCATCTAACTCAAGGATTGGCCAGCATCTGGGAGATGTGCAGCCTGTTTGAAAATACTAGACTGGCCAACAGTCTAGTATCCCAACAGTCCCTCGGGCATTTGATCCATGCCCAGAAAGGCTCTGCTATTTTTCAGTGGCTACTGAAGCAGAAAAGCTAGAAGATTGAACTGCTATTCTCAGCTAGGGGTTCATGAACTTACTTATAGGTGGTGTAAAATGTTGGGTTTCTACATAAACATGAAATGAATCGCTTCACCAACTTGAAGTATAAGAAAGATCATTCCCTCACTCCCCCATTCCATAGTCCATTCCATAGTTTCTCTGACCTGCTCTAAATCTCTCTTACCCACTGAATGATCCAAGAACCTTGCAGTTCTACAGTCCAAAGGGACTCTGTCCATTTCCCAAGCAAAGAAAACACTCGAATCCTATTGGCCACTGCTACTAAAGTTCCCTACTGCCATCTGGAGTCTTGGTCCAGCCTGGTGTCCACAGTCAGAGACACACATCATGGTTGTTCTGATGGAATGCAGCCAGGTCATGGAGGGAAGATGGAGAGTTGTCTCTTGGAGTCAAGCCCAAGAACTCACTGCTTTCCAGCCATGGTTTGGGGCAGTGCCCACTCATGGATCTGGTGTTACACAGACCCAGAGCTCTGTTATCTGTTCTTCCAGGGGACATGAGCCCTTGAAACACTAAGCAATCTGTTCCACTCCTCCCTTGCCATCATGGGGATACTTATGCTTCATTCACCCTTCGAAGTGAAGCACACAGTGATAACAGGGTTGTCTGTTTCCCACTCTTGCTTTTTCCTCTAAGGGAGGAAAATGGGTTTCTGACTCTTCTCTCACTAGTGCAGGGGGGAAATAATTCAAAACCAATAACTTAGCTAAGTTTAATACTTAGTTAAGCATTTCAGTCACTCAGAATTTGTCTGAGAAGAGTGTACTCAATCTTTATCAGATTGTCAAAGGCATCATGATTTAGAAATATATAAGTAGATAAGCAGATGTGTGTGTGTGTGAGAGAGAGAGAGACAGAGAGACAGAGACAGAGAGTCACTTCTAGGGAGACATCTAGGGGCCATATGGGAGCTGATATCATGCATCCCCTGACAGTGACTGAGAGAGGTAAGCCGGTCTGAAGTCACAGAATGGGCTGGAGCACAGCTGGGACTGATGAGTGGCAGCACTCAGGAGCAACAGTACAATAAGCCTGAGTCTCACAGGTGCCATGTTGGGAGCTAATATGAATAAAACTACAGTATTCACACAAAAATTCCTTATGCCAAGAGTTGTTTCAGGGACTATCATCTGGGGAGGAAGGAAGTGTTCTCTAGGCTGGGTCTCAGGAATTTTCTTGACCTATTCTTAAAAGACCAGCTCATAGGTATTTTAGGCTTGGAAGTCACATGTCTTGTGGCAACTACTCAAGTGGTTAAGACAATTCAAATGGTTTAACACAACACACACACACACACACACACACACACACACACACACACACACACACTGCATGTAGTTGTTCTCTAATCAAATTGTTTGCAAAGTCAATAACAAACTGGATATCTCCAGTGAGATATAATACACACACACACACACACACACACACACACACACACACATACACACACACACAAAGAGGCAAATGCAACATTGGAGAAAAGACAATACCTTTATAAATGGTGTTGTAAAAATTGCTTGTCCATTTGAAGCTTGATCCTTATCCCTCACCCTATACAAAAATCAACTCTAAATGAATCAAAGAACTTAAAGTAAGATCTGAAATTTTAAATATCATACAGGAAAACATATGGGAAACCCTGAAAGCTATAGGCACAGGAACTATTTTCTGAATGGTACTCCAATAGCCTGGAAAATAAGAACATAATTAACAAATAGGAATATATCAAATTAAAATGTTTCTGCATAGTAAAGGAAACAATTACCAGAACCTACCAGACATGCCATAGAATGGGGGAAGATCTTTTCCAGTTATTCAACAGAGAAAGGATTAACATCTAGAATATTTTAAAAGCCCCCAAAATTAAATGGCAAAAAAAACAAATAACCCAACTAACAAGTACACAAATGGATAAGAAACCCAAATGGATAATAGATACATGAAGATATGTTCAACCTCTTTGGCCATATAGGAAATGAACATTGAGAGTACACTATGATTCCAACTCACACCAGTCAGAATGTAAACCATCACAAAACAAATGCTGGTGAAGATGTGTGGGTATGGGAACTAACAAAACCACTACAGAAAGCAGGTAAGTGATTCCTCTAAAAATTAAAAATAGGTCTTTCTTGTGACTTCACTATACCACTATCATGCAAATACTGAAAGAAGAACAAATCACTATACAACAAAGATACTTGCATACCTATGTTTATTACAGAGTTATCACGAGACCTAAATGGAATCAGGCAAGGAGTCCAACAACAAACAGATGAATGGATAAAGAAGATATGGTACATATATACCATGGAACATTACACAGTCCTAGAGAAAAATGCAACCATTCTATTTTCAGAAAAATGGATAGACTTGGAGCACATCATGTTGAGCAAGATAAGCCAAGATTAAAAAGCCAAATATTACATGTTTTCATTCCTATGTAGATGCTAGACCTAAAGACATATATTAATGGACAGATACATATACATACATACATACATACAGACAGACAGACAGACATTTTATATGTATATCCATAGAACATGACTCTGTGGTTCTATATTGGAGCCTAAGGGAAGAGGAGACAGGAAAAAAAAGATGAAGGGCAAATAATTTTGAAAGACATTGAAACTATGTATAAAGTGGGCCTAAAGAGGCTCAAGGAAAGCTGTTCTATTAATCAATAGGAGCCTTGCCAGAGGGCAGAGAGGGAAAAAGCAGTAGAGATGGTTGATCTGAGTAAGGTTTAGTACATATACACTTGGAGCATCATGGTGGTGCCTTTGGTACAATTAATACACACTAACAAATAGATATCTCAATGATGCCAAAGTGGAACAAGCTCCATGGAAGAGGGTGGGTGCACGGGTAGGGGAGGACTAACCTAATGAAGGGAGCGAAAGAGAGTGAATGTGGTTGAAGTAGTTTGTTAGCATGTATGAAAATAGAACAGGTGAAGCGTGCTAAAAGTGTTTTTGGAAGGGTGAGTGGGAGAGAGGATGTGTTCTAGGTGTGCAGATTTTTTATTTATTTATTTTTTGTCGGTCGTGGGGCTTGAACTCTGGGCCTGGGCGCTGTCCCTCAACTCTTCAGCTCAAGGCGAGCACTCTACCACTTGAGCCACAGCGCCACTTCCAGGTGTGCAGATTTTTATAGATACATATGTTCCTAGCTACTCAGGAGGCTGAGATCTGAGGATCACCATTCGAAGCCAACCTGCACAGAAAAGTCTTTGTGGGACTCATCTCCAATTAACCACTCAAAATCTGGAAGTGGAACTGTGGTTCAAAGTTAGCCTTGAGCAGAAGAGTTAAGGGACAGCACCCAGGCCCAGAGGTTAAGCCCCACAATCGCCAAAAAAGAAAAAAAAAAATAGTAACTTGATGGAATGAACTAGACTCTAGAATCCAGAACTCGTCAAGTCTCTTATCTTTGGGTTTTATTTGGGTCTAAGTATATTCTCACATGGCTCCTCTTCATTGGAGCCAACTTGATGGTGCTCTGTCTTGGCAGCGAACAAGCCCTTCCAGGGCTCCTGGCCAGCCCTCTACAGGGAGCTGTAACTGCCTGAGAGCCCGACACCAGGATCCCAGTAGCCAAACAGCTTGCCTGGGATATCACAGCTCACAGACAGATGTGCCTGGCCCCGCCAGTCAGCCATTAAAACCCTATGGAAACCACTCCATCTTCCCCAGGCAGGGATAGAAAAGCTGCCTTTTCTCCGGTTCCGTTCCATCTTACCTCAGAGTTATGTCATTGCCGTCTGCCCTTCGCATGCTTGTGTTCCAGCTCATCCACAATTGTTTGTTGTTAGTGCTAAACCTGACAGGAGATGGAGAAAACCACACAGCCAAGGTCAGAGAGCAGCAAACTCTCTCCTCCATTAGATCTTGATCTTTATACTGAAGCGATCAAAAAAAAAATCACCTGAATGTTTTCTCTGAGTATTTGGCTAGGATGGCAAGGGCCATTCCCAAGCTACATTCTTCAGATCCAGAAGCTTTGGCTCATTTACGTCCAGTCTTTCAGGCTCCAGAACAAGGACTAAAGAGAAAAAGGGAAACCATGGTATAGGTATGAATCAAGCGGAAAAGGTCAGATAATGTGATGTTAGGAAAATGAACCCTTAAATATGTATTTTAATTTTTTCGTTTCTTTCATGCATGTGTTTCTAACGCATTTATAAGATTATTTCTTTGTTGCTTTGTATGTCTCTCCCCCACAGTGTAACCCCTGCTTTCACTATATTTGATGTCAGTATAACATGTGGAGGAGATGGGAACAAACAAGTCGTTCAAGGATTCAGGTGGACCTGTTGCAACAATGAGAAGTACAAAATGTCATGTCAAAACCAACTTTACAATGTCGGTGTGGGGGGGGAGGGGGGTATAATTGGGTGGGGGGAGGGGGAGGCTGGGAAGGGAGGTGAAGGGTAAACAAAGGAGGAGGCTGCAATGCTTGGTAAGAAATGTATGCATTATCCTGCCCATGTAATTGTAGCCCCTCTGTACAGTATGTTCTCAAATAAAATAAAATAAAATTAAAAAAAAAAGAAGAAAGAAAGAAAGAAAAAAAAAAAGAGAAAAAGGGAATCTGTATTAGGTAGTATTTTTGTGTCACCCTTAGGGGGATACATAGCAGATTCCAAAATCTGTTTATTTTCCTGGGCCTCAAGGACGCCAGCTACTTGAATCAGAAGTCGAAGCTTTGTTAATTGTTTTTCTCTTCAATTGTCTCTCATTTAGAGGATTCAATTCGTATTGGAAATACACTGTGACCTTTCTGTTTTGTAGCTGAGTGGTAAGAAGGGCCCTCAAGTGTCTGGGAAGGGTACTTTGGAGTGGTATACACCTGCTTTCTTTGACCGCATGCCAGAAGGAGTGGTCCCTGAGGGCTCTGAACATTTCCAGGCAAGAAAGCTTAGCTCCTCGCCTCTCTCATGCTCTAGCCCTTACTTTCCTATGGCTGCTGGAACCATTATCACACATTTAGTGGTTTAAAATCCAAGTATGTGGTCTTCCCACCTTGCTTCTGGGATTTGTCTCACTGGGCCAACATCGAGGTGGTAGCAGGGATATAGATCTTTCTGGAGGTTCTAGCTGAGTATCTGTTCCTTGTCCTTTCCAGCTTCTTGAGGTTATCTACATTTCTTGGCTTGTGGCTCTTTCCTCCATATTTAAGGCCCATGCATTCCTCTGTAATTTCTCTAACTTTCATCTTCTGCCATTTGACTCTTGTTCTGCCTCTCTCTTCCACTTTTAGGAACTCTTATGATTACATTGGGCCCATCAGGATACTCCAAATGCAATCAAATTCCATTTTCCATATAGCCTCACATCCACAGATTTGAAAGATTAGGGCCTACACATTGTGTTCTGACTACCACCCCTCAAGCTCCACTGCCTGTGGAAGGACACTCAGCCAATATAAGGTAACAGTCAACGTCTCTGAACACACGTGCCTGGATACCTTAGTCGTAAATTTCCATCCTAGTTCAGAACCAAGATTGACTAAGATTGTTTACTCATTAATCCAAAGAACCAAGCAATGGCATCCTTTAAGAGGTTCCTGTCCAAATCCGATTCTTTGGCCTGTGGCTGTCCTTAGAGCTCTGCTAGTTTCTTATTCAGAACCCTCTTTTATCAACAGCAGATTATATTCAAGAAATCTTTTAAGTCCTATGCCTAAATGTGTCATTTATTAATGGAGAGTGTGAAAAGCGCAGATGAAAGATGAAAAATCCTTACCCAAGCCGACTGCTGTGGTGGGGTCAGATGCAATGAACTTCACGCCTTGCCTCAAGGAAATGGGTTTGAACAATCCCTTCGTGAGCACGCTTCCCTCTACCTCTGGCTGACATTTCTTCACCCCAAAGAAGTGAAGATGAGGCAACTGATTTTTGCTGATTTATAAAACATATGCATTGTTATTTTTAAAAATCTTACTGTGATAGATTGTACTAGTACTATACACTGTAATGTGAATTGACTTTGGTGGGGACTATAAGACCTATAAGACTATAAACCATTAACATTTTTATAATTAATTATAATTAATTATAATTAATTATAATTAATTATAATTAATTTATAATTAATTATAAGGGCCAATTGAGGGCCACATAAGCTCTGGTACTAAGTATGACATGCACTAAGTACTCAGGAAAATGTTGTTCTGAATAATAAACATTATACATATTTATCAGTTATACATATTAACGTTTCTTGACAATCTCTGCAAATGTTAAGAGTTCTAATGTTTGGTTAAAAATAAATTAAGCTGCTATTAATAACATATTAATAATAGCACAATTTAATCTTGCTATTAAATATCAATTAAAATGTGGATAGTAGTTAATTTATTCTACAAATAGCTATCAAGCATCTATTTGGTGTCAGATTTTTCTTGTCCCCAGGGAACAAGTGAATGGCACAATGCCTATGAACTTCAGGAGCTTATTTATACCAGAGATTTTAAGGTAGTATATCCCTACTCAGTTCTGCTGTAGAAAAGCAGCCAGAGACAAAAAGGAAGTCCATGGGAATAACTGTATGTAGTAAAAAGTGCACTTCATGGAATTTTCATGCATAAAATAGTCTTTGGCTTAACCCAACTATTTAAAAATGTAGCATGCTATTCAACAGTATCTATTTCTAGGTAGAAAAACTTTCTGGACTGAGAGACTCGTAAGTGCAAAGATCCTGAAGCAGTGGTAAGTCTGGAGTAGATGCTTTTCGTCAAGGAACAGAGAGATGAAAAGCAATGGAAATGGAAATGACTATCTGAATACTATGTAAGGGGTTCTATATATGTCTTGCCTGAAAAACCATAACTGGTTTTTATTAATAAAAATCAATCCTTTAAGTTCATTGAAAATTGTCCTAAGGACACACATCAAATAAAGATCTCACTGTGTCAGAAAAACCTATCAAATCTTGGTAGAACAAAGAGAATCTGCAATACTTGAGTCAGGACCTACTCGCTCCTTCCTGTCTTATCACTCCATATCCATGTTGTAGAGATAAATTCTAGAGAATATTGCCATGATGTCGAAGTTCCCTCATGCCATTCAGCCCCAGGTCAACTGAAGCAGAGCTGTTCCCAGATCTTCAGGTTGAGATTCCCAGAACACGGTTAGATCATGCACTAGGGGAGGCAAACCCAGAAGGCCAGAGGCATCCATCACTGAGCCCAACATCCTACCCAGATGCAAGGTGTCACTCTAAAGCAGTGATAGCTCGGTCCTAATCCCTGGCTTTGGGGAAAGGACTCAGAGATCTTGACAAAGACAAAGGCATAAGAAGAATGCTCAGAAGTCCTCTCCAAAGGAACTAATTTATTTAGGGAAAGGGAAAAAAAAGCAGAGAAATTAAAGCTTCAGAATGCTTTATTTCCCAGAGGTACTATAATAAACTACAGTGTTGGCTTAAAACAACATAAATGTATTCTCTCATGCTTCTGGAGGTATCATCAGGGCATTTTTGTTGGGGGCTCTGGGGTGAGTTTGTTCTTTGCCTCATCTAGCTGCTGGCGGCTTCCCAAAATTCCTTGATGTTGCTTGTCTTGTGGGAATAGCACTCAGGTCTCTGCCTTCATTTCATGTGGCCTCTGTGTGTGTCTTCATATTGAATTACTATTTACCTGTCTTTCTGAGTGCTAGGAATCTCTGACTTCATCTTACAATCCATTGACCATCTTAGATATACAGTAAACAGGTCTTATTCTCAGATTAAGTACATGTAATTTGATGATGCATGGTCAAACATAATAAATAAATAAATAAATAAATAAATAAATAAATACAATCAAAGTAAATTTCAAACAACAAAAACTTCAAATTCCCACAAGTGCCTTACATAGCTCCATTGATACCCACATCGAGTCTTGGTCAGTCCTGTGACAGTCAGTGTTTGTTTTTAATCATTCTGTGATCTGCTGAGGTTTTCTCTGCCTCTTAGTTTTGTGAAAAATCTACCTCCTCCAAAGCAAATGGTCTCTCCATAAAGCAAGGTAGAAGAAAATAAGCTTCATTGGAATAAGAAAGTGAAAGTTTGAGATTCATTGAAAGGCAACATGACATCAGTGGGAGTTGGCTGGTGCTATAAGAAAAGAATGATTAAGAATCTACAGTATAGAACTGAACTCTATGCATCATGAATATTCATGGTGTGTCCTCAAGATGGGATGATCCTAGGAACTACAACCTGCTGTTACAGAGCACCTACTGTATAGATTTGTGGGTATATTAAAAAAGTAATTGGGGTAAAATTTAGCCATTACATCTTTAAATATTTTTCTATCCTTTCTCTCTTCTTTCTTCTGAGAGACTTCCAAATATGTATGCAAGTATATATAAATAGATAGATATAGATAGATAGCAAGAGAGAGAGATAAATTGCATTTTATCAAATTTTAAAAAGTAGTGCTAAAAGATATCATAGAAAATGAAACATAACTTACAGAATGGGAGAAAAAACAATACTTTAAAAATCATTTATCTAATAGAGGGCTTGCAAGTATAAAGAATGTTTCCAACATCGAAGAAATAAATAACTAAATTATAAATAAAGGACCCAAATAGATGTTTCTCTAAAGCAAATGTAATACAAATGGCCAAGAACCACATAAAAATCTGCTCATCATCATCAGCTATAGGAAATACAAATTCATGCCCATTAAGACAACTATAAGTCAATAGCCATGAGCAGGTAAGGTTGAGGAGAAGCTGGATCTCTCATACACTGTTAGTGGAAATGGAAAGTGGTGCAGTATCTTTGGAAGAAAGTCCAGTGATTGTCCAAAAAGTGAAATATTGCTGCATGTTGGTGGTTCATGCCTGTAATCCTAGCTACTTAGGAGGCTGAAATCTGTGAATCAAGGTTTGAAGACAGCCCAGGCAGGAAAGCTTGTAAGACTTTAGAAACTCTTTAATTAACCCTGAGCAAAAAAGCTCAGGGACGGCACCCAGGTCCTGAGAGTCAGGACCAGCACACACACACACACACACACACACACACACACACACACACACACACACACACACACACACACACACACACACACACACACACACACACACACACACACACACACACACACACACACACACACACACACACACACACACACACACACACACACACACACACACAGTGAAACATCAAGTTATATTATGAGCAAGTCATTTTACCTGTTGATTCATACTTAAAAACCCATATATGCAAACTGATATATTCACAAATGTGCAAACAACATTAATATGATAGGTCCAAATTGGAAATGGCCCCAAATATCTACCACTTGATGAAGGACATAAACAAAACACAGTGTGTCCATATAATGGAATGTGAGTCAGCCATGGAAATTAAGTACTGGTTTATGTTTCAACATGGCCAAACCTTGATAATGTCATGCCAAGTGAAACCAGCCAATCACAAAGAAAATGCATTGTATGATTTTATTTACGTGAAACGCTCAAAGAGGCAAGTCTCTCGAGATAGAAAGTGGTACAGTGGTTGTCAAGGACCAAGAAGTTGGGAGAAATGAGGGAATGATTGTTGACAGGTACAGAGAAAGACCAGCCAAACAGCAGAGACTTGAAAGCCACATAGGGAGTTTGGTTTTCTGTCAGATGGACAGACAGAGATTTGGAGGCTAGAAAGTGATATGATCTTAATCATGTCTTTAAATGATCACTTTTTACTTCTTACTCATATTTGCAGTGAGATATGTGGCATGTGCCTTTAACACCACCACAAGGGAGTCAAGGCAAGTAGGACTGTGAGTTTAGGTCTAGCCTCAGTTATGTAACAAGACCCAGTCTCAAAAAATTCAAATGACATGTTACAAAATTCATCTTAGAAAGTTACAAGGTACTGATGTCTATTAATTACTCATGTACTCAAAGTTCAGAACAAAGTCACTCTACCCAAAATGCTGAAGTACATCAGCCAGAGTTACCTCCTCCTTTCGGAGGCGTAGAATGGTGGGGTCATCTACCCAAACTTGATGTCGTTTCAAGAGCACCATACAGAGAAGCACATCGTGATATATTTATTCAGGACACCAGCTAGCCTGGTCTCTGCTGTGCTTCGTTGTTTGACTGATTATGGAAGAGAAAACCTCCTGTTCTCACCCAAGCCATTCCCCTTGCCCCTCAGATTGAGGTGTCTCCCATAATCACCTATGACTGCATCTGTCCTCGGGGATGCTTAGTAATGAGTATTAATAATAGTCCTCAAAATCAATGAGTGCTTCTGAAGAAGCATTTTGTGTGTGGGTAATCAGAGTCTCGGCTTCTGTATGTGACGTTTGCCAAGGAAGGAAGCAAACATCTCATTTTGCAGTTAACTTGTCTCCTTACATCATTTGTTGGCAGCCTTGGATGACATTTATTCTGGGAACTGGCCATATGTTTTTGAAGAGATAAGGCTTCTTCCTCCAACTGTCTTGATGGCGGTGAGATCATGACATGAGAGGCTGGGGTTGTCGTAAAACACAGCATCTCAAGTTTAGGTTACAGGTAAGGCACTCACATTCCTTCCGGACTGTAAAGACATGACAGTGTGTAGCATCCTTCTATCTGGCAGTGAGCTACGGTTATCTGAGAGGTTGTGGCTCAAATGCCATAATTTTAATTTTAATTTACGTTGATCTACAATAGGAAATATTTGAACATGAATTAATATTAACCCAACTTATTAGCCTCCAATTTGTAAGCCAGAGGATAGATTTATTCAGTCACTTTTATCTTGAAACTATTTTTCAGGATGCTAAAAGCACCAAGCCTGCTTCAACTCAGAGGAAAATTAAATAGCTTCCTCTGGCAATTTCTCTCCATAGATTCAGAGTTAATATTTTATTACAAGAAACAGAATCTTTTGATCTCTGGTAGGTCTCTGTGTGATGGCAGGCCGTGGCGATGGTGATGACCTTGTATTTTCTAGGAAGCAGGCTCTAGAACAGCTGCCCTTGTAAGCTGACTTCTTTGATTTCTCATGGAATACATATCACTAGAACCGTATATTTGAAGAGGAAACTGAAAGCCAGAGAAGTGATGTAACTTGTCTTAAAAAAATCCCCCAGTTCTTCCTCCAGCATGTTTGCTCTGTGTGGCCATGTGGTGCCCTCCGTTAAGTTGAGGCAAAAGGAAGGCCTCTCCAGATGTGAGCAGATGCTGACCTCATGCCCTAAAGAGAACTCCTCAGTTCGCAAAACACCTCACATTTGCTATGAGCTTTTTGAATATGTGCCAAGCATCTATGTGACTTTTGGGTTACAATTTTGGTGCATGCAACTGGGGTAAATGCTTATTGAAAAATGCTTTTAAGGATGATAAAAGCTGATCTGTTATTTCTTTCAATACACTGCTGAATATTACAGAGACTGGGTAAGTTATAAAGAATAAAGGTTTATTTTGCTCATGAGGCTTGGAAGTCTACGCTGGCCATTGGCAGAAGGTATTCATTAACATAGCACCACAGAGCAAGCATGCCAACCCCTACTCCTACTTAACATAGGACTTTGAAGATTGTTTCTAATATGTGAATTCTGAGAAACAAATGTTCAGCTCACTAGAGGATTCTGTCTAAGGATTTCATCGTTAGAACTAAACCTGAGTTGTTTAGATGCCCACCTAAAATAGGGGTCCGCCAACTATGGTAACTTATAATTTAAATCATGCCAGCTGTCTGCTTTCCAGAGTAAGGTTTTGAGGATCCACAGCCTCATGTATCATTGATGAATGCAATCACACTATAGCTGAAGACTTGAGAGATCATAACCAAAGCTGTATATTCCACTAAACCTGAAATATTTACTCTCATCCTTTATAGAAAAGAAATATTGACCTTTATTCTTAAAACACACACACACACACACACACACACACACACACACACACACACACAAAATACTGGGCTGGAGGGTCAGCGTGGCTCATCAATAGAGTACTTGCTGAACAACCAGAGGGGCCCATGTTCATATAATTCATATATTATTTCCACAAATTCTATCATATCATTTGATGTGACTCCTCAAGTATTGGCAGTGAAGCAAATTACAAAGGCAAAGTAAATACCTTAGTGAAATTTCCATCTTCCTTCTGTTTTATCTGGGTAGATATACCAATATTTACAGGGACAAGCCACTTGCTTGAGTAGAGAGTTGGTTGGAAGAAACACTAATAATGTGATGTCCATGCTCACAAAACAGCTTACCTTTATTGAGTACTTAACCTGATTGTGGCAAATAGTCAAACTTTCTTCTTAAAGTAGAGAGTGAAAATGTTGAAAGAGGGTGGGAGAAGGGATAAAGTTGTTTGATGTTCATCTCTCATCCTTGAAAAGTACCTTCTGTGGTATGAGCGGGTTCTTATTTGCTAGGCCAAATAACACTTCCTACCTATAAACACAATGTCCATGTCCTAGTTCCCAGAACTTATGTCACCTTCCTAGGCAAAAGGCACTTTACAAACCTGGTAACAGTTATGGACACCCCAGGATATCTGTTTGGGAGGATCCATCTGATCAGATACACTGAAAGGCAGCAAGAAAACTGGTTATAGCTGAGTTAGAATCCACAAAGACAGGAGTGAGTTGGAACCTGGGCTATTACTGGCTTTAAGATGTAGGAAAAGTCCCGGTTGCAGATGACTTACATCTGTTCCCACCTGTAATCCTAGCTACTCAGGAGGCTGAGATCTGATCTGAAGATCACAGTTAGAAGCCAGCAGCATCTTCTTTGTGGGAGACAGATTTTTCACAAGATCAACAGCAGGAAACCATTCAGCAGATCACACAATGATTTAAAGACAGCAGATTATAATGACCCATGGACGTAGCTCCTTTGACTCCCCGTCCAATGAGTTGCGCTGATGCATCACAGGAATTTAAAAATCTTGTAAGAATTTTTTAGTTTAAAATTTTTTACTTATTTATTTTTGACCACGCTTGGTTCAAAATGGTGTGGAATAAATATATAAATAAGGTGGGCTTACTAAAGCTATCTAGTATTATCATAATGCCCCAACTCAGTAGCTAACACACAAACACACACACACACACACACACACACACACACACACACACACACACACACACACACGTATTATCTTACAGTTCTGCAGATCAGAAGCAGAATGCAGGTCTAGAGGCTAAAACCAAGCTTGTTTTTTTTAAATGTTTTTTATTGTAAAAATACTGTACAGAGGGGTTACAGTTACATGAGCAAGGTAATGAGTACATTTCCTATTGAACATTGTTACCTCCTCTTCTGTTTTCCCCCTACAATCCCTTCCCTCCCCACCACCCCAACTCCTCTCTCCCCCCCCCAAGTTGTAAAGTTCATTTTCAACATAGTCTTGTACATCTCATTGTTGCAATGGGCAACCTGTATCCTTATTTAAGCATTTTATTATTTCCCTTCCCCTCCCCAAATTAGAAAAATATATATATACAAGATGCAGGGCACTGGAATCAGTAGATGAATGGATGAAGAAAATGTGGAGTGTGTGTGTGTGTGTGTGTGTGTGTGTGTGTGTGTGTGTATATAATGCATATATTATATAGATACAATATATTATATATATAATGAAATTCTATGCATCCATCAGAAAGAATGACATTGTGCCATTTGTTAGGAAATGGAAAGACTTGGAAAAAGTTATATTAAGTGAAGTAAGCCAGGCCTAAAGAAACATAGATCCCATGGTTTCCTTTATTTGCAATAACTAGTATATGTCTAGGACAAGCAGAATGGGTCAAAAGCTATGTACATATGACCATATAAGATGATGCTAAGCAAAATGAGCCCCAAGATAGGGACACAGTGGTTTTTTCTTTCTTGCTGTTGTTTTCAACATATTTATAATGTACTATGTGATTTTTTTGTTTCTTTGGTATGTTCCTCCCCCACGGTATAATCCCTGTTTTTAAAACCCTGTCTTTGTGGAGACCATAGGGGAGATTGTTCCTTCTTCTTTCAAGTTGTTGAGTGAGTTTGTTTCTTTAGTTTGAGTGCCCACATCAAGGGCTTCCTGCTGAGGGCCATTCTCAGATGCTAGCAGCCCTCTTTCTACATCTTTTTCTTTTCTTTTCTCTTTTTGGTCCTGGGGCTTTAACTTGGGGCCTAGGTGCTGTCCCTGAGCTCTTTTTGCTCAAGGCTAACATTCTACTGCCCCTTTGAGCCACAGGGCCACTTCTGGTTTTTGAGTGACTAATTGGAGATAAGAGTCTCACGGAGTGCGGAGAGTGACTGCCCCCCAGACTGCCTCCAGACCTGCATTCTACTTCTGACCTGCAGAACTGTAAGATAATATGTGTGTGTTAGCTATTGAGTTGGGGCATTATGATAATAATAGATAGCTTTAGTAAGCCCACCTTATTTGCATATTTATTCCACACCATTTTGAACCAAGCATGGTCAAAAATAAATAAGTAAAAGTTTTTAAACTAAAAACTTCTTACAAGATTTTTAAATTCCTGTGCATGCATCAGCGCAGCTCTTTGGACGGGGAGCGAAAGGAGCTACATCCATGGGTCATTATAATCTGCTGTCTTTAAATCATTCGATCTGCTGAATGGTTTCCTGCCATTGATCTTATGAAAAATCTGTCTCCCACAAAGAAGATGCTACCCCCAAAGCAAGGTAAATGTGGATGTGCTTAATTTCAGTGACAAAGTGAGAATTGGAGATCTGCCGAAAGGCAGCATTATGGGGAGAATGAATCATGCATTTCCAGTATGGTCCTCAGCTCTAGGCTTCCTGAGCATTTGTGTTTTTTCTTCTACAAGGTCTCCTCAGAACCATAGACCTATGCAGAATCTTCTATAGTATATCTGATAAGTAAGAATGTGCTGTTTAGGAAGTGGTCAGGTTGGAGGGAAAAGATGATGGGTGTTCCAAGGCCCTGGGGAAGAGCCGGGGAAACCCTTATCTGCATTAACTAATCTTGGGAGGATATCATTGAGTCTTGAGAAATATTCCCTATCAGCAAATTTTCCTACTTAATCTCTCCCTAACCCCTCAAACAAGAGCCAAGGAGAAAACTGATGGAGAGTGCTACTGTCTGGGATCTGGCTGTCACAATGCATGGAAGGAGAGAATCATTCTAAGGACTCAGAGCTTTTGACCTGTTGACATCAAATGTTTCTACTATAGTAACAATATACCAGGTTGGACTAGGTAGAGGGCTGTTTTTCCCTATGGTCAAATTCAGGCATTCCCATTTCATAAAGATATAGTTCCAGTCACAAATGGTCCAAGTGTATCTTCTGCTTGGTCCCCAAATTCTGAACCCATGCTGGAGGAAGAGAATGATGGAGAGCCCAAAGGAGATTTGTTCGTGGCTTCAGATTCTGTTCTTCCCTCCTCTCTAGTCCTTCAACGATTCTTGAGTCATTCCCTGCCTTGTATTTATCATATGGTGTTCCTTTTGCAAAACAGGAATCAACAGATTGCTTAATTTATGAGGATATATACTATAATAGTAAATCCTTTTTCCTAAAATGTATTCTTAAGTATTACCTCACCCTGTACTTTAATTGAATTGGATGGAGACAGCACATTGCAATGGGTAAGGTTAACGACCCAATGATTTACAAGACAAGGCACATTTACTAGCAAATAGATTTTAGTAATTGTTCCGCTCCACAGTGAGAATAACGAACAGTTTGTACATTGATTCTCCATGTCCTGGAGCTGGGCTTTACCCAGAGAAGACAGGGCCCTGGGTCCTGTACAGACCACAGAGATCCGGCTCAGGATCGATGACATTAGCACACCTGTACGCTCTTGTTGCTAAGAGTAATTTGCTTGCAGAAAGCAAGTCCTCAGGTTTCCTCAGGTGGAATTAATGTTTTCAAGGAGAAGATGGCTCACATGCTGCAGGTGCTACCATTTATTTTTTTAAAAAGATAAAAATCTAAGGTGCTTATTTTTCCTCAGATTTATTGAGGTAGGATTGTGTATATTTAAGCTTTATAATGTGATGTTTTGGTATATGTTGTTCTGGTCTACATTGTGAAGTGATCATCACAATCAAGCTAATTAATATGTCCATCATCTCTCCCTGGTATTTTATGTGTGTGTATGTGTGTGTGTGTGTGTGTGTGTGAACAACAATTGAGATCTATTCTCAGTGTCATGTGTACATTATGATTGACTATAGTCATCATATTCTACATTATGTCTCCAGCATTAATTCATCTTATAACTGGAAATTTCTACCCTTTATATTTTATCTGACACATATTTGGGGGGTACCACGTGATGTTTTGACACACGTATGCATTGTGTAATATTGAAATCTTGATAAGCGTATTTGTCTCCTCAAACATTTATCATTTCTTTGGCATAAAAGTATTTAATATCCTTCTTTTTTGCTAGCTGTTTTGAAATATACAGTACATTATCTATAATCATATCATTCAGTAGAATGCCAGAACTTATTTCGCCTATCTGTGAAAGTTTGTAGCTATTAATCAACAGCTCCTCTAAGCCCTGTACCAGTAGCTTGCAACTGTAATGTTAGCTACTTGAGAGAAGAAGGATTGTGGTTTGAGGCTAACCCAAGTATATATTGTGAGACCCCTTCTCAACCACTAGATGAGCACAATGGTATGTGCCTCTCAACCCAGCTACCTGAGAGGCTGAGATGTGGAGAAACAGAGTTTCATTCTAGCCAAGGTGGAAAAGTCCGTGGGAATCCATCTCAAAGTAAGAAGGTGGGCATGATGGCATGTATCTGTCAGCCCCAGCTATGACAGGAAATGTAAAACAGGCAAATCTTAGTCCAACATGGTCCCGGGGAAACAGTGAAAACCTATCTCAAGAATAATCAATGCAAAAAATGGCTGGACTTGTGGCTTAGTAGTGGAGCATCTGCCTAGCAAATGCAAAGCCCTGAGTTCAAACCCAAATAAAAAGTAAAATAAATAAATCTCCTTGCCTCCACTTCCATCCCTCTGTAACTACAATTTTGCTCTCGGCTCCTGTGACTTCTTCATCTTCTTACATGAATTTATTTGAGTTGACATCATGTCCTCCAAGTTCAGCCATGTTGTTACAAACAGCAGAAATTCCCTATTAAGACTGAGTGATTCTATGTTGTATATTCACCCCCTTCTGACTTAAGATAGTTTCTATATATTAGCTGTAATATTGCAATGAACATGAAAGTGGAAATATCAATATAGGTTGACTTTCCTAACCTAAAAAAGCTGAGCTATGCCTGATACTGTAACTATATCCAGTGGAGAGTTAGGTATTTTAATGGAAAGGGATATATAAAACATTTGTGTTTGGGCCCAGAAAGTGGATCCTAGTTATTAGGTTCATTAAATGTGACCTCTTACTGCCTTGACTGAGTGTGGGCTGAAAACTGCAGAATAGTCTGTGGAAACTACCCACACATCTCAATAAATCTGTGCCTTTTTATTTTATTGTATACTTCCAAGAACATTAGATGTCCTTCCCAGGACATCTCCAACTACCTACCACTCATCAACCCTGATAATAGCTGAAATGAGGAAAGCACAAGATGTCTGATTGAAGGACGGTGGAGGAGTCTGGGGAAACTGAGTTCCCCAGGGCTCATGTGCTCAGTGCTCATGTGGGCATGAGGGTCTCCTTCCTGTAAGACTGTGTGTCCTTGAAGAAAGTGGCAGAGATGAATCAAGACATACGCACAGTAAAGCCTTATTCTTCCAAGGATTATATATAATATATACACATATATGTATATAATATATTATATTTACTGAGGTAGGATTATGTATATTTAGGATATATAATGTGATGTTTTGATATATAACATACTTATATATGTGTGTGCATATCTATGAATATATCTATGTGTATATTATATATAAATGATAGCTATATAGGTAGGCAGATAGGCAGATGACTCTGAAGACTGCATAAGATAGGATACAAGAAACACAGGAAATGAACCAAGTTGTAGAGAAAAGCTCAGCAGGACATTGTCTCATTGAGAAATATCATTAAACATCAAATAAAAGGCAGCTTTTCTGACAGTATGGTTAAACACGATGAATTATGCTTTTTTAACATTCTCTAAAAATGTTAAAATATCATACTTTAAAGTCAGGATATACTATGTCTTTTTACAGTTTAAATCAGAGGATAACAAGCACCTGTGACCGGCCTCCCAGTTGAAGAACTAGAACAGGATGGTGCCCTCTCTCTGTTCCTTACTGACCCATGGCTCTTTCCCTCACAGTCAGAACTTGAGTTCTGAGTGAGCTTTTCTTTTTGTTTGTATGGTTTTTCATTTTTTTTTATTAGTACCAGCATTTGCACTCAGAGCACTTAGACAGATGCTTTGTGACTGAGATATACCTCCAACTCTATCTTTCTTTCTTGTATTACTTCTGCCTCAGTTGGCCTAAATGTCTTGATCCTCCTGTTTCCCACTCTTAAGTAGCTGGAATTATAGGCAGCTCCCACCACTCCCAGCTGCTGCTTTTTAATGATTCTGGATAGATTTCATCATATAAATATACCACAGCTGGCTTAACCATTCTATAGTTAGTGGAAACTTGGGTCATTCCCAGATTCTGGTATGGCAGATGGCACTGCTAAAAGCATCTCTGTACATGTTTCACAGCACACAGGAGCTAGAGTGCTCTCAGGCAGATAGCTAGATGTGGGCCTGCCAGTTCACAAGCTCTACACATGTTCAGCTTGATAGCTCAATGCCAAATTGTTTTCTAAAGTGCTTCTACCAATTGTTACTCCCTCTGGCAGTAAACAGAGTTCCCAATGCTGCAAGCTCTGGCCAACGGTAAATACAGAGTTCTTTTGTTTTGCTTATCTGATGATACAAAAGGACACTTTGATACAATTTGAGTTTGTAAATAGTTTAGGTGGCCTGTGATATGGAATGCCTTCTCATTTGGTTTATGTTTCTTCTATGGAGCACCCTTTTCATGACTTTTTCCATTTTTTTCTGTTCTATTGTTGGTCATTAATTTAGAGGAATTGTAGCTATAGTCTATGTTAATGTGCACCAGATACACTGCAAGGCACATTAGTGGTTTAATTTTTTTTACGTAGCCTTTTTTTTTTGTCAGTCGTGGGGCCTGAACTCTGGGCCTGGTTCCTGTCCCTTAGCTCTTCAGCTCAAGGCTAGCATTTTACTGCTTGAGCCACAGTGCCACTTCTGGCTTTTTCTGCTTTTGTGGTTCTGAGGAACCGAACCCAGGGCCTCATGCATGCAAGGCAAGCCTCTCTACCACTGAGCCATCTTCCCAGCCCTTTAGTAGCCATATTAAGAAAGCAAAATGAGTCAAGTGTTGTGGTCCATACCTATAATCCCAGCACTTGGAAGGCGAAGGAGAATTGTGAGTTTGAGGTCAGTCTGGAATATATAGTGAGTACCAATCCTTTCCAGGGTACCTGGTGAGATCCTGACTCAAAAGAAGAAAAGCAGAAAAATAAAACAGACACACACCTACACATACAAGACAAGAAAGTAAATGAAACTGGTAATAATTGTTTTTAATCACTTAGTTTGGTAAAATTTATCTAATTTATCTAGGTGTACCTATAATGTACCAGTATAAAAATTATTAAGGAAGTCTTTGAACTGTGGTATATATTTTATATTCATGGTAGAACTTGATTTGTGATGGCCTCATTTCAACTGCTCAGCTGCATAAGTTGTCTTCTGGCTATATTATTGCTCAGCCTGTGTAGAGACTTCTCAGCCTGTGTGGAGACTTCTCTTTTGACTATATTTTCTTCCAATCTATAGTTTATGTTTTCACTCTGTGTGTGTGTGTGTTTGTGTGTGTGTGTGTGTGTGTGTGTGTGTGGTTCAAGCCTCAGTAGTTTCTCATTTGGTTATGTTTGGAGTGCTAAGTAACCTTGAGGAATAAGTAATTCTGCACATTGGAACTATCTGGACGGGAGCTCTAAACAAATCTATCAGCGTACCTGATAGGCTAGGTGCTTAACCATCAGTGAAGATGATGACTTTTCAAGGTGAGAAAGAGAGTGGAATGACCAGGTAAAATATGAAACAGCATTTTTGGTTTTGTAAATGTCTACAAGGTTGGTCAGGCTGGCCTTGAACTGGCTCAAGATACACTTCTAACTCAGCCTCCCAAGTACTTGGGATTACAGGCATGTGCCATTATGTCCAGTTTATCAGTTAAATTTGAACCTGAGGGGAGAGAAAAAGCAATTTTAAAACCTAAGTATGTCCCAAATATTGCATCAAGGAGATACTTATACTACACAGTGTTCATTTATCTGCATTTCAAATGTAATTAGGCATCCTGTGCTTTCTTTTGCTGAAACCGGCAGCCTGAGATAAGGCCATTGGTATTATTTCTTCAAATTGAAACTGCCATGGTATGTCTGTGAACAAAGTATTCTTCTGATGGCATGCTATCTAACTTCTTCTTTTGGCAAATATATTCATCAAGATCCCGAAGCTTAGACTGGTTTGGAAGTGAATGATTCTTGACAGTGTGTTCTTTCTAACACTTCTGAATCTGGAGAAATACACAGAGAACTTTTCTTTTTTTCATGGTAATCCAGGAGAAGTAAGGGCCTTTGCCACATTGTCCTCCAGCCCCCACATTTATTGTTTGGTAATTATATATACATTTTGTGGCAGGCCCTGGCTACCAGATGAGTACCTGGGCATCCACGAAGTTCTAAAATGCTCAAGAACCTTAAAAAGTAACATTCTGGACCAGAGCTGAAGGTCATAAGGACAAATGGCTGGTGTTTGAGAGGCTCTATTGAAATGGAAGTCATGTCAAAGCCTTCAGTTACTATGGTGATGTGGACTAGAGAAGCAGATAAAAGCACAGAGATCTTCAGATTAAAGAATAGAATTTTTTTTTAAAAAAATGATGAAGAGAAAAAAGAGAGTAAGTGATGAGAATGCTATTGCCATTCCTGGCATCTGGAGGGGCTGAAGGGCATAAATGCAGAGAAGAAGAAAGGGCCCATTGGGAGACGCAAGTGGTGTAACAAGACTTCATATCAGAATATGTTTTCTAAAATGAGGACTCTTAGGCTGAGAAAGGGCTCCCACGGGCCTCTTAGATTGATGAAGAGTCCCCTTGCTGGAGTCATTTAAAACAGGAACAGAATAAAGCAATTGAAAGGGAACTGCAGGGATATCTTTTGGGACAGACTTGATAATCTGGTGGGTCTTTTCCTTCTCTCAATGCCTGTGAGTCGCTGATTCATTTGAAAGCATGATGGTTAAAACTCTCAGGGAGCTAAAACTTGAGATAATTGAAAGACATTTTTATCCAAGTGAAGCATAGTCTGGAAATATGTGTATGTGTGTGTCTGTGTGTGTCTGTTTGTTTGTGTGTCTGTGTGCATACACGTACAATTGTGTGGGTTTAATCTAAGCTAAATTGGGCAACGAGTTTTAAACTTCTTATGAGCCAAAGCTTTGTTTCAAACTTGATAAGCCGTTGTTATTTCCTAACTTGTAGTTTCAAATTATTTTTACGTGACACTTGGCTGATTATGTCTATTTGACTGCATTTTCTAACTAAATAGTCTTTTCAGGAAATAGATCTCCTGGCTTACTCCAAAGCTCTAAATAAACATTCCAAGTATCTGCACACTATAAAAACACCTCCACTATGGTGCTGATATAAGGCATGAAAATTGCCCTCCTGGTGCTAGACGCCAAGCCTGGATGACCTTCCCAATTTTTCTGCTGCAAATCAGAAAAACAAACCCCAGCTGTTCTGGAGAAACATCAGGCTTTGGCCCACATTAGATAAATGTTCTTGTTTTTCTTTGATCAGAGATGGCCTCGCAGGAGATGAATTACATAGTGCTCTACCTGTTCAACAGGACTTCATTGTTGTCTCATTGTTTTCATACTTCAGTCCTAATATTCTTGGTAATAGATGTTGTTTAGAGGCAATTTTGGTCATAGCTATTATCTTTTGCTTTGCAGCTTGCTGCCCTCCATGCGATAAATTACCAAATAATGCTGATTCTACTCTTTCTCCCCCAACTCTTTTCCCTCCACCCTTCTGCTCCAGCCTCATTGGCTCTTCACTATGGACTCTCACCTCCCATCTCTCGTATATGCTGCAGGTGCATCAAGCTATCTAGAGCCTTGATCCTATCACCCCCTTGCTCAAGTACTGTCAATAGCATCTCGTCTTCTAGGAGGCTCTCTCAAACATTAGTCATACCAACTCCATTATCTTTGCTATTTCCCCTTTCCACCTGTGCTGTTGTTTGTGTCCTATATATCTTTAAGTGGACTCACTTTTTTAGACTTACATATTCTAAAAAGAAAGGTTATCTCTAAGTAAATAGAAAACCTGTACTATCTATCATAATAGAAGCTGTGTTAAAATACATGCAATGGAAACAAAATAAAAGTATTACTTTCCAGTTTGATATAATATGCCTGATGTGCTCTCTGCCTGGGATTAGAGCTCCTCCCCTGTTTACAAATGGGGTGATTGTTTGTTATTGTCTGTCTCTCTAAATCTCTGTCCCTCCCCTCCGGTGGCTTTCTGCCCAGTAGGACAAACCTATGACCAGAACAGTGGGCTAAAGGAAGAGTCAAGCAGTGTTCCAGAAGGATGGAAATGGTGGGTATAGGGCTTGGTTCCTTGGCTCATTCCTAGAAGAGTCACAGTAATCTGTGTCCCTTGACCAAAGCTTACTGTTCACCTAAAGGTAACTTTCTCCGTGCTTTTCCTATGGTTTCTGAGGTCTAGAAATGGTGACAGATGTGACTTTAATCTCTCTAAACCATTGTGTCGGCCCTTGTGGTTCTCCTTCACAAGTATTTAGTCAACAGTCTCTTTATGACACCCCGCTTTGGATTGTTCCACTTTGAGGGTGTCACCTTTCTCCTTGGGAGATCCTGACGAATGGCAATTATCACAGATTACATTGATGTTATTCTGTTGGCCTCACATCAACTGAAACTTTCCACTGGGCTTCATGTAAGATTAAAGGGAGTTGGCTGGTAGCTGTGTCTGTATCACTGATCAATATGTGCATACAAAAAGTGAGTGAGTGATATGTCTCCACCTCTGGGGAGTATCTTCTTATGAAACATACCTCAACATCTTAAGTGTAGTATTTAAACTGGATGGAGTCCCACTGAGCTGCCGCCTTCTATTTCCTCCCACACACACTGGCTCAGACAAGTGAACGTCACACTCCTCCTCCTTGTCCACTGATGGCTCCAAGTTTGAACTGCATTGAAGCTATTTTTATCAGCTGACACAGAGCACCTTTGCAATACTAGTGCTGCCTTCACCACCACCACTTTTGGCTCTCTATTATTTTGATTTCTCCCAAACACTGCATTGTTCTCTCAGTGTCTCTTGCAAGGCATGGAAAGCTGAACTTTCCAAGATGCCTTGGCTAAGCCTTACCTTGCACTCAGGCCTCTTGGGCCCACTGTGATATCCTGTAGCCCTTTCTTTAGAGAGCTGTTCATGTTCCAGTTTGTTTTATGGTTGTGGCTGCTCTCCTATGATTTCAAAGCCTCTGCTCATCTATTCATCTAAGGAGAAGTGATGAAAACTTACAAAGTTCCAAGTATATGGATAGGCACTGAATATAAGTAAAATAACAGGCTCCTGTTCCAGAGAACTTACATCCTAAATGTAATCCTGCAGAAATCCTTGGACACTAAATATTTTCCCAGAGATCCCTGAGTTCTGAAATCCCCATGCATATAGTTTATTTACACACACACACACACACACACACACACACACACACACACACACACACACACACACAAAAACACTTGTGTAAGTAGCCACTGGATTTACTAAGTGTAGCATTTGGAATAAAATTGCCTTAGGTTTTAAGGAGATGTTTCTCTGGAAGATGGTTTCTATACAGGGTAAAAGAGAAATTAGGCTGCTTGGAAAAGCTGCGGTGATTACTAACTTTCAGACATGGCACCTGTGTGCTTCACCCAGTCTCCTCAGCATCCACACTGGGTTCTGGTAAGAAGACAAGGTAACATACACAAAGGATCATAAAGAGCCTAGCACAAAACAACCACTTAGCCATCGCCATCAGTGGGATGAGAGAGATAAGTCATTAACGAATATAAAACCAGACATTGGCACTATAGGAAAAGGCCAGATTGATATTGTTTGAGACCATCTGTATTCAAATCCATGTGTAAAAGCTTCTACGTGCCAGGGCTGTGATTACACACAACCCCAGAGGAAAGCAAGCAAGCAAGCACCAGAGAGGAACCATAGAAGATGCTAGAAAGTATTCTGAGCAAATCTAAACTGCAACAGGCACAAGACCAATGAGCCCAGAAAATTAATATATGTGTTCCACTAAGATTCTGTACACAAAATATTTTTGTCAACACTTTAGAGCTCAGCTAGGAACACATTCATCTTGGGTAACAGTATAGATTTTCATCTCAAGGGGAGAAAGACAAGGAAAAAGAAATTGCCTCAGCTGGCTTCACAGAAGAACCTGCCATCATGGTAGCCTGTGGATATCTTTTAGAGTGAGGAGCTACATTTCTCGACACATATCATAGCTACCTCTTCGAGCATCTACTTAGTATGTTCAGCAATGGGAAGATAATATTTATTTTACTAGCTTGTTTTGACTAGAACCCTCTGAATGAAGAACAATTTCCCCTTAAATCATATAAAGAATCTCAGACCCAGAGAGATCAAGTGCCTTGTCCAAGGACACTCGCCTAGTACATAGTAGAACCAGAATTTAGTACTATATTTACCTGATGCCCCAGCTTGCTCTTTCCACTATCTTGTATTGCCTCTCAACACACCTCTGCTTGAGGTATTTGATTAGCCTAAACTGACATTTAGGTATCCGATCACTTAACCTGGAATTCTCTAGCTGTGGCTAATTCGATTCCAGAGCTGATGTTCTACAGATGATTGCCATTCTTTTTTTTTCTTTTCTTTTTTTATTGTGAAAATACTGTATAGAGGGGTTATAATTACATGGGCAAGATAATGAGTACATTTCTTATCAAGCATTGTAGCCTCCTCCTCTGTTTCCCCTTCCCATCCCTTCCCACCTTACCCCCCCCCGCCCCCTCCCAATCCTCCCCCCACCACCAAAGTTGTAAAGTTCATTTTTCGACATAACGACTTGTATATCTCATTGTTGCAATGGGTCCACCTGTATCCCTATTTAAATGATTTTTTTTCCCCTTGCCCTCCACAAATTATACTAACATCAAATACAGTGAAAGCAGGGGTTATACTGTGGGGGAGGGACATACAAAGCAACAAAGAAATAATCTTATAAATGTGTTAGAAACAATCGCATGAAAGAAAAAAAAAACATATGAATACATATCTTAGGATTCATTTCCCAAACATCACCTTATCTGACCTTTTCTAGATGATTGACATTCTTGCCTCCAGAAGAATTTTATGAAACATCAGAGGTCGGATCATTGAGTCAGCTCTGTATGTAAGAGAAAAAGAATGGGCTCAGCCACTCTTCCCAGCATTCTATATTGGCGTCACTGTCTGTTTGTGGTACATTTGTTCACTTGTTTGCTAACCATGTCTCCTACTCCACTGTAAACTCTGAGAGACAGGGACCATAACTGTGCTGTTCACTTCAGCCTACCACATGCTCAGCAATAAACATTTGTTAAAGAGTGAATTCTATCTGAATTGGTAATCCACATGTAACAAACACGACTTAAGCTCTTTTCCAGAGCTTTTGAGCAAATAGTTCTGTCCTTTCTTAACACATTGTCTCACAGTTAGCCTAATTTATTCATAGAGCTTTTCTTGACTACTAATAAATTCTTATAGGCTGTGAAATCCTCCACCATGAAATGTTCATAAAAACGACTTTTGCAAATCTTATTATTTGGGGCTTTTACTTATGTATTTCTGAATAGTTGTGTATTGGCTTCTCTTTTTCTCAGAAGGTACACTGTGGGGTGTTATATTTTTTAATCTGGACATTTATTAATTTTTAGGTACAAGATGAGTGAGAGGAAATGGGGGAAGATATCAGAAATTTTCCCTCCTTGAAATTCAGACTTCACATGCTAAGGGTAGTTTGTATTCCACCACTTTTGACCTTGCCAGCTGACTGCAAAGTTTCTCAATCAGTTTATTCCCAAGTACAAGTTCAAGGTTTGGTGTGATCATGTAAGACAGGGCATAAAGTTACTTGGGCAAAGTGATCGGAGTCAGAGTCTGACATGCCACTAGCCTACAGCCTGACTGTCAGTCATAGGTAACATGTATCACTAGAGACAGGAACAGAAGTGGATTGGATATAAACAATGCTTATGGCCCATGAAAAGGGAGATGACTCCCTGGCATTTGTAAATAGTAAGTTGATATGACTCTACCAAATTAAAAAGAATACAAAAAGCAGTACATATTTATATTGTAAGTGGAAATTTCATCTAACAGAATAAATTTCCTTAACTTTATGTTACTCTGACTGTTTGGTATACTCCTAACTTATGTGTGGGCTTATAGTTAAATCAGAGTAATGACAGAATAAATTTCCTTAACTTTATGTTACTCTGATTGTTTGGTATACTCCTAACTTATGTGTGGGCTTTATAGTTAAATCAGAGTAATAATTGTAATTATGAATTTTACACTACTAAGAATATACAGAATACATAAGCTGACATTATGGGGGGGGGTCCATAACAAAATTTTTCCCTTTACGAGAGTCTTTAAATTCACAAATTTATACTAAACACAGTTAAGATTGGTACATAGCTTCCAAGAGCTAAAAGGGGAAAAGCCCATGAAATCACTCACTAGTGCTTAACCCTATGCCCATGAGGTAAGTCTTCATAGTCATAACTAAAATATCAAGCATATGACTTGAGCAATTAACTAGAGACTCTGGAAGGCTTCAGTTCTTATTCCAGATACAGTGATATTTACTTTGGTATTTATTTTGCCTTTGATGTCATGTTCACTTTTTACTCACTTTTAATTCTTTAGTATCACATCAAAAGTTGTTTTTGTAGCCTATAACAATGCAATTAAAAATGTTATATTTTGGCTATCAAGGATTTTGGCACTCCTAGAAATATACCTGAGAAATTAGTTTTAAGAGAATATTTCTGTGGGAATCTATTTCTGAGTTTTAAATGATGGGTTTTATGTTAAAATTTAAGGAATTTTTCAACCTCAAATCTTCTGGATAGAACATCTGGATTAAAAAACAATTTATTAACAAATATAGTCCAACTATGGTCTCTAAACCCTAAGTCACTGGTCTCATAATTAATATACACTCAGGCACTGGTTAAATTGGACAACAATTCAGATTTCAGGGCTCTACTGCTCTGGAAATCTGTGCTTATCTTCCCCTTCTAAGTGGAATGCCTCTTGGGATTAGACTAGCCACATGCCCAGGATCAGAGAACCTAGCCCTTTAGGATAAAAGCAAGCATCATTACTGAGCTTCTACCGTGACACATATTGTCTTACACTGACCTCTCAAATCCTTACATGCTCATTATGCAATAAATTATCATTTGTAAATGTTTTAAAATGGGAATAGTAAGGTACAGACCAATTAGGTGGATGGATCATTGTCTATTTTTCTTAAGATAAAAGTGGGAAATAATTCTATTATGACATGGAGAAAAACAGGCTACCCGATTGGCAAACAATAGCCATGCTTAATCATAAAATTCTTGACATTATCAGAAGGCAAATTGCTTTGTCATGGTTAATAAAGAAGATCCACTTTCAACATTGGTCAGAGAAGAAGTCAGCCATTTGAGGCATGTTAGAAAATTCTCCCCATCTACTCTTCTGATTCTCTTACTGTGTTCTCTCTGCTTGTGCTTCCATAATGCAGTGAATATTTTGGTTCACAACTTTATGAGAGCTAACATACAGAGACTTCTGTAGATATAGTTTTATCTTTCTAACATTCCTTTTCTGATTGATTATATTCTCCCTCATTCCATGTGATGGCAGTGGGGCTATCCATCATGTGATACCTTTTTGCCAAAGGCAGGAGTAGAAACAAAAGACAGGCTGATGGAACTGAACAAAATCTACCTCCACAGTGATTGATTAAGGGGTTGGCCTGATACTTAAGATACCTAAGCAAGCTAATCAGCATGTTAACAATTTTTGTTGCAGACATGAGGACATGAACATTTTTTTTTCCTCTCTCTCTCTTTTGGATCATGATCTAGATGGCTATACAAAATGGAAGCTGTTATTTTCATGTTTTCTGCCACGTTGAGAAAACCTTTCTCAATTTGAAGTCAAGTGGCAGATCTAAGAGGTAAATACAGAATCGGTGCACAAATTCCTTTGCTCTCCTTTCTGCAGATGAGTCAGTAGATCTCTTGATATTGTTCTGCTTCTTTTTCTTTGCTTCTACTAGGGGTGGGTTTCTTTTAAATGCTCATAACTAATGAGACCCTTCTTGAAAGGGCCAGAGTCCATGCAACTTGGAAAAACGTGGTGAAGCCCATGGAGACATTTCAGATGGAGACATTTGATGACAGCAGGGTCCAGATGTGGTGGGGCAGTCGGGCATGCTTCCCTTCCCCAGCAGGGGTGCTGACTAGATGAACTTATGAACCAGCTAACAGTGACGATGGAGCCTGGAGAGAGACAGATAAAAAGTTTATTTTTGGGTTCAGCAATTTTATAGGCATGTAGCCTTGTACAAAGTTACTGCACATTTATAGAACAATGCTTGCCTCATGGTGTTGCAGTGAGAGTTCTGTTAAATAATGTAAAGCCCTATTATAATCCTAACACACCCAGATGCCAGATGTATACTTTCAAACTCCTTCCATAAAAAATTCAAAGTATTATGTGCAAACACATACCATAAATAGGGTAGGGGGGGAGAAACTACAGATACTTAAATCAGAGAAGAGGCAGGAAATATATTAGGGAAATGTTTAAGATCTGGAAGATAGATACAACATTTAAAAAAATAAAAAAGTCTAAGAACTTTTGGTATTGTGATAGCTTGTTTGGATTTGAGTCTCCTAACAAAAGGAAAGTAGGTAATAGTCATAATTCTCAGTGCCAACATGAATGAAATACATTACTTTTTCCCCAAAGAAGTAAAGAAATACATAAAAATTCTTGTTGTCCTCAAATAGGGGGCCCGTGATGGTATTATAGATCTTACAAGTCAAACAGTAACACTGAGTGTCTTGTTTCCTTGAGCATACTTAGATGACAATCTTAAGATGTACAGTTAATGCTTATTCTAGTAAAGCAGGATCTATGGACAAGGCAAAGAGGTTGATGGAATTTGGACGATCTAGAATGGGTAGAGAAACTGCTCAAAGGTTTCATATGGTTATCTAGAGTAGTTGAAGAGAATAAAAGTATAGTGCTTAAAACTAATTGACTTTCTATGTTAAAATTTAAAACTCACGATTTTCAACCATACTTTCTGCTAGGTCTTCCTCCAAAATATATATTAAACTGAAATTTGGGAAGATATTCCATGTTGATCTTGTGGATTGGTATACCACAGGGGTAGGCACACGTCTCCAGACATAATCCTTGTCTGAAAAGAAAGCGTTAGTTAGGGAAATCTCATGTGACTATTAACGGAGAACCACAAGAGCTATAAAAAAAGAAAAAAAAAGTTAATTCCATTGGGTTTCAAGGTGGCCCTTCTATGTTTATGCCTTTTAGAAGGCCGAAAATTTTAATTCCGCAGACAGTCCTTGTAAGTTTCTCAGACTTGCTCCAATTATCCAGAATGCAAATATATGCAGACACCTGCATTGGGGTTCAACTATGCGATACTCTGGACAGATGAGAATATTAGCTCCATGGTTGTCTCTGTTTCAGAAAAAAAGAGGCAAACTCCACTTGTTATTAGATGCCTCTGACTTTATTAATTTGGACCAGAACTCTTTTTGTGTGGATAATGATCTGATTCTGCTACTCCTTCCTCCCGCAAGAGGTGTGCCTCTAATGGAATTCCGTGATCCTTGCGATAGTCTTGTAACTGGTTGGGCCTTGAAAGGTGAATTAAAACAGTAATTCAGCATGAATTACATAGTCATGAAAAGAGGAGACCACAGTAGTTTGATAATCTACAGGAGAAAATAAGAAATGGTGGATAGTGGGCACAAATGTGCCAACATAGGAGTGAGGTTCTGCTCACTTTACTTTTTAACACTACCCTGCCCTAAAAGAAAACTTTTGCCTGTGCTGGCTCAGTTTCCCTTTTCT